>NC_140589.1:1795264208-1795879924 GCF_964204655.1 Triturus cristatus | reverse complement strand
CCTAAGGGATGTCCCCACCCATGGAGAGAACTTGTGAGGGTAACAGCACAATAACTTACAGAGATGTCAACACCGCTTCTTATAAGACATCCCCATCCGCCCCACAGCAAAGGAGTGTATACATTACAGTTTGTTGAGGTGGGTCCGTTGGGTCAATAGTACAGAGTTCAGAATGGTCAGTCCCCTTGAACCCTCAGCGTCTCTGGGCTACTGGATCTCGAGCTCCAGGAGCGCTGGCTCTGCTTGTCGACGTCCGATCTACCATCCACCAAGCCCGGCGAATGGACGCGGGCGTCTCTCCATTTGTCACCAGTAGTCGCTGTTGATCTCTGTGCCGCCGCCCTTTCCAACCAGTCCTGCGCCTCCGATGTGGCCGTAAAGAAAAGGGATTTGCCTTCTGCCAGGACTTTGAGTTTCACTGGGAAAAACATCATGTATTTGATTGCTCTTTCTCTGAGCTCTCTCTTGACCCCGTCGAAGGAGCGTTGTTCCTGCTGGACCCCAAGCGTGAAGTCAGGAAAGAATCTTACTGTCGCATTTTCATATTGCAGGTCTCCTTGCGTTTGGGCTACCTGTAATATAGCGTCACGGTCCCTGTAATTAAGTATTTTTGCAATTATAGTCCTGGGTACCGCTCCCGGTTTGGTCCTGGGGATTGGTGCCCGGTGTGCTCTTTCGATTGTGAATAGAGACGAGAGCTGCTTCGGTTTGAGGTGGTTTAGGATTAGGTCCTCCAGGAAGAGGTCGACACTTGGTCCCTCCGAACTCTCCGGGACTCCAACTACCCTGATGTTGTTTCGGCGGGCTCTCCCTTCCTGGTCCTCAAATCTGAGTGCCATTTGACGGTGTTGGTGCACCAACTGCTGTACCCGCTCCTCAAGTTTTTCGTGGAGGCCTGAAGATCTAGAACATTAGTTTTGGTGACTTTGACTCTTTCTGTAGTTTTATTCATATCCGCCCTCATCAGGTTCATCTCGATAGAGACTTTGTTGATTTTAGTCTCTAGTGTGGCACCCAGCGCTTGGATGGCCGCCATCATGGAGGTGAGAGATGGCTCGGTTTCTACATTGTCCCCACCTTGGGCACCGTCTTCCGCGGAAGTGTGCTTTGGGACTGCATACTTATCAAGTTTGTTCGTTGGGACTGTTGCGTTGCCCTTGGGCCTCATCTTGATAGTGTTCTCGCCCAGACGGCCCAGCTGGCGTGGTACGTCCCCGCCCGCACCGAGGTTGAATGTTGATGACGTTGCGCTAGTGTGCTACAAGTGTCGCAGGCCTCACCGCAAAAAAGGAAACACCGAACCCACATGCACCAGGGACAGGCCAGGAAAGGGCCCGTCTGTCTTACGGGAAGATGACGTAGGCAAGTTATCGGACAGCTTGAGGCGATAAGGTGTGCTGTCAGCTACGGCCCGACCGCCACAGGTTGACGAAAAATGATAGGCCCTCCGCGTTATGAGTAACTATGCCTGCACTGTTTGTGGTCGATGTGGATGATCTACCGTGCTACAGAGTCCAGGGTGATGTATATATAAAGTGCCACACCGGGACGATCCCCGCCCCGTCTCAACTGGGGAGTGAGTATTATATGGTACTATCAAATTCCGACCCCCTCGGGCGCAACAGTCCAGACCCGCAACACTCCCCACTGCTTCCGGGCCCCACTAAGGCGCAAACACTAGAGAGCCGGCGTGTCTAGGATTCAGCCCGCAACGGCAGCCCCAGCACCACGGGCCCACTCCGTTATTCACCAGCCCGGCCTCCTCTCACCACCGGGGCACCGCAGGGTTCGTAAGGGTCGGGGGCTCTGGGCTCCAGCACTCTCGCACCAACCTCCGTGTCTCCGCAGATCGGAGACGGCAGCCCGCACCAGCACACAATCCCTGCTCGTCAGCGCTCGCCATCCGCCGATCCTCGGACCGAGCTTGCCGTGCCAGGCCTCTTGTCACCAGGTGCCACACACGTAACCTCTTCCCGGGCAGCAACAGGTTCAGGGTAGGCCAGAGCCATCAACAGCATAACGGGCACCAGTAGGTCGCCCAAACCAATCCTCTCGACCAACCTCCACTTTCGCAGGCGCAATCACCCTCTGCCGAGCTCTCCAGCGTCGAGGGGGGGGTTCACCGCTACCGTTTCGAGTGTTGCTGGCCCCCACGTTCTGTTGTGGAGACGCCACTCCGCTCCCTCTGCCCAGCGCTGAGTCGTGGTATAGACCGCCCCCAGGGATCCCAGCAGCGCACCCCAGCTTCCCTGCGCTGCCGCCAAGGTTCATGCGGGCCTCTGTCGCTGAAGGCGGTGGGCCGCCGGTGTACAGTCAGGACACCGGGAGCGAAGGTACACGGCCTCAGCGCCGCCGTGTTCATTCAGGTGGGATGTCTGTGAGGAGTCGGTTCCAGAGGCGATCTCGCGTTTCCTCTAGGCCTTTGCCGTCGATCCCGGCTACGTCGCAATTCCTCCCCCGGGCGGCCCTCAGCAGCCCGATTGTTCTTCCGGATCGCTTCGGACCGGGTGGAGAAACGCTAGGGGGTTAGATTCAGGCCCCCTCAGCCGGATTCATGATGGATTTTAGGGTGGGAAGGCTTTTCCTCGGCGGAGCTCTACTTTCAGGTGGCCATCATCGCCAGCGCCAGGCCACGCCCCCGAGAGTACTATTTTTGGTGCAGGTGCGGCCCATGCCAGTAAGAGTGGTGGGGGTGGGGGTTGGGGGGTTGACTTGACAGACGACAATGAGGGAAAATTAAATAAATAATTGAACTGGTGCTGGCTTTGAAGCTTTTGAAGCTTTGAAGTGGAAGAAACTTCTGGTGTTTGCCCAACGAAGATGGTTCTGGAATTTCCTCCCGCTCTGCCCTGGTCAAAGGATGTCTGGAGTCACAAAAGACTACTGTGAAATCCTTTCTGAAAGGTCCTAGGCAGCTCTTTTGAAGTGTAAGTGAGGCTGTGCACAGCTCTGCCTCTCCCATCCAGGAAAGATTGCCATCCTACCAATACCCAGTTGCCCTTTGTGTCAATGTCTGAGAGGAATACTCAAAGGCCAACTGCCAACTACACCTAGTTATGTGACCCAGGACACAGCCTGCAGGCACTAAATGGTGAGGAAAAGAAAATGCCAACTTTCTAAAAGTGGCAGTTTCAGAATTGTGACTTAAAATCCGAGCTTGCTATTAAAGAGGGTTTTAAATTACATGACATTTTTACCTGTTCCCAAACAAAAGTTATCACATATTAAATATAATAAGGTAACCCAATGTTACACTATGCACGAGGTAGGCCTGGTGGTAGTGAAAAACAAATGTAAGAGTTTTTCACTACCCGGACATATAAAACTTAAGATTACAAGTGACTGGCCCCTACACAAAGATCTCCGGACTTCCCTGAGCGCACTTAAATCACTGATAGCTTAGCTACCTCCTGCAGATGATGGTTTTGTTGATGTGTGCCATCAGGGGTCGGTGGGTGAAGGGAGGGCAAGGAATGGGGTGCTAAAAACATTGCCCACTGCATGATAATGAAGTATGCAAAACACTTACTGGTAAATCAGGCAGACACGGACACGGTCAATACTGGAGCAAGAGAACAGGGGTTCTGCATTTGGCATTACTTTAATGCAGACAACTCAGTGCGCCCCTCAGAATATTGGTGCCCTGGGCCCAGCTCGCCAATGCTAAAGGCCGGCCCTGGAGATCTCTGTTTGCTTAGTGGGATCCCTGAATGCAGCGGTCAGTCATCTGAAGGGGGAGAGGATGCAACGGCCTCCGCTAACCTGTCACTCCGGCGGTAACATGTAAGGGTCCCAGTGGAATATAACCCTAATGCTAGACTGCCAAAAGTATTGTTTCAGGCAGCCGGACCTCAGACTCGATTACTTACCACATTTTCTAGAATTGCTGACCTACCCAGTGACTATTTCTATTTTTCAATTTCATCTTTAGACAGTCTTTTTGTTTTCGCGGTACTCTCTCCACCCATATTAAGTATAAAGAAAGGGTATTCATGAAATGTCTACTGAATAGTTAAGTTTCGTCTTAATTGACGAATCTTGTTGATTTAAAAATGTTTGGGCAGCCTGTATATAATTCCTTGGCAGTGTGAATTGTTTTGTTGATTTATCAAAGCCAACATTTCTAGAGAGAAGGCTTGTCGGCATGCTGCTAAAAAGCCAGCCTTTGTTAGTGTCAAACACTATAGTTCCTTATCTGTGTACAACTAAGGTCGCCAAGTGTTTCTTCTACATCCAAGAGGGGTAGAAAGAAGAAACACTTGGCGACCCCCTCTGTGCCGTAGGGAAAGATCTGAAAGAGAGATGGTTACCCTAGGGCGCCACCTAGCGACGATCGAAGTTGCAGTTAAAGAGGCAGTAAAGAGGCAACCATTTGGCTTCTATTACACGTCTGGGGAGTGCTCCTGCTGGGAAGTATGAACACCAGTGCTGCACGAAGACCAAAATGCGTGTTGCCCCCTCCCCCCGGATGCTGAGGCCTTCTTGAATGGATACAACTAAGGTTTTGTGAGTCCGCCAGTGTGTGTAAGCATAGAGAACAGCCCTTCTAAAACTGAGTTTGATGACATCGTTGCATTGTGTTCTGTATTTTATCCCTGTGGCCAAATTTAATGACCTCCTTACATAACCGGGAAATAACCAAACAGGAACTATCTTGGCTATATAACGTCAGCAAACCTACTGCAGCAAACCATTAGAACAGAATAGTTCTGACGTACAAGACATCGCGCTTATCAAACGGTAAGTGGTAATGTTTGCAAAGTTTTGAGTCATTTTCATTTCATTTTCGGCGGTCTTGTAAAGCGCCTGCCTACCCAAACACGGGCTTCCCAGCGCTGACAGGCGACCTGAGTCCACGAAGAGCATCTGCTCTGGGTGGTGAATTTAGACTTTCATTTCATTTACGGTAGAACTTCTGTGTAATACGCAGCTCAGCTCATATGAGAAATCCATTTTTTTCGATTTATGAAAAATATCCCAGATGTTTTTTTTTAGTCAGATTCTAATCCAACCATTGTAAGAAAATAAAAGAATCAATTTCAAGGAGAGACAGTTATTTTCCTCTATTCAGGACCGGATCTGCCTTTAACCAAAGCGACATTTGTTCAATTTACCTATTTTTTTTATTTTTTCTATTTTTTGCTTAAATCTGGTTTTCAATTTACCTCTTTATTTCATTTTCCTTCTGTGTGCTCTGCTACGTGATATAAGCAATTGGATTTGCAAAGTCGCCTACCAACTCAGTTGAAAGAAGCTTGGAATTTCCAATTAGTGACAGTTCAAGTATTGTGTAATCCCATATTCATATGATACGCCTATGACACGTGCTATTATCGAAGTATACGAGTAAGCGTCGTGAGTCTTTAGAATTTTTTCTTCTCTAAAAAAAAATTACAAATTACCTGTAGGTGTCCGATGGCCTTTGATTTGCAGCAAACACTCATCATATACCCTGTTTGAAGAGAGAATGTAATACTGCTTTTTGGCGCTGCCGATACACTGGGTCGATGCTGCCCCCTGCTGTCCGATTATGTGAATGAAAGCTGAAGAATTGCTTGCGTTTCAATAAATGTGTTTTATTCTGAAGGTTTTGTCAAGCGAGGATCAGGCTCCAGCGCCAGCGCTCTGCCTCTAGGCACTGACAACAGAACAGGAAACAAGAACCAAATGGGGACGCTAGTAATTATAGAGTCAATGTAGTTAGGGTCATGGCAAGTAGACTGGAAGAGGGGACCCAATTATACGGCATTGCCTCCATTGTGATGCAAGAAAATGCTAATTATGAGGTCAAATGCTGTACATGCCGTGGCAGTATTGTCTTGTAATTTTGTTAATTTAACACATTCTGCAGGGATACCAACAGTCAGCAAAAATACAAACGTTTCTTGTGAAAGACTAGTGAACATTCACCAGATCTTGTTAAAAGACTTTGCTAACAAATAATCCTTTCGCCTTGCATGAAGCACAGGAGCACTCATTTAATAACAGTGCATATTTTAATTCCCACCATTAGTTGAGACCATTGGATGATCACGTATGGTGACTACTGGTTCACTTGTTGATCTCTCAACTAGATTGGCTTCGACTGAAGATTGAAGGTCTTCGTTAACTAGTCTGAGCAGTTAGCAACATTATACTTAAGTATTAATTTTGTCAGTCAGTCAAAAGGTCTTTATTTCGATTTACATCATAAAAGACATTATTTTGATTTCATAGGAACACTTATAAAGCATCTGATTTCTGCGTTGGGGATGAATCCGCAGAGATGAAGCGTTGCTCTGATGCTTCTCACGGCCCTATGAGTCTGCGGCAATGCTGACACTGCTCAGGGTATTCAAATATCTTTCTTTTACTTATCTAAAAGACTCTCAGCTGAAAGTTTTTGCAATATGCTTTAAAAACTCCCTGCCACCAAGTGCGTTACTGCTTGGAAAGGGAGGACATCTTTTAGAAGAGGCCTGCGCCGCCGGGGCATCACTTTTTATGACGATCCGGTGGCGCAGGCCTCTGAATCATATCTATGAGGCGACGCAACGCAAGCCTGTGTGGCTTTACATGGCCTGAAAGATATGGAGCAGGGAAAGGCAGCGCAAAGTGATGCACTGTCTTACTCTGCATCAAGGAGGCGTTTCATGGGCATTGATGTGGGGGTTCCCACTCAACACCCATGAATTGTGACACTGCCCCAGATTTACAACATCACTTAAACCTGGGCAGCACCAAAAATGTACGCCTCCCCAGAACAGTTGTAACTAGATGAAATGTGTACATTTCTCCTCATTTTTTCCTGTAGCCACATGTGCTGCATTCAGCACACACAGAATGAGGAAAGTGCCTCTCGTAATTGTTTTTGTGCAGGAAGGAGCAGCTTCCTGCACAAAAACAATCATCCCAACAACACAGACCCCGGTACACCATGGTGCAATGGAGCCTGCATTGGCACTTGGCTGCAAATTGGGCACCGGCGCTAGTTGAAAGGACAGGAATGCAGTGTATCTTGTAAAAATAGTGCATTCCTGCCCTTTCAAATTGGCTTAGGGTAGCACAGCAAAATGACTTGCGGTGTTGCCCTATGCCAATTCTTTGTAAACAAAGCCCTGAGTTTTTTAACTATACGTGCAGCTCTTCTGCAAATTACCTAACCCCACTTCTTCGTTCCTACAGGATTCAAGACAGGATAATTCCAAGTTTCTAAGAATGCTGTTCTCCAGGGCTCCTTCTTAATGGAATAAGATGCTCTGCTTATGACTCTACAGACTGCAACACTCATGAGCCCTAAATACCCCTACTGACGTTTACACCTACCCATCCTTGAACCGTTAAATTCCCTTACCAAGCCTTACACCTATCCACCCCTGAAACCTAAAAATCCCTTACTATCCCTTACTCTCCTACCCATCCCTGAACCTTGAGAATCCCTTACTACTGCTTACCCATCTAGAACATGAAAAAACCCTTACTACCACTTACCCTACCCATTTATAAAACCTAAGAAATTCTTATTACCCTTTACCCATGGCCGTTCCTAAAAGCATTAACGTCCCTTACTACCCTTTACTCTTACTGATCCCTAAATGCTAACATTTGGTTACCACCCCTTATCACTACTAAACCCCAAACCTCCTTTTTAAAAATGACACAAGTAAATTGTTTAAGCTATTTAGTGGTAGGTAGATAGACAGATATACATTATGTAATTAAGGAAAAATGAATACTTTAACTGTGTGGTAAAATTCAGCATTGTAAGGTACCTAAAAATGGCCTGTGTGGCACTTACCTGCATGGTAAAGACTGTGTCATAAAGGCGTTACATGGTAATGGATTCGTGGTAAAGAGTACATTCCAATTGGAAGAGTAGTCAGGTCTTGACGGGTAGCTGAGCTGGGAACCCGATTAGTGGACAATGCAGCAGCAGCGAATCACTGAGCTGTGCTTCATTATGTCTCTGTTAAGACCAAAGAGAATATATGAACAATATTGCAAAGCTACATCTTAATGTATAATGTATAGGGAGCAAAGGATAGATTAAGCAAAGGAAGGTACACTTCAAGGGACACCTGATGAACAGCATGTGTACAGCATACATGATTCTGAAATATAATAGGAATGCATCAGGCAAGGATAACAGTGAAGGACCAAAAGTGGTGCAGGTCTGATGCCCGAACAGCATCCATCCATCCATCCATCCATCCATCCATCCATCCATCCATCCATCCATCCATCCATCCATCCATCCATCCATCCATCCATCCATCCATCCATCCATCCATTCACCCACCCACCCACCCATCCATCCATCCATCCATCCATCCATCCATCCATCCATCCATCCATCCATCCATCCATCCATCCATCCATCTATCCATCCCAAGCACACATTAGAATTCTAGCAGAAAGGTCGTACAAAAGAACCTTAGTGGGTAATAGAAGGAATTACACAAACCAAAGCTGGTAATTGGTGTATTTTGCAAAGATGCTATTTTGTGATGTGTAGACAAGAAGAAAATATCAGGCAGGTTACAGGGAAGTTTCACAATGGACCTGTTCCCAGATCATGCAATGTGTGTCCTTAATTGATCTTTTTCGGGCCGAACTCATGAGATAGCTCCTTAGGCAGTAATTAACTTGATGGAAGAGGGGTAGGCTTGAATCTCAAGAAGTGACGAGTTCAAGTGATGTTTCCTCTAGAAGGTGGAAAGATCAGAATGTAGACACTGCACACAGTGGTTTAGGTGTGACTGGAAAGTCCTTCTTGGAAGGTGATAATGTGCATTACCTCTTCCTGTTCGGAGTGGGGCGCTGCCATCAGTTATGTCACTAAAGTCATAGAGATTGTGAAAAATCCAAGTGTCACACAAAGAAAAAGTGTAGCAATTGAGCCACACCCATTCAGCAGGAGAGTGGTAAGGGTGTAGTATGTACCTCATGGTGTATTACGAGCACACACTCACAAATATATTACTGAAGCATGGTGTGGTAGCACACTGCCATTTACAGACGGTCACTAAATTGTGACAAAAATAGTTCTGCTAATAAAAACTAAGTGTGTAGAAAACTGGTTTCTGCAAATATTTATCATTATCTCATCACCAAGTGTGTTGATTTGTTTTGAGCCATTTACATTCTTTGTTTCAATAATGATTCAGAGCTGAAAAGGTGCTTCATTTGTGCTTTCCTTCATGCTTTGAAATATGTGTGCAGCTCTTTACAGGTATTTATATTTTGTTGTGTGCTGATACAAAATGACAAGCGACAGCCTTTCTTTTTGCCCTCCTTTACCCCAGTAAGATTGTCACATAGTTCACTTTACAAAAAGTCAGCAGCATCATCTATGATTGAAGAATAACCAGCAATTTGTTAGAAGACAGAGCCTGACATTTGACCTTCAGCTTTGAACGCACAGCAAATGTGAGAAGAGAAACACAAAGTTTATAGGCATCTTATTTATTGCTCATTTACATTCTGAACTCCATCATGGTTGTTTTGGGGGCAATGCAGCACCCTGAACCCTTAATTCTAGTGCCTCTGAGCTGTAGTGTTTTTAATCTTTAATGCACTGGCAATATTGTGGTCATTGAAGGGGATGGGGTCCCTACTAAGTTGTGTGCAGTCGAGGTCTAAGCCATGTCTTGTGTGGTGAGCCCAGGACTCCATAGAAACAGGATGCACAGAGATGTCTCCTTTGGTCCAGCAAAGCATGACGTGGGGGACCATGAACTCAATGCTGCACAGAGGAGCTCAGGGAAGCACACTGCGTGTTCACATGTCAGGACCTGGGTGGTTTTCTGTAGTGATGTGCTTGGTGGGAGTGTGTGCAATTTGATGGCCAGTGGCATATCAATATTTCCATGTTCCCCTATGCAAGCAAGGAAAATCAACCCCAAGTCCTAGTTTGATAGTAAAATATAAATATAATTGGATTAAGTGGGCACCTCACTGCCCGGTGTCATTGCACCTGCTGCACTACTAGTCAGTCAGTCAAAATTCCTTTATTCGATAAATTAATATCATAAAGACACATACAATCCTAACAAACACAATTAAAAAACATTGAATAAAACAAACAATTCATACCAGGAAACCTGATCATAATATGACCTATTTCATATTCAAATATAAATAATGTAAAAACTACAGTTATAAAATTTGTACGTAAGATGTTAAAAAAGATTTAGTTTAAAACCTGCAATGGAAAAACAATTTTTTTCCTAATACGCATAGCTGCGACCAGGAAGCTTGCAACATGAAACATGATTCGTGGGGTACTTAGTTGCAATAAATATATGAGTGCTGGCCTAACCTGTCTAAAACCCAGCTCCCTCAGTATCGGCAGCAAAAACTTCCTCCTGCAATCCTTATAAAAACTACAGAACATTAAAAAATGTAGAGTGTCCTGTCTTGAGCTATTATCACAATTGCAGGGTTCTGCACGATCCACAGTGCACCAGGTTTTAAAAAAGCCCAGAGAAAAGTGCACCAAATTAAACCTAAATCTGATTAGGAGGAACCGGTGGTATGAGGCATTCACAACAATCAGATATGGTTCAGGACCAGGGGAACTAATCAGGGCATAATTGGCTCTAACTGTTGGCTTTGTCATTTCTAACTCCTCACGTTCTAGGGAAAATAAGGTCTCAAGGGCGGTTTTGGTCATTTCAAGATCCTTCTTCGTGATAGTTTCTGGTGATCGGAAGAGGGCCTCACGACCTATCTTTTGGAACCCAGATTTTATGTATGCTAACCATGATATTTTATTTACATTATCCAGTTTTAAACAGTTATTTAATATTACATGGTTTAAAGTAATTTCTTTGTTCAGCCAAATCTTGAGCCAATAAAGGAGAGGGGCGATTCTAATCAGGTCTGTCACAAAACCAATCCCCACTTCCGTGTGTGTGGAGAAAGTCGGAGTAGACTGTGGAACAGAAAGGGTTTCTCGTAGGAACTTATTTTCAATAAGCTGTATTTTATTATGGTTGGTGTAGCCCCATATCTGGCAACCATACGTTGCAACAGCTAAACATTTTGCCTGGTAAACTTTTAGTAGGGCTACAACTGGTCTAGCCCCTAATCTTTTAACAAAGCCTCTAACTCCCGAAACTGTCCTAGCAAATGCCACACTCCGGCTATTGATTTGTGGGTTCCAACTGCCCTTTTCATCGAAAACAACCCCTAAATAAGGGAATGTTGAGACCCTGTTTACCACATCCCCACAACAAAAGAAAGTTTTAGCCCTGGATTTCTGCCTTCCCTTCCCCGCAATCAGGACCTGAGATTTTTTCGCATTTATTTTAAGGTCCAGATTTTGCATAAAATCTCCGAAGGCATCCAGCAACTTTTGCAACCCTACTCCAGTGCGAGCCAGAAGCACTGCGTCATCCGCATATAGGAGAACCGGGACAACCTGGTCTCCTATGCGCGGAATGTCTAAAGATACCTCTCCCAGTTGGGAATCGAGAGCATTTATATAAAGGGTGAACAACAAGGGGGCCAGGATACATCCCTGTCTGACGCCTCTATCTGACCTAAAGTGCCTCGTGCAACGCCCATTTGAATTGACTCTAATTTTGGCTGATAAATCCGAGTGAAGATCGGCCAAAAAATATACAAGGGAAGGTTGGAGGCCCATGGTCAATAAGATATTCCAAAGTTTAGATCTATTGACAAGATCGAACGCAGAGGAAAGATCCATAAAGGCCATGTACAGAAATCCCTCCTTGGCCACTGTATATTTATTTATTAAAAGGTGCAAGTTTAAACACTGGTCAATGGTGCTCCGTTTAGGTCTAAAACCGTATTGTGCATCCGACAGGATCCCACTCCCCTTCAACCAATCGCTTAATCTGTTCAAGACCACTCTACCCAGTATTTTGACAGACGAATCTATCAAAGAGATTGGTCTGTAACAGGAGGGGTCCTGTCGGTCTCCTTTTTTAAAAATTGGGATAATGATTGAGGTTGCCCAGGTAGCAGGAAAACTATTCTTATTTAGCCCAGTCCTATTGAATACATTGGTTAAAATGTTTGCCCAAATATATGGATCAGCTCTAAACAGATCCGCAGGGACCCCATCAGGTCCCGGGGCCTTGTTTAGCGACATTTCTTCTATGGCCCTTTCTACTTCCGGAACCCGAAAGTCCAGGGAGTAAGAATTGCTATGTGGCATGCTTGATGAGGCAGGATTACCATCTACAGGCAGGCTGTATATTTTTTCGAAATGGGTTAGCCATGCCTCGTCAGGAATATTACAATCAAATTCGTGATTTTTATCCTCATTAGAAAACAAGGGCTGATTTATAGTTGCCCAAAATTTCCCACTATCTTTCAGGGTGTCAGTAGATAGAAGATTTGCCCAAGCTTCCTCCCTTAGTTCCTGTTTTCTTTGGGCTAAGGCCTGTTTATATACTAGCCTTTTCGAGATTACAAGATCCCTATCTCTGGGGATTTTTTTCAAGGCTTTAAGAAGGTCAGCATGGGATTGGGAACAGTTTTTGTTAAACCATCTTTTTTCCAACTGAGGTTTTTGCTTCCCTTTAACCAATAGATTCTGGTTTATTTGTTTACAAATAATGTTAAAGGCATTTATAACCTCTACGCCTTGAGACTGAGGATCTAGGCAAATATTAAACTCCGTTTCGGTTTGAGACCGAACTTCGGACAAAAAAGTAGTTGGAACCACTTTAGTCCACCGGAGTTTCCTACCCTGATCAGTTAGGACAACTTCTTTTACCAAGTTTTGTGACGGATGCCTGAACGTTAATGTTCGGCCACCGGGGTTATCTCCAAAATCACCGGGTTGTGATCACTAAAAATAGAGACCTCTGTAAAATAACGTACAACTTGAACTAGCATAAAAGAGCTCAAAAAAATATAATCGATAATTGTACCTTTGTCTTTCCCTTTAAAGGTTGGGATCCTATTTTCTCCCTCCCCACAGGCTGATTCATAAAGATTCCATTCTGCGAGGAGATCTTCTAATTTTTCCCCCTGTTTAGAATGTTCAAAATGTGGGGTGGCCGAGAATTGCGGATCCTCATGATCGTCACCTCGACACAATTTATCGCAAGGGTGGATATTTAGATCCCCCAACAAAAAGATCTCAAAGGAATTCGACCTTGAACTATAAGATAAAAGGAACTGCTCTAAAAGGTCCAAATTATTATCGGCATCCATTGAATTATATAAATTGATAAATAAGACTTTATTTGCATCAGGAGCCGAAAGTTCCACAATTAAACAGTTTGGACAACCTGCGTCAAGCTGCCTAAGTGAGCCCTTTATCTCAAGGGAGAACAACGTGATCAAGCCACCCTTGGCTCTCCCTGCTACACTTTGATTGGCTGGAATATGGAAATGGCAATAGCCATCCATAGAAAACTATTTTGTGTGTCCCAGGTCTCTTGTAGGGATATTATGTGAAATGAACATAGGAATTCCTGCCAACTAGAGTCATTCATTTTTGCCCTAATACCCGCCACGTTCCAACTCATAATCTTGCAAGGAGGGACTGATGGAATTTCCGGGTGTTTTATCTCCCTAATGTCAAGTTCCAAGGATGTAAAAGCCTCCTGAGCTGAAGCCACCAAGATGGCAGGAGGGGCAGGCACTGGATTAGGTGAAAGAGAAGGGTTGAGGTGATCCTGTGAATATACAAGAGGAACGGCGAAACCTACACCAGTATTACAGTCTTCCATCAATGAAGGGACAACTAATGTAGGACAATCACCTCCAGACTGTATTGGACCACCCGGCAGTTGGACATCGAGGTTTATTCTCTTTGCAGCGGCTCTATCCTGATCTATTATATCAGTAAGATCAAGAGCTGGATTGTTAAGGTTCAGTCAATCCACACCATCCATATCATTGAAGGGGCCAAAACGATTATGCAATGGGAGGTCAAATTCTCGAATAGGTGGTCTAGGATTACCCCTGTTTACCCTTACCCATTGTGCTGACCGGGTAAAATAGGTAGGCGGATAAAAATACCGTAAATCAAGGGTAATGATGCCTACTGGATTTTGGGTATTAGGATGGTAACAAATGTGCCTAACTACTATAGGGTCTCTAAAGTTTATAATGATGCAATCGCCCTCCACGTCCTTATTTTTAGTGCCCACCCAACTCACCCTTCGTACAAACAGAATTTCGGCTTGCAAATTGGATGGAAGAGACCTATTTCCATTAAGCCAATGTATGACCTTGTTTTTTAAATCTCTAAACGATTCTGTCTTGTCGTGTGAAATCTTAGGGACGCCCACCAGAATAACCGTGTAGGGGAGTGACTCTTGGGGTAGATCTATACATGGTAGTGTAGAGATCGGGCCAGTATTCCACGGGGCGGGGGTAGCACTAGCAAGCTGGTCTTTATTTAAGTCTACGCTCACTTGTAACAGCTATCTGGTGGAAGCATACAACACTAGGACAGCGTGCAAAGCTGCCAAGTGACTACATGCCATGCACTGCAGTGCCAGACAGTCCGGAAATGTTCACCAACAGCTAAGTGCATGCTTGGAATTCTGGGTTAATGTTTACAATGATAAAAGCAAAACGACAAGTCCCAAAATGCAACGTTCTGCTACCCAAATAGCCAGGAGTGGTAAAATGAGTCCCAAATGGCACGGGGCACTTGCCAACTAGGCTGCTGCGAGGCACATTCTGCAGAATGTAGCCAAATCTTTCTTGTTGGTCACAGTGCTTCTTTTGGCATCTGCCAAACAGTCCACCTGCTGGGGGTGAAGCGGGTGGGGAGGGTGAGGGGATGGGTGGGGAGAGGCTGTACAATAATTCACATGTTCTATGGGATCTCTATTCAGTGAACACACATTACACATTATTCCAGTTTTTAACAGTTTAAAGTCTTGCCCATTAATGAGCCACTAAACAGACATGAGCTACTGGTAAATGTTAAGCTAAACAAAAGAAACTGTTTCCTTTCCAGAAATGGACGTGCAGCTGCGAGTCACGGTGATCTTTGCAGTCGGACTGCATTACTGTTCCGTCCTGGTAAGACAATTAAACGTTATTGATGGTAAAATCAGAGGGAAGAAACACTTCAAAGCACATCCATGCTTTCATCTACTTACAAAGGTATAGCATGGGGACCCGGATAAAAAGCCTTTTTATGGTCGCGAACCCTGTGATTTGCAAAATCATGGGATATGCGACCCCAAAAGAGTTTTTCAATGTAAAAATCCCTTTTAGGAGCCAAACCATCCTTTCCAAACCATAAACGGGTTTCTGCGATCCCTTCCAAATGTCAAATAGGAGAGGGCATGTAAGCCGCAGCAACCTCTTCTTTCATAAGTATTAGTGGCTTGTGGCTGCCACCGCAGTCGCAAGCCATTCATGAGTTACTGAGTGGTGGTTCCACCGCTAAGGCGGAGGAGCATCGCCCCACTGCTCATAGTGAAGTGAAAGAGGGAAAAATAAAATGATAATAACTGAACGCTATTTTCCTTTTATCATTGGTTGCCGCAGGGCAGTGACGGCCTGTGTAGGGCATTTTACCGGGGCGGTGACGTGGAGCAGAGGAGGGGCAGGGTGGGGGGTTGCGAAATGCGGCAAACGGCCGATTTCAGGTAAGTTACGAAACAAATTAATGAAACGAATTTCGTTGCGCGCGCTGCATCGCTAAATGCGATGCAGCACGCGCAACGAAATTCGTTTCATTAATTTGTTTGGTAACTTACCTGAACTCGGCCGTCCCGCCCCGGAGAAACGCCCTACACGGGCCGTCACTGCCGCAGGGTTAGATTAGGGCTTTGCTGGGGGTTTAGGATGGAGGAGTGGACTGTGCGCACTAAGTGAGCATGACTGCTTGGCCGGCCGTTTTTGGCCGTGCTCACTTTCCATATATCCCACAAGGCTTTAATGGACAGCCTGGTAGGGAATTTGCCCATGCTCCCTGTCTCGATCTGAACACCAATCCACGGCGCTCAGACCAATCACAACTCTGCATTGCAGCAGTGTGAATGGCTCGGGGGAGCCTGTGTGCCATGGTGTTTCTTGCCGTTTCTTCTGGACTGGCTTCAGGAAGAGCAGAGAAGCGGAGGAGAGATGCGGCCAGCGGAAAAGGTAAGTGCGTTTAAAAAATATATTTTCAAACCCCTCCCCTGTCGTACAACCACCCCGATTCCATACTAGCCACCACTGGAGTTCCTGACCTCGTAGTTGGGGTGGTGACTGATGTGTAGAGGGCAAGGGGTCCCTGCAGGACTCTTTCAACCTTGTGAATCATGTCTGTGTCCTTGGTGTCTTCCTAAATGGGAAACATTTTTTAAGGCAGTACTTATACCTTTAACGGACACAGACTGCTTAAAAAAAAAAATTCTCGTTTCAGACAGCAAATAACGAGATGGATATCTGCTGTCTCTTACTTGCTTCCATCCCTGCATCGCCATCCAGCCATGTGCGGTCGCAAATTGAGACCTGCGCAATTATTTTTCATTAGAAAGGTCATTTTGCGATCCCCCAAGAATGTACAATTTGCAGTGCAACTTATCAGTACATAGGTTGCATCGCAAATTGCATTCCCATTTCCAAATCAGTCGGTATGAAAATTGCACATCTCCAGTGTGCAAATGGGAACAATACATTTGGCCCTAGAAACACGGATGGAGAAATATACCGGAATAAATACCAGCTTCTTCCTTTAATAGGTAATACTTGTGATGTCTGCTGTACCTTGGGAACCCTTCAATGCACAGGCAGTAGTTAATGAATTTAGAAATTCATCATAAAGGTCTCTTTGCTCTAGATTAAAGGATTGCAGCCACTACATGAAGTCATTCTACGCTTAAAACAATTGGCCCCATTCACAAAGGTAAACTGAGGCAAAAGTCTAACTTTACGACTTTCGGTATTCACAAAGTGCATTTACGAGTGGTAAACGTAGATTTTTGTCTCAGTTAAACTCAGTGGTTAATTTGTGAAAAAATAAGTGCCGGGCTCTCAGCAGGAGGCAACTTCTGCCGCCTATAACAGAGCTAACCAAATCTCTACAAGTTGGGAGAGAATGTGGCATAAGGGCTAGAGCTGCCGACTTTGGAGATGGTGAACCTGGTTAGAGTCTTGGCTTAGGCTCAACATCCTGTGATTCTGGGCAAATCACTTAATCGCCCTTGGCCTACAAAAAAAGAATATGTCCTTAACTGGTGCTCATAAAAAGTGCACCTTTGGTTCGAGTTTGTGCTATAAGAGCCGGGGTTGATGATTAAGTACCCGTGCTGAGCACCAGAAACCACAGGCTCAAATTAAGCACTGGTTAAACTTAAGTTTTGGTCTTAAAGATTAACTTAGACCAAAGGTCCTTAGATTAAACTACCACAAAATGTGTCAAGCCTAGTTCCATTTGAGTGCTGCATAAAGAGAGCCAGAGCTGGGCTTGTGTCACGGTATCCAAACGCTGTACACAGTTAAATGTTTGTTGAATGGTCATAATCACCAATTACATGAAGAAGGTGCCAGCATATCCTGGAAACTTGCCAGAAACAAAAGGCCTCATTTACAAGGCCCCTACACCACCAGAATGCCACTTTTAATGAAACTCCGGTGGCACACATTGCAGTGCTATATCTACAAGGCCACATAAAACCACCCTGCGTGGTTTTTAATGGCCTTGTAGATATGGTGTGAGGCAACACAGTGATAGTAACTGCGTTGCCTCACACTGCGATGGGGAGGCATGCCATGGCCGTTACAGTGGGTGTTCCCACGTAACACCAGTGGCATTTGACACATTCCCAGATTTACAACGTTCTGTAAACATGGCAATGCATCAAAAGCCTACGCCTCCCTAGGGGAGGTGTAGGGGTTGCACAATGAGGAGAAATAACTTTATTTCTTCTCGTTTTTTCCTCTTTTTATGTGTGCCGCATTCAGCAGCACATAGAAGGAGGAAATCCCCTCCATTGATTGTTTTTGTGCAGGAAGGCGTCCCTTCCTGCACAATAACAATCATCCCTACAACGCAGACACCCTTGCATCTTGGTGCAAGGGTGCCTGCGTTGGCGATTGGCAGACAATTTAGCACCAGCACAGGGAAAGAGCCCAGGAATGCGCCCTATCTGATAGCATTCCTGCCCTTTTCTTTTGTCGTAGGGCAGTGCAGCAGGAAGGCTTGCAGTGCTGCCCTATGACAAAATATTACAAATGAGGCCCAAAGTTGCACCCTGGACATCCTTATGATTTGTGGATAAGCACAATTCTTGGTTTGCTTATCAGCATACTATATGCTGTGTGTATTTACCTATTAAATATAGTATGATTTGTTTGGGCGTTATTGTCATAAATATTGAAACACCGCAATATTTCAAGCTCCACTGAAGACAAAGAAGTTCCTCTCGGTTAATAATTGAATGGTATATAGACCTTCTGCTTCAATGTGAATGTGAACATTCTGTTCCCTCCTGTTCATCTAAACACATTCCAACCTTAGTGGGGAATGTTCTAATAGCCTTATAGACCTCCGCCTTCTGACTACATCAATTGCCAGCCTCCTAGCTGATGACGATCTTTCCCCGCAAAGACAATTATTTTTCCTGATTACATTTTACAGGGCCTGGACTCTAACCTGGATACTGGTTATGGTAATGTTCAAACTGTGATCTGCGACGCGCACAATAAATGGCGCCAAAATGTCGATCCATCTGCCAGCGACATGCAAAAATTGGTAAGTGTCATTGTACGCTTTCTTTTTGATTAAATCTTTTCATTGGCATTTTCTTTACAGCATCTTTGAACAGCACTAGTACACATTTTCATGCAAACTTGTTTACATAATCTGAATATTAATTTACTTTTATTTCTACATTTCAAAATACGGAGGGAATGCTAATTTCATGGAAGAAAAAAACTTTATTTTCATATTTTAACCTTAATCGAGTTCAGGAAGATGTCAGCCCAAAATTTCTATCAATCATCTTCTGCCTATATTTGAGTGCCAGATATCTCATGTTCTAGGTTTTCCAAAAGTCGTTCTTAATTGTACCACAACCAGAGTTAGACTTGGGATGTGATGTAAAGTTTAATGGTAATGTAAAATAATTTGGAAAGGAGGAGATACCAGATCCTGTCTGAGACTACTCCTCTGGTGAAAACTGACTCTACCAAATGTTCCCTATAGGAAAGAGACCCCTCCAGCAAATGATTTAACCCTTCCTTTACAAACTGGAGAATTTCCTGTTAACAATCAAGTCTAATGTAGCCTCTATTTGGTTCTGTGTATCCACTGCAGGCTCAGGTTAAATCAAGCATTTGTGTTCACTACATGTGTGCTGTGTTAGTAAATCTGACTATCTTTTCCCCCGCGTTTCCTCCTTACAGGCCCAAATGTGGGTCCATACCTCGCCTCACTGATGATGCACTCAGAGTAATTAACAGAGTGTCAGATTAATTCAAGCACTTCCACTCATTATCTTTTCCTTTTCCATGTATTGCTGTGAAGCAAAATAGAGCAAGGATGGCAGGCTTTATGCAGGACAGAAAAAAACATTTCTTTAGGGATTTGATTGGTTATTTTAGAAGAGATTCAGGAGTCGTATGGTAAACACTAATAAAGCTATGCACCTGGTTTTATGAAAGCGTGTTCTCTGCAAGGTATATATTTAAGTCCGAAATTCTATGAGTCAGTGTATGAGATGCAGACAGCACCACTCAGCAGGGTCATCACAAGGAGGTCCAGAGGGGACATTATGGTCCAGGCCACAGTCGTCGGCATAAGCCCCATGCTGCTGCTTCAAAAATCTATTTATTTATTTAGAAAGCAAGCCTGGCTGTTCATAATTAATTGTGAGACTTATTTCACAGCATTCTGCCAGGTAGCTGCACACGCTGTATAAAAAACACTAGGTTGGATTTTTCATAATTTGGTTTAGGTTCTTATGCCACCTGGCATTACCACAAGAAGTGCGTATCACATGTAGTTTTTAGGTCGAGCATCAGCGCGCAAGCGCTGTATGCAAGACCTGTTGTCATCGATAAAACAATGTTTTTCCCGTCTGCTACGGACCATAGGTTCGCACTGTTGTCTCTCTTCTTTGCTGCCTCCTAACATGTTCACTTTGCTGGTACGTCACTTCCGTTCAGGACTGAGGTGCACCGGTAAAGTACAGTTTCCTTACGCTTTTGGGTCGTATCTGTTTTTAGGAGGACTCTTTCTTCTTCTGCCTTTCCCTGCACTAAAAGCGCAGCTGGTGACTTCGGTAGGTGTAAAGGTCATGCTAAAAATTGCCTGCAAAGTATATCATAAAAATGGAAGGAACAATGGTGGCACTGAAACTAATCATCTGGCTCTGACGTTATTTTACGTTTTTCTTACAATGTGGGGCTGCAAGTTTCTTTCCAGGCTCATACTTGGGTATATGTTTCATATTCTTCATTGAGTTCTTGAGAAACGAGTTATAGAAAATCACAACGTCCTGTGCTGCATTGTAAATGCCCTGTGACCACCATTCGTCCTCTGGCTTCCGGGAATAGGAAGATGATCATGTTTGCATTGCATTGTTGAACAGACACGTGTAATACTTTCAACCAAGATGTCCATGCTTCAGACCATTGTCTTCCCAGCAAGACGGCTATTATGTAAAGCAGATCTGGTTGTCGACTGGTAAAATGCCTACAAGGCTCTGTGGCTCGACTGGTAAAATGCCTACAAGGCTCTGTGGCTTGAATTGCCCCATTCTTAGATGGCTACTGTTGAGAAACCATTGGTGAGTGTTCCCATTTCAAAATTCCGCTCGCTTGAAAACACTGTCTCCAGCTACACAAAAGTGGTTTTTGAGACCTTTCCCAGAGAAAAATTCCGTCAATTTTGCTCTTGTTTCACCATCTCTTCGTCAACTGTATTTTCATTTTGCTTATGTCTAAGCTCTGTACGAAGAACACGCAATCGATAAAGACGTTACACGACAAAGTAAATAATCATCATGCGCAGTATGTAGTCCATTTATGACATCCGAGTTTCTGAAACTGACCACAAATTTCATATGGATCCTCGCACAGCACCTCTCACTTTGCCGGTACGTCACGTCCGTTTCCAATGCTTGTTTGTGTTGCTTTCCTCCTCGACTGCACACATTGCAAACAAGCATATGCAATGCAATATGACTCTCATTTACGCGCGTTTGACCTACTGGCTTTGAAAATGACTGTCTTTTATGTATGTTTTAGTTTTTAAAACATAAATAAAAGGCATTGTCATTTACATTGCTAATAGCTTAAACTCTCGCAAACGCGAGACCTATTGCATTGCAAATGCTTGTTTACTCAGGCCCCCCAAAAACGTTTGAGAAACCTGCAAATTGGAAACCAGAAGCTGCAACCACGACCCCTGTTTCCAAGCTGTGAGGTCACCCCTACATACATCAATTTCGATAATACTCTGTCTTGGACCACTGCACAGCGTTCAAGACAGGGCGCCACTGTGATCATACAAGTGCAATTTCCCCCAACCGCACTTTGAGGAGAGAACTAGAAAACTGCTTCAGAGCGCCTAGTGGAAAGAAGCCGTTATTCAGAGATACTGTCTCTCTGGGTGCAATAGGAGCTATTTAATCCATTGTTTTGTGGATGGATAATTATGTGGCAAAGAATAAACCTTGGGGTAGCTTTTAAGATTTCTGCATGTAGATTAGATTTTCTTTCTTTGACTTTCTGCAGTTTATGATAAAAGCATCATTCAGTTTTTGTTGTCTAAGCTAGCCTTCAATTTCTGTATGTTCCATTGCCACCTTAGCTTAAAAAGTTAACCTTAAGATATTGTTTATTGCATTGAGGGGCATATTTACAAAAAAAAGTCGGAGCGCGGTGCTACACCAAATTTGGCAACTCCGCTCTCCAACATTTTTTTAAATTCATGGATGCACCATATTCACAAGAATACAGTGCACCCCTGTATTTCCTAGTGCTGGCACAAAAATGGAAAATGGCGCTATGCCACTAGAGCATCGGAAAAAGTGACACTCTGGTGGTGAATGGGGCTTGTAAATATGCCCCCTAGTTCCTCTATTGCAAGACAAGAATTGCATAATGTGATACAGAAGGAAATATTTTGTTTTACAATTATCAGCAAAGTGTTTTTATTATGATTCATTCCAGGTGTGGAACAATGAGGCTGCTGATAACGCTAAAAGGGTTGCCGACAAATGCATTTTTGAACACAGTTCTGATGCAGAAAGGACAATTAGCAGTAAGTTTATAGTCAAAGATATTCTACATGAGGGTATTCAATAAATGTCTCATATTAGAACATTGTGATGCTGAAATCTCCATTCAAGAGGCTGAAGGGACAGTGACAATAGACACTTGTGTAAGTTCACTGCCATCAGCATCATAGCACCTTATTCTACAGCCTCACCCCTCTCTCTCTCTCTCTCGCTCTCTCTCTCTCTGTCTCTCTCTCTCGCGATGGAGTGGGAGAAGCTGAAGTTATGGTTGTGGCAATCCAAAGGAGAGTCTCAACTCCGTCTTCCCACTGTTCCTGCTAACACCGTGAGGCAGTGAAAGCTTGGGAGAAGGGAGTTAGGTCTTCCTTCCCCTGTTCCTGCTGACACTGTGAGGCAGTGACAGCCTAGGAGAAGGAAGTTAGGCCTCAGGCAGTGTGAGGCCTCTTTGGACATTTGTGCCGTGGCATTTTTTGGTTTCCAGTCTAGCCTGCTCCTTACATGACTACTTGGCAATTACTGCCTTGGATGTGTGTGTCCCATGTACAGTCCAACAGCAACTGTTGTTCTTTAACATTAGGAGCAAGGGGAGGCTTCTGGGATGGGAAACAGGTGCTAATGCTAGATCTTAACATACTAACACAACATCCACCATCACACACAAGTGTCAACTGAGACTATTTCAGGCCCCCAAAGCTATAAGAATGGCTTGAGCAGCATATATCAGTCCTTTTAATTAATACTGAATCAATAAACAACTGTTGTGCTAATCTCTAAATTAGATAAACAGCGCCACCATGTGGCAGACTGTCATAGGTGCTGGTAATTAAATTGCTGGTGCCAAACACCAGAAACCACAAGCTCAAATTAAGCACTGGCCGTGTGCCCAAGACACACTTGAACGCTACTGAGCATGACTGTTGGAAAGAGGATTATTAGTAGCGGTAAATATGCCTCTAACACTGGTAATAAGGCCACTAACACAGTCCAGGGCTCAAAATAGGTCTCAAAAATTATTCCCATGCTCATCCCTGGGACGGGCAGGGGCAACACAAACAATTTACAAAAGTATTGTAGAAGGCTGCAAGGTACACATCAGCCCCCCTGGAAAGTAAAAAAAAAAGCTGTATGTCTCCTGGGTCACTGATTGCACAATGAGGCCAATTTAAAAAACAAAGCAAATGCAGGGCTTTATGGGGGTCTACCAGGTTGGAGTAGTGAACATTCCATGATATTATCCGCCGCACCGCTTCAATAGTGAAGCAGTGAGGTAACAACTCTTTATTTCTTTTTTTTATGATAATGAGTTTTTATTTATTTCTGAAGGGTGTCCCGGTCCCACCCAGGGCACTGACAACTCCAGATGTTGTGGCCCAGATGGGGAGGCTAAGGCTCTCACGGCCCGCCGCTATCCCTGCTACCACCCTTCCTGGGTGCTGGTGGGAGCCAGCTGAATTTATTTGCTCTGGCTCAGCTGGGACCACCTTTTCTTTCTGCTCCCGCTGGCGGTGGCAGCAATCTAGTGTTTTCGGCCGACACTCTCACACGTAGAAAGCAAAAGTACACCAGGGAATCGGGTCCCTAGAGCACTGTTTGACATCAGGCCCTGGAGGATAAGGGTCTCTGGGGGCATAACACAGCTCTGGGAGAGAGACCCCACACCCCCCTCTCCAAAAGTTTTAGCTACAGGCCCCAGGGGATGGGGTCCTTGTGGACATAACATTGCTCGTTTGGGGAGGCATGCTCCCTCCTCAAATACATATGTGGCACAGGAATGGAGCCACATGCCCCTCTACCCTAAAAAAAGATGCACTGACCCACTGGGTCCTGGCCCTTCCTGTGAGACTTCTAATTTGAATTTAAAAAAGTTTACAATGGTACCACGGTACTACCATGCTACCGCAAAAACAAAAAAATCAATTCTTTGCCCAGAGGAACACCCCACCAGGCTTAAGCGGTCAGGGTATAACTAGCCTCCACCCATACATCTTATTATTTTTTTACGCCATGGGGCATGATTCCCCAAGTTCTAAAATGGCTACTGCTACATCTTTGTAGAGGTTGACGGCAGTCAATCAGATCTTTATGTTTCGATCTTCCAGCCAAGGTATTACTGCGTCTCTAGATATACATTCATTTTGAAACTTCATTTCCACAAGGCTACTATATGGATTTACACCAAATCACAAAATGGATGCTTTCTGGGTAAAGGTCTAGCTTTCTGCAAAATGTGGTGTAGTTCCATTCAGCTGTTTTAGCTGCAGTGCTACTCAATTTTGCTATGGGCATTTGCATGGAGAAAACACATTTTTGGACTCAACTGCCTTTTTCCTTAGCCCTCACTTTACAGATCACACTGAAACTTTCCAGGAAGGACCGGAGATAACTTTTTTGAGAAATTGTTTGTGAAGATTCATCAAATGGCACCAACGTTTATAGCGAACCAAAAAAATCAATTTCCTTTGGAAACTCAGTCCTAACTATGACTATATGGTTACATCACTCATGAAATGTTCTATGACATTATTGATAACATCACAGCAACATCTGCAGCAACATCATTGATAGTTATGTGGTTTTGTTGGTTTAAAATGGCATGTTTTAACTGACATTTTCACCTAAATACAACAGCTCCGTGGTATCTAAGATGCCTGTGTATGTTTAAACCTGTAGTGTGGATGTAACCTTGGTATTGGAATGAGGCTATGCCATCTAGAATACCTAGAGACTCTGTAATTGGCATATCTGGTCAGCAGCTGATGGGAGCGACGGATGGGAAACTTCATGGAGAATAAACCTGCTTTATGTTAATATCACCTGGCTCCTGTACTTCATATATAAAAGTCTACCTTGTTTCACTGGCGATGAGGATGGGATGTGTTACCCAACTTCATTAGAAAGCAGGCGAAGAGTCCTAACATCACATGTGCCCAGGATCAAGCCTTTAATATCTCCATGACCAGCGCTGCGCTGATCCTCTGTTACAGGATTTTATTGGACACTGCTGGTTCGTGTTTGGAGCTACTCTACCAGGCGTTGGGTGCATTTGTATATCTATCTGATGTTTCGTTATCTTGGATGGTTTGATTACAGCTGTTTGGGCCAGAGCTGTGTGCGGCATGTGATTTTATTACGGACCAGGAGGCTTGTTAACAGGCTAGTTAGCAGAGGGGGGCGAAGGTATTTTCACTCTAAAAGGCGGCATCTTCAAGAACAACGCGGATGTTTCTCATGTGCGCACGTTTGAAGCAGTTGTCTGCAATTTTCTTTCATGCATTGGAGTACATGCACATGTTTGAAAATCAACTCATGTGATCTACAGGGCGGAGAAGAAGAGCCATTGTTTGTCGTCATCGTCGTCTCACAGGTCTGTGTTTCTTTGTAGCCCATGAATGCTCTTGTGGGGAAGTCCTCTTCCTTCTTCTCCATTGTCCGGTGCCTGACGTCCTCTCTCAATGTTCTCTCCCTTTTCATGATGCTGAGCAGCACGAAAGTGCCTCAGAAAACGTCACACCATGCATCATCACGCGATGCAACATGGCAGCCATCTTGCTGTAGTACGTTGTGGGAGAATCCAGTATGTCTTCACAGTGTCAGTGACATGCACACTATGAGTGCCCGGCTTATTAAGCAGGGCATCGGTGAGGCGTTTCTGTCAGTGACATGCACAATCGTGTGTCATGCGCACCCTTTCAACTGTGGGCTTTTCTCGTCTGTGACACGCACACTACCACCGGACCGCACATCTGGAGATTTGTCATTTACTTTGCGTTGGCTGCCTGGCATTGCCTGCAGGTTCTGGAGACTGCAACACAATGGTGACAGTTTTATTCCCTTTGGAATAATTATTTTACATTGTCATAATATATTGTCATTATTCTTGCATTGTTTTTTTCCCTGCCTTACTACATTTTAAGGTTTAATATTGCTTATGTATGATTTGGGTGGTCTTATATTGTACCAATGAGTTAACCTCTGGTTTGCGGGCTTTGATGGATATATAGGATGCAGAATTCATCTGTGGGAGCTTTCATCTGTACTTGTAGATTCAATTTCTTTTCTGCATATATTTTCAAGGCTTGCACAACGCAACAGAGCCACGTTTTTTTTACATCCCCCGGCGATCCACCGAATAATTTGTAAAAATGGCTTAAAGTGTTTGAAAGATATTTCAGGGTGCTTCTGCACTGTTTAGGCTCAGAAGGGCAAGAAGTTTTCGATCACTTGCCGGATGTTGTGGGTGAAGATTTGAGTGAGTATGAAGGGTGTATTGCTAAATTGGATAGGCACTACCTGCCGAAAGTCAACACCATTCTCGAACATTAACATTTTGGTTAAAGGGACCAGGTAGAAGGGGAAACAGTGGAAAATTACATAACATGTTTAAGGAAAGGGACCAATTTATGTTGGGATGCAATATTGAAAGGGTGAGAGAGGAGCTGTGGCAGAAGGATGAACCTTTTCTTGATGATATCCTCCTCATTGCTAACAAGATAGAACATTCGATGAAGTGTTTTGAGGTCATAAAAAAGGAAGGGGAGAAAAGAAATTCAGTGCATGTAGTTAAGCACATGGAAAAGAAGCAGAACAAAAGGAAGGATGTTGACAATAGGGTCGAAAAGAAAAGTAAGTTCCAAGGCAAATGCTTTTGTTGTGGAAAACAGAGCACTTAGCCAATGATAGACTATGTCCATCAACTAAGGCTACCTGCAGCAATTACATAAAGTAAGGGCACTTTGCCACTGTTTGCAAAGGAAAGGAGTTCAAGGGGAAGGTGAGTAAAATCAAGGATAGGTGTGATTCTTCAAGTGATGAGGGCACAGATGTGGAGTGTGGACAGATTATTCTGCAAGTACGTGGAAATGAAAGTAGCAGCCGGTTGGATGAGGTGAAACAGCTTGTGTCTTTTTCGATTCTGGGGCCAAGTTCACCATTGTTTCCAGGGAATTCTACTTAAAGAAATCAAGGAGAAGACTATGCCTGGACTTGAAATACTGTTCTATTCTGCTCGCAGAGTTTTTCCCACTTTGTGCTCCGCGTAGCGTGCAGAGTTCTGAAAAACTCCTCTCACCGTAGCGGAGCAACATTTTGGTCCTCGCTTGTGCTCCCCAATGTTGAGTTGGCGAGTGCGAGCGATGAAAATCTCACTCCAGTCTACCACCCTGTGAGATTTCTCACCGTGGGAGGTCGCGGATGGCCGCCACTGCTTGCATTGAGAAACCTTCCGTTCACGTTGAGGAAGCTGCTGCCCAAGTAGAACATCTACTTGAGGAGCAGAATGAAGCAGCACCCTTTTGTGCTGCACATGGTGCAGTTCGTTCTGATTTTCCATGGTGGGGCAAACATTCGGCACTAAAAATAAGCAAGAGTAGTGCGACCTACCACACTCTGCCACTTGCAGAACTCTGCATAGCTCGGTGGAGTTTTTTCTCTGAGAACTCTGCCCCGGCCTAGAGAAGACTAATGTGTTTTGTCCTGACATAAGACTGTATCCATATGGTGGTGAATGCATTAAATTATTTGGGTATTTTTGGGGTCTTATTGAATACAAGGAGAGCTACACCAATGCCAAAATGTACATTTCTCAAAAGGGAAATGTTATACTTAGTTGGTTCCATCAGAGAGATCTTGAGGTGATACTGGATACCAATAGTTACCTTCAGGCAGAAAGAAAATCTTGACGTGAAAGGGGTATATGCTCAAGCAGATGCCTTTGAAATATTTATACACAGTTTGGAGGCAAGTTTTCACCGTGTTTTTCAAGGAGCACTTGGTTGTCTCCGACACTATGTCCACCACATACACCTGGTCGATGGGGCCAAACCTGTTTGTGGGAAAGTGCGTAATGCACCTGTAATTGTGCAGAGATGGATAAACTTAAAAGAGATGGCATTATTGAGGAGGTGGAAGGAATACAGTGGCTTGCCCCAGTTGTAGCAGCCAAGAAGGTCAATGGAAGTGTGTGCTTGTGTGTGGACTTGAGGGAGCTAAACAAGCATGTGATAGTAGATAGTTACCCATTGTCAAAGATTTCTCTCATGTTGATGTTATTGCAAAGGGCTAAGGTATTTTCCATCTTAGACGTTAAGTCGACGTTGTAGGAGAGTAGGATCTGCTTCACATGGCTACCCCCACTTTTTGCTGGGGTTTCACTGTTTTTCGACCTTAGTCTGGCTGTTGCCCTGCTAATCAGGACCACAGCCTAGCTGCTTCCTCTCTAAAATGGTTTGCATGTACATTAGGTACATATCTAATTGGATTCTGGAGTGCCTTATAAGCCCCTAGTATATGGTATCCTATGTACCTAGGGCATAGGTACCTCAGAGGCCTACCAGGGGCTGCAGCATATATTATGCCACCCCTGGGAAGCACTCCAAAATGACACCACAGGTCTGCCACTGCAACCTGGGTAAGGGTGTGCTTGCACCCCTTACTGTGGTATAGGCTACCTATATCACTACCCTATACAGACAAATATAAACCTATACGCCACTCCTATGACAGGCCTTGACAATCCTGAAGGCAGAGTGCTTGGTTTTATGTGAGAGGGTACCCAAGCATGAGCTGATCCCCTCTGCAGCCTTCAGAAATACTTCCTTATGGCTGTTCTGTGATACAACCATACCATATACTCTTAAGTGCATTATAACCTCGCGGTAAATGCTAACTTTGGAATGGCTGCATCAAAACATGTCGTGCTTGGTGTTAAACGCTTTGGAATTTAGAGACATGTTCACACTGTCTAAACCCGGTAGGACTTTCCTGAGCCCTGGCATCACAAAATGGATGCCTCTGCCACAGACACGGGTCTGGCCTCCTGCTGCTGACTGAAACTCTGACAGGAGAGGCCTGGACAATAGGTTTCCTGTCGAGGGGAGGTGTAACCACCTCCCCAGACAGGCTGATGTGTATTGGGGCTGGGCGGGAGCACTCTCTGGTGCTTTGAAGTCCTGCACTGGGGGCACGTTTGCTGTCCCTGTGCATAGCCCAGTTCAAACTGGTTGCAGGGGCTACCTGCCCCTGCTCTGGCACGAAACTGGATAAAGGAAATGGGTGTAACCACCCCTCTTTCCAAGCCCACCCATAGGTGGGGCCTTAGAGTTAGTCCATCCCCTAAACTTACTATAAGTATGGGAATCCAGTTCCTAGGACTTTAGATTACCCTGGACGAAACTCTGCAACATAAATCCTGGACCTTCGACGTTCTACTTTAACTAGAAGACTGAAGAAATCTCCCTTGGGGTCAAGGAGAGACTCCCCTGCTTGGCAGGCAACAAAGAAGCAACTGACTGGTCTGCATCGCTGAAGCTCCCGCCAGACGCTGAAGTCTTTGCATCACCAGAGGTAGATTTCCAGACTTCCCCAAGGCTACCCTGAGTCCACAGCAAAACTGAGGCCCGTGGCAATCATGGGTGACGTGGAACTATGACCCCTGGACACCATGATCTTTTGCAGCAACAGCATCTTCCTGGTCCTCCTCGAAGTTGTGCTTTGGGCTCCGAGTAGCCCCAGCCTTGAGCACCTCCTGCACCAAAGACTGTTGGCCTCCACTCCACGAGTGGCCGGTGGGCCAGCTTCAAGTGCAACCGCTTGAGGCTCCTTCGCGATCACTAGCCCATTGGCTAGCAGGTCCCCACAAAGGCAACTCCTTTTCTGCTTGGGCTTTCCTGGTTGCTCCAGACGTGCCCTTACTTACCCTCACTGGGTGAGTCCCTCAGACCTTGCTGGTCTGTACCGCAGTCCTTTCTCTAAATTCCAGTGACTTGCCGTTGCCAAGGCTTGTTGGGTCCTTTCTGGTCGCTGACATGGCAACACTCGATAAACTTTGTGGGACAGCTCGAATCCGGCTCATGGACTTCGTCGATGCCTCCTGGACTTCGTGGCTGAAGAGTCAAGACACCCATCAACTCACCTGAAGCACCCGACATCTGTGGGCATTGGTCCATCCTGCCCTAGGTCACTGGCTAGTGACCCAGACTCTGTCCCCTCTGCTTTCAGGTTCCTTACATCCTAGATCCAGGCTTGAATCTCTTCGGACACTTCTCCTCTTCACAGCAGGAGCAGTTCTTTGCAGGCTTCCATTGAAATCGACGACGCGACCCGACACCAAAAGGCACCTATGCACCCGGCTTCCCTGGGTGAGGTAACTCGAGTACTCCAGTACACTCGTAGGTGCTAGCCCTAGAACTTCCTAAGTCCAAAGGGGTTTGGTCCTGACTCGATTAGAAGAGTCCCTAATCTTTAAATTTCCAACCGCGACATTACCCATAGAAGATAACGGGAACCCGCGGTTGTGTTCTCACACTGCATACAGTCCCCGCGGGTCCCTTGTGTCACTACCTTGGGTGGTTCCTTGGGGTCCCAGCGGTTCTACAGGCTATAGGCCTAGTGTCTGTTCCAGTCGTGGTTCTTAATCCACTTTTTTGGTATATGGTCTGGTACGCCCCTAGGGCCCAAAATGTATTTGTGCTATTACTGATGATTGCTAGCTTGTAAACTAAGTACTTCGAACTCCAGTTTCATAAAGAGACTGGAGGGGTGTGTTTTATCTTAAATACATATATTTTGAATATATACCTGGTGTGGTTGTCTTTTCATTTGATCATTCAAGAGATTATAGACTGGTAAAACAAGCTGCTTTACATTCCTTCAAGACTTAGCCTGAAGGCTGCTCTCCATAGCTACCACTAGGAAAGCTTTCAATAAAGGTTGTCTTTAACCTATCACCATAAGGGTTGTTTGGACTGATACAGGGTGCCCACTAGAACTAGTGGACAGCATATATCAGGCCACCTTCTCACAGACGTATCATCTGATCAGGCTTTATAAAACCTCCAAGGTCCTCACTGCATTTGTCACGCCCTTTGGAACTTTTCACTTTGCCAGGACTCCTTTGGGCAGCGTCAGTGTTCCAAAGGGCCCTAGGGAAGGTTTTGAAGGGGCTTGTAGGTGTGAGAATCTATCAAGATGATGTTTTGCTCCTCGGTAGGGATAATGTTGAACAGAGGGCTATGCAGGTGTTGAGCAGGCTGAGTGGGTTCAACCTGGCTGTTAGAATGGAGAAATGCAAATTCAGGAGGGAGTCTATAGACTATTTAGGGCACACGATCTCTGGTGAAGGTGTAATGCCCAAGGAGTATTTGGTTGGATGAGAGGGTCATGCAGTTTTGAGCAGGCTGAGTGAGTTCAACCTGACTGTCAGAATGGAGAAATGCAAGTTCAGGAGGGAGTCTATAGACTATTTAGGGCACACAATCTATGGGGAAGGTGTAATGCCCAAGGAGGATTTGGTTGGTGTCATACAAATGTTACGGTCGCCTGCCAACAAATAGGAGTCAATGAAGTTCCCCTGGATGGCCGAATACTACTTTAAATTTGTACAGGGATTTGCAGGAATGTGTGCCCACATGAGAGGCCTGCTTTGGAAAGGGATTTTATTGGTGTGGAACGAGGCGTGTAAAGAGGAGTTCAACGTAGTGAGGGAGAAACTGGGCAATGCCCCTAAATTGAGGAATTTTGACCCAAGGAACAAATCGGTTTTAAATACGATGCTGGTATGAAGGGGTTAGGAGCTGTATTACGGCAAGGAAGACAGGGCTCTAACAATGTCATCCTGTTTCTCTCCCGAGGTCTCAAAGGGACAAAAATGCACAATTCTGTTGTGTAAAGAGAGGCATTAGCAGTACATTGGACTGCAAAAAAATTAAAGAATCTTTGAAGTAAGGATGGACAAAAAGCTCTTATGTGCAATCTTTAAAAAGAAAGGGTTTGATGCTGTTTCCAGGAGGATCACTAAGTGGGTTGTTGCCTTCCAAGAGTATGATTTCAAGGTTAAGTATTTACCAGAAGTTGACAACAAGGAAGCAGACACATTATCCAGATTGGTGGAGGTGGATGAGGAAAGTCATTCTATCACTTCTGAGGAGGATGATGAGATGGTTTGTGAAACAAATGAGGGTAGCATTGCTGTGAAGAAATGGTGTGATGCACTGGTCTCCAATCAGGGAATGGTGAAAGTGATGGAATTGTTAAAGAGAGGATGGAGCACAAAGCTGAAAGGTGATGAAGAATCTGAGAAGTTTTGGCACGTCAGGGATGAATTAGCTGAAAAACTTGACCTCTTGTTCAGTAGCACAACATTGGTTCTACCCACTTTCCTCAGGGAGGAACCAAGGGATGTCCAAGACTAAGAAAAGGCTCAGGTTAATGTACCGGTGGCCAGGGATAGAGACTCATGTGGAGAGGGTCATCAGGGAATGTGTTCAGTGTGCCTTGAGTTAAAAGGTAAAATGAACAGTTGATGGACAGAATGCAGAACAATGTGATACGTTCACACCAGTACAGAGATATTGGCCTAAAGCCATTGTTTTTTGCTCCCCGTGCCATTCCAGTCTGAACCCAGCCATATGCAAATCAGTCTTGACACTGTGCCTAATGGGAACAGTCCAGTGCGAACTGAAAGGCCAGGTTCTCCCTGGACTCGAAACAAGCATCCTAAGACTGGTTTCGTTGTGTTTTCATACCTCATCAGCCAGGATAGCTTGACTCCAGTGGCATGGAGAGCACGGGGCCCACATCTGGGCATACCTGTGCCACTCGGGGTGACAAATGCAAAAAGAGCAATTGATGGACAGAATGCAGAACAATGTCATACATTCGCCCCATTACAGAGATCTGGGCCCAAATCCATTGTTTTTTTGCTCCCCATTTCATTCCAGTTTGAACACAGCTATATGCAAATCAGTCTTAACCCTGCGCCCAATGGGAACAGTCCAGCCCAAACTGCCAGACCAGGTCTTCCCTGGACTGGAAACAAGCATCCTAGGACCGGTTTCGGGGTTTCACCCCTCATCAGCCAGGATAGGTTGACTCCGGTGATATGGAGAGCACGGACCCACATCTGAGCATACCCGTCCCACTTGGGTGACAAATGCAAATTGATGAACAGAATGCAGATCAATGTCATACATTCACCCAAGTACAGAGTTCTGGGCTTAAATCCATCGTTTTCCTGCTCCCCATGCCATTGCAGTTTAATCCCAGCCATGAGTGAAAAGGTCGCCAAAAAAGTTCTACCTATCATAATAAGAGACCGCCCCACAGATCCGTGGAAGGAGGTTGCCCTGGACATAGTGGGGCCCATTCGTCCTGTGGGTTGTGAGTCGCATGTGATGGTGTTAGTTGATTTGTACTCTTGGTGGACGGAAATTACCTTCTCCAAGTGAATAGAGACCAAACATGTGATACACTTATTTTAGGAGTTGTTTGGATGGGAAGGTATACCTGGTGTGATTCTTACGGATAACGGGATGCAATTAGTGTCAAAAGAAATGGAGCAATGCCTTAATGAACATGGTGTGGGGCACAAGATGTGCTCTCTGTACCACCCAGAAACAAATGGAATGGTGGAATGTTTCAATCGCTTGTTAAAGGAGATTATAACCATGGCCAAGGATGCTGGGTTGGATTGGAGAGAGGAAGTTATCAAGAAGGTAGAAGCATACAGTGTCTCCCCATGCCATCACAGGAAATCCTTTGAGGTCTTTAAGTGTAGGCAGTCCAATACCCTGGTAGCACCTACGTGGGTCAATGATATGGAATCTAGATCTGGGTGTGTTGAACTGGGTGGTGACTGGCCGCCTAGGAGGCAAGGAAGAATGAGGCTCTCAAGAAACATTTTCATGAAAAAAAAATATGTTAAGCAGACAGGGGTCAAGGTAAGGAACTGGGAAATGGTTAAGAGACCATGCATGAAAGGAGGTTCTGCGGGTTTCTTTAAACCTATGCAAGTCATTAAAGTTTTCAACATTGTGGGTAAGAATGGCAGCTAAAAAAAATAAATATGTAATTTGATCAGAGTGGTGGTGCTCAGGGATGATATAATCTGTAGGTTTCTTTGAATTCTGGCATCCCAGGATGCAGGAATGATAGAATCTGCAAGGGTTCAGTTGACTCTGGTGCCCCAGAGTTGTCTCCTAGAAGGTCTGGAAGGAGAACCACCGCACCTGCTTACTTAAGGGGGTATGTGAGATAGATATTCTCTTTACACATTGAGGTACATGTAAACTTTGACTTTTTTAACTTTTATCTTGCCCATTTATATCTTTGCATTATACGTTGTTTTGTTCTTTAAGTTATTAAGAAGTGGGGATTTGTGGCATCTCAGATGCCTGTGTATGTTTAAACCTGTAGTGTGGATGTGACCACGGTTGTGGAATGAGGCTATGTCTTCTACAATGCCTAGAGACTCTGTTAGTGGCATATCTGGTGAGGAGCTGATGGGAACGGATGGATGGGACCCTTCATGGGCAATAAACCAGCTTTATGTTACTATCGCCTGGGTCCTGTACTTCATATATAAAGGTCAACCTTGTTTCAATCTATTGAACCTTTGTTTTTTTCAGTGAATATTTACATTTGTTCTGTGTAAAGGAATATATTATTACAATTCCTATCTATAATGCCACATTAATCTTTGCGTTTTTCAGTGAAAAAATATATATACATATACATATGTATATATTTATATGTATATATATATATATTCACTGAAAAAACCATAGGTTTCAGGGGTGTTATAGTTAGCTGGACTTTTCACTTGTACAAAACCATTGAAATTCCCCCGTTATAGTTAGTTCAGCTAACTATAACTCGCGCGCCCGCAATGCACTGCTGATGACGTCACATATTACATCACTCATGACATGGTCAGTGACATCACTCATGACATCACTGATGACATCTCAAATGACATCACTGATGGCATCACTGATGACATCATCCAGTGAATGTGTGTTATTCTGAAAATTAAATATGTTTTATATATGTATATCTCAAGGTCGATGGAAGAATAAATGGGTATATAAGTGTCTAAATGGATGATTTGTTTTTGAAAAATTGATTGTGTAACTGACTGATTAAGTGTATCATAGTGAATACATGGCTTAGTGAGTAATGTTTAAATATGTAAATATCTGTATCAGTCTCTCACTTTGTGTATAAGTGGCTGCATGGGTTGGTGAGTAGCTACATGGGTGTCTATATAGGTTATTAGTTGGTTTTTTGAGTATCAGTCTGAGTGTCTGCATGGTTCGGTGGGGGTATTACGTAGTGCATAGGTGCATGAATGAGTGACTCACTGTTTGTATGTGTTGAACACAGTATGTGTGCAGGACTGTATGGGTGGATGAGTGTGTGTATGGGTGTGTTAGTGAGTGAATGACTGTCTCAATAGTGTCTTTATGAGTAACTACATATGTTTTAAACTAGTATATGTGACTATTGGTGTATATATGTGAGTATATGTGAGAGTGAGAGATTGAAAGAGTTCCTGTATGAATAAGTATGTGTTTCTATAAGTGATTGTTTAAAAGACTAAGTATGTGTAAGTTTCCGTAGAAGTAAGTGTGGTGGTGTGTGTATAACTGTATATGCAAGTAAATGTATGTTTGATTCTTTATTAGCATGAGTGACTATGTGTGTGAGTAACTATGGATGAGTGGCATTGTGTAACAGGATGTATAGGTGTATGAGTACATATGATGAGTGAGTACATGTATGAGTGACTGTATTGGACTGTTGGTGAATGAGTGGATGTGTATGTGGATCTTAGAATTACTGAAGAGGTTGTTGTAACTGGTATTGGTATGTCCATTGTTTTGAAAATTTTAGTCTCTATTTTTGAATGTGTGTATCAAAGGTTATATTAGGGTGAGAGGAGGTCTGCCACTCTATCACAAGGATGATGTCATCAGTGATGTCATCAGTGATGTCATTTGAGATGTCATCAGTGATGTCATGAGTGATGTCACTGACCATGTCATGAGTGATGTAATATGTGACGTCATCAGCAGTGCATTGCGGGCGCGCGAGTTATAGTTAGCTGAACTAACTATAACGGGGGAATTTCAATGGTTTTGTACAAGTGAAAAGTCCAGCTAACTATAACACCCCTGAAACCTATGGTTTTTTCAGTGAATTTCTGAGGTTTTTTAAATGCTAATTCCTAACTATATTGTGCCTGAAACCTATGGTTTTTTCTGTTAATTTCAAAGGTTTTTTAAATGCTAATTTCTAACTATGCCTACAGAGATAGGACATGTGAAGAAAGAAGAAAAAATGCACAGAAAGAAACAAAAGAAGTGCAGAAAGAAGCAACAGAAGTCCTCAAATACGAAGATAAGTGCAGGAAGAAGGATAACGTGCAGAAAGAACAAAAAGAAGAGCAGAAAGAAGCCTTGTTGCAAAATCATCCTGTACCCTCAACTTTTTCAGACGGATACTGGTGGTAACTGAGTCTGACTAACCAGTCCTAGAGCCAGTGCTATGTTAAAAGACACTTAGAATACAGTGAAAACACCTACATACACTAGGGAACATTATGCGTTGGGGTCCCCCTGTGATTAGCCTTACCTCCTCTATAAGCCCCTAGTATATAATAGGGCATGGGGATTAAAACTACCTCTTAAAACAGGCCACAGGGCGTTTTTGCACACGTTAACTCAGGCCACGTCCCCTCCTTTCACCATTGTGTAAACACGCCCTGTGTCCGTTTTTAGTTGGGAGATTAAGTTCATTTGAGTCCTGAGGGTCCCTAGGGTCCAACTAGCCCACTAGGTACCTCCAGTAAGTGCCACAGAGCTGCGTTGCAGAGAGGTGTAAAAAGTGGCACGGCCTGGACCACCTCTCTGCAATGCAGCTCAGTGGCGCTTACTGGAAGCACTTGGTGGGCTAGTTAGCCCCCAGGGGCCCTCAGTATTGAAGGGAAATTATATCCCCAATTTAAAACGTGCCATGGTGCGTGTTTGCACACGTCACCTCAGGCCCCGTCCCCTCCCTTCACCACTGTGTAAACGCGCCCTGTGGCTGTTCTAAGTTGAGAGATTAAGTCCCCTTGAATCCTAAGGGTCCCTAGGGTCACACTAGACCACTAGGTACCTCCAGTAAGCGCCACAGAGCTGCGTTGCAGAGAGGTGTAAAAAGGGGCTTGGCCTCAGAACACCTGTCTGCAGCGCAGCTCCCTGGCGCATACTGGAGATGCCTGTTGGGGGCGCGTTTGCAGAGTGCTGCATGGAGGGGGCATGGCCTCCGGCACGATGCCAGTCTTTTATTTATTTTATTTTTTTAAGAAGGGGGGCTGTGTGGTTCCCCTTCTTATTCTAATTTATTGGCCCTGATGACCCCATCCCCCAGGGCCTGTCTCCTAATTATATTTTTTTGACCCCAATCCCCAGGGCCGGCCACTGTTTTTTATTATTTTTAAAAAATATATATTTATAGACACACCTAGGACATGCTGGACAAACCGTACGTACCTATCACCATGACGATTTGCGTGATATTCATTAAAAGGCGACTATGCATGCAATTAATCCACGTGGAATGTATTTACACCACTAGTGAAGCTCTGACATGTCTGATGCTCTACCGTGCCTAATCCCGGTAGACACCCTTGTCGTTTATTTATACAAACATGGGTAGCTATTGACGGGCACATTTAATACACATGCACACCAAGCCATTCAAAGGGGATTCGACAAAAATTCGACCAAAACTATGCAAGAAACCCCCCTCACAGTTAATAAAACACACATCCACTGCCGGATGTGTAATACTTTTTATTTTACTCTCTGGAAAGGGGACGAACATCACTTGCGAGTCACAGCGCGCTCCTGACAGAGCCCAATGCTGTGTTACACCCACCATTGCCTGCCGAGTGCCACACACCTCTGTATTGTATTCCACTAGCTAGTGCATATGCTATGACACTCTCTAGCCCATGTGCACTGTAACACCACCCCGTGAAAATGTCATGCCACACTTGTCTTCGCACGGGTTATATTGCCCCATCTAACGTGCCTTCCTCGATGCCTATGTTATAACGCACAGTGCTATGCCATACATATTACAATTTGGGATCCATATCTTTGTCACAGTGCATATGCAATGTTACACTCCCCAGCACATATTTTATATTACAACTTTAGAGACTAGTTAGGTTACACAACACTGCCCTGTGCATATTACACTCCAAGGCGCATATCGCATAGCACACGCTAGTGCCTGTGCTATCTCGCGCTCTCCAATGAATCTGTCATTGCGCACAATGTATTGCATATTATATTTCACGCCTGGTTCATCTTATATCACACTTTTTGGTGCATAGTTTATACCATACACTATATCTAGTTTTCATTTTCAATCGTGCTCTCAGGACTATGTTCTATATAACACTGTGTTCACCTACCCTTTTCACGGGCATTACATTTTGCGATAGGGGGTGGAGGGTCAGGGGGTGTTTTTGCCAAGTGAGCCCGGAGTCACAGTCACTAACGTCTTCTTCTTCCTGAATAAAAGTGAGATTATGCTGCATACTTGTTCATATTTTAAGTAGTTTGCACAGACAAAATGTTTTAAAAACAATAAAGTTTCTAATACCCGCCTTCTCTGAACAGTTAGCTTGCTGCCCCATCCCCCTCCTCCCTATCCTCTGTTGTGTGAATCCATGGACTAGCCTCCTCCCTCCTGCCATGCATGGTCTGATGTGCTGCCACTGCCCTCAATTTAGTATGATGTACCAGTCCACTCCTCCTGCCCTCCATTGCCCAATTCTATGCCCCATCATTGACCTCCTGCTTAAACTCTGTGCTTAGCTTGCTGCCCCTATTCTCCTTCCCCCTGCCCTCCGATGTCTTTGTGCATGCCCCTGCTCCATCCTTTTTGCCCACCATGTCCCATGGACCTGCCACTCCTATCTACTCTGAGTGTTCTGTTGAGCTGCCACTCCCCTCCCACCTGCCTAGCATTGTCAGATGACTGTAACCTGTCCCTGCCACCTCCACCCTGCCTGTCCACATGCCATGCCTCTATCCTCTTCCTCCTGTCCTACATGGTCCATTGTACTGCCACACCCTTCTGCCCTCCCTGGTCTGTTGTGCTGCAACTGCTCCTCCTGCCTGCCCCGTGTGGTCTGTTGTGAGGCCCCTTCCCCTGAACTTTCTTGTCTGTGCACAGGTCCTGACCCTCCCTTCTATCCTCCATCGTCCTTTGTGCATGCCCCTGCACCCTCCTTCTTGCCCATCATAGCCATTGTGCTGCCACTAACCCTCCCACTTGCCATGCATGGTCTTCTGTGCTGCCATGGCCCCTCCCACCTTCCCTGTGTGGTCAGTTAGCTGCCCCTGACCCCCTCCCACCTTCCCTCCATGGTCTGTGTGTATGCCATCACAGTCTCACTGTTGCTCTTCATGTTGTGTCTTGCTTCTAGTGCCCATCCTGCCTGACCTCCATGGCCATCTTGCTGCTCCTGCCCTGCCCCCTTGCCCCCAGCCCTCTGTTTACATGTGCAGACCCCTACTCCCTCCCTCCTGGCTTGTCTGTTCCATTGTAATGCCCCTGATCCGTCCCTCCTGCCCTTTATGGTCTGTTATGCTGCAGCCTTCTCTCCTGTCTGTCCATTATGGTCAGCTAGCTACCATTGCCTCTTGCCCCTCTGTTCTCTGTTGTCCATGTGCATGGTCCTGTCCCCTCCCTCTTGCTTTCTATGGATTGTTGTGCTGCACTCCCGTCCTGCATGCCCTGTGTGGTGTATTGTGCTGCTGCAAACCCTGATGCCTGCCCTGCAGGGTCAGTTTGGTGCACCTCTCCATGTCTCTCCTGTCCTCTGTTATCCAAGTCCATGTCCCTATCCCATTTCCTTCCATGATCCAATGTACCATACTTGCGAACATTTTGAACTTGGTAAGAGGGAGATTTTGAAAAAAAACTGGGGTATTGATTTTCCCCTTTGAGTTACATTGAAAAAGAGGATATTGTAGACAGGAGACAGATCAAATAAAGCCCATTTGAGCTTAAAAACATTGGACGTTTCCTGGCTGAATCGGGTCTGTTGGCATGTATGGTTGTACTACCATTGCCTCTTCCTTCTGCCCACAATGGTCTATTACATTGCCACAGCCTTGAAGGAGGGTAGATTTTGTATCACAGGGGGCCCCTGGCCCGTTCTGTCCACACCTGAAGTATGAGACCCTTGTCCTTGCCCTGCCAGCCGCATTTGTAGGCCGTATTAAATTGACCAGCGGGTCCTGTGTTGCTATATAATTATCCTGAGACATCCTTACCACTCAGCCAGCATAAAACCCCTGTGTAGGCCCTTCTGTTCAATATGTAGGCCTCTTTGTTAAATTGACCATAGCTCTGCAATTTTAGTGTATAGCAGTCTGAAGGCAGGTCTGCGAGGCCTTCTGCTCCAAACTAGTAGCCCCCACCCTACCCGAGTGCTCCGTGCTCGGTATCAAAGTTCAACATCCCCCGGAAGCTGTCGACATACAGTAGGCTGCATCCTGGACTGGTACTTGCTTCCTGGGCAGGTTTCCCGCTTTTAAGGAAGTGGCAACCGCAGAGCGTCAAGTTAGGAGAACTGAGGAGATTTTATACATGAATATATTGAATTCCTGTACAATACCCATTATTTTCTGCTTGCTCTATGGAACTTACGATAAGCGATTGGCCTGAGAGACTGACCTTTTCACCCAGTCCATTGTCAGCATTAAGTGGGTAAATGACGAAATGTCTGGTAAAATCTGCAGACGAAGCTTTTGGGTAGCATATGTAGGTAGATGTAGCGTGCAAAGGAGCCCACAAAATGATATAAAAAGGGAGCACCCACAGATATCGACGGACAACCTCGCCGTCTGTATGTAGGTTAACAGGCTGTGCAGGTTTTCCCCAAGAACTGGGAGCTCTTGTCTTCCTTTGCTTAAAATGTCTTGCTCGGCTTTGCTTGAAGTATCTTATTCTATTTTACCTATATGAAATGTCATGTTATGTTTAACCATTGTTCTCTTTACTTTTGCATTTAAAAGATGTTGTATTGTAATTGCAGGAATGCTTGCTCTAAGAGTAAATGTGAGTGTCCCTAGGTAACATTTTCCTTGGTGTAACTTGTTTCTCATGATGCATTTATAGATGTGTTTTCTCTCTCTCTCTGTCAGTCCATTAATTGAGATACAGAGAATATCATGACAGCTGTATGATTATCTGGATTCTGTATTTTGTACTTTAGGTCTCTATTCTGCGGTTTCTTTGAAGTTGCATCTTCTCATTAAACTGCCATTGTATTCTGCCTCCAATTCCATGTCTCATATGTCTGTTTTCTTCATTTTTGGAGCAAGCGTTCCTAGGCACCCCGGCTCAAATTAAGGTGCCCCTTTTGTCCCCGACTCACTCTCCTGCTCAGTTCTGTGGTGGCTCCCGGGGCTCTGGGGACCGCCCCTAGCTTCCTTGACCCGTAATAGATCTTCCCTCCAACAGCCTCTCTTGCAAGTCCTGTATTGTTGGTTTGTTGCCCCTGCCCTCCTTTCCACTGCCCTCCATAGTCTGTTGTGCTTCCACGGCCCTTCCTGCCTGCTCAGTGTGGTTAAATTGTTGCCTTTGCACCCTCCTACCTGCCTTCAATTTTCAGAGTCCGTGCCCCTGGCCTCTGCCTCTCAACAGTATCCTAATGAACAACTAGATTGCTAACATTCTATATTTATTACAAAAGTGTGGAGCGCCTGACATCATCTTGATGTAATCAAAACTGTAATACCTAGAGCATTCCTTTAGAAATTACATATATGAGAGGGTCTTATTGGCATCAAAATTATGGTTAGTGCTCTAAAAGACTAAAATAAGGACATATTTTCTGAGTTTTCAAATAGCGACAAAGCACTTTTAAATTATTTGTTATCTTTATGTTTTTTTATCTAGTTGACAACTTGATTAAATGTTGCACTTAGGGGAGAGGATGTGGTGTTACTTCCAGAACTGCAGACTTTGCAACTGGGGAACCAGGTTGAAGTTTCTGCTTCAGCTCGACATTCTGTGATTCTGGTCAAATCACTTAGTCTCCCCATGTCTACAACCAAAATGAATTTGTTCTTGTGTGATGTAACCAATGCTCATGTAAAGCACTCCAATACCTGACAAGTCTGCACTATATAACACTGCAAAAACACAAAATAATAAGTGTTTTGCACACTTCTGTCATTGGGCTATATTTGGGCTATATCTGGGTGATTTTGGGCTACATTTGGGCTCTTTTGTCTCCGGTGGCCATCTTGGGAGATTTATTTGTTATGAAGTTTCCTAATTTCCTCATGTACTGCAGTCTCCTCAGTCGGAAATGCTTTCAGTTTTTTACTTTGATTCCATCATGAAGGTATTCAGATATGTCACACATTTGCCATGAATTCTGAATGTTAGCACTCTAGTTGCTCATTAGATCACTGTAGTAAAACTACTGCTCACCATGGAAGTCTGCTCCTGGTATTAAAAGTGCATGTTTCAGTCTGCATGTCAGAATTTTTTAATGAAATAGAAGAGGATTTGAGAAGTCACTCAAAATGTGCCCTCATTTTCTTTCTTCAGCATTAATCATAATTTCTATGGCAAAATGAACCCCCTCATTGTGTTCCTTTTTAAATTAAATGTTTTAAGTGTTACCAGTTTATTCCAATCAAGATGGCTTCAGGTGTGCCATACTTTTGTCATAATGAAGACAGTAAGTGCTCTAGTTGTTTTTAAGAACATTCTTGGACATTCTGTCATTGGGCTATACTTGGGCTACATCTGGGTGATATTTGGGCTACATTTGGGCTCTTTTGTCTCTGGTGGCCATCTTGGGAGACTTATTTGCTATGAAGTTTCCTAATTTCCTCATTTACTGCAGTCTCCTCAGTAGGAAATACTTTCAGTTTTTTACTTTGATTCCATCAAGAAGGCATTCAAATGTGTCACACATTTGCCATAAAATCAGAATGTTAGCACTCTTTTTGCTCATTAGATCACTGTAGTAAAGCTACTGCTCACCAGGGAAAACTGCTGCTGGTATTGAAAGTGCATGTTTCAGTCTGCATGCCAGGATTTGAGAAGTCACTCAAAATGTGCCCTAATTTTTCTTTATGCAGCACTAATCATACTTTTTATGGAAAAATGAACCACCTCATTTTGTTCCTTTTTAAATGAAATGTTTTAAGAGTTACCACTTTAATCCAAGCAAGATGGCTTCAGGTGTGCCATACATTTATCATAAGTAGGACGGTTAGCGCTCTAGTAGTTCTTTGGAACACTCTGGAAAGCTGCAGTAGAACACAAAGGAATCAACTGACAGTCTCTGCCCTTGTTGGATGTACATGTTTTACTGAGAATGTCAGACTTCATTCTCACATGACTGAGAAAGATAATGTGAATTTACAGAAAATAAGCTCTCAGTTTATAGATCACCTTCCAAACCTCTGTGGTAAAAGCATGAGAAAATATTTTTCTCACAATCATGATATCCCAGCAGAAGGCTTTTTCACATGGTGAAATCACCTTAGAACATACCACAATTCCTAAAATGAGTATGGTACCATCAACAAATGATTTATAATGTAACTAAAGTCTTAAAATCTTCTATTAACTGCAATGCTTTTTAATGAGGTGCTATCATGTATATTGGTCCCAAGATGGCTGCCAACACTTCTTGGATGAAGTGCTGACAGCCAATCAGATCTCAGGATGAGATGTGTGGTTAGGCTCCGCCCACATATATATATTGATTTAAATGCTATTTTCTCAGGAACTACTGAACAGATTTACACCAGATCTACAAAAGGCACTTCCTTGACCTGAGGACTACCTCTCTGCCAAATTTCAAGTAACTCTGTTCAGCCGTTCGGGCTGTAGCTGTGTCTAAAGGTCCTATGGAAAAATGCATGGGAAAAACGCGTTTTGGGACCCCCCTTTTTTCTCAGCCCCCGCTTGACGAATCCCCCCGAGACTTTCAGGGTAGGAGCGGAGCGTAGCGCCCCACCTATTATGAAAATTTCGCGAGGATTCATCGACCGGCGCCAAAGTTATTCCAAATAGAATGTTGCGGATTTCCTATGGAAACAGGGTCCTAACTATAACTATCTACTGGCGACCGCCAGTAGATAATACATACACATGTATATGTATTCTGGCTTAATACATAAATATATATGGATATATATATATATATTTTTTTTTCATTTATTCTAAATACTTTTTAAATCAAAGCAATAAAATATGTAGCAAAATCTTGAATGGTATTCATAGATTTTTAAATCAGCAAAAACAGAAGCTTATCTTTTAAATAATCTGTGAAGTAATAACTCCCGATGTGAAGCCTAAAATTGAATAACTCCCGATTTATGGCCTGTGATGTAACGGTAGCATGTCATTAGACTGGGGTATCAAATGTCACTCTTGTTCGCCCTGGTGATGGAGCCACTGCTGGCCTCTCTAAATCGGACAATGCAAGATTGAGGAATTAAACTGGGAGAAACCATGCATGTAATGTACCTCGAAGCCAATGAGACATTGTTTATCTGAGAGAGCCTGTACAGACAATACCATGTCTCTAATGCCAGTTGTGGATATTTTCTGGCTTTTCTGGCCTGGTTTATACATTACACACATACAAGAGAATTGGGGGTCTAATAACAGACAGCACAAAAGATAAAGAAGAGGGAAATAGGTGTATGAAGCCAATCAGGCCCGGACGTCCTTAGAGCAGAGCATGGATTACCATCAACCTTCCTCATTCACTGATGTAGATAATGAGAGCAAAGATACTCTTTAGATCATATCTATCATCTGGTATCCAACTTCGGCAGAGGTATGTCTCTTGATCATAGAGACTGCCTCGCTTAGTAAGAAGCTCTATTGCTCACTCGGGCTGATGAGTATAAAGCAAACAAGACACGTGAAAAACTGTGACATCCAAACAAAGTACAAATGCAGTGCAAGAAAGACAGTGAGATCTAAATATCTAAAAAAGTTTGTGTAGAGAGTACGATGTAATTCAATTCACTCCACACACCTAGATTAAAACAAGTGTATCAAAGTTATAAGCAGTACCAACTAGTTGCTGCTAGATATGGGTCGACATGTTTCAGCCAACAGGGAATATTGCCCACGGCTTTCTTCAGGACCTTAATTCTTCAAAATTATGCTACTGCATTAGTTTAGTACACTTCCAATAGTGAAATGTGCCCACAACTTATCTAATGTAAGAAAAAATGTGAAAATGAACAAATAAACAATGTTGTAATGAATACGACCTCAAAGTGTCCTAATCCTCTGAGTCACAGTGTGCAAGCATCACCTATGGAGATAGGACAATTAACACACAAAATCCATCTAAAACATCAACAGTGCTGTCTTAAAGCAGGCCCATTATGTGAGTCTGCCTGTTCATTGCTGTAAAGGAATCTACACAATGCTTACCCCACGTGACCTGGGATTGCACCTCACCTACCCTGGAACCTGGCTCAGGTAAAGGAGGCCCCGCTCTAAATCGTGGGTGACAAGAAAGAAGAACATATTCTTAAAAATGAGAAGGCCAAGAGTCAATCTCAGTGGTTATCCTGCGTGAAATTGAACGCAGAATGCTTACGCTCTTTCATAGTGTGCCCTCCCCCCAAGTTCATTGGGATCCAGGCTCAGGACTACCCTCAGGTCCCCATGCAGGGACTCGGAGCAACACGAGGAAGAACTCAGTTCCATCAGGGAACAGCACGAACCCAACCTCGTAGTTAATCTGAGTAAGAGAACTTTGTCTAGAGATGAGCAGTCTGTCCTTAATAGGGGTCTCGGCTTTGTTACCACCTCTGTAGGTGACCCCTTTCAGATCCAATGTAAATTGGCACAGTTTTTTAGGAAACTCAGGCTCCATCATTTCTTTAAAGATAAACCACTACCTGATCCTGAGGAGATTGAACAGAACACGGGCCTCAGATTAAAATCTATGTTCAATCCTCCAGCTCATCTTGTTCCTCCACAGGTTCTGACTTTCGAAAAAGCTGTTGTGTGTGAGGTTACTGCCATGCACAAAATCAAGAACAATAGGTTTAGTAATTTACCACGATGTGAACAACAGGCGCTTACCTCTTTGTCCAAAGATGATGATATTACCATCAAACCTGCGGATAAGGGTGGATCTATCGTCATTTTGGACACCGCTGATTATAGAGCAGAATGTCTTCGCCAATTGGGCGATCAGAACTCCTACAGAATTCTCTCTCAGGATCCCACAGCTAGACTACAGCAAACTATAAGAGATATCACTGAAGAGGCACTTAGTGAAGGTTGGATTACAACTCGGGAAGCACTATTCCTACAGACCAAGTTTCCTGTCACTCCTTACTTTTACGTTTTGCCCAAAGTGCACAAGCCCCAGAGACCACCTCCTGGGAGACCAATCATCTCGGGGCAGGGCTCTCTTTTGGAACCTCTGTCATCTTTTGTGGACTATTTTTTGAGACCCATTGTCCAGAAGATGCCGACGTGTCTACAGGACACCAAAGATGTCCTGCGACTGCTTCCCTCTATAGAATTCGACGCGGAGCGAGACTTATTAGTTTCCTTCGATGTCGAATCTCTGTATACATCTATTCCCCAAGATGAAACGTTGGACACAGTATGCTCTATTTTAGAGGCAACTGATCTGCAGTCCATTACACCTGTACCCTTTATCATGGCCTTAGCCAGACTGGCGATGAAAGAAAAAAATTTTAAGTTTGAGAATACCATCTATTTGCAAACGTCAGGGGCCAGCATGGGCAGCGTTTTCGCGCCCAGCTTAGCGAATTTATATGTCCACTCATTCGAGCAAGAGCATGCGCTGGCCCCCACCAACCCCTTATTCACATCAATCCGCTTGTGGAAGCAGTATATAGATGATGTGTTGGTGGTGTGGAGGGGAGACCAACAGTCCATCGGCCACTTCCATCAGTGGCTTAACACATGAAATGACTATTTGAAATTTATGGTTGAACTGGACAAGACCCGTCTGGCATTCTTGGATTTATCCATTTTTGTAACATCAGAGGGTCTTGAAAGTGAACTATACCGTAAGCCTATGGCACGCAATTTGCTTCTGCGATATGATAGCCAGCATCCGAAGGCTTTAAGGGACAATCTGCCATATGGCCAGTTCCTTAGGGTGCGGAGGAACTGTTCGACAATTGAGGGTTTCAGAAAACATACGAGTCTTCTTACTGAACAATTGGCAGAGAGACATTGCCCACGGAAGCTGGTCAAACGGTCCCTCAAAAGAGCTTCGAATAATAATCGCGAAGCCCTTCTAGAACCACCCGTACCTAAGCCACCTCTTGAACGTCTGACGTTTGTCAACACATTTAGTACTTTATCGAACAACATCAAGAAAAGTATTAAGAAACATTGGGGGATTTTAAACAGCTGCAGTGAAAAGATTGCAATGCCGCTTTTTGCTTTCAAAAGATCAGGCAACATTAAAGACCGACTGGTCCATACACGCCCCCAGGTTGTGCCTACTAGATCGTTGGGCACTTTATGGGATTTACCGGCTGTGACTGGACACCACCCTTGCGGGGGGTGTTCGGTTTGCCCACAAACCACCCATACCTCGTCAATTGATATAGGGTCTAACAGACCTTGGATCCAGACCCAGTTTACGAACTGTAACAGCAGTAACGTAATTTACCTACTTACATGCCCTTGTCAAACTAAGTATGTGGGCATGACTACTCGCAAGGTGAGGTCACGGATGTTGGAGCATAAGAGCACTTTCAGGTGCCGAAAGTTGACCACCAGACTCACGAGGCATTTTTCGGAGGCTAATCATACGGCAGAAGAGTTTCACTGGACAGTACTGGAGAAACCGATGATTCCGTCACACGTCAGTGATGTCTCCAGATACCTGTTCATTAAAGAACAAAAATGGGTCCATAGGCTTAAATGTGACACATTGGGATTAAATGATGATATTCCCTGGATCAGCATCTAGTTAGAGGTACGGATTCAGCTTTATAATGAGGTACATGCTCCCCATTTTTTGCTGTGCCCTGAGCCTGTGGTGATTTAAATGACGACGCAAATATACTTCAGGATGTGGTGTACGATAGTTAGCATCATATCGTCCTGTCTGCTAGCACCTAGAGGGATTAGTATAGTACAAAAAGTTAAAAAATCACATAATCATAAAAAAATATAAACTAGAACCTAAAAAATAAATACAAAATCCCTCTCTGATATAATAAGCCTTATAAGATTTTAGTAGTAAACAGGCTACCGAAATACACCTTCAAAGCAACCCTGTGATTAAGAGACACAGTACAGACACTACACCTCTCATGATTACATTCTGTAGTTGCACCTTGTACACCTGTAATAAGTCCTGCTGATTCTGGCATTATAGGTGTCACTTTTCTTGAAAAATATTATACTGCACGCTGCAAGCAAACATGAGATTATCCAGCAAACATTGTCGGCTGGTGACGATGTGTCAGCCAAACTACATCTCCCATGAGGCATGACATTATTTTGGAGTCGCGTGCTGGTGACGGAGAGGCCACGGAGCGCTATATGCGTTTCTGTGAATTTTTCAGTAAGATATTAAATGCTATGCAAACTAATCGCAAATGTTGAAGGAGACAATTAAACCATAACTTAATCCCCTATCATATTATTTTACAATTCGATTTATTTTTGGTTTCTCGCATCGAGTTGAAATCAGTCCTGCTGATACCAGTTTTTCGATTGATGCAGCTACCTCCTGCTTGGGGATGTGTTGAACATTAAACTGTACGTGTTTTTACCACGTGTGTATTTCGCGAACACGTTAGCCGTAAGCAGTACTACATTTCCCATGAGGCATGACATCACACTGTAGTTTAGTAACCCTTTGCCGCGTTCAAGGAACGGCGAGTTTATGTAGCGTGAGGCGCGTCTCTTTGTTAATTGATTCCAAATGCGCGTATTTACGCTATTTAAGCAAACTTCCTGGTCCTGATCGTTGCCTCCCACCCTGCTCGGTACTTCCTGGGGCAACGACGGACAGGTAAGTTTTGGCGTGCTAACTGCTTAAGTCTATCTATGCAGGGTAGCTTTTTGGGGGGTCCTCACAGGGATTTGCTCACTTTTCGCACTCGTAGTATTAATAACAGTGGGGACTAACATCAGTTAGCCTCATGAATGACCCGCTTAATCTCGGAGTATTAGAGATGGTGGGGATAGCTTGTGCAAGTAGTTATTCGATCCTGATTCAGACGCTAGCTTCGTGGTTTTAAAACCGCCACGCTACGGGTTTTTTGCTATTTTGCCATTTTAATAAACAAATAGGGGCCACGGAAGTGTTGGTGTTTTGGCATGGGCATTCAACTGAGGGGGAGGGCACACTATGAAAGAGCGTAAGCATTCTGCGTTCAATTTCACGCAGGATAACCACTGAGATTGACTCTTGGCTTTCTCATTTTTAAGAATATGTTCTTCTTTCTTGTCACCCACAATTTAGAGCGGGGCCTCCTTTACCTGAGCCAGGTTCCAGGGTAGGTGAGGTGCAATCCCAGGTCACGTGGGGTAAGCATTGTGTAGATTCCTTTACAGCAATGAACAGGCAGACTCACATAATGGGCCTGCTTTAAGACAGCACTGTTGATGTTTTAGATGGATTTTGTGTGTTAATTGTCCTATCTCCATAGGTGATGCTTGCACCCTGTGACTCAGAGGATTAGGACACTTTGAGGTCGTATTCATTACAACATTGTTTATTTGTTCATTTTCACATTTTTTCTTACATTAGATAAGTTGTGGGCACGTTTCACTATTGGAAGTGTACTAAACTAATGCAGTAGCATAATTTCGAAGAATTAAGGTCCTGAAGAAAGCCGTGGGCAATATTCCCTGTTGGCTGAAACATGTCGACCCATATCTAGCAGCAACTAGTTGGTACTGCTTATAACTTTGATACACTTGTTTTAATCTAGGTGTGTGGAGTGAATTGAATTACATCGTACTCTCTACACAACCTTTTTTAGATCTCACTGTCTTTCTTGCACTGCACTTGTACTTTGTTTGGATGTCACAGTTTTTCACGTGTCTTGTTTGCTTTATACTCATCAGCCCGAGTGAGCAATAGAGCTTCTTACTAAGCGAGGCAGTCTCTATGATCAAGAGACATACCTCTGCCGAAGTTGGATACCAGATGATAGATATGATCTAAAGAGTATCTTTGCTCTCATTATCTACCTCAGTGAATGAGGAAGGTTGATGGTAATCCATGCTCTGCTCTAAGGACGTCCGGGCCTGATTGGCTTCATACACCTATTTCCCTCTTCTTTATCTTTTGTGCTGTCTGTTATTAGACCCCCAATTCTCTTGTGTGTGTGTAGTCTAGTTATGGGGATCAGAGTTGGGCAGGTCTTTAAATATTCTTCCCTCAGACCCTTTCTCTCAGTAGTATTTTCTGGTTTATACATTGACAATAGTCTCGACTATGACCTGTTTGAGCGGTAGTTAATAGAGATTCAGCTATTCTCCAGGATTTGAAGATGATGTGTCAGTCAGATGCTGTCAAATATCTAGGTATGCAGATTACACACCACCTATGTGATACTGGATTCTTACCATAGCTAAGCTTATACAAACTTTGCACCACCCGAGGAATCACTACTTCATCACCCCAGCAGAACACATTAAAAAGGGGACGTGAAAATCCACAAACCCTCTGCCGGATGCACGAACCTCCTATCGGCCTGTTTACAGGCTCCCAAACTATACATCGCAGGCACGACTCGTCCGGATCTGAGCCTGACAAAACAAATTGGGCCACAAAAGCTCCTTTCAGAAGATGTGCCACAGATTTAGATGGGCTCAAGAAAACTCACTAGCCTCATGTGTCTGTCTTGAAATATAAATAAACAGAATACAAATTCGACATTTAGACAATTCTTAGAAGACACTTTGCAGTTGTTACAAGCCACCAACCAATCTATGGCACATCCAGGTATCAACTGGCGAATTAAAAAAACAGTTTAACGGCCTGTATAGAGTCCTCTCCCTGCAATAAGATACACCAGCTCTGGCAAAGCTGGCTCACCATCAGCAAGCAATTAATACCTACAGGTCGCTAAAGCCTCAGCCCTACTTTGACCTTGGGTTTCCATTGCATATAAAGCCAGCAGCAGCCCATGCAAGTAAGAGAGGTGGGGCCAGGTTGGGGGTGGATTCGACAGGCGACCACGAGGGAAAATTAAATAAATAATTCATTAACGTTGGGCTTTCTAACAAAGCTCAAGTTCAGGCGACTCCAGTTAGCAATTCAACCTAGACTAGATCAGTTTCCTGATAAGGAGATAAGCTAGGGAAGAGAGCTGTGCCTTATGATCAATAATATTCCGGAAAGTAATTCCAAAAATCCAGACCTCATTTCAGGGCAGTTTTATTCTTAATCTAGAAGAGTAATTCAAAAAGAAAGACAACCGACACGTGTTTCGGCCGATGGCTCACAGGCCAAGGGCTTTTACACGGCTGACAAATTTACTGCAAAAATCAAGGGGCTTGGAACAAAAAGATGCATTGATTCAAACAAAAGTGAATAGAACAACGGGAGAAAAAGGAAAAGAGTTTTAAAGAGCCACGATGGTAGGTGTCAGGGGTAATTTGTAATTTAACAGTATTTGTATTTGTAAAGTGCATCAATCATCCCGGGGGACATCACGGCGCTAGGACGGATTAGAGTGAGATGTGATTGATCATTGGTAGGGTCAGTCTCTAGGGAACAGGTAGGTTTTCAATGTAGATTATCGTCTGTTAAGCGAAGATCAAGGGGTAGGTTGTTCCAGAGGACCGCGGCTGATTTTGAGAAGGACCCGTCGCCTATTTTGGCCTTGGAAGTGAGCTTGACAGAGGCAAGAGCTAGATGGCATGATCTCAGGTTACGCGAAGGGATGTGGAAGTGGAAGTGGGTTTGTGCAAGAGTACAATAGGAGGAGACAACAATAAAGGGGAGGAAGAAAAATGAGGTAGAAAACATAACAGAATAAAATTAACATTGGTAAAGACAAAAATAAGAATACAACTACAAATACAGATTATTAAATTTGGACGATTTTACAAATAGCAACAGGCACAGACCGAAGGATGGCATGAGATCTGTGAGTTAATCAACAGGTTTTACAAGCCATGCGTGTATTGTCAAAATCAACGTTAATGAGGTCAAAATGGCCTCTTGGTATAGTAGAATTAGATCCCATCATGAGATAATAGCATATAGAGGGAAAGAGACTACATTATAAATACATATAAACATAATCCTTAATATGTTCTCAGGCTGTTCCTTATTACCGGCTGAGTAGTGCAAGTATATCAGAGTTAAACACACTTACCAGGAAATCTTGTGTAGTCTTATGATCTATGGAGAGTTGCGAGAGTAAACTATACTGTGAGAGGCCTGGGAGTGCCCATAGGGCAGCAATGAAACCGCAAATGACTGTGGGCGGGTCTGTTGGTAAAATCTGACGTGGCCAGGTCTGGGGCCTGCAAGGGGGCGTGGAGCAATATGTCATACCGAGTTTATGAATCGCTTTCTAATAATACCTTGCCAGGCTGGATCTGGGGCCCACACAGGAGCGTGCGACAAGGAACAGAGACTAATGCAAGGCGCCATGGACCAGTATATAATACGAGAGAGATTAACCGGACTCACAGTGAATAAAGCTGAAGGGGCGATGGGAAATATTCTAATAGCTACACGAGTGTGGTGAATCCTCAGTTTCCTGCCTGGTTAAAATCTGCTGAGACTGCAGGATGCTGACTCTGCGGTCTGGGACAAGAGACCAGGGCACATGTATTTTGCATTTGCCCAGCCATGCTATCGGATTGAAGAAAGGTGTGGCACTGGGTTTGCAGTGTTGTGGGCAGAAGGTGATGAGAGGGTCCTGAGTCTGCCATATCTCAGAGATATTTAATAACCTTGCACTGAATGGGCCCCCTTGAAGGGTTGGGTGTGCCCTGTGGAGGGTTGGGCCCCTGGTGCACCACAGGAGCTGCAGAGGACTTAGGGGCATATTATCAACGGCCAGCGATAATTATCGGTGGTCATACATAGCGATAGAAATATTATCACCGGCTATCGCTGAATATTATCGCCATGATAACGCTATATTTACAATGCATAGCGCTATGGCGATAATATTTCAGCGATAGCGGTGTTTTCAATGGAACATTGCTGGTTTTCCAGCGATGTTTCCCGCGGTCCTGTTGGGCGGTATTTTCCCGCTACCATGGCGGTCGGAGTGATTTTCCGACCGCCATGCTAATAGACCCCATAGTAGCAATATCTGACTAGCTGTACGATAAACAGTTTGAATACTGAGAATAGCTCAGTGCCAGGGAAGCTTGGCACTTGTGGATTAAAGTACCTCTTCCCTTCGGGTGGGAGGCTGATACTGGCAGTGCCCTGCTTAGTTACCGTTCTGATACAGGTGTTGGAACAATACAGATCTAAGAAAGTTGGAGCAGTCCTTTATCAACTAGATGCACCAATGCATTTCCATAAGTTAATATCTAAAGTGGTTGTGGCAAGGTGTATTGAAGGGGAGTGCAAGCAATGGGCTCCCTGTTCAAGGGGCACATGTTTCTCAGATGTGATGAAGCACAGGAGCGAATTGGATTGGACAAGGCCTAGTTTGTGATCTATCTCAGGTCAATGCCTCACTAATTTGTGGCTTCAGTTCCAATACACAGAGTCCCAAGTAATGGCTGAAGTACTGGGCCAGGCATTGTGTTGATTTTAAGTATCTGCTCTGTCTGCAAATGACACTTCAGGAAGATTGCCTATATACCTAATTCCAATGAAAATGAAATGGATTGGAGAATGTGATACCAACTTCACGCAGGAGGGGTTGTGTAGAGCATGTACAACAGTGTCTAGACATGCTAGATTTACATTTTCAAAGTTTTTGTTCCAACGTATGTTGCATCCTACTCTGCCTGAATTGCATAACATATTTCCATCACTGCATGTTACCTCTTCGAGATGCCAAGAGGAAAACACAGCATATATATGTATGTGTTATTATGCCGGTTGGGTAATAGGCATTGGGAGGAAATGGTACGAAGGACGCTTAGAACACTCAGAAATAGTACTGAATAATTTATAATGCCTAAGGCCACTGGAATTATGCAGCAGGAGAGAGCCAAATAATGCAAAATGGTTGAGTAAATGCTGCAAAAAATGCAAATCATGCAGAATAATGCTGCACATTTTGCAATAGTATTACTTCATTATTTCGTAATTTTTAAACTTGGTAAATGTTGGAAATTGGTGGCACATCATTAGGCCAGTTTAATATCCAACTATAGCAATAAGCAACAGCAACGTGACTACTCCGACTTTGGAAAGGGCCTTCCACTGTGCTGCAACACGTGCACCTGCATTTTCAGTAACTTTTTTTTTTTTTTTTTTTTTTTTTAAAAACCTTTATTCTGTTAAGTCAGGGACACAGCTATTCAGCCGACAACCCGGGGGTACGGCAGCTTTAGAAACACAACACAAGCGAGCGTCCACATTTGACTGACAGGAGAATCAAAGGTTCTGTTTTAAATAAACACACACCCAAACCCAAACACAAGCAAGGCGATAAGTACTTAAAGCACAAAAAGGGTTCCCATCAGGGGGGGGCGAGCCCCATTTCGTCCATCAGACACAGATCTCTAGTAAGGGAAAGGAGGGGAAGGCAGAGACTCAAGAAGGCAAACACATACCAGCGAAGACTACAAAGCCGGAAAGAATGCTAAGGGGGGAGCTGCTCCTCAGGCGGGGCGGGGTCTGGGGGCAGGCATATGCCCCCTCTATACTGGTTCCATCGCCCCCACACGGTGTGCCATTTCCGGGGGCGCCCTCGAGCACAATATACTGTCTTCTCCCTAAACATGCACCAATCCATGTTTTCCATCCACGCTGTCAATGTAGGGGGCCCAGCAGAGCCCCACAGGCGAGCGATGTCACGCTTAGCTACCATGTTCCCTAGGGTCACCCACTGAGTCTGTGCCGCGTCGTGGTCAGTAGGACCCCAAACATTCAGGAGGCAACACCGCGCCTCCGGCTGCATGACGATGCCCGTCACCTACCCAATCACATCGTGGATTCGCTTCCAGAACTCCATGATCGCACCGCATTCCCAAATAATATGTAGGAAGGTGCCCACCATACCACAGCCTCTCTTACATAAGCCCTCCTCAGAGAAACCCATACGGACCAGCCTAGGCCCTGTCACGTAAACTCTATGGAGGATTTTAAGCTGCACCAGCCGCAGGCGCGCCGGGATCGCGACCTCTTTGGGAGAGGAGACTGCATACTGCCAATCCTCATCATCTAATTCGAGGCCATCCCTAGTCCATTGATCGCGCAACCCTAGAAGAAGATCCGCCCGAACATTAATTAATTTCTTATAGATGAGAGAGATCGTACTCTCCGGCATATGGCCATCCAGAATACGGTCCTCCAACGGAGAGGACACAGGCACCGTCTCCCCCTCTACAAGGACTGACCGCAAGGCGTGACACACTTGAGCATATCGGAAGAACTCCGTGCTCCCTAGCTCATATTCCTTCTGCAGCTCCTCAAATGACTTCACCCTACCCTTAACCACAAGGTCTCCAACCCTGGATATACCGATTAGGTCCCATTTCTCAAACCCTGTTGTATGCCAAAGCTTTCCCAGAATATCGGAGTCAAACAACGGGGTGGCGAGGGTAAGCTTCCCCTTCCAGCCCAGTGAATCTGTCACCACCTTCCACACGTGCACGGCCACCCTGGTGGGCCCCGTAAGGGTTAAGTCCAACGACTTCGAGTACAGCGCTCTGTGGTAATTACCCCCGCGCAGCAGCCACCGGTCCATGGCATAGCCGGGGCTCAGCGCCGGACCATAGACACCATGATTAATCGCGCTCAACTGAGTGGCCCAATAATAACGTCGAATGTCTGGAAGCGCGATACCCCCGTCGTACCACGGAAGCGTCAACTTAGCAATCGCTATGCGCGGTCGCCCTTCCCACAGTAGCGTGCGCTGGAGGCTTTCGACCTCTCGGAAATAACTGGCCGGGACCAATTCAAGGGTATCCTGCAAGGCATAGAGGAAACGGGGAAGGGACATCATTTTGAACAGAGCGGCGCGACCAAGGAGGGATAACGGCAACCGCCGCCAGCTCGCCACGTCCCGCCGCAAACGTGCCAAGGGAGGGAGCAAGTTTTTCTTGTATCGTAAAGCGGGGTCAGTGGAAATATAGATACCTAAGTACAAAAAGCCCTGCCGGGCGATCTGGATCGAGCAGTTTCGCGGGACAGGCGGGACATCACCACACAGGGAATACAAGTATGACTTCTCCCAGTTAATAACAAGACCAGAGTTCCTACCGAACGAAGTCAAGACGTCACAAACCACTATGAGAGATTTCTTAGGCGAGGTGAGGTATAACAGAATATCGTCGGCGTAAAGCGAAATACGGTCCTCGTGGTCGGGTGACCATCGAATCTCACGTATATCCGGGTGCCATCGTATCCACGCCGCCAGCGGTTCAAGAGCAAGGGCGAACAACAACGGCGACAGGGGACAGCCCTCCCGAGCTCGAACGGTGTCGACACCCGCCCGTTCACCACTACGCTAGCAAGGGGCCCCTCGTAAAGCAACCGCACCCAGCCTACAAAGCCAGGCCCGAAGCCGAACTTGGCTAGCACAGCCCACAAGTATGCCCACTCCACCGTGTCGAAAGCCATTGTGGCATCGAGAGCCGCCACAATGGCCGGCTCTCGCATCGTGCCCGTCCTAGCAATCACTCCATGAAGGCGTCTGAGATTCAGTGCAGTGTTACGGTGCGGGATAAAGCCCGACTGGTCCGGGTGGATCAAATCTCCAAGCACCCGGACCAGGCGGTTGGCAAGGATCTTGGCAAGGATTTTTGGCTCAGCGTTGAGAAGTGATATCGGCCGATAGGAACCACACTTATCCCGGGGCTTACCGTCTTTATGTATTACCACAATCGTAGCCAGCCGTTGATCGAGCGGAAGAAACCCATTCTCCCGCGCCTCCACGAACATGGCGCGCAGGTGAGGAGCCAACTTATCCGGACGGAGCTTATACAACTCAATCGGCAACCCATTTGGGCCCGAGGCCTTACCCGAGCGCAACGCACGGATAGCACACGCCACTTCGTCAACAGTTATATCTCCATCGAGGTCATCCCTATCTATGGCAGAAAGGCAGGGAAGAGCAATATCACGCAGAAGGTTGCACGAGTCCTCAGTCGGCCTATCCGAAACCGAGAAACACTGGACTATACCATCGGGGTCAGTGACAACCTCTCCCCCATCCATGGACAACTCCGGCACCACTCGATTAACACGCTCCTTTTTATCCAACCACGCCAACAGTTTCCCGGCCTTATCACCAACATCGTACAATCGACCCTGCTGCTCCCTACTGAGGGTCTTGGCAGCGTTCATCACCAGATCCCTGTATTCCAATTGCTTCAAGCTCAAATTATGCAGTGTAGCCGCCGCAACCTCCTCCTCCAAGGCCACGTCTAACGCCGCAATCTCGTCCTCAACTTGTGTCACCTCGGCGTCTCTCCGCCGCTTGGCGGCCACTACCAAGGAGAGGGCCTCCCCTCTCAATACGGTCTTAAACGCTTCCCACAAGGACACCGTCGATTCAACTGAACCCTGATTATCCTTAAAGTAGTGATCAACTGCCTTCAGCAACGCACTGCGCAACTTGGGGTCACGAAAGTACCAGGGGTTAATGGGAGCCACCCTGCCCCCCGCTACCCGGCCAATATCCAGACGGGCCCACACCGGCGAGTGATCGGAGATACCCCGTGCCATGTGCCTAGCCTCAGATACCAGTGAGGCGTGTGCAGCCAGGGTGAGCAAGTAATCAATCCGGGAGAGACTGCCATGGGCCCCGGAGTGGAAGGTATATTGTCTCTGGGTGGGGTGTCGTAGCCTCCAACAGTCTACCAGGCCAAAAGTATCTATAAAGTCGGGAAGCCACTTCTGAGCCCCCCTGGTGTCCCTGGGCGGGTACCTATCGAACAATCCAGATCCAACCGCATTGAAGTCCCCACCCACCACCAGCATCCCTTCAGGGAGTTCCAACAAGGCCTTGCCCAGATCAGCAAACGTGGAGGCCTGCAAGGCAGGAGGGACATAAACAGAAACCAATACCAACGTTCTGCCCTCCCACCTCCCCGCCACAGCCACAAAGCGCCCCCTATCATCAGCAATGGTGGAGTCAACCTCGAATGGTAGGGAAGCTCTAACAAGTATGCCCGCACCCCTGGAGCCCGAGGAGAACCCCGAGTGAGCAACGAATTTATAACCCTTTCTATTAAGTGCATAACACGTATTCCCTATAAGGTGGGCCTCCTGCAGGAGGACCACATCTGGTGAGGTCCGTTTCAAGAATTGTAGTACTATCCCCCGTTTTATACGATCCCCTAAGCCATTAACATTCCAGCTAATTATGTTTAAGCCCCTACCCCCCATCCCCGAACATGAAGAGACCTCCACCCTCCCGGAGAACCACAATCGGACAATACGGACAACAATTACTACGCCTTGCAAGAAAAAAAACCCCCAACAACAACCCCAACATCCCAAATCCCCCCCCCTCCTTGCACCCCTGCATCAGCTTGCGAAGCCCCCCCAACTTGCAGTGTGCCTGTCGCCCTACCAAAAACAAATCCACAAATGTACCCCAAGGGAGGAAAGAGCTCCCATCTTCCCCCCGCTGCCCTCCCATTACTGCAGTAGGGTGCTAGTCACTGTCTGAGATTGAGTCAAAACAGACCGACACCGGGGGTGTCACTCCTGTCCATCCCAGTCGCCTTCCGCTCCAACCACATGGTCCCCGCCGGGCTGTCGCCGAGGGAGCGCATCCAACCAGTCCCCTGCCATGTCCGGCGATTCGAAAAAGAAAGTCCGATCCTCATACACCACACGTAGCCTGGCGGGGAAAAGCATGGCATATTTCAGGTCCATCTCCCGAAGCCGCCTCTTCACCCCCAGGAAACTCTGCCTTTGCTTCTGCACCATCTGGGTAAAGTCAGGATAAAATCTCACAGAGGCATTCTGAAAAGGCACCGGGCCTTTCACCCTTGATGCTTGCATTATAGCATCTCGGTCCCGAAAGTGAAAGATCCGGGCGACAATCGGTCGCGGGGGGGCTCCCACCTTAGGCCTCCCGCCAGGCACTCGGTGAGCCCGCTCAACCGCAAAAAACCTGCCGAGGCCCTTAGGCGCAAGATGGTTCACCACCAAGTCCTCGACGAGTAAGTCCACGGAGAGCTCCTCCGAAGTTTCCGGGACCCCAATAAGGCGCACATTGTTGCGCCGGGCCCGACCTTCAAAGTCCTCGAGCCCTCGGGCGAAGAGGTCATTCGCGGTCCGTAACTTGCGAACCTCAACCTGGAGTTCCGAGACCTCGTCCGCGAGGCCAGTGGTCTTGAGATCCAGGGACTTGACCCGCTCATTGGTTTTGCCCAGGTCCGCACGAATCAAGTTGACATCAACCAAAATCATGTCCACCTTGTGCGCCAGGGTCTCGAACTGTCGCCCAATCGATGATTGCATCCCCTCAATCGCCCCCTTGATATCCTGCAATGATAGCTCCGAGGCTGGGGATGGATCGGCGTTCTGCACCTCCAGCGACTTTCCCGATCCACCAGGCGACCCCTTCTGCTGGGCATAGCGATCCATATTGTTGGATTGGGTATAGCCTCCCCGCCTGGTAGCCTTAGGCTTCGGCTTGTCCCCCTCCAGTTTGGCCGACATCTCGAACAGCAGGGCGGTCAGTTACAAAAAGACGTCCCTCGCACAGCCAGAGGAGACAGGGTCAACCAAAACCTCCACAGCCAGCCAGGGTCGAGTGTAGGTCCTCCAGATATCAGGGGATCGGCACGAAGCACTCCCGGGCCAGAGCAAACAAAGGGCGAGAAAGCGAAAGCGAAAGTGCAGCGGCACCCGTCCGCCAGTTCACACCTCCCAAGGCCGCTGTTGTTCAATTAGTGGCCGGGCATCCTGCCAACGCGAGCCCCTGGCATCCTTCGGAGGTAGGCCGCAATCTTCCGCCATGCACAACTTCGGTTCCCGGTGGGCGATCTTAGCCCGGACAACGTCAATCGCCCCAGCTGTGACTCATCTGCAGGATTCCGTGCATGAAAAACAGGATTTAGGACAGGATAATTGCCGGAGGGCGCGAGGGTCGCGGGAGCTCAAGGCTCACGCGGCCATCTTGGTCAAGCGCTAGGCTCCTCCCCCATTTTAAGTAACTTTTGAACCATTTCGGCTATAACCAATTTTTTGGTTAAAATCTGCAGATGGTCCTATGATGATCTAAGTGTGTGGAGAGACTTGATAGGTGCTTCATTGTACTCTCCTGAAAATCTGCCACAATAAGATGCCACATTTTCTAAACTGTATTGAGAAGTATATTGCTTGTAGACTTAGGCCCTGAATACAAATAGCACCTATCACAAGTTTGTAAGGAATAACAGCTGATTTTGAGGTTTCACACACCAAAATCTGCATGGTACAGTAAATACCATATGGTTGTCCCCTGTTCAATTCTGAAATTGAATAAAGGTATTAACACATCCGATAATGGAGATGTACACATGTTTTCCATTGCTCTCTTGAGCTATGGTGGTAGTGAGAAAATCCATGGAAAAGGAGGTCATGGGGGGCGCCAACAAACATTGTGACACAGGGCGCCAACAGCGCCCTGTAATGATGCCATATGGTACACTGCTAAAGCTGTCTATTGCCACATAACAAAAAAAACCTGCAGTGAAAAAAACGAATTTTCTGAGGAACATACGAGTTTTAAAACTATGGTACAACCCAAAGACTGAAATAAATGGCACAGGTTGCAGAAGTGTGACGTTGGGACTGTACAGAGGGCCCTTTTTAGGTCTCGCTGAGCCCAGCGCATGCGCTGGCTCGGAGAGACATTTTGTATGTGAGTTTTCAAAGTGCTGCTGGCTGGCCTAGCGCTTGCGTTCACGCGAGCGTGCATGCGACCGCTAGCCTTCAGCATCACTTTGAAAACTCGTGCGTCATCGCGATCACTTTCGCTTTCAGAGCGATCGCGATGACGCACGCTTTCAATCCTTGTTTTGATGATTTCAATAGTTGCCACTGGCTACCAGGCACTTAGCACCAAGTACCGAAACATCGCTCAAAGCAGGACGTCTTTTTAGAAGGTCTTTGGACTATTTGCATATTGCCGATATTAGAGATTCATTATTCTATCCACATAATTGCTGAGGAGGAACAACTATCTTTACACTGTTATGTGCTTTTTAAACCGAGGGTGGTTCAATATCCTAGTTTGAATGCTTTCGGCAGTCAACTTGTTTTCCTACGCAGTGACGAGGGACGGCTCGCGAGTACACCATACGAAGGGCAGGATCTCGTATGGATTGAAATGCTAACAACTACTTGCTCCTTTTCCCTCTGCCTAGCCTTCGTTTACTCGTAGCTCAGTGGTGCATTCAGTACTTGGTAACTCCACCGTGTCAGTCTTTTGTATTGGTGGAGCTATCCACCAACGCATGATTCTTCAGATTCGTTGCAACACAGCAAATGGCTGCGCTGAGTTTGGCTTGACGAGAGTTTTATAAATAGCGATGTATGGCAGATTTTTGCAAGTGTTCGCCCTTTATTTTTCCCGGCATGTCCCTTCTCTGTTTAAGGTAAATACGTAATTTTCCTTTTAAATTGCAGTTCATCCTGCGGAGTGTCGTTAAAATGTCCTGGTTCAACTTTTTCTCTTTCCAGCTCCCCAATGAATTCTCAACTCTCCATGTTCTATGTTCCCCTTCCGCATATTGCGGCTAATCTTCGAGTCCTAGTGGTTAAACGCACTCTGCCGCCACTAGAGGCCTGCTTGAATTGTCTAGGCCAGTATCAGTATTTCACCAATTATGATGATTTCTAAAGGACTAAGAAACCTTCTGATTTAGGTTTAAGTTTTACACAGTAGAGTCCTGATAAATATAAGATTGTGATGCTTTTGAATCACTTTGTTTTGACTTACTTTTGACATCTGTGAGACCTAATTGAGTGCATGTACCTTACATGTATTTTCAAATGGCTGAAACATACCGTCGAACACTATCTCAAGCGTAGGAGGATACGATCAGTAACGTAAAACACACCTTTTGTTAATCGTTAGTTACAAACTATTCATCCTTTATAAAGATTGAAAAAAATATTGTCATACATTTTGTTTTCTAGACTGGTGGCTATTGTGTAACGGCAGTGAAATACACACTTCAGTGTTTTCAACGCTTCTCCAGTCTCCCTTCCTCCTACATGTCCTAAGTAAAAGGGATACTGTGGTGCCAAAGAGGCCGATAAAGGGGACGCAGTCTTCATACAGAGTAATCTGATGGTCGGTCTGTCGTGTTACGGACAGGATTACTGTAATTTACTTTCCCTGCCCTATTTCGTCATGCAAGGTATGGCAGAAACGGGTTCGCACATTTTTAATCGTGCCCCCTGCGCAGGAGATAAGCACCCAATGTACCAGGCCCAATTACGTTTTGTTCAGAAAAAGCAAACTCCCACTTTGGGATCTTGTTTTTTTCTGAACAAAAGAAGTGTGCAGTGCGTCCTCTTTAAGCCTGGTGCCACCTCTGCAGACTTCGGTGCTGTGATGGAAGTTGTCGCGGTGGTGGCGCTCTTCACATTAGAGAGATCCCCACCAGGAATCTCGCAGGTATCTCGAAGAACATCGAGAATCCCTCTGCCAAGGTAATGTTGCCATGGCTCCCACTATAAAGCTGGCATCCAAGCACTTGCTTCCGCCCCAAGGGCAAAATGACTAACAAATTGAGTAATATGATTTTTAGACATTTGGAAATCACCATAGTTTTGGCTCGCTCCTCTTGTCTTTGGGGAGATTATTTTGGATAACTATGTCTAATACAGCCATGGACTTGCCTTCAGTGTTAACTCTTTTAAAAGGGTGCACAAGAATAAGATGATGTAACTATCTTACATTCATAACAAGTGATGCAATTTTGAGGTGTCGCTTACAGACAGCTTTTAGCTGGCTCTTTGAGGAAAGACCTCTTTTACAGTATACCAACAATTTACAAGGGATTTACAGCTAACCTATTGCTTACCATTGGTTCGCTCCCTTGTCCCTCAGATGTTCTTGCTTCTTGTTCACTTACTTTCCTTTCTCTTCTGTCTTTATCTCTCCCCTTCAGCATAGCTTCTTTACCATCCTTTGGACTGACTGACCACTTCTAATGAAGGAACTACTTTTGTCTTTTTGCTTAAACTCTCCATTAAAGTGCATGTGTTTTCCAGCTCACTTACTTGTTTTCTGTGCCCCCATGCCTGCAAACCCACCCTGCACTTGTTGTGTTGTCCCACCTACTTGCTTCCTCCCTCCTGTCAGATCCAAAGTTGAATCTGTAGATCCGAAAGAATCTGATTGGCTGGTCACAACATAAGAAGCATATGATGACGCCACCATTACAGGACTACATTTCTGAGTCCTGACACAAATTTTTAAAGAGCACAGAAGGGGGCAGGGTGAGCACACCCTTACCCACAAGCTCTTCTGTGGAGGCTCACACAGGGCTCCTGTCTTGATTTTAAAATTTAAAAAAAAAAAAATTCTCACAAGATTTGCTGTCCCAGTGCATGGACGGTGGGTCTCAGCACAACCCTCCTGTGTGGATTCGTTGATCAACTTTGGATTTGAGGATCTGCAGATTATTCTTGAATCCATAAATAAACAAACATTGCAATAGGTCTCGTATTTGCGAGAGTTTGAGCTATTGGCACTGTAAATGACAATGCCTTTTATTTATGTGTTGGTTTTCAAAACATAAATAAAAAGCATTGTCATTTGCAATACCAATAGCTTAAACTCTCGCAAATGCGAGACCCATTGCATTGCAAATGCTTGTGTTTTATTGTGGTGTGGGAGCTTCAAAAATGACCCCGCCCCCTCACATTGGCCTCAACACTTGCGGCCCTCGTGTGTTTCTGTTATATTGCTGAAAGCTTTAGGACGGGACTCCTGCCTGTCCCTGCAAACCGCTGAAAATTACAGGGCGGTTGCTCTGTAGGGTCTGAGGTGCTGGGATCTCGTGTCTGATGCCCTCTTATTTTTGCTCTCAATTATAGTTAATAACAAAGTGCTCTCTAAAAAGCCTGCATGCGTTTTTAGGTCTGGCTGGGCAGCGCATATGGTGGCATATCTTATGTGATTAACAGAAAAGGTGACTTTGAAAAGCACTAAGGAGAGAGAGGCTGTGGCACAACCCAAATGTTGGTTAACTTGAGTACTGCATTTGATTGGGTAAAAGTTGAGTTCTTCCACAAAAGAGTGGTTGTACTGGGCTCCTATTTGCTTTTGGAGAGAGCCCCATCACCTAATTGGACTGTTAAGTTCAAACGTAATAAAGTGGCAGGATGCGCGGGTAAACCTTGGAGATAGAGCTGCTGCAGTCATTTCACTAGCTTTGGCTCCCCCTCTGCTGTATCTCAAATTGCTAGGTATGTGCGTCATCCCACTTCGTCAACCATGGCCTATGTATAAGCATGCACACAAGGCGCATGTCCATGTGCAAGCACGCACATAGGGTGCACCCATGCACCTGGAGAGGGACAATCAGGAGCTGGGTGCGTGAATTGGGCAAGGGTGTAGGAGTGACCAGAAAGTGGTTGGGTGGCCCATGCCCTTCCAAACCGCCACGAGGATATAGCTGGGAGTGGCTCGTAGAAGCCGGATGGCCCACACTCCTCCCTTTGGCCTCACTGAAGTGTCCGGCAGCCGCCTCCCAGTGCAGGCCGCGATTGCAAGTGAGGCCACAGCAGAGGCCAGAGCCGTCCACACTGGCTGGTTTGTGATCTTCACTTCACAGAAGCAGGAACAGCACACCCAAGAGCTCCAGCAATGGTGAAAGAAAGCTGAGGGGGCTGCATGAGGTAGTGTGCCTCCTCTCACACAAGATCTGAGGGAGTAAAGAAGTGTCAGGCAGCAGAATACCTCCTCTCCCTGGAGAGCAAGATGTGTTTACCTGTGTTCTCAGCAACCCTCCCACTACTTTCAGTGTGCTTGTGCATGGCAGCTTCCCTTCGTCTCCCGCTAGGAACTTTTTTTAAAATAAAGGAGTGAGTGCCTGGCCGAAGAAGAAGGGAGCTCTTTCATTTAAATGCTGGGTTTCGTAAAATGTGTGTCAGCCTACATATCCCCTGACAGAGTCTGTAATGTCTTAGTGCCTTCAGTCCTTCGCAGGTCCTGTATTCTGACTGACGCTTGTTCTCTGATGGCGCGAAAGAGGGGCCTGAGGCAGGTCGTGGAGCGACACAATCCCAGCTTGGTTGGCCTCTCTATTATTGCATGTGACCCTCTGCGGTGTCTATACTCAAGGATGCATTCCCATGTTTACCGTCAGAGGAAGTGCAAGTGCATTGACAAAGCCAATAGGTCTGCAACGGTTGATGTTGTTGCACCAAGGATATTGTACTGCATAACTAAATACTTATAAGGTCCCAAAAGCGAGACCTATTGGCTATGCCAATGCTTGTTCCTGTTTCCCATGAGTGCTATATATGGCCATCCCAGTGCTTAACAATTTTAAGCCGTTTCTTCGTAGTTAGGACCCTTATATTTTATTCTTTTTAGCAAGGTACACTCAGGCCCAAGAGTCTTGCAAAAGACGACGGACAAAAGAATATATGTTCACTTACTTTTCATAATTAAACGTGATTGTTTGCGTTGAACTTTGCCTCGCACTTCTGTTCTGTGTACCTGAATAATGTGTTTTTCTTTTATTCGATGACTATAAATTTGTGAGTGAAAAATTTTACACAGAGAGTAAGGAATCAAGATTTTGTTTTTTGATGAATATGTTCATGTTTTTAGCATGTGCCTGTGGGGAAAACCTTGCTACGACAACTGGCCCCATGTCATGGGACAAAGTTATCCAGCTGTGGGACAACGAGAAATACGACTTCAACTATGCCATAGGCCCCACATCAACCAAGCAGTATTTACATTACACGCAGGTATGCAAAGACTTTGAGCTGTTTATTTCTTTTATGGACTATCTTTTGCCCGTTAGTTGCTTAAAAAATAACATGTGCCGCAGTTTGTAAAGAATAAATACTTTATTTCCAAAGAATGCACATACAGTATTGCGAAATAATTTTGTAGCATTACCTATTGTATTGCAGCATGTATTTTGTATATCTTTGTTAGCATGTACAACTGCTACCCAAAAATATCTATCTATCTATCTATCTATCTATCTATCTATCTGTCTGTCTGTCTGTCTGTCTGTCTGTCTGCCTGCCTGCCTGCCTGCCTGCCTGCCTGCCTGCCTGCCTGTCTGTCTGTCTGTCTGTCTGTCTGTCTGTCTGTCTGTCTCTCTATCTATCTATCTATCTATCTATCTATCTATCTATCTATCTATCTATCTATCTATCTATCTATCTATCTATCTATCTATCTATCTATCTATCTATCTATCTATCTATCTATCTATCTATCTATCTATCTATCTATCTATCTATCTATCTATCTATCTATCTCTCCCTGACCCCTCAACCTTGAGGGTGTCCCAAGCTCTCAAGACCAAATTGAAAAAAAACATATTTTTTGGGTTGCTGGGATACCACGGGACTCTCATGGTAGCCAGCATTACCTCACTTAACCCACTAGATTCCTGCCGGAGCACAAGGCCCCACTTTGGGTCCGCAAGAGTCCCACACTGGGTCTCGCAAGAGTCCCGCGCTGTGTCCCCCAAGAGTCCTGCTGGAGCAGAAAAGCATTTAAAACAAAGGCAGTGCACGGTGGGGGGGCTGGCTGCCAGTGGTGGTAAAGCGCAGGCACGGTGGCAAACGTTATGACACGCACGCAGCAAGGCTGGCTTAGTTACGTATGTGAATAAATATTACTTTACATTTTTTTTAAAACAAAAAACTGTACAGTCACTAAAAAAAACAAAGGTTAAAGTAACATTATAGTTAGGTATGGTTATACCTTCTTACTTTACATTAAAATAAACCTTTGAAATTTCTTGGAAAAACCAAAGGCTAAATTGACGTTATATGAAGGGTGAAACTATAAGTTCAGTCATTAACATTTATACTAGAAAAACACAGACATTCACCACTTATAGTTAGCTGAAGTAACTATATCGCGCACCCTCGCCATGCACTGCTTATGATCCCACATATTACTTCAATCATGATGTCTTATGATATCATTGATATGGTCACTGATGACATGTGAAATGACAATTTATGACAATACTGTGCTTGGTGAGGGCTTGAGGTATAGTTACTTCAGTTAACTATAACTGATGAATTTCTGTGCTTTTTGTGCTTTTTCAGTAATATAGATAAATAAGTGTATATATGTAAATAATTTATGTCCATGTGGCTGCACTCAAAAGAGGACTGGCACTCAACAGTAGCCTTCAGCTTTGAGTTTCAAGTGAAACTAGACTCTACAGTCCTCCTAGTACATGTATATATATATATATATATATATTCACTGAAAAAACCATAGGTTTCACACATGTTATAGTTAGCTGTACATTTTACTGATAAAAAACCAATGAAATTCCCCCGTTATAGTTACTGTAGGCAACTATAACTCACGCGACCGTAATCCTCTGCTGATGCTAATACTGTATTTAGACACTTATTTGCCCATGTCTTCTTCCATTAAATTTTAGCTATACATATATTACAAATATTTTTTTTTCATAAAGACACATATGTCATCAGCAGAGGATTACGGTCGCGTGAGTTATAGTTGCCTACAGTAACTATAACGGGGGAATTTCATTGGTTTTTTATCAGTAAAATGTATAGCTAACTATAACATGTGTGAAACCTATGGTTTTTTCAGTGAATTTGCAAGATTTTTTAAATGCTAATTCCTAACTATAACGTGTGTGAAACCTATGTTTTTTTCAGTGAATTTGTACGGTTTTTTAAATGCTAACTTACTTTACGCCATTCGTGGCGTGCGCGCCCAGTTAATGCAGTTCGTTCCGTGCGCGCACGGTGCGCGAAGCGCACCGTGCGCGCACAGTGAGCCCCCACTTTACGCAGTTAGTGCCATGCACGCACGGTGGTCATGCGGTGCGCTGCGCGCACCGCGTGCCCACATTATGCGGGATGGGCCATGTACGCACGATGCGCTTCGCGCACCGTGCGCACATGGAGGACATATTATGCGCATCGTTGTGAAATGTTTTGTTTATTATTTTCATTTGTTAGATATGCAATGCACAAATGGTGCCCTTCGGGCACCATTTACACATGGGGTGGGGAGAGTGTGGATAATTTTTTTTTTTAACCAATTTTTACCGTACGCGTACGGTAAGCGTAATCGGCGATTTTTCGAAAAAAAAATAAAAAAAATTTTTTGGCCTTGGGGGTTGTTTGGGGGCCTGTATATCACTGCTGGGTGAATATTATCTCAATAAACTGCCCCTTTACACATTTTTGGGCTTCATTTATGCTGCCCCACTCAGAGTGCGAGAGAGAAAATGGCGGCCGCCGCTTCCTGGTTTCGGCCGATTCGAATGTTTACTAAGATCTAAGAGCCAATCAGAATCGCGCTCGTGCACGTCACCGTACGCGTACGGTAAGCGCACCGTAAGCGCACCGTAAGCTGGCTCAGATATATATATTGATTTAAAGGCTATTTTCTCAGAATCTACTGAACAGATTTACACCAAACCTACAAAAGGCACTTCCTTGACCTGAGGACTACCTCTCTGCCAAATTTCAAGTAATTCTGTTCAGCCGTTCGGGCTGTAGCTCTGTCTAAAGGTCCTATGGAAAAATGCATGGGAAAAACGCGTTTTGGGACCCCCCTTTTATCTCAGCCCCCGCTTGACGAATCCCCCCGACCCGAGACTTTCAGGGTGGGAGCGGAGCGTAGCGCCCCACCTATTTTGAAAAATTTGCGAGGATTCGTCGACCGGCGCAAAAGTTATTCAAAATAGAATGTTGCGGATTTCCTATGGAAACGTGGTCCTAACTATAACTACCTACTGGCGACCGCCAGTAGGTAATATATATATATATATATATATATATATATATATATATATATATATATATATATATATATATATATATATACACACACACACACACACACAGTTTTGGGGCTGCATTTTGCAGCGGTCCCGGTCGGGCTCTGGAAGCCCAATATATCACCTACTATGTCTCCAACCTTGATTGGTTGAGAGGCAGGACACACAAATAATCTATTCAAGCATCCTGTTAATGTCCGGTGTTTCCTTATCAGTGGAGACGTAGTAGATGATATATATACTTCACCATCAATATATATATATATATAAATATCTATATATCTATATATCCAACCTCAAAAGTAGCCTGCAATGAGGGGCCCACGACAGGTAAGTAACTGTAGCCAACTTCATTTAATGGAGAAATACATCGCAAGCAGTGGAAAAGAACTTTGCTTGATCCTCAAGTCCTGGCCGACGCGTTTCGTGCAAAGCACTTCATCAAGGGCTGCGGGCTTTTTGAAATGAGTTCAGTCACGGCTCTTTTCGCAGCACCACCTCAAATATTCTCTCCCCGCCCTGATGGGCGTGTCAACCCGCATGGCTTGCTGGGCATTGTAGTGCTGTTGTCTTCCTCAAGTGAGTCGCCATGACTGGACCCAAAATCTAACTATAATCCACAGTGGGCAGCGTTGTATCATCTTCCAGCTTGTTCCGCACATCAAGATTCTCCATTGGGCATACCTGTTCCCAATGCCGTCACGCCGTTTGGCGCAACAGCGGGTCTGTACTCCGGTACAGCGGGACCTTCCTCGCGACTCAGGCTGCGCCGCACATATCCAACCTCAAAAGTTGCCTGCAATGAGGGGCCCACAACAGGTAAGTAACTGTAGCCAACTTCATTTAATGGAGAAATACATCGCAAGCAGTGGAAAAGAACTTCGCTTGATCATCAAGTCCTGGCCGACGCGTTTCGTGCAAAGCACTTCATCAAGGGCTGCGGGCTTTTGAAATGAGTTCAGTCACGGCTCTTTTCGCAGCACCACCTCAAATATTCTCTCCCCGCCCTGATGGGCGTGTCAACCCGCATGGCTTGCTGGGCATTGTAGTGCTGTTGTCTTCCTCAAGTGAGTCGCCATGACTGGACCCAAAATCGAACTATAATCCACAGTGGGCAGCGTTGTATCATCTCCCAGCTTGTTCCGCACATCAAGATTCTCCATTTTGCATACCTGTTCCCAATGCCGTCACGCCGTTTGGCGCAACAGCGGGTCTGTACTCCGGAACAGCGGGACCTTCCTCGTGACTCAGGCTGCGCCGCACATATCCAACCTCAAAAGTTGCCTGCAATGAGAGGCCCACGACAGGTAAGTAACTGTAGCCAACTTCATTTAATGGAGAAATACATCGCAAGCAGTGGAAAAGAACTTCGCTTGATCATCAAGTCCTGGCCGACGCGTTTCGTGCAAAGCACTTCATCAAGGGCTGCGGGCTTTTTGAAATGAGTTCAGTCACGGCTCTTTTCGCAGCACCACCTCAAATATTCTCTCCCCGCCCTGATGGGCGTGTCAACCCGCATGGCTTGCTGGGCATTGTAGTGCTGCTGTCTTCCTCAAGTGAGTCGCCATGACTGGACCCAAAATCTAACTATAATCCAAAGTGGGCAGCGTTGTATCATCTCCCAGCTTGTTCCGCACATCAAGATTCTCCATTGGGCATACCTGTTCCCAATGTATTTCTCCATTAAATGAAGTTGGCTACAGTTACTTACCTGTCGTGGGCCCCTCATTGCAGGCAACTTTTGAGGTTGGATATATATATATATTCACTTAAAAAAACATAGGTTTCACACATGTTATAGTTAGCTGGACATTTCACTCGTAAAAAACCAATGAAATTCCCCCGTTATAGTTACTGCAGGCAACTATAACTCACGTGACCGCAATCCTCTGCTGATGACGTCAGATATTACATCACTGTATTTAGACACTTATTTACCCATGTCTTCTTCCATTAATCTTTAGCTATACATATATTACAAATATTTATTTTTCATAAAGACACATATGTCATCAGTGATGTAATATCTGACGTCATCAGCAGAGGATTGCGGTCACGTGAGTTATAGTTGCCTGCACTAACTATAACGGGGGAATTTCATTGTTTTTTTACGAGTGAAATGTCCAGCTAACTATAACATGTGTGAAACCTATGGTTTTTTAAGTGAATTAGCAAGGTTTTTTAAATGCTAATTCGTAACTATAACGTGTGTGAAACCTATGGTTTTTTCAGTGAATTTGTACGTTTTTTTAAATGCTAAGTTATGTATTTATTTATTTTTCAGGTTTTTCACCGTGCGCGCACCGTGAAATTTTTATTTTTTTGTAAAAATCGCCAGGTGCGCGCACCCTGCGCGCACGGTGCGCTTTGCGCACCGAGCACCCACGGTTCGCAGTGCGTGCCGTGCGCGCAGGGTGCGCGCAGCTCGCGATTTTTAAAATAAAAAAAAAATGTTTTTTTCTCCCTTGGGGGTCCTTCTGTGACCCCCTGACCAAGGCTAGGGGGTCAGGAACTGTCCACTCTGCCCCCTTTTCACGTTCTCCACCTTTTTTTTTCACCCCCTCAGACTGCGAGAGACAAAATAGCGGCCAACACTTCCTGGTTTCGACCGATTCGATTGTTTACCGACATCTAACAACCAATCAGAAATGCGCTCGCGCACGCAGGGTATAGATATTGATATGCTTTTAAATGCTATTTTCTCAGGAAATACTGAACAGATTTACACCAGACCTGCAAAAGGCACTTCCTTGGCCTTATGGCTACCTCTCTGCCAAATTTCACGTAATTCTGTTCAGCCGTTCGGGCTGTAGCTGTGTCTAAAGGTCCTATGGAAAATAACATCGGGAAAACGCGTTTTGGGACCCCCCTTTTTTCTTGGCCCCCGCTTGACGAATCACCCCGAGACTTTCAGGGTAGGAGCTGAGTGGAGCGCCCCATTAGTTTTGAAAATTTCGCGAGGATTCGTCAACCGGCGCCAAAGTTATTCAAAATAGAATTTTGAGATTTACAACTAGGTTGTAACTATAACTATCTACTGGCGGTCGCCAGTAGATAGTTATAGTTACAACCTAGTTTCCAGAGGAAATCTCAAAATTCTATTTTGAATAACTTTGGCGCCGGTTGACGAATCCTCGCGGAATGATATATATATTGAGGAATTGGAGAATGAAATCAACAAAGATGATGACAAGAAGAAACAGGAGGAATTACGAACAGCAATGACTAAAAGGATAAAGGCATACGAAGGCAAAATCAGACAGCGGAAACAAGAAAAGTTTCAGCGCGATGAACGAGATTATTCATCGGGTAGAATACTGACTTTCGCGAAAAAATATGAAGCACCGAGACAAGCATTGGAACACAGCAAAAGCTTACCATCTGTGGGCGAACAGGGAGACACTACTGAATCGGAAGTGTCAGAAACAGAACAAACGAATGCCGATAAAGGTGACACCTCTGGTCCAACAATGTCAAGAAAGACCCCTTTTCACGAGGAATTCCAACTAATCAGACAATCGTGGCAGAAGGGGGCAAGAGGCAAGCCACCGGAAAACACAAAAGGCGGCCAACGAGGAGGGGAGGCGAGTGGCGCAAAAAGCAAATTCTCACCCTCCGCAACTCGGAGCAAACGTTACAACAAACGGAAATAAGCCATGACAAGGTTGATAACCTCACTATTATCAATTTGACCCCTAAAAAGCTCACAGATAACGAAGAAGCAGCTCTTAAATTGGGACTATCTTTCTGTCCACGAAAAAATCTAGAGTATACACAGACGCGCATTGATTTGTTCAAGTTTGCCAGGAAGTTAAAACTACACAAATTCTACAAACTAAGACCAAAAAAAGGAACACCAACGAGCAGAGTAGAACAACAAATGGATATTATAACAGGACGGGATTTACCAGCGTTGCAGACTCTGAAAGACTTGGGCATGGAGAATGAAGATGTGAGGACATATGATGTCTCGGCACTATCAGGAATAGAGCAAGTTGGAGGTGGAAGCCCTTTTAAACCTGCATCAACTTTCCTACCCCAGATGCCCAATGACAATATTGATACGTTTGTAGAAATAGTGTCTAAGGAACTTATGAAACGGCGAACGAGACTTATGGACAACAAATCGAATTTGACCAAAGAACAAATCCTGGCAATAGAAAACATCAAAAAAGATACCAGCATCATTGTGAAACCTTCGGACAAGGGGGTAACATAGTGCTCCAAACTTATGAGGCATATAATGAGGAGGCACTACGACAACTATCTGACCCTTGTTGCTATGAGAAAATTGATAAAAAAATCTATCTAGAAAGCATCACAAAGTGTCATCAATTATTGAAGAAATGGTATGAACTAGGGTTGGTGGAAACGGAGGAATATTTGTATTTAAGATGTCTGAATCCGATAACTCCAAGTTTTTACCATTTACCTAAAGTTCATAAAGATAAAAACAAGCCGCCAGGTAGACCAATAGTGAGCTCACAGGGTAGTCTTCTTGAGCATATGTCTGTGTATATTGACTACTTCTTGAATGATTTTGTGAAAAACCTACGGAGTTACGTTAGAGATACGAAAGATTTTTTGAGTCATGTGGAACAGATACATTGGCGTACTGGCGATTGCATGCTGGTTATGGACATAGCCAGCTTATACACAAATATCTTGCATAGTGATGGCATCAGAGCTGTGAAGTCCTTTTTGGACACCCGCTCGGCGAAATTCACCAAGCATAATTTAATGCTGGTAGAATTTCTTACCTTCTGCCTAGAAAATGATATTTTCCTATACCAGGACCAACACTATAAACAACTAACAGGTACAGCTATGGGCACCTGCTTCGCCCCCAGCTACGCGAATCTCTTCGTGGGCTGGTGGGAGGAGCAGGTGGCCTGGCTGTCCGCCAATGAGGAATGGACACAAAAAATAGTAGCCTGGTACAGGTACATAGATGACCTCTTCATAGTGTGGAGAGGGTCACAGGAATCAGCTTTGCAGTTCGTAAAGTTACTGAATGATAATGAACACAACCTTCAATTCACAGTTGAAATAAGCCCGGTCAGTGTAAATTTTCTTGATTTAGAAGTCTTTATTGATGCGGACAAGATCAACACACGCTTGTTTCGCAAGTCCACGGCTGGGAATTCAGTTCTTCACTCTACAAGTAGTCATCCTTCTAGATTGATATTGAGTATTCCCTATGGAGAACTCCTCAGGATTAAAAGAAATTGTACCAATGAGGTTGACTTTTTATCAAATGCAGAAGAGAGCATAGGGAGATTCAAAGCACGAGGATATAACGAACAAGTACTGCGTGAATCTCTTGCAAAAGTGCAGTTGAAATCCAGGGAGGAACTCTTAAAACCTAAAAGCATAGTAGAGACTGAAGAACAGTTCAGGATGATAACAACTTTCTCCAGTGGGTCAGGAGAGTTAAGGACCATGATGAAGAAAAATTGGAACTTATTGAGAAATGATCCCATCATTGGGACGGATATACCTAGACAACCCATGCTTACATTCAGAAGAGCTAGGGCATTTAGGGATACTCTAACCAAGAGCCATTTTCTACGTAAAGTCCCCAAACCATTTGGTGAGGCACCACATGGCTTTTACCCATGTGGAAAATGTAAATCTTGCAAAAACTCCAAAAAGGTCCTCACATATGAGGCCATTGGAACCCATAAGCCCAGGTACATTAGGAAATTCTTGACCTGCAGTACCCCTTACACAGTTTACTGCCTTGTGTGCCCATGCGGTTTAAGATACATTGGCAGCACTATCCATCAAACGAAAATCCGCATCCTCGAACACACAAGAGCAATAAAAAATCGAGATGTGACATATCCCGTAGCTAGACATTTTCAAACATATCATAACTGCAATAGTGACTTATTAACGTTTTTTGCAATAGATCAAGTGTCGGCTAACATAAGAGGAGGGGATAGAATCACAAGATTGAGGAGGCTAGAGTCGAGATACATTATAGATCTGGGTACCAAGACCCCTGGTGGGCTCAACACTAATGAGGAACTTACCGTACATCTAGGGTAAGGGGCTCCTTACTCTCTTTAATCCACTGACCGAGCTATAACAAACATAAACTGTACTGTTCTAATGAATTGTTTTAATGAATTGAGGTAATATGAATATATTGTACAACATATTTTTAGCATTTGATTATCTAGAGTTCCTTTAATTCCCTCTTTCATCATGTGTATGATTTTGATCTCTAATGTGAACGCTGATGACTTGGAGGACTTGGCCCATACAGGGCGGCATTAATTTGGAATTGTTTCCCAGAATATATGTAAGCATAAATGAGAACATTGATGTTTAAACCCGCTAGAATGTCTGTGGATATACACTAGCTGATGGGATTGTATAGACACTCTCTAATATGGCATGGGATAATAACTGATGTAAATTGGTCCTTTTATTATGTTGCCATAGATAAATTGGGTATAACAGAAATTTATAGACATTGGATGATAGCCCATCATGGGCGTGATAATAATATTGATTGTCTATAATTATATTCGTCTAAACCAAGTCGCTGTTAACATTAAGCACCTGTGGTACACAAATGCTACATTATGTATAACCATTACAATATGGCGCTAGTGATTACGGGAACATGTTAGTCCCTCGTTGCTGTTGTTGCACGTGGGATATGGCAATGTGACATAAATATGGCGGCTTCCGTGGTGCCTGTAAACTATTGAGAAAGGCATACCCGAAACGCGTCTGGTTTTTAGCGCTGTGAGTCGTAAATAAATCCTTGACTCTACCCCGCGAGTGCTGTGTCTTTTCTAAAAGAAGGGGAGACGTGAAGCGTGGATATTTGGCAGGAGCACCCCCCCGCCTCACAGCACCCGTTCGAGAGTGCGAGACACTGGTGCAAGCGAAGCGAAAATATATATATATATATATATATATATATATTATCTACTGGCGGTCGCCAGTAGATAGTTATAGTGTTATAGTTAGGATCGTGTTTCCATAGGAAATCTCAAAATTCTATTTTGAATAACTTTGGCGCCGGTTGACGAATCCTCGCGAAATTTTCAAAACAAATGGGGCGCTCTGCTCAGCTCCTACCCTGAAAGTCTCGGGGTGATTCGTCAAGCGGGGGCCGAGAAAAAAGGGGGGTCCCAAAACACATTTTCCCCATGCATTATCCCATAAGACCTTTAGTCGAAAGTACAGCCCGAACGGCTGAACAGAACTACTTGAAATTTGGCAAAGAGGTAGTCCTCAGGTCAAGCATGTGCCTTTTGGATATATGGTGTCAATCTGTTCAGTAGTTCCTGAGAAAATTGCAGTTAAAAGTACTTAAATATCTATAAGCGCGCACCGTGCGCGCACCGTGCGAGCACCGTGCGCGCACCGTGCGCGCACGGTGCCGTGCGCGAGCGTAATTCTGATTGGTGGTTAGATGTCAGTCAACATTCGAATCGGTCGAAATCAGGAAGTGTCAGACGCCATTTTCTGTGTCGCAGTGAAAAAGAAAGGTGGAGAACGTGAAAAGGGGGCAGGGTAGAGAGTTCCTGACCCCCTAGCCTTTGTCAAGGGGTCCCTGAAGGACCCCGAAGGGTGAAAAAAACATTTTTATTTTTTTTCAAAACATCGCGGCGTGCGCTCACGCAGCGCGCACGCTGCGCGCCCGGTGGCAAAAAACGAGCAATTTTAATTAACAATTGAAAAATTCATTAAAAAAATTACAACACAGTATATTAGGAATATAGCTCTTCTTGGAGAAGTGAAGTGAGTTCTGAAAAGAACTGTTGTTTTTTGTCGAGCAGCAAAAAAAAAAAAAAAATGCAGCAAAAAAAAAAAATGAGAAACTGTTCACCAGGAACAAAAAAAAAAAGGAAAAAAATTAGACGGTGGAGCATGTGTGCTGCTGTATCTTGTTCTCTATTAGGTTAATGCTGCTCTCACCATAACAGAGAACAGCATTGCACACATTGCACCGTATATGCACCTTCTTGAACAGAGGGTGCATATCCAGAGGGATGGAACCAGGTGAAGCTGCGGCTGCAGATGATGTGCTCGGCTGAGGTGCGGCTGCAGATGATGTGCTCGGCTGAGCTGCTGGAGGGTTGGCTCTTGCAGCTCGAGTAGATTCCCGAGCATAAGCTACAGGATGCATTGCTTTAAAGTGCCTTATCATGGAGTAAATACTAAAGGAGTATTTTTTTTAGGGTCTCCTCTAGATAAGACCCCTCCACAAACATTGCAGGTGACTTTAGGAGCATTCACCTTTTTCTGGTCCTCTGGAAAAGAAAAAAATTGCCAAATAAATGAGTCCTTTTGTTTTCTCTGCCTTCCTGGCACAAAGGTCTCCTCCTCACTGCCTGAAGAAGTCTCCTGTTCTGCCATTTTCAGGTGCAGGAAAACAGCTCCTTCTCCCAGGAAATAAGAAGTAGTAATGAGGGGAGAGGGTGTGGTGTTGGAAGATTCTGGAACTGAAACTACTATGAACCAATGAAAAGTGTTGTTTTGTAATCACATGACCTGCCGTGCGCGCACGGTGCGCGCACGGCGCACGCACGCATGCGCACACGGAGCACGCACTCATGCGCACACGGAGACGGTGCGCACACCGTGAGCGCACGGTGAAAAACTTTAAAAAAAAACCTGTTTATAAGTTTATGGAAGATATAGGTTTCACACTTAGGAATTAGCATTTTAAAAACCTTGCAAATTCACTGAAAAAACCATAGGTTTCACACACGTTATAGTTAGGAATTAGCATTTAAAAAACCTTGCAAATTCACTGAAAAAACCATAGGTTTCACACATGTTATAGTTAGCTGGACATTTCACTCGTAAAAAACCATTGAAATTCCCCCGTTATAGTTAGTTCAGCTAACTATAACTCGTGCGACCGCAATCCACTGCTGATGACGTCACATAGTTAGAAATTAGCATTTAAAAAACCTTAGAAATTCACAGAAAAAACCATAGGTTTCAGGGGCGTTCTAGTTAGCTGGACTTTTCACTCGTACAAAACCATTGAAATTCCCCCGTTATAGTTATAGTCATTGGAGATGTCATCAGTGATGTCATGAGTGATGTCACTGACCATGTCATGAGTGATGTAATATGTGACGTCATCAGCAGTGAATTGCGGTCGCGCGAGTTATAGTTAGCTGAACTAACTATAACGGGGGAATTTCAATGGTTTTTTACGAGTTAAAGGTCCAGCTAACTATAACATGTGTGAAACCTATGGTTTTTTCAGTGAATTTGCAAGGTTTTTTAAATGCTAATTCCTAACTATAACGTGTGTGAAACCTATGGTTTTTTCAGTGAATATATATATATATATATATATATATATATATATGCGCATGAAGCGGTGTCCAGCGCGTGATCTATCAGCGCAAATACGGAGCCTTGCTGTTCTCTGCCTCAAAGGGATTACGACGGTCTTGCCACGACTGTGTAACCTACAAAGACCTATTAAGGTAGTCAAACTACTATTTTTTCATGTGGAACAGCAGCCGGTTGAGTAAAAGGATTTCCCTAAAATTGAACTCTAAGTACCAGAATGCAATGTGCAACCACGCCCAGTGGGCGAGACCCAACTACTGCTATTTAGAGGACCGGTATTCTGCTTACTGCATATGTCAAAGTCCTGTGAACAAGGGCGCCGTGACGCCCGAAACGCGTAAAGAAAGGAAATACTTGTTGACAAAATGATCTTTGTGCGTTTTCAGCTGATGTGCAATGCTGCCCTGCAGGAATAAATCATTCAGCAAGGTGTGTGGCCTCCCAAGTCTGGTGCTGTTTTCTGTGATATATATGTATGTATGTATGTATGTATGTATGTATGTATGTATGTATGTATATATATATATATATATATATAGTGCCAAACTTGTTTGCAGCATAACATTCAAAGACTACTGTCTTCTTAAGTGTCCAACAAACAGCATTTTACTGCCTCTCTATCTTGTTTCAGTATAACATTCAAAGACCAATGTTGTCTTAACCCTGTCCCAGGATGCTTGTTTTCTGTCAGGGAAGACCAGGCTTGGCAGTTCGGGCTGGACTGTTCCCATGGGGCACAGGGTCAAGACTGATTTGCATATAGCTGGGTCTAAACTGGGGTGGCGAAGTGAGCTAAAGAACGATGATGGATTTAACCCAGATCTGTGACTGGGGACGAGTGTCTGAAGCGCTCTGTCTATCATCTCCTTGTGTTTGCCATATGCCAATCAAACCATGTTTAGGCGGTGTGAGCACAAGGACTTTAGCACTGCTTAGCAGTGGTAAAGTGCACAGAGTCCCTAGGCCAACAAAAGCAAAGATTCTGCAAAAAATTAAAATAAGTAGGCAAAGAGTTTGGGGGAAGACTACTCTAAGGCTGACAGGTCTAACACACATGTATTTCCAGTTTTCAGGAAGGCCATTGGCCACTTATAGTAATAGAGTGTGTGACGACTGAATCAAGCCAAGTGCCCACCTGGAGCCCAGGTAGTATTTTTATTACCGCATAATGTGCACTTTTGACCACTGACAAATTCAGCAAGTGTTCTCTGCAAACAAGTGAATGCCATGGTACAGCTTACTAGGTGTGTAGTCATGTTAGATGTTCTTCTAGTGCACACTATTATAGTGTCTATTGTTTTTTAGGTGAATTGTAAGTGCAGTTTATCAGTCCCTTTAAACAAATTTAGCAACTTAGATTCCGCTTGCCATACCTTAACTCCATTCCACCTTCCCCTCCCTGAATTATTCCATCGGCCAGCCTATCCTCATTCACTTGGTGCCTATTAACTTCCTCATCTACTGCAATGGTGATAATAAGTGAATTTGTACTGCCAAAAACCCCTCCCACATCTCCCAATACACCTTTTTGAGCTTGATAGTGGCTAGCAGTGTTCACTTCCTCTAGAGCCTTTTCCACTTTTTATGTACCCAGGCTATTAAATCAGCACAATAGGCACAATGCAAAAAAATTATTTGCATATCAATGTAGACCACCAGGTGCATAGGTGTTTTTGTTGCAGAGAAAAACATTGCGCAGGGCTTGGGGGTAGTTTGGATGCCAAAGGATGCTGGTTCCCTGACAGGGGTGCAGGTTTGGGTATTTCCTTCCTGCTCCAAGGTACGAGGGTTAATGGTCTGATTTCGAGTGACCAGGGAACCTTCTGTTCTCCACTACTCAGGCCCCAAGCATGAAGTGTTTTGGAGTTGACTGCACTGTACCAATACTGCAGCATTTACCACACCTTTCAATCTTGACTTATTTACATCATCATTACTTATTGAGAAACTGATATCATCATGTAAGACATTGACATCATGGTTAAAAGAAGTATCATCACTTGCACATATATACAGTGACCAACTTTTCTTAAGTCAGCTATTTACTTTTTTTTTTTTTTAAACAATTTTATTGAGATCAGGACAGGAGACCGGGACAACGTATAATAATTGATGTTACAGACAATTATACAAATAGATCGAATCGAACAGACAAAACAAAGAAGGGCATATACATACAGATCAGCAATTGTATCAGCTTTGTCAAAATCAGCTCAGTGGAAAGTAAAAAAAAAAAAAAAAAAAAAACCTTTATGTGTACATCAATCTTTACTTAGAGTTGAGGCGCCCCAGATTCTATTAGTTCTTTGAAGAAATTTGTGACCTCTGATCTTAGCTAGAGAAGTTTCCATAATGTGGATTTCTTTGACAAGAAGCCACCACTCCATCACATGTGGAGGATTACATGAGATCCAAGTCCTAGCAATAATGAGTCTGGCACAACCAATCAAAATATTAATAAGATCAGTTTGTGAGGCCAAGGATGAATGATTCAGCAACGGGATGCCCAGCAATACATTAGCCAAGCTTATTGTAATTGGTTGTGTCAAAATCTGCGTGATACCCTGGCTAACTTTAGACCAAAATTCAGTAAGTCGGGGACACGTGAACATCATGTGTTCAAGATTGGCAGCCAACAGATCGCATTTGGGGCACCTTGTCCGTTCACTACTAGAACTATTACTAGACCATTTTGAATTTTTTTCCGGGGTGTAATATAGCTGAAATATCGTTTTATATTGTTGTAAACGTAAGCTGGAAGACTGGACCGAGCGATTAAAACTACTTAGCGAAGATGCTATCTGATTAGCTGAGATATTCAGACCCAAACGGGAACTCCATTTGTCCGCAATATTCCCACAGTCATCCAGTTTAAGCGAGGTAAAAACTTTATAGCCTAAACTAATGAATGATCTAACCTTAGCAGGATAGAAGCAGTTCCATATATCTGAATCTTCAATTTTAAGTAGCTTTATTTTACGTATTAAGTAATCATGTATCTGAATATATTTAAAATGTGCGGCTGAAGGTAGTTTGAAAATTATTCTTAGAGTCTCAAAGGCCAATAGTCCGTCATTACCGTAGAGATCTCCAAGTGTTTCAATTCCGGCATCTTTCCACTTGTAAAATATACCATCATGAAATATGTCCGGAAGACCGGGGTTAGCCCATAAAGGCAGTTGAGGATGAAACAAAGACGTGTTGCATTTGGCTAAAATAGGTTGCCAAATTTTAACAGTGTCTCTAATCGTCTTAAATTTTACCCGTTTAAAATAGTTTGGGTCATTAGTTTTGGCTAGAAACATATTGGAGTCCTCGCCCAGGGCGAATTGATAGCAATACAGCGCTTGTGTGTTGCGGACAAACAGGCCACGGAGACGACTCAGGAAAGCAGAAAAATAGTATGCTCTAAAGTCGGGAAAGGTCAAGCCACCTTGATTAAGAGGTAGTTTAAGAAGATTAATTGACCTACGAGCCTTCTTGTATCCCCAGATGTAACTGCTAAAGATCCCATCGAGCCGTTTGAAGTATGCGTTATTGACGAGAAGAGGTATGGACCTAAATAGATATAAGAATTTAGGTAGTATGTTCATTTTGATTAAATTAATCCTACCAACCATACTTAAGGGGACCTTGTGCCATTTTTTAAAGAGTTGTAGCAGTTTCTTTGAGAAGAGTCTCGTAGTTGAGATTGATTATCTCATTAGTATCTGAAGAAATTTTAATACCAAGGTAAGTGGCTGTTCTGCAAGTCCCTGCTATTTGAGTCATTGGTTTGAAGTTCAGAATAACTTGAGTTTTATGTGAGTTGAGTTTATAACCGGAGACTAACCCAAATTTGTTAGCCTCCTCAGTGATTCCCAGTATAGCTAACGGTATATTGGTTGAATAAACCGCGATATCATCGGCATACGCCGTTATTTTTAGTTGTTTCTGACCGTGTAAAAAAGGAGTAATATTAGGATTTGCTTGTAGTGCGACAAGAAAAGGTTCGAGCGACAATGCAAAAAGCAAGGGTGATAATGGACACCCTTGCCGAGTGCCGCGAGAAATTAAGAAGCTGGCAGAGGTTAGCCCATCATAGCAGAGCCTGGCTGTAGGGCGATCATAAAGAGCCTGAAGCCATCTGAGGAATTGACCATGGAAACCCATAGTGATCATTGTTGACCAGAGAAATTCCCACCCCACTCGGTCGAAGGCTTTTTCAGCGTCCAAGAGAATCATACCGAGTGGGGTGGGTCCAAGCCTGGCAACGTCGAATGCGGTAATGGCCATATTAATATGAGCGGTAGTATCTCTTCCCATGACAAAACCATGTTGGTGAGGGGACACCAAATGAGGGATAAGTGGAGCTAGTCGGGAAGCAAGTACCTTGGCGAAGATTTTGGCATCTGTATTGATTAGTGAAATGGGTCGATAGGACCCACATTGATCCGCCGGTTTGCCCTTTTTTTAAAAAGTCAGCTATTTACAATGCAATCTTCTTCTATTATTTCAGAAACAGTCCATGCTACAGGTTAATGTGGATTCTGGATAAGGTCAAAGATACTTAATACAAAATCTCCAGCATCCCAAGGCTGAAGATTATTACTAGCTATTATTTAATATTTATTTTAAGTTGTCCATAACACTTGCAAATGCAGTTCTCTCTGGCTGCGGGCCAGGCTGGGTAGGAGCCGTTCATGTTAGCGTCATGGTATGAGCAGGGACATTCATGTAGTAGCAAAGAACAGCAATGCTACCCTACCTCAGGCAATTGCTTTCCTCAGTCATTGATGGTAAGGGTGGAGCTGATCATTACTTGTATTGCTACACTTTTATTTATTAGTTGCATATCCCTTTTGGCAATAACAGTGCAAAATCCTCTTCTTTTTCAGGGGAGGGGTTTCAGCACTTGCACCCTGAGATTCGCTCCCGCTTTCAGCTGGAGCACAAGTCTTTTAACAGTTGTACATGTGCATCCATGATGAAAGACCGCTGTATTGGTGGGAGTAATCTCAAGAAGGGCCCTTTTCATGGATGCTGCAAGGTTGTGTTGGTACACTTTCACGTGCACCCATTCTCCTGGCTGAAGTTGATGATAAGGTTGACAGTGTTCCTTGAAAAATGTCCTTGACACCTGTAAATGGAAGGTATTCACACAACTTATTAAAGCTTTGTAATAATCCAAGACAATGTCATCCTTATTTGCACAACAGCAGTAATTTCCCCCTTGCTGATGTGCCATTCCATGATGCACGTGAGTAAAGTTGGGAGTAGGGTCCTCAAAGAAACCAAGCGGCCATCTTGGAAATGCCATAACTGCTCCAAATTTTAACTAACTCCTCGTTGCCTCCCCCGCTGTTCCTCCCCTTCCACCGCCTTATCTTGTAGCTTAGAAGCTTGCCATTGGGGATTCACAATGGGGGAAGAGAGTTGAATCTGCCAAGATATTTTCACGAACAGCGTCATCATGGGCAGACTTGTGGGCTGCAGATCTTTTGACAGCAATTTCATAGGGGGGTTGTAGGGCATCTAACAGGTCGATTATATACAGGCAATTTTTGCTCTGCCCCTTGCTAGAACTGAGAGAGTCCCGTTGCTTCCATAGCTGTCCATAGCTCGCCTTGAAAAATTATAAAAATGTTAGCCGAAGTGCAGGTCTAGTGACTTGAATAATCTAGTCTACGTAACTGTAATTCATACATATATTGTCCTCAAAATGCCGTATCCTAGGCAAATGTTTTATTTCATTGAACTGTCTTTACCTTTATTATCACATAGAACAGTGCCTTCAAATACATGAGTTCATTGTGTGTGCTGTACAAAAAAAGTATTTTGTCTAATTTGATAACCTAAACTTTTGCTCCATGTACAATAAGAATTTAGCCAACATATAGGGTACACCTGACGTTTCTCGTAGTTCACTAAAAGCATTGTTATCAGGGCAGGGGTAGAAATGTTTCTCATCCATTTTTCAGAATTCTCACTTTTAATGCATATTCTCAAAGTAATGATGTTATCTGCTGTGCTAAGATGAAAAGCTCCTGCTCACCGCACTTTGCCAGGACATTCCTGTCCTGTTATTTCAGTACTGCAAATTGATCTTAGTTCTGTACCTGGCCTGGGCTCGATGTTACATCTATACTTCCTTAGTACTCCAGAATCTTTACCTGTATCTTTCATAGACAAGATCCTGGTATGGCATAGGTTTAAGGCAACGCACTTATAGTTAATAAAAGACCTTCCATACACTACACTCCTTCTCCCTCAACCCCCAAACCTGTCACCAGCTTTGCACTCCTCGCTTGTATTTGTGCCCCACAGCAGAGTTGGGGCTTCCTGGGTGTCCAAAGATGCAGAGCCCCAAGGCCAGTTTATTCTCTTCTAGGGGACGGCATCATCAGGTGGGTTGTGATAACGAGGCCGTCATGCTGCTCACCTTCCTGAGAGGTAGGTAAGAGAGATTTTCAGTATCGATCATCTATTACAGTAATGTGACCTGCAGATAGCAATAGGATCTCATGTTGGGTGAGTTGGGCACTAGATAAATATAGGGGTTTTTAGGTAAGTAAAAGTGGGAATACTGGACAGGTAAAGATGGTCACAAGTCCCTCTCTAAACCTTTGAGGTTTTCCCTAATCTTAGGAATTTTTTAAACCACATTTCTGAGATCTCTTGGGTTGAAGGGGCATGGACAGTCACTAAGGCACCATTGGCTCCATGTGATTGCCGTAGTGGAGCCTGTAGAATATTCCCCTCTTGTGTCACATGACTGCTAGCAGCAACTGGAGAAAAGACATGGATCATTTGTGATTTTAAACCGCCTCTTCATTAGGAGAAGCTGGAGACTTTGGAGTAGCATCCTATGTGGATGAACTGGTCCTGGGGTCCCTAGGTTTGTAGAAGGAAGGGGTTGTGTGTGCACTGAGGTTACCTGAGTGTGTGTAGCGGTGAAGAGAACAGATGGAGGAGGAGGTAACCCTGCGAGGAAATCTACACCTTGAAGAGTCCCATCATCATGAGTGAGGATTTCTTTAAGCTGCAGATACATCCGGGCACTAGGCCTGACCATCTTTTTCATTTTTCTCTGCCACCTTGTCATCAGTTAAGTCTTTTGTTACATTTTTCTTTTAAAGCCTTCTTGTAATCCTTTACTTTTTCCTGGTAGGCTTTATGACTCCGCACCCTTGACAAAGTGAAGCCTCTTAGATGTCTCTTCATACCAATCTAGATATAAATTCAATGTATCTTCTGGCACCCCACTTTTCCTTGCTTCCAGAACATCCCTTAAGGGCATTATTTTATTAAAATCAAATGCTCCCTCTGCCAAAAATCGTTTGGAGGGTTCTATTTTCATGTACCAGTGCCATTTAGACAAATACTTGCATGTTCTGTGCCCATGATGCACTTAGATATATTGTGCTGGGGGCTTCTTTTGGTGGGGTAACTTGCCTTGATCCTCCACCCTCATAGCTCAAATCATACCAGACACTTTCACAATAAAGACACAAGCAGGGATGGGGTGGTGTAATGCATTATGTTTTTTTCTGTGTCGTTTCTCACTAACGAGAAGTTCACAAGGTACCAATCTAGGTTCCAATCACAAACACAGTATGATGTTTCTTGCTAAAGGGCAGTTCACAAGGTATCCTTCATACTTGAGACACAAGCATGGTTCATTGTGGGAAGAGAAGGAAGAAAGAAAAGCACTATACTGATAATTTTAACGCCGTTTCTTGATAATATGCCCCCGGATCTGTAATAAAAAAACAACACTTTACTCAGGTAATACCAGAATATACATTTGTTTAGATGTGCCGGGGAAGTGTGTTGACTGATTGGGAGCATCAGCCATCAGACTCCTTCTGAGCCTGAAAACACAGGTAGTGTATATGCAAATCTCCGCAGTCAGAGGTCACCTGGTCCCCTTAAGTGGAGGCCTGTTAAAAAACAATGTTTTACAGCATAACAGGTGTGCGATATAATTTAAGCAAGGCTTCCAGCAATTAGAAACTGTTGCAGCTTCCCATAACCCGACAGTAAGTAAAATGCTTAGCAGTTTATCCTTGTACAGTGACGTATGGTAAGCACAGTGTGAGGACATCATTCGTATCAGAGCAGAATCTGCTATTTTACATTCTTCTAAAGTTGACAGGGACGAGAAGTGACCTGCACTGATATTGTTGGTGTTGAAGAGAGAAGCACTGGTCAGGAGGTCATCTGCAAACACACACACATTTTTCATGTTGTCTTTATGCGCACTGTTGTATTTTTCATTTATCTTCCAGATTAGATCCCCTTTTTTCCAAGACATTGGCCTTGAAAACCTTTTTATGCATAACAATCTCCTTGGGGTCACACCCAGAACGAGGACCAGTACTGGCCAAGAGCCTTCAACTGTGAGGTTCGAGTAAAACCAGACTTACTAGCCCTCTCAGTGCATTCTGGTCAGTGTGGTCCATCTTTGTAAAGCTGCAGGTCTTCACAATGGAGCAAAGCTTGAAGACTGTTCAGTTATTTCAAATATTTCATTTTTCGTACCCCCAGATTGTTATATGACATTACCATGGGATCCTTTAATATTCACATTTTTACAACGCAGATTTTACAATGCATACCACTACACGCATTTACATTCACTCACATGTGAAATACTTTTACCGTGCAATCCACTACCACGCACACTTTTACCACACTTACCTTTACATCGTTATTTAAAAGAATTTAATTAAAAGATTATTTAAATATAAAGTTTTAGTAATTACAGAAATATCCTGTTACAGTCTAACACTGTCACCTACTAGTCAACGTAAGTAATATTGGCAAAACCTATAAAATTATACAACAAATCTTAATATGCTATTGTAAAATTATATATATATATATATATATTGGATGCATTGTCATTCCTTCCCCTGCCCGACGTGTGCTTGAAAATTTGGGGGCTAGAACGTCTGGGAACCCGAGGAAGCCCTGGGATGCTCAAGATATTCAGGACATTGATACCTTGCCACACCGTGTATTGCTCTGCCCTCCGCCAGCCTATTTTGGTTTATCTACAAACAAAACCTCCACGTAATACTTACCTGGAATGGAGAACTCTGGGACTTGAAGTTCTTATGAGCAGCAAGTAGTGTACGGTCACATGATCCTGGAGGGGGCGGTTTCCCACGAATGGGAAGGCTGCAGGACATTTTTAAACGTAGGTGGGACAGCATTTCAGCATATTGAGGCATCTGATGAAGGCCGTGAAGGCCGAAATGCATTATGCCGATTTCATCAATAAAACAGCTTCCACTGGATTTCCTGTGTGGTCTCTGCTCCTTCGTTCGGAGGAATTTGTTGTGGATATTGTACGGGTCAGCCAGAGACACGTTTCAGAGGCCCCGTTCTTCAAGTTGGCCCGGTCTTCACTGGTTCCTGTTCCGGCAGTGTTTGTTATTTCTCCAAGGTATTGGATCGGCCCGGGCCCGCCTCCGGACTCAGGCACAGCAAGGGCGACTGCCGTGCAGTTCGTGATTACACGAAGGATTGGATGCATTGTCATTCCTTCCCCTGCCCGACGTGTGCTTGAAAATTTGGGGGCTAGAACGTCTGTGAACCCGAGGAAGCCCTGGGATGCTCAAGATATTCAGGATATGATACCTTGCCACACCGCGTATTGCTCTGCCCTCCGCCAGCCTATTTTGGTTTATCTACAAACAAAACCTCCACGTAATACTTACCTGGAATGGAGAACTCTGGGACTTGAAGTTCTTATGAGCAGCAAGTAGTGTACGGTCACATGATCCTGGACGGGGCGGTTTCCCACGAATGGGAAGGCTGCAGGACATTTTTAAACGTAGGTGGGACAGCATTTCAGCATATTGAGGCATCTGATGAAGGCCGTGAAGGCCGAAATGCATTATGCCGATTTCATCAATAAAACAGCTTCCACTGGATTTCCTGTGTGGTCTCTGCTCCTTCGTTGCGGAGGAATTTGTTGTGGATATTTGTACGTGTCAGCCAGAGACACGTTTCAGAGGCCCCGTTCTTCAAGTTGGCCCGGTCTTCACTGGTTCCTGCTCCGGCAGTGTTCGTTATTTCTCCAAGGTATTGGATCGGCCCGGGCCCGCCTCCGGACTCAGGCACAGCAAGGGCGACTGCCGTGCAGTTCGTGATTACACGAAGGATTGGATGCATTGTCATTCCTTTCCCTGCCCGACGTGTGCTTGAAAATTTGGGGGCTAGAACGTCTGTGAACCCGAGGAAGCCCTGGGATGCTCAAGATATTCAGGACATTGATACCTTGCCACACCGCGTATTGCTCTGCCCTCCGCCAGCCTATTTTGGTTTATCTACAAACAAAACCTCCACGTAATACTTACCTGGAATGTAGAACTCTGGGACTTGAAGTTCTTATGAGCAGCAAGTAGTGTACGGTCACATGATCCTGGAGGGGGCGGTTTCCCACGAATGGGAAGGCTGCAGGACATTTTTAAACGTAGGTGGGACAGCATTTCAGCATATTGAGGCATCTGATGAAGGCCGTGAAGGCCGAAATGCATTATGCCGATTTCATCAATAAAACAGCTTCCACTGGATTTCCTGTGTGGTCTCTGCTCCTTCGTTGCGGAGGAATTTGTTGTGGATATATATATATATATATATATATGTATATATATATATATATATATATATTCACTGAAAAAACCATAGGTTTCAGGGGCGTTATAGTTAGCTGGACAATTCCCTCGTACAAAACCCTAGAAATTCCCCTGTTATAGTTAGTTCAGCTAACTATAACTCGCGCCCCCGCAATGCACTGCTGATGACGTCACATATTACATCACTCATGACATGGTCAGTGACATCACTGATGACATCACTGATGACATCTCAAATGACATCACTGATGACATCACTGATGTCATCATCCATTGAGTATGTGATTCTGAACAGTTTTATTATGTTTAATATATATAGGGAAAGGCCTGTTGAAGAATAAGTGGGTGTATAAGTGTGTGAATGGATGATTTTCTAGGTGCGTAACTGACTCTATAAGTGAGTCATTAAATGTATCTTACTGCAGACTAGTGACTAAACTGTGTGAATGTCTGTATGTGTCTGTGTGTTGGTGTATAAGTGGCTGCATGGTTTTGTAAATAGCTATATGAGTGTCTATATGGGTTATTGATTAGTTGTCTGAGTATCTGTATGGGTGCCTGAGTGTTTGTGTGGGTAGGGTGTGTGTGACTCTGTGACTAGATGTGTGAGTGGGTGATTCACTGGGTGCATGGTTTTAAGAGTGCATCTGTGATGGACTGTATGGTTGGGTGAGTGTATGTATGGGTGTGTTAGTGATTGAATGTATATCTCAGTTGTACATGTGTCAGTAACTACATATGTGAAACGCAGTGTATATGTGTGTAAGAGTATATAACTATCTATATCTGAGTGTGTGAGATTTTGGGAGTGGCTGTATACGCCATAGTGCAAGGATATCTGTGTCATGTGCTGTTTGTTTTTTCTGCAGGAAGACACAGAATTTGTTAGTATTTTTATGAGTAAGTGAACTTGAGTGTGTTTAACTGTATAGGTGAGTAAATTGGACTGTGATTAATTATTTGCATGACTGACTAGATGTGTCAGTACCTCAATGGATGATTGGCGGTGTGTTAGTCTCTATATAGGTGTATAAATGCACAGAGTGACTGTAAGTATGAGTGACTGTAGAGGTGAGTGAGTGGACATGTATGTAGACCTAAGAGTCAATGAGTGGGTGAGTAGTTATTGGTATTGGAGTATCTTTGGTTGTCAAAATGGCCGTCTGAAATTTTGAGTCGGTGTATCAAAAGTTATATTAGGGTGTGAGAAGATGCACTAATTTATCACATGGATGACGTCATCAGTGATGTCATCAGTGATGTCATTTGAGATGTCATCAGTGATGTCATCAGTGATGTCACTGACCATGTCATGAGTGATGTAATATGTGACATCATCAGCAGTGCATTGCGGGGGCGCAAGTTATAGTTAGCTGAACTAACTATAACAGGGGAATTTCTAGGGTTTTGTACGAGGGAAATGTCCAGCTAACTATAACGCCGTGTCGTTAAATGTTCAAGAACATGTTACAAAAAAAATCGTAAAGTTTTAAAAAACGTGATGAACTTTTAACCTGCACGTATTGTAGAATGTTCTAGAAAGTGTGTTGATAGAATACATTGTACTTCTGACTTCTATGTGTTGTTGAATATTTTAAAAAACGGTTCATATGGAAAATTAAAAAGAAACCAATAGAGAAGTTTTGAAACCTAAAAGAATCAAGGAACTATTCTAATTTATTCTTTACATGTATTTATGTGTGCAGCAACACAATTATAGACACAACAGCACTAGGAAGAGAAAGAAGCAGGGAGTGGGGGGAGGCGGGGAGATGGGCAGAATGGCACACATGCACAATTAAGTACAACACACATATAGACTAACAATGGCCACAATGAAACACACCAACAAGGAGCACAAGTCACACAACCTGCCAACATCACACCACTGAACGAGCATAGAAGTGAAAACCACGCTGCATTCATACAGGATGTGTACAAAGGCCAGTCGTTGGTGTTGTGGGATGTCTGCGACCGTGGTCATCATGGATGAGATGCCCAGCATGTGGCACATGGTCAATTTCACTGTGTATTATGTTGCCAAACGGCTGCTCCTCCCTCCCACGAGCCCCCACACTTTTGTACAGTGAGCTGTTGTATCTCGTGCACTCGTACGGCACGCCATTGTAATGCCTATTTGCGCATGTCCTGCTACATTCCAACTACAACATCACAGTGCCGTTTGGAGGTGGTGCATGCCACTTTACAACATCGACTGCTGCGGCTCTTGTAACAGGCCACACCAGAACACAGAGACACACTTACCGCACTTCCTGTACACGGACATGTCCGAGACACCCCGTTCCCCTTGCCAGATAGGCACACCCCTGCACTGACCTGTGAACAACAGACCAGCACACGCCAGTTGTGCATGCAGGAAGATGCGTACGTAGCTACACATCCAGGCTCACTGCCAACGCTGAGGTGACAGCACACTGTGATGTTGCAGGGCTCGTGCCTATCATGCTAAGACAATGACCACAGGGACACACTTACTAAGATGTGGGTTTGGGGGGCATTGGCGGTCCTGGAGTTGTTGAGATGAGTCTTCTGGCCCTCATGGGTATCCCTGTATCATGCTCATTGACTCTATGGCACCTGTGGGTGTTCTGGTGTGGCTCTTGTCTATGTTCCCTTTCATGGTGCAGGTAGTTGTCCTGCTTAACACCAGCAGAAAGCAGGTGCTAACGTGTCTTATCGCCGGAATTTGTTTCTCATTGCAATTGGTGTGAAAGTTGTGATGTGATTTTTTTCGTGTGCACAACAATATACGAACTGAGCAGTGTATCTCGTCAAGATCCAGCACCTGACGCACTATTCCCAATCAATATAAATACAATGAGATTTCTTAGTAGATTTTGTGTGTACACTGTAAGTGCAGCCAATACCTCAGTGCAATACAATACAGGATTTTAGTATTTAGAATAAATCGCAAAGGTGCACCTCGTGTCTTTTTGCAAGGGAACGGCTACTCTCCATTTCATTATCAGCACTTTAACGGAGGTAAAGTTGAGATAAATCTAACACACTATTCAGAAGTTGGTGCAAACTGCAGATATCACCAGTATTCCAGCGATAAGTGCCCCAAAATGTAACACCATGGTGGACTCCATCAAATAACAGTAATAAGAACAAGGAAGAGTCACACAGCAGTTAAGAGAACAACCAAAAACGTTATTATTTTTTTTTCCAAACTTTATTTTTTATAATAATAAATATATAAACAAAAAACTATTTTCAAACTTTATTTTTTTATTAACATATATATGAACAATAAACTAATAAACAAAATGTAACAACAATAACAAAAAACAACAAGGCGGAACACTACTGTGGGGACAATGGATGTCGACGACAGACCTGGAAAATAAGAAAGATTGTTAAAAAAAAACAACATGGTATTCTCAACAAAATAGCACAAGAAACAAATCACAGATATATAAAATGCATACAGCTAACAACATTTTATAAGTTTTAATTACAAAAACTGTAAATGTTGCCGCTTTAAAATATTTACCGAATCTGAAGAAAATGTTTTGCAGAAGGCACCACACCAACAACGTTTTTCTTCAGTGGTGAGGAAATTTTTTACTTTTTCCAAGGAGCAAACAAAGACCAATGCCACCTTCTTCACTCGCAAGATTTGCCGAAGAGTTCTGTTACGAGGGGATCCTAACAAAAAATACTCGTGCGGCACAGCAAGTATGATGAAACACCTAAGGACCCTTCATCCAAACAATCTTGCACGAGAAGAGTGCAAACAGATGAGAAACACTCCTGTTCTGTATCTGTAAAAAAGAATCACAAATAAATGTATATTAATAACTTTCAAATTTATACTACTCCATTACTGTACAAACACATTTTATATAAAAACTGACTAAGAAACTATAGCCCTGAACCACAAGTGTGACGATCGTTAAAACACTACATGCATAGTGCATACTACGTTGAAGCAGTTCATGCCCTAAAGCCTACCTCACTAAAAGACTACATGCTAACTGACTAAATGATTACAGTACTATAAGGAGACACACTGGGTGAGTGACAGGGTGTTTGCTAGAAGAGTATGAATACTAACTAGAGAATTGAAGGTGTGAAAGACAACTGTGTAGGTGATTAGAGGCCTGCATCAATACTGCATAGGCATTTAAAGCAGTCCATGTGCTAAGGCCTGGCTCACTGCATGACAACTTGGGTACTGACTGAATGATTAGAGTACAGCAAGGAGAGTGCCTAGGAGAATTTATAAGTGCTAGGATTTTCGCACAGGGAATGGATTAGTACTTGGTACTGAATGAGTCACTAGAGGAGTGCAAAGGCAGTCACAAGTGCTGGACTGTATGGATACTGACTAGGAAATTGAAAGTGTGAAAGACAAGTGTCTAGGTGGTTAGAAGACTGCATGCATAGTGCATAGGGGTTTGAAGCAGTCCATGTGCTAAGGCCTGGCTCAGTGTATGAATACTTAGGCACTGACTGAATGATTAGAGTACTGCAAAGATAGTATCTTGGTGAATTTATAAGTGTGTGGGTTTTAGCACAGTGAATGGATTAGTACATGGTTCTGAATGGGTCACTAGAGGACTGCAAAGGGAGTGACAGGGTATTTCCTGGAAGTGTATGGATACTGACTAGGGAATTGAAGGTGAGAAAGACAATTGTGTAGGTGGTTAGAGGACTGCATGCATAGTGGATAAGGGTTTGAAGCAGTCCATATACTAAGGCCTGGGTCACTGGATGAGTACTTGGGTACTGACTGAATGATTAGAGTACTGCAAGGAGAGTGCCTGGTTGAATTTATTAGGGTTTGGCGCAGTGAATGGATTAGTAAATGATGCTGAATGGGTCACTAGAGGAGTGCAAATGGAGTGACAGGGTGTTTGCTGGAAGTGAACGGATACTGACTGGGGAATTGAAGGTGTGAAAGACAAGTGTGTAGGTGCTTAGAGGACTGCATGCATAGTGGATAGGGGTTTGAAGAAGTCCATATGCTAAGACCTGGCTCTGTGCATGAATACTTAGGCAATGACTGAATCATTAGAGTACTCGAAAGAGAGTGTCTTGGTGAATTTATAAGTGTTTGGGTTTTGGCACAGTGAATGGATTAGTACATGCTGTTGAATGGGTCTCTAGATGACTGCAAAAGAAGTGACAGGATATTTCCTGGAAGTGTATGAATACTGACTAGGGAATTGAAGGTGTAAAAGACAAGTGTATAGTATGTTAGAACACTACATGCATACTGCATAGACATTTGAAGCAGTCTATTTGGTACTTAGAAACTGACTAAATAATCAGACTACTTCTAGGACAGTGCTTAGATAAAAAATTTAAATTTTCAGTTCTGCAACAGTGAACAAAATAGTACATGGTACTGCACCTTAGTGTCAAACCCTGACTCATTTTATCAATGCATAAGCAAAGACTAGCTTCTAATGCTACTAAAACTTGACAACATGAGAGGTTTTAAATTAGTTATCTGTCAGCAAATACACGATGTTACCAAATGCTTCTCTCACAGTGGTTCTCAAATGCACACAGACTCACAGTGTGATTCTAGACAACAACCACTATACCTAGGAGTTTACCAAAAATCATTCACTACTGTGAAAGTGGTAAGCGAACTGCACACAATCTTCATATTTCAGGACTGCACTTTTATGTCAAAGCCTGACTCATATAATCAAAGCATAAGCAAAGACTGGCTTCTAATGCTACTAAAACTTCACAACATGACCGGTTTTAAAACAGGTATATGTCAGCAAATACACGATGTTACCAAATGCTTCTCTCACAATCCTTACCCAAATGCACACAGACTCACAGTGTAATTTTAGACAAGCAACACTATCCTAGGAGTTTACCAAAACTCATTCACTACTCTGGAAGAGTTAATGGTACTGCACACAATCTACATATTTAAGTACACCACATCAGTGTCAAAGCATGACTCATTTAATCAACACATAAGCAAAGACTAGATTCTAATCCTACTAAAACTTCACAACATGACAGGTTTTAAACCAGTTATCTGTCAGCAAATACATGATGTTACCAAATGCTTCTCTCACAGTGATCCCAAATACACACTAACTCACAGTGTGATTCTAGACAAGCACCACTATCCCTATGAGTTTACCAAAACTCATTCACTACAGTGCAAGTGGTAAGGGAACTGCACACAATCTACATATTTCACAACTGCAATTTACTGTCAATGCCTGACTCATATAATAAAAGCATAAGCCATAACTGTCTTCTAATGCTACTAAAACTTGACAACATGACATGTTTTACAACACTTATCTGTCAGCAAATACACGATGTTACCAAACACTACTCTCACAGTGGTTCCCAAATACACACAGACTCACAGTGTGATTCTAGACAAACAACACTATCCCTAGCAGCTTACCAAAACTCATTCACTACAGTGGAAGTGGTAAGGGAACTGCACACAATCTACATATTTCACGACTGCACTTTAGTGTCAATGCCTGACTAATTTAATCAACGCATAAGCAAAGACTGGCTTCTAATGCTACTAAAACTTGACAACATGACCGGTTTTAAAACAGTTTTCTGTCAGCAAATACACAATGTTACCAAACACTTCTTTCACAGTGGTTCCCAAATGCACAAAGACTCACAGTGTGATTCTGGACAAGCACCAATATCCCTAGGAGTTTACCAAAACTCATTCACTACACTGGAAGTGATAAGGGAACTGCACACAATCTACATATTTCACGACTGCTCTTTAGTGTCAATGCCTGACTCATTTAATCAACACATAAGCAAAGACTGGCTTCTAATGCTACTAAAACTTGACAACATGACAGGTTTTAAAACAGTTTTCTCTCAGCAAATACACGATGTTACCAAACGCTTCTCTCACAGTGGTTCCCAAATGCACACAGACTCACAGTGTGATTCTAGACAAGCACCAGTATTCCTAGGAGTTTACCTAAACTCATTCACTACACTGGAAGTGATAAGGGAACTGCAAACAATCTACATATTTCACGACTGCACTTTAGTGTCAATGCCTGACTCATTTAATCAACACATAAGCAAAGACTGGCTTCTAATGCTACTAAAACTTGACAACATGACAAGTTTTAAAACAGTTTTCTGTCAGCAAATACACGATGTTACCAAACACTACTCTCACAGTGGTTCCCAAATACACACAGACTCACAGTGTGATTCTAGACAAACAAAACTATCCCTAGCAGCTTACCAAAACTCATTCACTACAGTGGAAGTGGTAAGGGAACTGCACACAATCTACATATTTCATGACTGCACTTTAGTGTCAATGCCTGACTCATTTAATCAACGCATAAGCAATGACTGGCTTCTAATGCTACTAAAACTTGACAACATGACAAGTTTTAAAAAATGTTCTCTGTCAGCAAATACACGATGTTACCAAACGCTTCTTTCACAGTGGTTCCCAAATGCACAAAGACTCACAGTGTGATACTAGACAAGCACCAGTATCCCTAGGAGTTTACCAAAACTCATTCACTACACTGGAAGTGATAAGGGAACTGCACACAATCTACATATTTCACGACTGCAATTTACTGTCAATGCCTGACTCATATAATGAAAGCATAAGCCATAACTGTCTTCTAATGCCACTAAAACTTGACAACATGACAGGTTTTAAAACAGTTATCTGTCAGCAAATACACAATGTTACCAAATGCTTTTCTCACAATCCTTACCCAAATGCACACAGACTCACAGTGTGATTTTAGACAAGCAACACTATCCTAGGAGTTTACCAAAACTCATTCACTAGTCTGGAAGAGTTGATGGTACTGCACACAATCTACATATTTAAGTACAGCACATCAGTGTCAAAGCATGACTCATTTAATCAACGCATAAGCAAAGACTGGATTCTAATGCTACTAAAACTTCACTACATGACAGATTTTAAAACAGTTATCTGTCAGCAAATACATGATGTTACCAAATGATTCTCTCACACTGATCCCAAATACACACTAACTCACAGTGTGATTCTAGACAAGCACCACTATCCCTATGAGCTTACCAAAACTCATTCACTACAGTGCAAGTGGTAAGGGAACTGCACACAATCTACATATTTCACGACTGCAATTTACTGTCAATGCCTCACTCATTTAATGAAAGCATAAGCCATAATTGTCTTCTAATGCTACTAAAACTTGACAACCTGACTGGTTTTAAAACAGTTATCTGTCAGCAAATACACAATATTACCAAATGCTTCTCTCACAGTGGTTCCCAAATGCACACAGACTCACTGTGTGATTCTAGACAAACAACACTATCCCTTGCACTATACCAAAACACATTTCTTCATCTAGAAGTAGTACTACATTTTAGTATAGAAACATAACATAACTCATTTCACAAATTCATAAACAATGACTGGTTTCTAATTCTACCAAAATATAAAAACTGCACAGTTATCTGTCAAACACATGAAAAACACAAATGCCTATCACAGAATGGTTTCTACATGCACACACATTGTAGAGAAAAAAAGTACTCCCTACACTTTAGCAGGAAAAATACATTAGTCTGATTAAAATCAAAATAGTCTACATACATCCCCTCACAATAAAATAACTCATCTTTCAAGTTCTTTTGTAGATTAAGGAGTATATTAATCACTAACCATATTTTCTTTTACAGAATCTCTTCACTATGCACCTCTCAGCAAAAGCAAAGAATGGAAAAGTTTCCCTTTCATTTTCCACACATATACATGTAAACATCAAATCACAATCCTTCGCACATAAACTCAAAAGCAAACACACATTTCTATTGGTTAAACATTTCAACCCTTTCCAACTGAAATACATTTCAACCCTTCCCCCAATCTGCCTTCTGCCTGTTACCATAGAAACAGGTCATGGAACACTGCACTGAGCTCACAGGTCACAAGTTCCTACACAAGACAGGAAGTGTGCTTGACTTTTCAACATATCAGCTTATCGTATATAATGTTCCTTACAATCTGTTTTTGTTAACCAATAACAATCATACCTTTTAAAAACAAAAATATGCACCCTACCTTTCAGTGTAGAAAGTTGTTATACAACCAATGATTTCTTGTCGTTTTTCAAAAAACGTTACTGTGGATCCGTGCACCCACCGCAAGAGAATCCGTGCATCCAACGCTGTAGGATGCGCGCACCGTGCGCGCATTTCGCCACTTTTTTTTTTTTTAAAAAAGGGGGGCCATAGGGGGTCCTTCTGGGACCCCCTAAGCAGATCTAGAGGGTCAGAGTATTTCCACTCTGCCCCCTTTATATCTTTTACACACTTATTCCCCTTCCATCTTCAGCCTCGCTTCTACCGAGGCAGAAAATGGCTGCCAACAGTTCCTGGCTTCGAATGTAGAGAGACGCTCGACAGCCAATTAGCATTCGGCGCGCGATCGGGAGGGTGCGCGCTCCGTTCGGGGAGGGTGCTCTTACGGTGCGGGTACGGTCCGCGGATCCTCCGCGGCCATAGATATCACTAACTTTTTTACCCTAATTTTCTCAGGAACTACTGAACAGATTCACACCAAATATGCAAAAGGCACGAGTCCGAACTGAAGACTACCTCTTTGCCAAATTTGGTGTCATTCCGTTCAGCGGTTCGGGCTGTAGCTGCGACAATAGATCCTATGGGAAATTGCATGGGGAAAACACGTTTTGGGACCCCCCTTTTTTCTCGGCCCCCGCTTCACGGATCACCGCAAAACTGTCAGGGTAGGAGCGAAGCGGAGCTGGCCAAAAGTTTGGAGAATTTCGCGAAGATTCGTCAATCGGCGCCAAAGATATTCCCAATAGAATGTCTAACCAGCAGCCTTTGAAAAAGAAGAAATTCGAAACGCGTCAGGCAACACTGGTACACGGCTGTGAAAGAGATCGATGAGATAAAGCTTCCGTACCTAATAAAGAACTTTTGGCTTGGAAGTTCGTGATGGTGTTCGAGTGCTTCCTATGAGGAGGGTGCAAGCCTGAGCATGAATTTAAAGGCGGTGGCCCAGCCGCCAGGAACGCACCACCCCAGATCTACAGGGGGCCACGGGGGTTGATATTTACCGGCCTCCCACTGTGGGGCACTTTCACAGGATTGAGGAAGCTTTTACTCATCGAGACCCATTTGCGGGCTTTGAACATGTCAGCAGAACTAATTTTGCACTTTGGGGAAACGCATTTTCCCTGGCACTACAATACCCAGGACACACTGCGCAGTCTAATTAGGAGCAGCCCATCCAGGGCGCGCAATGACGTGCATATAAAGGGTAGTGCCGGACTGTGCTTCGTCTAACCAGCAGCCTTTGAAAAAGAAGAAATTCGAAACGCGTCAGGCAAAACTGGTACACGGCTGTGAAAGAGATCGATGAGATAAAGCTTCCGTACCTAATAAAGAACTTTTGGCTTGGAAGTTCGTGATGGTGTTCGAGTGCTTCCTATGAGGAGGGTGCAAGCCTGAGCATGAATTTAAAGGCGGTGGCCCAGCTGCCAGGAACGCACCACCCCAGATCTACAGGGGGCCACGGGGGTTGATATTTACCGGCCTCCCACTGTGGGGCACTTTCACAGGATTGAGGAAGCTTTTACTCATCGAGGCCCATTTGCGGGCTTTGAACATGTCAGCAGAACTAATTTTGCACTTTGGGGAAACGCATTTTCCCTGGCACTACAATACCCAGGACACACTGCGCAGTCTAATTAGGAGCAGCCCATCCAGGGCGCGCAATGACGTGCATATAAAGGGTAGTGCCGGACTGTGCTTCGTCTAACCAGCAGCCTTTGAAAAAGAAGAAATTCGAAACGCGTCAGGCAACACTGGTACACGGCTGTGAAAGAGATCGATGAGATAAAGCTTCCGTACCTAATAAAGAACTTTTGGCTTGGAAGTTCGTGATGGTGTTCGAGTGCTTCCTATGAGGAGGGTGCAAGCCTGAGCATGAATTTAAAGGCGGTGGCCCAGCCGCCAGGAACGCACCACCCCAGATCTACAGGGGGCCACGGGGGTTGATATTTACCGGCCTCCCACTGTGGGGCACTTTCACAGGATTGAGGAAGCTTTTACTCATCGAGGCCCATTTGCGGGCTTTGAACATGTCAGCAGAACTAATTTTGCACTTTGGGGAAACACATTTTCCCTGGCACTACAATACCCAGGACACACTGCGCAGTCTAATTATGAGCAGCCCATCCAGGGCGCGCAATGACATGCATATAAAGGGTAGTGCCGGACTGTGCTTCGTCTAACCAGCAGCCTTTGAAAAAGAAGAAATTCGAAACGCGTCAGGCAACACTGGTACACGGCTGTGAAAGAGATCGATGAGATAAAGCTTCCGTACCTAATAAAGAACTTTTGGCTTGGAAGTTCGTGATGGTGTTCGAGTGCTTCCTATGAGGAGGGTGCAAGCCTGAGCATGAATTTAAAGGCGGTGGCCCAACCGCCAGGAACGCACCACCCCAGATCTACAGGGGGCCACGGGGGTTGATATTTACTGGCCTCCCACTGTGGGGCACTTTCACAGGATTGAGGAAGCTTTTACTGATCGAGGCCCATTTGCGGGCTTTGAACATGTCAGCAGAACTAATTTTGCACTTTGGGGAAACGCATTTTCCCTGGCACTACAATACCCAGGACACACTGCGCAGTCTAATTAGGAGCAGTCCATCCAGGGCGCGCAATGACGTGCATATAAAGGGTAGTGCCGGACTGTGCTTCGTCTAACCAGCAGCCTTTGAAAAAGAAGAAATTCGAAACGCGTCAGGCAACACTGGTACACGGCTGTGAAAGAGATCGATGAGATAAAGCTTCCGTACCTAATAAAAAACTTTTGGCTTGGAAGTTCGTGATGGTGTTCGAGTGCTTCCTATGAGGAGGGTGCAAGCCTGAGCATGAATATATATATATATATATATAGATATATATATATACACTCACACATATATATGCATTTCTGTCGATTACAGGTTTACTACTATTTTAAAAGTTTACATTTTTGGTGGGAGGACCTAAAAATACCCTCACCACACAATACCTTTAGTCACCCCTAAACTCTAAAATTACCCTTAAACCCAACACCCTTGCTCACCCTTAACCCTAAATATACCTTTACAACCCAATAGCCCTACCCAACTCTGAACCCTAAAAACACTCTTGCCACCCAATACCCTAACCCACGCCAAAATTAAAAAAATAGCTTTATCTTCCAATACCCTTCCCCGTCCTAAACTCTAAGAATACCCTTACAACACAATACTCCTTACCCACCCCTAAACCCTAAAAATACCCTTACCGCCCAATACCCTCACCGAAGCCTAATCCCTAAAACACCCTTACCATCCAATACCCTTACCCAACCGTAGACCTTTAAAATACCCTTACCTCAATACCTTTAGTCTCCTCTAAACCCTAAAAATACCCTATACCACCCAACACCCATAACCCTAAAAATACCCTTACAACCCAATACCCCTACCCAACTCTGAACCCTAAAAACACCCTTGCCACCCAATACCCTAACCCACCCCATAATTAAAAAAATAGCTTTACTTCCCAAAACCCTTCCCCGTCCTAAACCCTAAGAATACCCTTACGACCCAATAACCTATACCCACCCCTAAACCCTAAAAATACCCTTACCGCCCAATACCCTCACCGAAGCCTAATCCCTAAAACACCCTTACCACCCAATACCCCTACCCAATCTAAAACCTAAAAATACCCTTACCACCAAATACCCTTCCCCACCCCTAAACAGTGAAAACATCCTTACCACCTAATACCGTTACCCACCCCAAACCCTAAAAATACCCTTACCACACCAGACACTTACCCGACTATTTCAACACATTTTAGAAAATAAAGATATATAAAGTACTTACCACATACTCACCAATACAAACATATATGCGTTGTAAACACTTGCGTGGTAAAGGTAATTGTGATGTAAAAAAATGTGTTGTAATTGTATTTTTTGGTAAACATTTTGTGGTAAAGGTTGTTCCCTGCCCCGGTTACATCTCTTTTGGTCTTCCTGAGTTCTGCAGTGGAGCACAGCAGGTACTGGGTACCGAACTTGTTTGCAGCATGAAATTCAAAGACTAGCGTCTTCTTTACTGCCCAAAAAACAGAAGGTTACTGCAAAGGACACATTTTATGCAAAAAACAACATCCATGTGGCCACACTCAAAAAAGCACTGGCACTCAACAATAGCCTTCAGCTTTGAGCTTGACATGAAACTAGACTCAGTAGCCCACCCAATGAATTCTGACCAATGTGGTCCAAAATGTCATTTCTTCCATTGGAGCAACGTTTGATAACTGTTAATTTCTTTCAAATATTTCATTTTGCAAAAAATCTTCATATGGCTGCACTCCTAACAGGACTGACACTCACCAATAGCCTTTGGTTTGAGTTTCAAGTAATACTCAATAGCACTCACAGTGCATGCTGGTCAATATGGTCCATCTTTCCAAAGTTGCAGATCTTTCAGTAGAACAAAGCTTGCAACTGTTAATTTCTTTCAAATATTTAATTTTCCTAGGCCCCCGATACATGTATTTTGCTCATCATGAGCGCTATAGTGAAGCACAATAGGTATTAAGCACCAAGCTTGTTTACAGCACAACATTCAAGACCAATCTCTTTTTTACTTTGTTTATTGGCATTTTTGTAAATTTGACAAATTTAGCAAGGACAGTACAAAAAGAAAAGGCATTACGTTAATCCTGCGCGGTTACATCAATACAGTGTAAAAGTATAGTCAGGCTGTACAGACCCCAGAAGGCATCATTCGGCACATACACAGTGATTTCACACAATAACCCCCTCAGGATCCCTGTATCCTGCGAGTTGTCTGCCGCAGCGGGGCAGGCAATCCGTGTCGGAGTTGAGTTACCCTCTGCGTCCTCCGCCGCCGTCCGCAATTGGTAGCTGGTGAGAGGTTCCCAGATGTCACAGGGTTTCAAACGAGCGGGAAGTAACTCAGGATATATATTATTTTGTTCTTGGCAGTACGTGAGGTCAGTTAACTAGTCCTTGAACTTGGGGGTTCTGCTCCTACCCCATCTGCAAGCTATTCTTCGTTTGGCCACCAAAAGTCCCAACGCCAGGAAGCGCCTCACGCGGCCTTTGTGACCTGGGAGGTGTCCCAGGAGACCCATTTCTGGTATAAGTGTTAGGGATCCTCCCACCATCTCCCCCAAGGCAGTCTCCACCTCTGTCCAGTAGTGCGCCACAGGATCACATTCCCATGCAACATGTAGAAAACCCCGCTCCTTCCCGCTTGCAGCGGTCGCTGTCTCGCAAATGCAGTTTATACAGTTTTGCCGGGGTGTAATACATTCTATGGAGGAATTTGAAATGGATGATTTTGAATCTACTATTAGCTGTGATGCGCTCGGTTTGTTGGCATCTCATTGCCCAGGCCTCTTCCGTGAGGGTGCGACCCAGTTCAGCTTTCCATCCCTGCTTTGCCTTCAGAGTGTTGTGTGCCCCCGCCCCAACTGTAGCTTTATAGATACGGGACACAGTGTGGGGCACCCCCGCATGGAGCAAGTGATGAAGTGGAAGCAGTGTGGGGGGTTCCTCTGGGAACCCCGGGGTTGTGGCCTTAACTGCCAGCCTCAAGCGGATATAGAGAAAGCGGTACATGATGGTGGGGGCGGTGTCGCCGAAGAATTCCGCAGCAGTTTTAAAATTGTCCCTCATGCTATAGATCCCCCCAGGTGTGTATGCCGCGTGTTAGGAGCATGCGTTTGCAAATGCCTTCTTGTGTGACCGGCAAGTTATGCTGGTCGCGGATGGGCAGGAGCGGGGAACATAGCATAGGATTTTGGGACCTTTTGGCTAAAGCTCTCCACGCGGTGTTAGTGCAGGCAACTGTGGATCTTTTTCCCCCAGCCGAGGTGCCGTCTGTCCCCAGAAATCCAGTAAGTGGGGTAGGGTCCATTAGCCCCTGTTTGATGGCAATATGAGTCATAAAGGGGGGAGGTTCGAACCACAATATGCAGCGAAGTGTGCCTGGGCGCTAAGATAATATTATTCGGGGTCGAGTGCTTCAAAACCGCCCTGAGCAAATGGGAGTGTGAGGGTGGACCATTTGATTCGGAGTTGTTTCCCACCCCAAGCCAAGCGAATGAGCTGACTCTTCAACCTAGTGAAAAAGGGGCATCCAGGGGAATATGGGATGTTTGTGAATAGGTATAAAAATGTGTGTACAATGACCATTTTCATTAGAGCCACCCAGCCAGCCAAGGAGAGCGGGAGAACTATCCACTTGGTCATTAGCTCCTCCACCTTCGTAAGGACCACTCCATAGTTAGCTCATAACAACGCATCTCTGTCTTTGATGACAGTGACGTCCACGTAGCGAATCTCATCCTCACACCACTGTAGTGGATAGTCCAAGGGGAATGGGGCGGTGCAATTAGTGAGTGACTTAATTTGGGATTTTCCCCAGTTGATGGTGATATTGGAGAAGGCCCCGAAGTTTAATAATTTCACGTATCATGGGGTTTAGCCCCTCCGCAGGATCTCGCACATAAAGTGTGACGTCGTCCGCATATAGCGAGATTAGTACTGGCCTAGTGGGGTAATCTAGCGCATATTGTGTGTGGTGCTGTCGCAACATGGCTGGAAGCGGTTCTATTGCTATTGGGAACAATAGGGGTGATAGGGGGCACCCCTGTCGCGTGCCCCTAGAGATGCCGAAGGCGGGAGAGCATTCCCCATTTAAAAATAATGAAGCCAGGGGTTGATGGTATAGTAAGTGGATCCATTTGAGGAACCCAAGTGGGAATCCCATGTACTGTAAGAACGAGAATAAATATTCCCATTCCAAGGAGTAGAACGCTTTGGTGGCATCTAGAAAGACCGCCACGCCTGTTCCTCCTGGTCGATTCCCTGCATAATGGAGAAGAGGGTCCTCAAATTGTGTGAAGTGGAGCGACCAGGTATGAAGCCCGCTTGGTCAGGTCTGATGAGGTTGTCCATCAAAAGGTTGAGGCGGTTGGCCACCACTTTAGCGAGAATCTTCACGTCAGAGTTAATCAGGGATAGCGGTCGATACGAGTCAGTGGAATCAGGGGCTTTCCCGGGTTTCAGCAGCGAGACCAACATTGCCTCCCGCATGGCAGGCGGGAGCGTCCCCGTCTCGGCAGCCTCCTCGTAGACCACTTTCAGAAAGGGGGCAAGCGAATCAATATAGGTTTTATACAATGCCTAGTTCGTCTGGCCCGGGCGCTTTGCCATTCCATAAATGCATGATGGCTTCGCGTATTTAATCTACCGTTAGGTCAGAGGCTAAGAATTTGCGCTGCCGATTGCTGAGCCAGGCCAGTTCTACCTGCTGTAGATATTGTGGGGTCTCAGCTTGACGAGTTGCTCATGTCGTGTACAGTTTACAATAGTGTTCTATGAACACCCCTGCTATGGCAACCACGTCTCGGTGGAGCACTCCAGCCTCGTCCCGAATAGCCAGCACATGGTTCGCCGTTCTGGGTGGGCGGATGGTCTCAGCTAGTGCCTTTCCGGGGCATTCGCTCTCTCCATATCTGCGCGCTGTGTAATATTTGCTGCAAAATAGGCATTCCCTCTCTGCCTCTGCTTGATATTGAGTGAGGAGTTTGTGTATCGTGGCTAATGTGGACCCGGCTCCGGTATGTGCATGTGTGTTTTGTGCTGTTTAAGCTGGCGTTCTAAGTTAGCAATAGACATTAGCATATCCCTGAGTATGCCCCCAGATTTAGCGATGCAGTGGCAGCGAACTGCGACCTTTAGAGCCTCTCATACCGTAGCCAGAGAGGACACCGAGGCAACGTTAAGTTTCAGAAATTCCTCCAGTATTTCCCCCAGTTCTGGCTGAAATACCATGTCAAGTAGCGCCGTGGGCTGTAAACGCCACTGTCTGGGCTGGGATGATAGCCCCGGTGGGTGTATGACCATAAGTACCGGAGAGTGGTCCGAGTATGTTTGCGCCAAGCGACGCGAGGACAGGGCGTGTAATGCTATGTCTTGCGATGTGACCCACATGTCTAACCTAGATAAGGTGTTGTGTTCTGCAGAGTGAAAGGTTCCCTCCCGCCGTGCTGGATGATGATGGCGCCATATGTCCACTAGTAAGTTGTCCGCGATGATTTGCTGGAAATTGTGTTGTGCCTTAGTATTGTGGTGCGGTAGTGGGTGGGAGTGAGCCAGCGAGGGTTGCAGCATGAGATTGAAATTCCCTCCCCAGATAAGATGTGTCGATCCTATGCTTATTACCTTCGCCCATAATGTTATATAATAGTCTTCGTCGTCCACGTTTGACCCATAGCTACATACTAGGGTAACTGAGGCGGAGGCCAGTCTCCCTCACGCCACGCAATACCTGCCCTGGGGATCCACCGAAAAACCGGCTCAGTGTAAGGCACTCCCTTTTTTATCAGTATTGCTGTGCCTCTAGAATAGGCAGAGTATAAGGAAAAGTACCTGTGTGAGGCCCATCGTGTAGCAAACTGGGGCTTTTGGGCAGGGAGAGTGTGTGTTTCCTGCAGCATAGCGATTCCGACTTTGTGCCAGTCTATGTAGGGTAGTATGTGACGTTTTTTCCTGGGATCGCCCAACCCTCTGATGTTCCAAGTTAGGAGGCCCAAGTGTGAGGTGGTGTCTGATGTGCAATCCTCACCCGCCATTTCCTAAGTTTCGGCTGGTATGTAGCAAAAAGGGATCTGTGCTTGTATGTGAGTATGTGCTACAACCACGCAGTTATCGTCCATTACTAAATCTACAATGCCTAACATTTTACCCCAACATTCCCCCCACAACAGCGACCCCAACTTGCCGTGGATTGGACCCTCCCTCTGCACCCTTCTTCAAACATCAATAAACCCTTGAGACAATGGTGTCGCCAAGACCCTCATCAAGTAATGCGCTGGCCTAGTTTTGGGGTGAATTGACCATCTAAACAGAAATAGAGTACTATGGATGAACAGACAAACGCGAAACATCAGGGTCATAACTGATAAGCAGTTCTCAGGGTAAATGGCAGTCCATGGCGACAATGCCCCTTCAGTAATATAACAAAGGCAACTGCCTAACAATAAAATCCCCACAAGTAGTGGAAAGGGGAGCGCCCTTAGAGACGTGTGTCCTAGGGGGCGTGGTGACTCCTCCCGCACCTAGGTAGAGTGCAGAAGGAGGCCCTGGTATGTCGATACAATACCCGAAAGGGTCCTTCCCGCCTACCAGAAAGCTAAAGAAGGGTCGGGAAGCGGTATATTAGTCTAACTTTGTGTTACCTGAATGTTGAGGTATATGTTTGTGCCGCCTGTGCTATCAGAGCCATCTGTTCCCATTGTCATATCTTACTGTGTACAGCACTCTCAGTCCTCTTCCTGTTGTCCCAAGCGATCTCCATCCCCCGCCGGGGATCTCTCTGCTCTCTTGGCCGCTAGCACTGTTTTTTTTATGAAGTCTGCTGCTTGTTGCGGGGTGTTGCAGATGTGATGTTTTCTATCAAAGGTGAGTTGTAGGCGAGCGGGGTAGAGCATTGCGTATTCCACCCCCTCCTGCTGGAGCTTATTTTTGATAGGAACAAATTTCTTCTGAGCCTCATGGACGTTGAGGGTAAAATCTGGGTAGAGTGATATGGCATTATTCTCGAACACGACTTCTTTCAGTTCCCTCGCCCTGCGCAAGGCTGCATCGCAAACGCGGAAATTGAGGAGCCGTGCCACTATAGGTCTAGGTGGAGCTCCCGGTGGAGGTTTGGGTGCTAATGTGCGGTGCGCCCATTACACGATGAGCATCCTGGAAAATGCCTCCTGGCCGAAGCAAGTGGTAAGCAACCTCTCCACGTAGTCCTCTAGCTTTCCAGTGTTCGTGGACTCGGGAATTCCTGTTATGCGAATATTATCCCGCCTAGAGCGGGCTGCGATTTCTTCATTTTTTGCGGCGATCGCTTTCAGCAATTTGTCAATGTCTGTGAGTTGCCCTGCAGCTTGAGAGTGATCATCCTTCAGTGTAGATATGTGCGCTTCAGCCTCCTTGATCCTCCCGTCCTGCTTTTCAATTTTCTGGGTGATTTGATCCATCCTGGCACACATGGAAATCTATCTTGCCCTCGATGGAGGCGAAGCTTGCCTTCATTGTGTGGAGCAGTGTCTTCATGTCCACCTCCTCCGTGCTCTGCGACCCTGAGCCCACACCATCCTGTTCTGCATTGGGAGGCTGCCCTCTGGGCGTCCTTCGGTTATCGAAGTTCACTTTTTAGGCTGTTTTCCATCCGGTTTCCCCTCTCTTTCGACCCGCTGGGTAGAGGAAGAGGGTGTCCGCCTGCTCCTGGACGTCCCTGCAGCCGTTTGCTCCATGCGCAAAGAGTCAGACTATGCGGCATTTTTAGGGCAGCGCAGGTGGTTGCAGCGTCAAGCTATATGTTGCGGGGGGGAAGCTCTACGGTCCTCGTGGCTCCCTATATTTGGAGTGCAGCAGGCTTGTGGCTGCGTCTAGGGCCCCAGGGTGAAGTGGGGCTGCGGCAGCGTGTTCCTGTATCCCCTCCCTGATGGCGGCCAATCCATGAGAAGCCTGTGGCGGAGTAGAGGGTGCATTGGGGGGGAATGGAGACCCCAGTGCCAGTCGAAGGGGGGGCGACAGGTGAACGGCAGCAGCTACTGCGGTAGACTGTCTGTGCACACTGAGGCGCGGAGGGGTGGAGGAGACGTGGCCAAGCGGGTAGGGACAGTCTCGCGTGGTGGCTTCCGTATCTCCCCCCTCAGCGGAGACAGCAAGATGTCTGGTTTTATCAGGCGGAGCGCCATGCTGACGATATTTACCAACTGTGAAGGCGCGTCCCCTCACCAGCATCTGTGGCCTGCAGGATTAAAGAGATTTGGTGGCAAGGACATGTGGAGGCTCGCCGGCAGACCACCGTGTGGGCCCAACAGGAGTACGTGGTAGTGCCCAGTATGAGTCAGTGCCAGTCGCGACGCAATGGCAGTGTCTGCTGTGTAGGCCTCAGCTCCTCACCTTACTGTTCAGCTTTCACAAGTTGCCAGTCCCGACGGAGCCAGTGAGTGAGTGTGGCAGAAGTCGGCTGTGTATAGTTTCACAGTTGCATTTCTCCTATCCTCCTCCCGCATGTAAGCATTTATTTGGTGCTGGCGAGTGGCGCGACCCACTGGGGCAGTGCGTCGGGCTGCACCCATGTGGGGATAGGCCGCAATCCATGGCCTTGTGTAATTAACAGTCCAGGCCCGGGTCACTCACTGTCGGGATGGGAGGCGCACCCCCTGTGGCAGGAGGGAGACCACTCATTTCCTCTGCGTTGCTGTGCCCCCTGCCAGAGTCTCTGGCGCCGTGGTCACATCTGGTCTCATCCACTGGTCCGCTTCAGGCTCTGTCGCCCTGCTCTGCACGCTGTCTGGTAGGCCCACGAGTTGCGGCCGGATCTGCAGCAGCGTGTCACCCAGGCCCAAGCCACTGGCGTAACAAACCTTGAGGGGGGCCTCCCTGCAAGGCACCTGGGGGGCCCCCCTCCGGGCTCAATCAGGAGCCCTGCAGCCAGAGTGCTCTGCTGAGGGGGCCCCCTGGAGCTTGGGGCCCCCCGCACCGCGGGGACTGCGGGGGACTGTGTTACGCCCCTGCCCCGAGTGAGTGCAATGCGCAGCGGGGTGATCGCAGCTTCCAGCCTCACACTTTCAGTGATCACTACGTCTGCAGGTCTTTCCGTGTCCGATAAACCAAGATTTGGCGGGAATCGACCGGGGATTCAGGATGATTATTGAATATTGCTTCCAGGGCTGACGGAGGCTCACTAAGGTGCGGCCATCTTATCAGCCCGCCTCCTAGCGTTTCCAAAGACCAATGTCTTCTAAATAGTTTATTCATCTTTGGTGTGAGCCAGTGGTGCTGGGAAACATTTCACACAAAACCTCTTCTATGTGGCCGCACTGAAAACATGACTGGCACTCATTGATAGCTTTCAGCTGTGAGTTTCAATAAATAGGCCTCCGGGTGCATTCTGGTCAATGTAGTCCATCTTTGCAGTTCTTCCAATGAAACAAAGATCAATACCCGTTGATTTACTTCATAGATTCAATTTTTCTAAGCCCTAGACAAATGTTTTAACTTTTCGTGAGTTCTTCGGAGTAGCACAGCAAAACAGCCTCCATGTGGCAGCACTAAAAACAGGACAGCCACTCACTAATTGCCTGAAGCTTTGAGTTTCAAGTGAAACTAGACTCCGCAGTCCTCACAGTACAGAAATACATATATTTATTTTTGTGGTTTTATATAACAAGAGAACTGGATTATGTTACTCATTTTTTTTTAATCATCAGCAGTGCTTTGAGTGAAATTAAAAAAGGTGATGGGACCCTGAAAAGAGTGTGGCAAGAGAAGCGTCGCTGAGAAACCTTCAGAAGATAAGCAAACTTTGTAGCTAAAGGCACAGTCTAATTCATATGAAAACTAAATCCTGTGCTTAACAAATTCATACATTGAGTCTTACAGGACAAAGAACAATCCAAAAACAGCATGTTAACAATTAGCATTTTATATAGCATCTTTATCCTTGGCCATAAGCAATAAAAAGGTTGACAAAATACCTTTAAAAGTACCTTTGTCAAATAGTTTGACTGAAATAGTGCTTTAGGCACTAGAACACCAAAGAACAACGGTAGTGTGCACCATGTTGGTTAATCCTCATATCACAAAGGATGCGTCCAATAACATTGCACCACAGCACTAGTTTGTCACAGAGAAGCAGGTACAGTTTCCTTCCTTCAGTTGGTGAATAATGGAAATAGAGAGCTCTATAAGACCCTCATTCAGTGTCCAGTTTTGGGCAAGCTCTGACCCACTTAGAGCAGTTATCATTAGGTGTGAAGACTACAGTCTCAAAATTCATGTACACATTTGGGTCTGCCACTTCAGATCATTCTAGGATAATGTGTTACTGATGACTAAGATGCTTTAGGATTCAGAAGTGCCGGACAGAAGGGTACCCCAAGAGAAAATATTCATAGGGCACACATGGAACGTACGTGTAGAAACTCATGCCAAACATACACAAGATCTGATGTGATCAGAACTGATTCATGGATCCATGTGTTCTGCTTCCGCATAGGTTTCTGCACAGAGGCATTGATTAGGTATTTTGAGGGTCTCACGAATAGGTCCTAGAAACTGAAATAGCTGATCAATGGTCAATATTAAGAATGTGTGTACAATTGCTGTGTTTTTATTTTCAATTCCATTTTAGCCAGTGTTCATTCTAACTCTCTATCCACTAGTTTACATGTTGCAATCACAGCTGTGAGGCAAAGTGATCCTATGCAGATACGGCTTGGAAGGAAGCAGAGGCGATTACATTGCCTGTCTTCCATACAATTTTGCAAATAGGTATTGTTAGTTCACTGAAGTAGCAACTTGAGAAGGCCCCTCCCCAAAATGAATTATTGGGGCTAACATTTAAAGATATACCAGAATCTGGGGGATGGTGGAGGGGGATACACAAGAACCCATTGCAGAGGGCTAGATGCTGAAATATAGTTTTCCGAGTGCAGGCCCAACAGGAGTATAAATTATGCAGGGATACTGACATGAACTGTCATAACAGAGTTTAGTTAGATAACAATATAATCTGTGGAATGCTTTTGAAAATTAGGTAGCTTTTAGACTAATAGAGTACGGATGTGTGACGAAATAGGCATTTGTAGATTTGCCCTAACTTTATTTATGACTGCTTGAGATTTTTATAATGTATAAAGAGAAGGGGGTATTGATTAACATAGGAAAGTACGGCGCCTGCAGTGTGTCGTTATTTGTCAATTAGTACAAAGTTAAGCGGTGCAACAGGTGATGGAGAAACCTCTAAAACTCTCCAATGAGGACCAACAGCTCTTAAATGTAAAGTAGTCAAATCCTGTGCACACACATTTGTGTGATTTTGGAAAGTCTGATCCAAGGTAGAAATCCAAAAAGTCAAGTCCCAATACAAATGTTCTTTTGTTTCTTTTTATTCCGGAAACATCACAGAGTCCAGCCAACACGTATTTCTTTTTTAGGGTTTGAACCCCAGACTTCTTCAGGGCTGTATGGCTATTCAAGTTGCCCAGTTCTATGCCTAGTATCCGGCTAGAATTCCGACCTGGTAAGCTTTTTAAAGCATAAGTCTCTTGTTCCAAGAGAATGCAACTCCCTAATCTTAAACAGTATAAAATTCTCAATTCAGCAAGTACGCTGATCCACGCTGTGCTCTGGTGATTCGTTCTGAACACGTCCGATTCAGAACGACTCAACGGAGTACAGCGTGGATCAACATACTCGCTGAAGGTCTCGAGGCTTTTCTTGCCCGGTGTCGTGACCTTTGAAACACACTTGTTTCAGATACACAAGACACACACAGCAATTTGGATCATACTATAATTATCAACAGTTTTCACAGGAATTGAGAATTTTTTACTGTTTAAGATTGGGTAGTTGCATTCTCTTGGAACAAGAGATTTATGCTTTGGAAAGACCTGGCCAGTTTGGAATTATAACCGGATACTAGGCACAGAACTGCACAACTTGAAAAGCCGTATATAGCACTGAAAAAGTCTGGAGTTCACACCCTAAAGACAAAAAACGTGTTGGCTGGAGTCGGTGATTTTTCCAAAATAAAGGGCAACAAAAGAACATTTGTATGCTTGACTTTTTGGCTTTCTACCTTGGATCAGACTTTATAAAATCACACGAACGCGTGCGCACAGGATTTGACTACTCAAGATTTTTATAATAGTCAACATTATTCTGGTACACATGATTTATAAACCAATTATGTATAATAAATGAGCAGTCATTGTAAAATCACAGCTGATAGCTCGGTTATCTCTTCCTGGGAACCAGAGTTAGGCTTCACCCTGCAATACCCCCTTTAGATGAGAGATCCTCTGACAGGTTTTGTCTGACTCATAACATTCCTTTGTATCACATATAAGCAACTGCTGCCGCCAGAATTTCCTTCCGGATATCAAGCCTTTCCCGAAGGAGAAGAAAAGGAGTTAAGTCAGGTCCCGAGGTAGTAGGTTGATGTTCCTCTGTCTGATCTTTGGGCGATGGGGTATCCTAAGATATTGCAGTAGATGCCTCACTCACTTATTGAGACATGCTTCATCATAGGCATCTATCCACACCCAGGTAAGTTGGTACTACCTGGGCGGACTTAACCAAAGATGTAATGGGAGTTCTTATATAAAGCAAAAGCTGGTCATGCAGGGAACCAGATGGGTGATAATAAAAATACCTTCAGGTATACCCGAACAATATGTTCATTAGGCGGATATCTGGAGTTTGAATAAAACCGTGCAAAGTTTGGGGTTTACTGAATATAATCATTATGTTCCAAGGTGCCAACATGTTTCGGCCCGCGCTAGGAGCCCACGTGGGTCTGGGGCCTTCGTCAGGGCACGTAATCTACTGCTTTGTGTGCCTGCTTGTGAACCGTGCAAGGATTTCATGCACTGAAGTGAGGCCTGATGCGCTCACCTATCTTCAGTGTGTCTTCAGTGTATTTTCTAGGTAGAGTAGAAAGAAACAATACAGGGGCATCAAACCTGAGCTGATTCCACTGTGATTCCTCCCTTACTATATACTGGACCGTGTTGTCTTGATTTTAACAACTATTCTGTGTGATGTGTTCCAGTGGATAAACATCCCTTTCAAAACTACATTCAATTGGTGATTCGTCATGCAAATGAAAGCTTTCTATAGGAAGTGATCAAGGCTGATCGTGATGGTGTTTGTGCATATTTTTTATTTCTTACTGGTGTAGTATCATGTGTAGCCTACACTAGGTTCAGTTATACAGACTAGGTGTAGTGATAATGGATTTTATTCATACCTAAAATCCTATGCAAGCCTGTTTTACCTGTAATTTGAATATCTTGTGCTTACCTACTGGATGTATCTAATTAGGCCACATGCGGATCAAGTGGTTGGTGCTGTCTTATAGTCACACTCTATGGGGAAAAGATGTGTGTGTAAAAAGAATTTTCCATGATCCAAGACGATGTATGCTATTGACGCACAGGAAGCTCTCATAGTCTTTTCACACATCATTCTAGGTGGTATAAAGCATGCGTGATTCCAAACATTTGTTCTCTATCGTGATTCGTTTGTTTTCAAACACCCTTGGTACACATAGTGATAATATAGGTTGATAAAGGATGATACCTGTGTCTACCCGTTTTCGCTACGTGATCACGCCCATTTTGGAAGTGATTACCAATAGGTACCCACAGAGTGTAGAATCATAATAAAGTGTGTTTGTTTTTTGGCACACAGGTTCCCGCGGTGAAATTTCAAAGCGGAGAATCCCGTCTCAATCATCCTCGGTGAGGCCGTCACAAAAATACAATCATACATGGTGTGGTAGGACTCGTTCCTTATCCCCGGGGGTGGGGGTGATCTTACTCGCTCCCTCACTCCGTGAACATTAACATACAACCCATGCACCCCCACTTACTTCGTCAAAGGACTGTCACTACCTGAGTACCTTCTTATCTCACTGTGTCCACCACCGGGTGCCGGAAGCAGAGAGGCGGGTCTGTAAATACCCACGGGGCCTTGTCTATTACGCGCTTCATCACGAGGCGCGAGTGCCTTTAGATAAACGTATGTTGGGAAATAGAGTTTTTTTAGTGTGTGCGTGTATGTTATTTAATCTACGCGTCATATGCCCAAGTTATGATTCACTTTTTTATTAAGCTGTTGGCTTCTTACCATGACAGTAGTCCTCTAAGGGTACTGCAGAAATTTGTTTATCTGGTTCCGTCAAAAAAACGGTTGTTGGGACCCATGTATTTGTTCCTCTACGGCAATGTCTGCTGATTTATAGTGAGATGTGTAAGAAAATGGGGAAATAATTTTTTGGAAACAATTATATATGTCACACTACACCACTATGTTGTCTGGACCCTTAATCTCGAGTGATTAGAATTTATTTCTTGTCACCTTCTTCTGTGTGTTGTGATATAAGTGGTAACATATAGAATTTTACGGGTGTGTGACCGAGTTGTTATATAGCAGTAGGTTCACAGAGTGCTCTTCCGGTTTTCCGTCATATTTTCATAATGAGGTTGGAATAGTCTAAGGGTTATTGTTTGGAGATGGGTTTCCTGAGTGATTCTCTCATTTCATTTTCGAATGGTCATGATTTTTCATTCGATGTTATTTTAACAATTCTGTGTCTATCACTTAGTAAGGGGATATATGGCAGAGGCTACATCAGGCAATTTATTTTATCTCACATATTGTTATCACTACCTCATGCTTATATTCCCTACTTTGTTCGATGTTGATCATAGTAAGGACAACATTGTCCATGGTATATCCTCGTTCAACCCCTGTATTGAGCTTGAGAGGCAGTAAATCCATCTCTGTTCCATTCTTAATAACTGTTTGGCACTGACTGTGCTCAGTAGGTTCTCTATCACCGTCCAGGTGAAGTCGTTTTCATTGTGACCTGCTGTTTGAAAATGGCGCATCATTTTTGTAATTGTCTTAACGCATTGGAATAAGGATGAAGGATAATTCTGTGCCACTGGAAAACTCTGAACTCTGGACCATTGAGGATAGAAAGACCAATGTTTGCCTTCAAGAGAGGGAAGTCCCTCAGAGATTCAGTGGACCACACACGTCCAAAAAGAACGAACGAGGAAAACTGCACGATAAACGGACTGTGGAACATCCTCCCTGAGGTCATAGGCCAATTCCCATGCGGTAACTGTAATACATGCCCACTCACGAAGGCCAGCAAAAAGATTGCCCTGGGGCTAAGTACTCCATGGGTACAGAAGAAATTTTCCAATTGCGGCAGCAACAATGTGGTCTATGTCATCACGTATAAATACCAGTTGAGGTACATTGGTATGACGACAAGCAAGGTAAAGGTTCGAATTAATGAACACCGCAGTACATTCCGATGCAGTAAGACAATTACAAAAATGATGCGCTATTTTCAAACAGCAGGTCATAATGAAAACGACTTCACCTGGACAGTGATAGAGAAACTATCGAGCACAGTCGGTGTAAAACAGTTCTTAAGATTGGAACAGAGATGGATTTACTGCCTCACAAGCTCAATACAGGGGTTGAACGAGGATATACCATGTTGTCCTAAATACAATAAACATCGAACAAAGTAGGGAATATAAGCACAAGGTAGTGATAACATTATGTAAGATAAAATAAATTGCCTTATGTAGCCTCTGCCATATATCCCCTATCTATGTGACATACACAGAATGGTTGAAATAACAATTGAATGAAAAATCATGACCATTAGTAAATGAAATGAGAGAATCACTCAGGAAACCCATTTCTATACAATAGCCCTTAGACTATTCCAACATCAGTATGAAAATATGACGAAAAACCAGAAGAGCAATCTGTGAACCTACTGCTATATAACAACTCGACCACTCACCCGTAAAATTCTATATGTTACCACTGATAACACAACACACAGAAGAAGGTGACAAGAAATACATTCCAATCACTCGAGATTAAGGGTCCAGACAACATAGTGGTGTGGCGTGACATATATAATTGTTTCCCAAAAATGTTTTCCCCATTTTCTTCCTCATCTCACTACAAATCAGCAGACATTGCTGTAGAGGTACAAATATATGGGGCGCAACAACCGTTTTTTCGACGGAACAAGATAAACAAATTCCAGCAGTACCCTTGGAGGACTACTGTCATCTATGCTAATATGGTAAAAAGCCAACAGCTTTATACAAAAGTGAATCATAACTTGGGCATATGACGCGTGGATTAAATAACATACACACACACACACTAAAAAACTCTATTCCCCAGCATGCGTTTATCTAATGGCGCTCACGCCTCATGATGACGCGTGTAATGGACACAGCCCCGACGGTATTTACAGACCTGCCTCTCTGCTTTCGGCACCCTGCGGCAGACACAGTGAGATACAAAGGTACTCAGGTGGTGCTAGACTTTTGATGAAGTAAGTGGGGGCGCATGGGTTGTGTGTTAACGTTCACGGAGGAAATGAGTAAGATCGCTGCCAGCCCCGGGGATAAATGATGAGTCCTACCTCGCCATGTATGATTGTATTTTTGTGACAGCTTCACCTCACCGCGGATGAGTGAGACGGGATTCCCTACTTTGAAATTTCACCGCGGGAACCTGTGTGCCAAAAAACAGACAAACTTTATCATGATACTAACCTCTGTGGGTACCTATTGATAATCACTTCTGGAATGGGTGTGATCACGTAGCGAAAACAAGTAGACCCAGGTATCATCCTTTATCAACCTATATTATCACTATGTGTACTGAGGGTATTTGAACACAAAGTAATCACGATAGAGAAAAAATGTTTGGAATCACGCATGCTTTATAGCACATAGAATTATGTGTGAAAAGACTATAAGAGCTTCCTGTGCGTCAATAGCGATCATGGAAAATGCTTTTTACACACTCTTCCTTTCCCCGTAGAGTGTGACTATAAGGCAGCACCAACCACTTGATCCGCATGTGGCCTAATGAAAACATCAAGTACGTAAGCATGAGATATTCAAATTACAGATAAAACAGGCTTGCATAGGATTTTGGTATGAATAAAATCTATTACCACTACACCTAGTCTGTATCACTGGACCTAGTGTAGCCTACACACGATAATAAAGCAGTAAAAAATTTAAAATACGCACAAACACCATCACGATCAGCCTTGATCACTTCCTATGAAAATCTTTAATTTGCATTACAAATCACCAGTTGAATGTAGTTTTGAAAGGGATTTTTGTCCACTGGAACACATCACACAAAAAAGTTGTTAAAACCAAGACAACACGGTCCAGTATATATTTAGGGAGGAATCACGGTGGAATCAGCCTGCCTTTAATACTTGCCCAGGTTTGATGCCCCTGTATTGTTTCTTTCTCCTCTACCTAGAAAATCCACTGAAGACACAGTGAACACAGATGAGCGCATTAGGCCTCACTTCAGTGCATGAAATCCTTGCGCGGTTCACAAGCAGGGACGAAAAGCAGTAGATAACTAGCCCTGACGAAGGCCCCAGACCCACGTGGGCTCCTAGTGTGGGCTGAAACCTGTTGGCACCTTGGAAGGGGTACAACGAAACGATTATATTCAGTAAACCCCAAACTTTGCACGTTTTTATTCATACCCCAGGTACCCTCCTAATAAACATATTGTTTGGGTATACCTGAAGGTATTTTTACTATCCCCCATCTGGTTCCCTTCATGACCAGCTTTTACTTTATATAAGAACTCCCATTACATCTTTGAGTCTGCCCAGGTAGTACCATCTTATCTGGGTGTGGATAGATGCCTATGATGAAGCATGTCAAGATAAGTGAGTGAGAGATCTACTCCAATATCTTTGGATACCCCATTGCCCAAAGATCAGGCAGAGGGACATCAACATACTACCTCGGGACCTGAGTTACCTCCTTTTCCTCTCCTCCGGGAAAGGCTTGATATCTAAAAGGAAATTCTGGCGACAGCAGTTGCTTATATGTGATACAACTATATTAGGGAGATTGCAACTGATCTGCTTTTCTCTCACTCTCTATTGTGATAAACACTCATAAGATTCCTCACCTAATAGAGCATAACTGATTACAGAGGGGAGGGAGAGACACCTGTCAACTCTCCTTTTCTCCAGCTAGGGAAGTCTACTGGGTGTGCCCCTCTAAATATTGGGGAATACTAACATTTTGTCAGCCACAAAAAGGGTTTATCATATTCTTACTCTGAGAGGGTCACCTCCTTTGTGCATACACCCCAATATAGAGGCATGCTACTAAAGATTCAAGCCTTTGGTCAATGGTAAGGGTGAGTGCCTGTCATGGACTGTAACAATTCTTGTGGAGGTATTATGGTTTATGAATTAATTCTGTTCCTTTCCTAGAAGGTGATTACATAAATGAGACACAAGATCCTGTCATCTACTACAGAGGTATCTGCTTGCATACAGGCTCCACCACTTCTAGATCCTTCCAAAGGAAAAGAAACAGCCTATTCTGTGAGCCTAATTTCAACTGGAGGGACATGGAAAGGCCATGGGCTACCTGTTTTACCATAATACACTAATTTAATAACATGCTTTATAAGCATTTAGGGTTTGAGTCACAAACAAGCAGATACACATTTGTACAAAGAAAATCAACCACAGAAATATATCGACCTGCACATATATTTACTCCCAAAAATCTACTAGCATTATATCGTAAAGGGAAGCATACATAGGGAAGTATAACATTTACTCATGCAATTCCACACCTTACCCTGAGGATATTTTGAAAGTCTATATCTTGCAGTCGATGTTGTTGCAGGTTTTTATTTAAAAAAACAGTATTTAGGCCCCCATTCCTCAAGTCAACTCATAAGCAGAAAAGAGAGCCGTGACTGCTCAAAGCCTGGCTTTTAAAGCCAGGGTGTCCAAGAATAATGAGGCAGTGGGCACAAACCCACTTCCTTTAATTTATATCAAAAGTGAATATATGGTCTATGTTCTGTTGCATAAACTTATCAAAATAATGATCCCCAAAAAATTAAAATGGAACAACATTTAATGATTATGTATGTAATATTTAATGAATTATTGTACAGTGTTTTGGATAAAGACGCTATGGTACGACAAATAAAGAATATAATAAAAAACATTGTGAAAAATACTCAAACATGTCTTTGGGGAATTATATTCACTCCAATAACAACAATTTCTCTTTAAAATTTAAAGCTTGTTTGGGGCGATACTTACGGCATTGGATGTGCATGTAAGGAATGTCCAGGTTTTCATCTTTATGTTTGCCAGTACGCCTGTATGTAAGTATGTTGCTTTTTTCACCTACATCTATTTAAATGTAAAAATGCAATGTTGACATTATATAGAATTTTGCTATTTCACAAGGAACAGTTGAAACATATGCTTAGTTCATATATACATGTATATATATACAAATATACATATAAATATATATATATATATATATATTCACTGAAACAAAACATAGGTTTCAGTGACGTTATAGTTAGAAATTAGCATTTAAAAAAACCTTAGAAATTCATAGAAAAAACCATAGGTTTCAGGGGTGTTATAGTTAGCTGCCCATTTCACTCATACAAAACCATAGAAATTCCTCAGTTATAGTTAGTTCTGCTAACTATAACTCACACGCCCGCAATGCACTGCTGATGATGTCACATATTGCATCATTCATGCCATGGTCAGTGACATCACTGATGACATCACTGATGACATCTCAAATGACATCACTGATGACATCACTGATGACATCATCCACTGAATGTGGTTTAGTTTGAAATTTCAATATGTATTATATATATACCAATCTGTATTGAAGATTGAGTGGATATATAACTGTCTGGATGGAGGATTTAGTAGCTGTCTGACTGTCTTTTTAAGTGAGTAATTAAAAGTGCCTCACTTAATCCATGGATTAGTAACTAAACTATGTGAATGTGTGCAGCACTGTCTCTGTTGTTGTATAACATGCTGCATCAGTTGGTCACTAACTACATGAGTGTGTATATTGATTATTTGGGTGAGTATTTGTATGGGACACTGAGTTTGTGTGTGGTTGGATGGGGTGTGTGTAACTCTATGCATAGATGTGTGAATGGTTGATTGACTAGGTGTATGAGTTTAAGAGGGCATGTGGAAACAGTTGTTTGGGTGACTGAGTGTATTTATTTGTGTGTTGGTGAGCGAATATATATTTTAGTTGTACATCTTCAACAAATTAAAGAAATAAAAGGCATTGTATGTGAGAGTTGGTGTATATAAATAAGTATGTGTAAGAGTCAGTGATTGTGAGATTAACTATATGAATGAGTTTATAATTGTAATGGTGCTTTTTTAACATATTAACGATGAGTTACTATGTGTTTGAATAAATGAGGTGTTGCTGGATAATTGTGTGAGTAAATTTAAGTGCGATACATTTTTTTCATGAGTGAGTAGGATGACTGCATAACCGACTAAGATGACTGCTGATGTGTCAATGTCTATATATGTGTATAAGTGCATTTGATAGTGTTCTATTAATTAATGACTGCATGTATAGATGATTCTGTTGTTGAATGGGCAGTTGTGTGTGTAGACTTAGGAATCAGTGAGTGGGTATGTAGTAACTGGTATTGGTGTGTCAATGGTTTCAAATATGGTACTCTGTATTTTACAGTGAGTGATGAAAGGTTATACTAGTGTATGATGAGGTGTATCAGATTGTCAAGTGGATGATGTCATCAGTGATGTCATTTGAGATGTCATCAGTGATGTCATCAGTGGTGTCACTGACCATGTCATGATTGATGCAATATGTGACATCATCAGCAGTTCATTGCGGGCGCGTGAGTTATAGTTAGCAGAACTAACTATAACGGAGGAATTTCTATGGTTTTGTATGAGTGAAATGGGCAGCTAACTATAACACCCCTGAAACCTATGTTTTTTTCTATGAATTTCTAAGGTTTTTTTAAATGCTAATTTCTAACTATAACGTCTCTGAAACCTATGGTTTTTTTCAGTGAATTTCAAAGGTTTTTTAAATGTTAACTTTTAAGTGTGCTAGTAGTTATATCTATTTTTTTGTACTGATTTTCTACAGCTTTTTAACTGTATATTTATAAATATTTGATTCATTAAATAACAGTATATATTTTTCAGAAAATTGCAAAAAAAAATGTTTTTTAATTAAAACTGAAATATCGATTAATTTTCTTGTTTTCATTCATTATTTTAATATATTTATTGAGTCGCGCACTCAAAGTGTACACATCACGGTGGGTGCGCACATTCTAGCCGCCATTTTAGAAAAGTCATGAAGGATCCGCGTATGGTGTGCGACGGCTGCGTGTTTTTCAGTTACATCACATACATTTAATATCACGTGATATGCGCGATTGGTATGCGACCAGTCTGCGACTCCTGCTCCCACGCATTCGCGACACATGCGCATTATGGTACGAGATATTTGCGCGGTTGCGGGTCCCGCGTGACATCATATACGTGCTGGGGCACGCTGGGTGCGCGACTCCCGCAAAAAAAATGTATGTTCCAAAATGATATGTATGTGTCTTTAATATACATATTAAGGCAAGAGATTATGTAAGATATTCATCAAAATAATATATTTGTACTTATAATAAACTTATATTATTTTTAAATATATTTTCACGAAGTCGGGTGCGTGCATCGTGAGTGCAGAAAACCAGGTCAGCAGAGCTGCTGTAGAGCCAGAGAACCAGGTCAGCAGAGCTGCTCTAGAGCCTAAGAACTAGGTCAGCAGAGCTGCTCTAGAGCCAGAGAACCAGGTCAGCAGAGCTGCTGTAGAGCCAGAGAAACCAGGTCAGCAGAGCTGCTTTAGAGGTAGAGAACCAGGTCAGCAGAGCTGCTTTAGAGCCAGAGAACCAGGTTAGCAGAGCTGCTTTAGAGCCAGAGAACCAGGTCAGTAGAGCTGCTCTAGAGCCTAAGAACCAGGTCAACAGAGCTGCTCTAGAGCCAGAGAACCAGGTCTGCAGAGCTGCTGCAGAGCCAGAGAAACCAGGTCAGTAGAGCTGCTTTAGAGGGAGAGAACCAGGTCAGCAGAGGTGCTCTAGAGCCAGAGAACCATGTCAGCAGAACTGCTTCAGAGCCATAGAACTGGGTCAGCGGAGCCGCTTTAGAGCCAGAGAACCAGGTCAGAAGAGCTGTTGTAGAGCCAGAGAACTAGATCAGCAGAGCTGCTCTGTAGCATAAGAACTAGGTCAGCAGAGCTGCTCTAGAGCCAGAGAACCAGGGCAGCAGACCTGCTGTAGAGCCAGAGAAACCAGGTCAGCAGAGCTGCTTTAGAGAGAGAGAACCAGGTCAGCATAGCTGCTTTAGAGCCAGAGAACCAGGTCAGCAGAGCTGCTCTAGCTGACACTGACTGACTGACACTGACTGACTGACACTGACTGACTGACACTGACTGATTGACACTTACTGACAGAGATTGACTGACGCTGACACTGAATGACACTGACTGACTGACACTGACTGACTGACTGAAACTGACTGACACTGACTGACACTGACTGACACTGACTGACTACTCTCTACTACTCTACTACTGACTCTCTACTACTCTCTACTACTCTCTCTCTACTACTCACTCTCTACTACTCACTCTCTACTACTCTCTACTACTCACTCTCTACTACTCTACTACTCTCTACTACTCACTCTCTACTACTCACTCTCAACTACTCACTCTCTACTACTCTACTACTCACTCTTTACTACTCACTCGCTACTACTCTCAACTACTCACTCTACTACTCACTCTCTACTACTCACGCTCTACTACTCTCTACTACTCACTGTCTACTACTACTCTCTCTACTACTCACTCTCTACTACTCTCTACTATTCACTCTCTACTACTCACTCTCTACTACTCACTCTACTACTTTCTACTACTCTCTACCACTCACTCTCTACTACTCTACTACTCACTCTCTACTACTCTCTACTACTCACTCGCTACTACTCTCTACTACTCACTCTCTACCACTCTCTCTCTCTACTACTCTCTACTACTACTCTCTACTATTCACTCTCTACTACTCACTCTCTACTACTCTCTACTACTCACTCTAATACTCTCTGCTGCTCTTTACCACTCACTCTCTACTATTCTACTACTCTCTCTCTACTACTCTCTCTCTACTACTCACTCTCTACTACTCTCTCTACTACTCTCTACTACTCACTCTCTACTACTCACTACTACTCACTCTCTACTACTCTCTCTCTACTACTCACTCTCTACTATTCACTCTCTACTACTCACTCTCTACTACTCACTCTCTACTACTCACTCTCCACTACTCGCTCTCTACTACTCACACTCTACTACTCACTCTCTACTACTCTCTTCTACTCTCTCTGCTTCTCACTCTCTACTACTCACTCTCTACTACTCTACTACTCTCTACTACTCGCTCTACTACTCATGCTCTACTATTCTCTACTACTCACTCTACTACTCTCTCCTACTCTCTACCACTCACTCTCTACTACACTACTACTCACTCTCTACTACTCTCTCTCTACTACTCACTCTCTACAACTCACTCTACTACTCTCTACTACTCACTCTCTACTACTCTCTACTACTCACTCTCTACTACTCACTCCCTACTACTCACTCTCTACTACTCTCTACTTCTCACTCTCCACTACTCATTCTCTACTACTCGCTCTAACTACTCTCTACTACTCACTCTACTACTCTCTCTCTACTACTCTACTACTCTCTCTACTTCTCACTCTCTACTACTCTCTCTCTACTACTCACTCTCTACTACTCTCTACTACTCACTCTCTACTACACACTCTCTACCACTTGCTCTCTGCTACTCTCTCTCTACTACTCTCTAGTACTCACTCTACTACTCACTCTCTACTACTCACTCTCTACTACTCCACTACTCTCTACTACTCACTCTCTACTACTCACTCTCTACTACTCTCTCTCTACTACTCACTCTCTACTACTCTCTACTACTCACTCTCTACTACTCACTCTCTACTACTCTCTCTCTACTGCTCTCTACTACTCACCCTCTACTACTTTCTACTACTCACTCTCTACTACTCTCTCTACTACTCTCTACTACTCACTCTGCTACTCACTCTCTACTACTCTCTAATACTCTCTCTCTCTGCTACTCACTCTCTACTACTCTACTACTCACTCTCTACTACTCACTCTCTACTACTCACTCTACTACTCACTCTCTACTACTCTCTACTACTCACTCTCTAATACTCACTCTCTACTACTCACTCGCTACTACTCACTCTACTACTCTCTACTACTCACTCTCTGATACTTTCTCTATTACTCTCTACTACTCACTCTCTACTCTCTATTACTCGATCTCTACTCTCTACCTCTCTCTACATCTCTCTCTACTACTCTCTACCTCTCTACCTCTACCTCTCTACCTCTACACCTCTACCTATACACCTTTACCTCGCTACCTCTCTGTACATGCACACATATGCACATATATATACATATATATGAATATGCATTTATATACATGTATGTGTATATATATATTCACTGAAAAAACCATAGGTTTCACACATGTTATAGTTAGCTGGACATTTCTCTCATACAAAACCAATGAAATTCCCCCGTTATAGTTAGTTCAGCTAACTATAACTCGCGCCCCCACAATGCACTGCTGATGACATCACATATTACATCACTCATGACATGGTCAGTGACATCACTCATGACATCACTGATGACATCTCAAATGACATCACTGATGACATCATCCAGTGAATGTCTGTTTTTCTGAAAATTAAATATGTTTTATATATGTATATCTCAAGGTCGATGGAAGAATAAATGGGTATATAAGTGTCTAAATGGATGATTTGTTTTTGAAAAATTGATTGTATAACTGACTGATTAAGTGTATCATAGTGAATACATGGCTTAGTGAGTAATGTTTAAATATGTAAATATCTGTATCAGTCTCTCACTTTGTGTATAAGTGGCTGCATGGGTTGGTGAGTAGCTACATGGGTGTCTATATAGGTTATTAGTTGGTTTTTTTAGTATCAGTGTGAGTGTGTGTATGGTTCGGTGGGGGGTATTACGTAGTGCATAGGTGCATGAATGAGTGACTCACTGTATGTGTTGAAGACAGCATGTCTGCAGGACTGTATGGGTGGATGAGTGTGTGTATGGGTGTGTTAGTGAGTGAATGACTGTCTCAATAGTGTCTCTATGAGTAACTACATATGTTTTAAACTAGTATATGTGACTATTGGTGTATATAAGTGAGTATATGTGAGAGTGAGAGATTGAAAGAGTTCCTGTATGAATAAGTATGTGTTTCTATAAGTGATTATTTAAAAGACTAAGTATGTGTAAGTTTCCGTAGAAGTAAGTGTGGTGGTCTGTGTATAACTGTATATGCAAGTAAATGTATGTTTGATTCTTTATTTTCATGAGTGACTATATGTGTCAGTAACTCTATGGATGAGAGGCATTGTGTAACAGGATGTATAGGTGTATGAGTACATATGATGAGTGAGTACAAGTATGAGTGACTGTACAGGACTGTTGGTGAATGAGTGGATGTGTATGTGGATCTTACAATTACTGAAGAGGTTGTTGTAACTGGTATTGGTATGTCGATTGTTTTGAAAATTTTAGTCTCTATTTTTGAATGTGTGTATCAAAGGTTATATTAGGGGGAGAGGAGGTCTGCCACTCTATCACAAGGATGATGTCATCAGTGATGTCATCAGTGATGTCATTTGAGATGTCATCAGTGATGTCATGAGTGATGTCACTGACCATGTCATGAGTGATGTAATATGTGACGTCATCAGCAGTGCATTGCGGGGGCGCGAGTTATAGTTAGCTGAACTAACTATAACGGGGGAATTTCATTGGTTTTGTATGAGAGAAATGTCCAGCTAACTATAACATGTGTGAAACCTATGGTTTTTTCAGTGAATTTGCAAGGTTTTTTAAATGCTAATTCCTAACTATAACGTGTGTGAAACCTTTTTGCTAATTTTTGAATTATTTAATTACATTTTTTTTTATATTAAAAATAAAATTCCTATGTATTCATTTATATATTATCTGTATCCTTTTATTTGTTTTTGCTTTTTTAAAAAAATTTCAATTAGGATAAAGTTGAACAGTTTTTTAAATTTTTGCAATTAATTTTTCTCCACTTTTTTTTTTTATATAAATTCTTGGGGTGCGCGCTCTGAGCGCGCTCCTAGTACAATTTCGTAAGTTTTTTATGAATACCGTCGTACGTTATTTACGTACGCATATATACGTCATAGTGCGCGCTGGGAGCGCGCACCCAGTACGTATGCGTACGTACGTACGCATGCGTGCGTGCGTCCTACGCGCTCCACGCGGTTTACTTCCGCATACGCTTAAATTACGCGCAATAACGTTTGCGTATACGCGTGTTCAACGTATGCGTGCTACGTACGCGCATATGACGTATGCACATGCGCTCCTACGCGTTCGCGCATGCGTAATCACGAGGTGCGCGCTTGGAGCTTGCGCAGTGCACGCACCTCGGGTTATATGCTTAATAAAACAACACTTCTTATTGGTTATCATTACTTTCAGTTTCTGATTGTTTCAACACCACACCCAATCCCCTCATGGCAAGTCATGTGATCAAGAATCATCACTTTTGATTGGTTTGAAGTACTTTCAGTTCCAGATTCTTCCCAAACCACACCTACTCCCCTCATTATTAGTTCTGATTCCTTTGGAGAAGGAGCTATTCTGTTGTTGAGAGACAATGGCTGAACAGCAACCATCTTCAGACAGTGACCAGGACACTCTTGAGAGGCAGAGGAGTAGGAAGCAGAAAGACAGCTTTATATGGCAGTTTTTCACTTTTCCAGAGGGACAAAAAAAGGTAAATGCACCTAAAGTTACATGTGTACTTTGTCAAAAGGTCTTGTCACGTGGGAATCCTAACAAGAAGTATTCTTTTAGCATTCACACTATGTTGAGGCATGTTGACAAAATGCATCCAGTGACTTTTCGTCGAGCTTCTGGAGCAAACCCTCCACCTGCTCAACCGACGACATCTGCAGCAGCTCAGCCGAGCACATCTTCGGCAGCTCAGCCGAGCACTTCTTCTGCAGTGGTGCCTTTGACTTCTTCCACACCTCGTTTTGGACCACCTTGTTTTGCGAGGTTGTCCACACGCTGCACTGATTGCGGTAAACTTATTTCTGTGTGTGAGACCAGTCTTGATCTCATTCAGAGAAAATTTGATGCGCATGAGTGCAGTAGGCCATAGATGTTTTTTCTTTTTTTTTATTTTTCTCTTCCTGTTTCCCTCCATTAACTCAAGGGCTCTTTTAAGAGCCACTTAAAAACTAAACCCCAAAAAAATTTTGGGGGGATTTATTATTTTTTTTTTTTTGGGGTGCGCGCACCCTGCGCGCACCCAAGGTTTTTTTTTTTATTTTTTTTTGTTTTTTTTAAAAATTTAATGTACAAAAAGAGGTGAAGAAATGGAAGCATGAAAAGGGAGGATTGAGAAATACAAATATTTTTCACTTATTTTTAAAAAAAAAAAAATAATTTGAATTTTTTTTTTTAAAGTATTTTGCAAGGGAACAGAATTTTTTTTTTTTTTTTCTTTCCAGTTCTGCAAAAAAAGAAAAAAAGTATTAATATTCAATCATACATTACAAAAAGCATTACATGTTTTTACATATTTTACAAAGCAATTTTTTGCCCTTTTTTTGCTATTTTCAGAATTTTTTATTTTTCACTTAAAATAGTGAAAACAATTGTATTCATCATTTAACAGCGGGCAAAAAAAAAACAATCTGAAAGATTGTTTAAAAAAAGCCCTAAAACTTTCCTCACTAAAATATACCTTGTTAGAAATATCACATATATATTACAAGTACTTTTCTAGATGAATAAAATTTTTCTAGACAAACCGTCTTTAAACCTTGTCGCAAAAGCACACATGCCAAAATAATTTCTGTCAAAGGAGACCACAATTGTTTTTATTACTTTTCCTTTCGGCCAAATAGTAATTTCAAAATCCTTTTTAAGTGATATCTTCAATTATAATCCTTTAAAATTACAAAAAATGCTTTGTTCAGATGCAGTTTTTAGTTTTCAAAATTTAGGTTTCAGAAAAATTAAATAAGAATTGGGTAAATCATAAGGCAAACGTTGCTTGAAAATCAATTGGGAATCATTACACAGTGTCCAGCCTTTTTCACATTTAAGATAAACTGTGTAATGTCCAGAAGTTACAGTAGGTCCTTCATGAAAAATTATTGCAACTGTAACAAAAGTTTTTCCAGAAATTGATAATTGTTGTCCTGTAAACTTCTTTATTAAAGTATCCAAATTTGAACCATCAGCTCTACAACGTTGCATCATTAAAATTACATACTGACCATATTTCTGTAAAAATAACGTGGAAAACATGTCAGATTCACATTCAGAACATTCCATGTTGTGATTGGCATCTTTAACTAATTTACTAAAAGTCACTGATTTACTTTGTGGTAATGGTAAAAATTTGAACCTTTCTGAATCAACATTACTACTACATGTGTTCATACAGTTTTCACAGCAATGTTCCCATTTGTAAGAGACACCAAATAAGTTTTCTACTTCTACTCCTTCATCTTCAAGTACACTCAAAATATATATTAAGAATTCCTGTGCATCTTGCTGGACATTTTCTTTAAACTGTGTAGAACCACAACATACATCTAAAAGATTTCTAACATCAGTAGCACTTTCTATTTCAGTTTTATCATTACTCAGCTTCTCATAAAGTAGACTCAGCAGAGAACACAATCTTTTTCCATGATTTACTATTATCTGTTCTAGCAACTTTTCAAGATAAAATACAACATTCAGCACTACATTTGCATAGCAGTTGACACCAGAGCTATTTTCAAAATGGCAACCAACAACCTCTTCAACACTGTCCTTTTTCTTTTTCCTTGCTATCACATCACTGTCCTTTTTTTTTTGTTCTGTTCATCCACATTACAGATATTTTCAAATCTCCTTTTCCGAGAAACAACATGTTTTTCAATCACAGGATACTGACCTAAATGAGGAGCATAGGTTCTTCTTAATCTATTATACTCCTTTACACAGTTTGTATCAGCAGTAACCTTTGAGTCATCAAAGTCTATCATAAATAAACCAGATAATGTTTTCACTCGTGACAAAGCAACATATGCCATACCTTCTTTGAACACAGTAGAACCAATGTTTACAAAAGCACTATCTACAGTCAATCCTTGAGACTTGTGAATAGTTACAGCATATGCTAGAGAAAATGGAAACTGCTTCCTACGTACATATAAGTCTTTCACAAGCATGAAACGAACTGAACAACGACAAATGTCTTTAACTTCTTCTATCTGATCAAATTTTATTTTTAAACATTCAATTCCTTCTTTTTTCTGATAATTAATAAAACCCACAACTCTTCCCATAGCTCCATTCACTAAACCTTTTTCTACATCCAAATTTATCCTTAAAATCACTCGACAATTCATGCAAACATATAGATTTTTTTCTAATCCAGCTGTTTTGGAAATGTTCTTCTCTAGTGAATCCAATTTATTTTTCAGTTTGCCTGTTAATGTAAAAGTAATTCTTTAATGCTGAATTTTGTCCTCTGCGTCCATTTTCTTAATCTCTTCCTTTTCCACTTTCAAAAGTTCCTCATTGAATATTGAGCACTCACGTAGTGTTGGCATTAAGCAGATTACAGTATTTTTTTCTGCAATGTTCTGGTATATTTTCTCTGCAACTATTTCTTCATTTGGAAATAAATTATGTAGCAACCGACTCTGTAATGCTTTTTTGCCAACTTCTGTGAGTAGTCCAATTCTGATATCTTTCAGAATACTTGCATAATCTTCGTCGTTTGCTTGTCTCATATTGGTAGTGAGTTCTTTGTACTCAAAGAACGACCAAATATTCGCATTACCAATGCTTCCTAATGACTTCTTCGTGTCTTCATGTTTCACAGTATTAAACACTGGTTGTCCTTTAACTGGAGTGAGCTGTAAAAGATCTCCAAAAACTATGACGTGTTTACCTCCAAATAACACGTCATAGTCTCTCTTAAGAATTTGTTGCATTCTTAAATGCACAAAGGCAAGCATTAAATTTGAAACCATGCTCACCTCATCAATAATGAGAACTTGCATCTTCTTCAACACTCTTGAAACTTCGAAGCATGCTTCTCCAGTTAGCTTGTGGTATTCTATTTTGTTCTCATGCTCCACTGGTAACATTAGCAAGCGATGTAAGGTAATTCCTTTTATGTTATAGGCTGCTAACCCAGTTGGAGCAGTTACCACACAAGACAAATTTGAAGCTGTTTTTTGCTGTAGGTAGCTTCTGATGACTTTTATTAAGAAACTTTTACCAGTTCCAGCTTGTCCACTCACATACATCCTGATTGGTTCAAATGATGTGCATGAGCACTCTTTCTTTTCATGTAGTAATCCATGATCAATTTTTTTGGTGACTTCTTCATAAATTTGTTTTTGTTCTTCATTCAGTTGTTGTTCCAGATTTAGTAAGTCGATTGAATCTTCCTGTGCTTGATTCATAGCCGTTTCTACTTCAGTCATGGCTACTGCAGCTTCGTTTTCTATGATTGGTTGTCCTAGGGGATCTTGACTAAGTGTTCCTGAACTTTGGCTGTCTTGAGAACTGTCTCTAGCTACTTCAGCTACAATTTTTGCTTCCTGTTCATTTTCTTCATTTAACATTTGGACATAAGTTGTGAAAGTACTGCATTCTATGCTATCTTTGCTAGCATTAAAAGAATCTTCATAGCTTTGAAATTCTCCCAGTAGTTCGTCCTCTGAAAGCCATGGTTTAAACAGCTGTAAAAGAGCCAAGTAGTAAAATTCCTTTTTGTCAGTAGTGTCGCAACTCAGCTTCCTGTGATTTATCAAACTTCCTTTTGTTTGCTTCACCCAACATCCTTCCTCACCAATGACTTTATATTTTCCATTGTTGATGTCTTCTGTGGCTTTCCGTGAAAAAATGTAGTTCTGCAGCACTTCATAGAGACACATGTTCTCAAGATGATGACTTCTTTTTGGGTAATATGTGTCCAACATGTTTGTTTTCAAAATATCTGTACTTTCTGGGTCATTCTCGGCCAAATATTCAATTTCTCCAACAGATTTCAGTACCCGATTTCTCATTCCTGCAAGGCCTAAGCTTACCCAAATTATTCTTCTGGATTTCGAGTAAAGACTTGCAGATGATAACCTATCTGAGCATTCGTAGGATCCAATTTCTCGATGCGATAACATCTTTAAACTGAAACTGTACAGCTTCTTACTGACAGTCTTCTCGTGAGAAATCTCTTCCCACATTTCCTTCAATTCTGTTTTCTCAGATTTAGTGATGTAAGATGTGACATACCGAGCAACAGCAATAGAATTGTCTGCCACATACTGAATATCCATGTTAGCATTCCACATGGATAAAATGACTGGGTTGAAGTCATTTATAAATTTTGACTCTTCTTTTCTTTTTAGGTTGTATGTATTTTTGGGAGATTTTCTGGTTATAGTATGTCGCACAGCTGACATAAAACTTTTTGACTCTTCCTTTTGAAAGAACAGGTCTAGGAAATCCAAATCGACACTTTGTGTAGAATTTATCTTTGGTCTTGTACTTCCGTCGACAGTATTTTCCACACCGATGACTTTGGAAATGTAAAACTTGTTCTTTTAACTTTTTCTCTTCTGTGCTTTTAGGTATAGCACATGTTGCATATTCTTCAATGAAAGATAACACTGCTTCATCAGCATCTGTTCCAAACTTTGGGGCATCCTTGATCCACAACAGCATATGAATATGAGGAGCACCTCTTGCCTGGTACTCTTTTCTCCAAAAGAAATCCACTACTTCTCCAAGAGGTGGATTTTTTTTATTGCAGATGAAGGACATCATAGCCTCAAATCTATGATTGAAATATCTGCAAACGTTAACTGGATCCAATGAGCACAGTTCTCCTGCTGTCTTGTATTCAATGTCTTTAATGTTTGAATTTGCCTCTCGTAGAAAATCCAGTAAATCATCCCAAGCGTACTCGGCACAGCTTAGGGTTAAAAACCATGTAGGAGTTCCTAAATTCCGTAACATGCATTTTAATTCTCCATGGCGTCGGTACCAATATTCATTTGTCCCACGCTGACAAGCCATCAGATTGATCAGTTGTGTTTCCAAATGATCATCTCGGTGCTGCACTTTCTCCATAAAATCCTTAGCAGACACATTATGTAGATGTACTCCACTTTTTAAAATGTGATTTACTGCATAAGATAATGCAGACAAGTCGCTTTCAAATAAAAAATGAAACAAATAAGGAATACTTTGACGAAATCTTGAATCTTCAGCATATAGTCTTGTAGTCCGATACTCAGAAGCTGGAATCTGTTCTGGGCGTTCATCGTATCGTCCACCTTTTCCTGTAGGAAACAGCTGAGGAAAACATTGAGCTTCCAAGCTCTTCTCCCATACACTCACGGGAGTTCCTTTTGCTTTCTTCATCTGAAACAGATCAATAGTGTCTCCCATAACTTCTTTTGAATGAAGAGGATGTATGCTAAAATGTTCATAAATTTCTTCTTCCTTTGACTTGTCCACTTTTTCAATTTGTCCAGTTGGTGTTTCTGTGTCTTCTTGTAAATCTTCTTCTTCTTCATCTATATAAATTGATTCATACCATTTATTATTCCTTTTCAAATATAAATTTGCTCTTTGTACTTTCCGTACATCTACCAGCTCCTGCCAAATCTTCTTATTCTTTGTAGGTACACCATTAACCAGAATAACTAATGGTTCAGTTTCCAAAGTATCTGCATCAATAGTTTCCATATTGTTTTTCAAATCCAAGGGCAAATACACCACTCTTCCTTTTAAACCTCTCAGTAAATCAGAAGGAGGTAATTTACCAGTTTTGGGCTCCATACGTACTATGGTCTGGAACGGATGAACACATTGAATGAGTATAGACTCATATGTATTTAATTCAGAAAGTTCGGCAGGAATAGCATCCAATTCTAAATTATTATGTACAGCTCTGGTCGGCATTCTATTTTCTTCTAACGTGTTATGACAGTATTTACAAATACGCTGATCTTCACCCAATTCAAAACAATTTTCAAGAAATATATATGTTGCAAAATCCTTCCACTTATAATTATCTTCATTTTCACTTTTTTTATACAGATCAACATTCCTTGTTTGAATTTTATAATGGCTTCTGCGGCAACAAATACAAGTAATATTTGGTCTTTCATTAGAGATGATAGTAAATGTTGTCATTTCATCCTCAAAATTTTTAGTAATAATGAGTTCTACATTCTGTTCCTCATTTTCCTCATTAACTGTGTCCTTTTCTGCACTTTCTTGTTCTGGACCAAAGTAACAAAACTGAATCTCATCAGTAACCTTCACTACATCTGATACAGATCCACGGAACAGAGCATTATTCAACTCATTTAACTTTACTGCTGGACTTTTAGCAAAATACAATGTTCTCACAAACTTTCTCATTTCAGTATGATGAACAGCCAGCATCCTAAAATGATGAAAAACACTTTTACACACTTTTCTAGATAGACAAGCCAGAGAATATCCCTGCAAACCAGTTTTCTCTCTCACTCTGCATGGATCTAGTGTTTGAAGCACCTTCATCTTCTGTTTTACACTCTTTTTACTATATTCTCTTAGAAAGTCACGTAATTTATCAATAGATTCCTTACGCACAGTACAAATACTACTACAGTTCCAAGTGTACACTGGGGCTTTTGGACGTCTCCCCATAGCCTCAGCAGCCATTACTTCTTCCTCATTTCTTGGGACCATTTTCTCTTTTTCCATCACACAACCATCCTTAACTTCATATGCTCTACCATTGGTGTCAACTGCATGCAACAAACTATTACGTTGAAGATAACTCTCTTCATTAAAAAATGGTTCAGTACTTGAACTGTGTTTCCATTCTCCCAAGAACACTTTACAAAAGTTACTTTTTTTCACTTCTCTTTTCCTTTTGCTTTGTGACTTCATTGCATTCACTAATTTATCTAATCTACGCATCCTATTCAAAATTAGAATAAAAAGTTTTCTTTTTATTTCCAAAGCCTTACTTACAATATTTTCTATAAATTTTTTTTTCTTAATAAATTTTTATTTTTTCTTATATTTTTTCACATCCTTTAGCAAATTTAACATCACTCTTCTCTGAAACATTTTTCGACGAATGTTTTTAAAATCTAATTTTCGTGTTAAATCAGTTTGACATACTTCTGATTGTACATTAGCTTTTGTTTTTTGCTGTTGACTCTGTTGTTGCTTTGTACATAAAACACTGTTTGTTTTACATTTATTTTTGCCATTTTTTTGTTTTTTGAAAATCTTTTTTAAGAAATCTCTACTCTGCTTACCAGTAGACTTTTTCTTTTTGCCATCACCAGCTTCTCCTCCTATTTTTTTTTTCCAGTTTTGTCCAGATATACTTGTTGTTGCCTTTCTTTCCTCTTTCTTGTCCTTAAAGGCATTTTTTTATTTTCTCACTGTTGCTCAGCAATACCTGCAAGAAACTTAAAAAAAATCCTTTTTGTAATTATAATTCATTAAAATATTTTTTTTTGCTTTTCATTAATTTCAAATGTTTTTCCATTTGCCTCTCATTTGTGATTTACAGTGCTAACCACCACAGTTGAAAAAAAACAAGCTGCCCCTTTCCTGCAAGTGCATGTTTTACAGAACAACTGCAACACAAATTATATCTGTGGCCACAATTCCTGTGCGCACACAGCCTCATGGTGTGCTTCTAAGCAGAAAACAGAATTTGATTTGCAAATTCAAAGCACATTTACTACTCTGGTAGATCAAGTGATAATTGCTGTTACAGCCTGACACATTTTCCTTATAGTTTACAGAGACAGAAAAGAGCACATTTCCTAACAGCTACTTCATACCATAAGCATCTGCAACCTGGGTGAGTGTTTAGAGTAGAGCAAAGAAAATGAGGCCTTGGTGACGTTGAATGTGTTTGCATTACACACAGACCTGAGTACTACGCATGGGAGTGTTGGAGAAGCTGCTGCGTGTGTGCCAAGAGTGTGTTTCTGCAGACTATGTATTGTCAGCTGCAAGAGAGATGAGCAAGGAGACTTCCAGAACTGCATGAAGACTGCAGGGATGTATGTAACAGTGCATGTGTGCTAAGGGATAATTTGTGTAAACACAACAGGCTGCCCCTTTCCTGGGACTGCAATTCTTACTGAACAACAACTTCACAAATTAAATCTCTGCCCACAATTCCTGTGCGCACACAGACTCATGCCATCATTTTAGGCACATAACACAGGCTGCCCCTTTCCTGGGACTGCATTTCTTACTGAACAACAACTTCACAAATTAAATCTCTGCCCACAATTCCTGTGTGCACAGAGACTCATGCCATCATTTTAGGCACATAACACAGGCTGCCCCTTTCCTGGGACTGCAATTCTTACTGAACAACAACTTCATAAATTAAATCTCTGCCCACAATTCCTGTGTGCACACAGACTCATATCATCATTTTAGGCACATAACACAGGCTGCCCCTTTCCTAGGACTGCATTTCTTTCAGAACAACAACTTCATAAATTAAATCTCTGCCCACAATTCCTGTATACACACAGACTCATGCTATGTTTTTTGGAACAAAGCAGTGTTCCTGAATAGTACCAAATTACTGTTACAGCCTGACACATTTCCCTTATCATTTACAGAAGCAGAAAACAGCACATGTCCTAACAGCTCCTTAAGACCATGACCATGTGTTACAGGGTGAGTGATTAGACTAGATCAATGTAAATGAGGCCTTGGTGACGTTGAATGTGTTTGCATTACACAGTGCTATCTGAAACAGCACACAGAGCTGAGTACTACACATGAGAGTGTTGGAGAAGCTGCTGTGTGTGTGCCAAGAGTGTGTTTCTAGACACTGTGTATTGTCTGGTGCAAGACAGATGAGCAAAGAGACTTCCAAAACTGCATGAAGACTGCAGGGATGTATGTAACAATGCATGTGTGCTAAGGGATAATTTGTGTAAACACAACAGGCTGCCCCTTTCCTGGGACTGCAATTCTTACTGAACAACAACTTCACAAATTAAATCTCTGCCCACAATTCCTGTGCGCACACAGACTCATGCCATCATTTTAGGCACATAACACAGGCTGCCCCTTTCCTGGGACTGCATTTCTTACTGAACAACAACTTCACGAATTAAATCTCTGCCCACAATTCCTGTGCGCACACAGACTCATGCCATCATTTTAGGCACATAACACAGGCTGCCCCTTTCCTGGGACTGCATTTCTTACTGAACAACAACTTCACAAATTAAATCTCTGCCCACAATTCCTGTGCGCACACAGACTCATGCCATCATTTTAGGCACATAACACAGGCTGCCCCTTTCCTGGGACTGCAATTCTTACTGAACAACAACTTCATAAATTAAATCTCTGCCCACAATTCCTGTGTGCACACAGACTCATATCATCATTTTAGGCACATAACACAGGCTGCCCCTTTCCTAGGACTGCATTTCTTTCAGAACAACAACTTCATAAATTAAATCTCTGCCCACAATTCCTGTATACACACAGACTCATGCTATGTTTTTTGGAACAAAACAGTGTTCCTGAATAGTACCAAATTACTGTTACAGCCTGACACATTTCCCTTATCATTTACAGAAGCAGAAAACAGCACATGTCCTAACAGCTCCTTAAGACCATGACCATGTGTTACAGGGTGAGTGATTAGACTAGATCAATGTAAATGAGGCCTTGGTAACGTTGAATGTGTTTGCATTACACAGTGCTATCTGAAACATCACACAGAGCTGACTACTACACATGAGAGTGTTGGAGAAGCTGCTGCGTGTGTGCCAAGAGTGTGTTTCTGGAGACTGTGTATTGTCTGGTGCAAGACAGATGAGCAAAGAGACTTCCAGAACTGCATGAAGACTGCAGGGATGTATGTAACAGTGCGTGTGTGCTAAGGGTTATTTTCAGTTTTGAACATATGTCATCTACATGTGCCTTTGCTATTTTGAAAGGGAAATCTACCCTGTTGGTTTCAAATGTTTTAGCTTTTGCCTCCCATTTGCGATTAAGTGATTTTTGCTGAGTGCTAACCACCACAGTTGAAGAAAACAAGCTGTCTCTTTCCTGCAAGTGCATGTTTTACAGAACAACTGCAACACAAATTACATAGTGTGCGTCTAAGCAGAAAACAGAATTTGATTTGCAATTTCAAAGCACATTTACTACTGTGGTAGAACAAGTGATAATTACTGTTACAGCCTGACACATTTTCCTTCTAGATCACAGAGGCAGAAAAGACCACGGGCCCGATTCACAGAACAAACTTAAGACTAAATCCTAAACTTAGTACCATTCTGGTATTCACAGAATGCACCTAGTACTTCTGGTATTCACAGAATGAACTTACTACTTTTGCTATTCACAGAATGAACTTAGTACTTTTGCTATTCACAGAATGGATTTACGACTACTAAACTTACGTCCGCACTCGGGCCGGAAATTCCGGCCCGGAGGCGGAGCTTCCGGCCCGGAGGCGGGGCTTCCGGGCCGGAGGCGGAGCTTCCGGCCCGGAGGTGGAGATTTCGGCCATGGATAAATCGGCCGGAATCCCCACCTCCGGGCTGGAAGCCCCGCCTCCGGGCCGGAAGCTCCGCCTCCGGCCCGGAAGCCCCGCCTCCGGGCCGGAAGCCCCGCCTCCAGGCCGGAAGCTCCGCCTCCGGGCCGGAATTTCCGGCCCGAGTGCGGACGTAAGTTTAGTAGTCGTAAATCCATTCTGTGAATAGCAAAAGTACTAAGTTCATTCTGTGAATAGCAAAAGTAGTAAGTTCATTCTGTGAATACCAGAAGTGCTAGGTGCATTCTGTGAATACCAGAATGGTACTAAGTTTAGGATTTAGTCTTAAGTTTGTTCTGTGAATCGGGCCCCACATGTCCTAACAGCTACATCATACCATGAGCATGTGCAATCTGGGTGAGTGACTACACTAGAGCAAACGAAATGTGCCTTGATGACGTTGAATGTGTTTGCGTTACACAGTGCTATCTGAAACACCACACAGACCTGAGTACTACACATGGGAGTGTGAGAGAAGCTGCTGCGTGTGTGCCAAGAGTTTGTTTCTTGAGACTGCGTATTGTCTGGTACAAGACAGATGAGCAAAGAGACTTCCAAAACTGCATGAAGACTGCTGGGATGTATGTAACAGTGCATGTGTGCTAAGGGTTATTTTCAGTTTTGAATATATGGCAACTACCTGTGATTTTCCTATTTTGAATTGAAAATCTACCCTATTGGTTTCAAATGTTGTAGCTTTTGCCTCTCATTTGCGATTTAGTGATTTCTGCTGACTGCTAACCACCAAATTTGAAGAAAACAAGCTGTCCCTTTCCTGCAAGTGCATGTTTTACAGAACAACTGCAACACAAAATACATCTCTGGCCACAATTCCTATATGCACACAGACTCATGCTGTGTTGGTAGGCACAAAGCACAGGCTGCCCCTTTCCTGGGTCTGCAATCCTTACAGAACAACAACTTCACAAATTAAATCTCAGCCAACAATTCCTATATGCACACAGACTCATGCTGTGTTGGTAGGCACAAAACACAGGCTGCCCCTTTCCTGGGACTGCAATTCTTACAGAACTAATGCTAATTTCAAATGTGCTACCATTTTCCTCTCTTTTCTTTCAAAGTGATTTCTGCTAAATCCTAACCATCACAATTAAAAAGAAGCTGTCCTTTTCTTTCAACTGCAAGTCTTACTTTTCAACAGCAACACAAATTAAATCTCTGTCAACAATTCTTCTCTGCACACAGACTCATGGTTTGATGGTAGGCACAAAACAGTATTCCTCATTGTTACCAGTACACATTAACTTATGGTGAAAACATACTCCTTAATATCTTACAAGTTCAAGACAGTTAAATATCTCCCAAACCTCAAAATGTAAAACATAACTTTTGAAGAAGATTCACAATTCTAATATTTTTCTCAAAAATCACCACATACATCCCCTCTCAAACTCATAACTCACCTTTAAAATTAGTTAGTTGTTTAAGAAATGTGGCACTCAAACAGCAGACTATCAAAGTCAGAATATCAGAGCTCTACACCTCTCTCCTCTCTCCAGAACCAGTAAATGGCAATGTTTCCCTCTCTTTTTTCACACATATACATGTTAATTTCAAATCTCAGTGCTTCCCACTTTTTTTCAAATGAAATCACACATTTCTATTGGTTGAAAACTTCAACCCCTTTCCAAATGTACCCTTCCCCCAACTTGTCTCCTGCCTGCTACCATAGCAACAGGTCATGGAACACTGCTGTGAGGAGAGAGGTCAGAAGTTCAGCAGACAATGTTTCATATCCAAAGAGCAAGAGTGCTTGACTTTTCAAACCTAACAGCCAATCCATAGTAATGTTCTTTGGTAACACATTTTTCTGTACCAATACAAAACATGCTTTTTAAAATTTAAACATACAGCCTAGTTTTTAGTGTAGAATGGTTTCAAACAGCCAATGAGTTCTTTTTATTAAAAAAACTATGTGTGCCCCCATTTTTCAACTGTCTTTCATTTCATATTGCCTTTCTACTGAAAGACACCTCCTGAGTGCATCCAGATCTCCTTGGAAGATGTTCACAGTGTGGATTGTAGGTCACAGCTATGTCTTCTGGAGTGAAACATTTGCAGAAAAAAGAGGTATGGTGAGAGACCTTGCTTTGCCAAATGTAGACATTAAATGGATTGGTCAGAGAGGGTTAAAGTGGCACCAATTAATGCCTTTGGTGAAAACCTTTCTACATCTCCCACAGCCTAACCTTATTATTGTGCACTGTGGTGGTAATGACCTAGGCACTTTAACTGGGGTAGGTCTGGAAATGCTTATTAAGGACACCTTTGTGCAATTGATGTCGCTTTTTCCACAAACTACCTTTGTATATTCTAACATATGCCAAAGGCAAAAGTGGAACTGGTCCAACCAATTTTGTCCGCAGATTGACAAAGCAAGGAAGCACATCAACAAATCTATTTCTGCTTTCCTCAGAGACTATGGTATGGGTTCTATATACCACAACAACTTGCGTTACAACATGCAAGACATTTATAGAGGAGATGGTGTACACTTCACTGATGAAGGCAACAGAGTCTTCCTCTTGAACTTTAGACTCTGCATCGGTACTTACTTGTAGGTACCAAAAAACACACAATAAACACAAGGGCTCTTTTTAGAGCCACCTTATATCTTTTTACTTAATTGCGATTTTTTTTAAATTTTTTTGTTTTTCAAAATTTTTCGGGTGCGCGCTGGGTGCGCGCACTCGGCGATATTTTTTTTCAAAATATAAATCTTTTTTTTTGCCCTACAAGGTCCTACTGTGACCCCCTTACAATGCCTAGTGGGTCAATATCTCCCCACTCTGCCCCCTTTTCAAGTTCTCCCCCTTTGTTTCTCACCCCCTCTTCATGCGAGGGACAAAATGGCGGCCGCCGCTTCCTGATTTCCACCGATTCGAATGTTTACTGACATCTAACAACCAATCAGAAGTGCGCTCGCGCACGGCAAGGTGCGCGCACAGGACTTGTTCAGTGCGCGCACGCTGCGCGCTTACAGATATATATATTGATTTAAATGCTAATTTCTCAGGAAATACTGAACAGATTGACACCAGACCTGCAAAAGGTACTTCATGGACCTTATGGCTACCTCTCTGCCAAATTTCACATAATTCTGTTCAGCCGTTCGGGCTGTAGCTGCGACTAAAGTCCCTATGGAAAAATGCATGGGGAAAACGCGTTTTGGGACCCCCCTTTTTTCTCGGCCCCCGCTTGACGAATCACCCCGAAACTTTCAGGGTAGGAACTGAGCGGAGCGCCCCATTAGTTTTGAAAATTTCGCGAAGATACGTCAACCGGCGCCAAAGTTATTCAAAATAGAATTTTGAGATTTCCTATGGAAACACGGTCCTAACTATAACTACCTACCGCCAGTAGGTAATATATATATATATATTCACTGAAAAAACCATAGGTTTCACACATGTTATAGTTAGCGGAAATTTTACTGATAAAAAACCAATGAAATTCCCCCGTTATAGTTAGTGCAGGCAACTATAACTCACGCGACCGCAATCCTCTGCTGATGCTAATACTGTATTTAGACACTTATTTGCCCATGTCTTCTTCCATACATTTTTAGCTATACATATATTACAAATATTTTTTTTTCATAAAGACACATATGTCATCAGCAGAAGATTGCGGTCGCGTGAGTTATAGTTGCCTGCACTAACTATAACGGGGGAATTTCATTGGTTTTTTATCAGTAAAATTTCCGCTAACTATAACATGTGTGAAACCTATGGATTTTTTAGTGAATTTGCAAGGTTTTTTAAATGCTAATTCCTAACTATAACGTGTGTGAAACCTATGGTTTTTTCAGTGAATTTGTACGGTTTTTAAAATGCTAAGTTACTTTACGCCATTCGTGGCGTGCGCGCCCACTTAACGCAGTTCGTTCCGTGCGCGCACGGTGCGCTTCGCGCACCGTGCGCGCACAGTGAGCACGCGGTGCGCTTCGCGCACCGCGCGCCCACTTTACGCAGTTAGTGCCGTGCACGCACGGTGGGCACGCGGTGCGATGACAAAGCAAGAAAGCACGTCAACAAATCTGTTTCTGCTTTCCTCCGTGACTATGGTATGGGTGCCATTTACCACAACAACTTGCGTTATGACATGCAAGACATTTATAGAGGAGATGGTGTGCACTTCAATGATGAAGGGAACAGAGTCTTCCTCTTGAACCTTAGACTCTGCATCGGTACTTACTTGTAGGTACCACTAAAAAATCATTTCATAAACACAACGGCTCTTTTTAGAGCCCCCTAATATCTAAACACTTAAATCTGATTTTCATTTTTTTTTTTTTTTTTTTCTACCGTACGCTTACCGTAAGCTTACCGTACGCGTACCCCGTGATTTTTTTTAAAATCAATAAATGTTTTCTTTGTACTTTTCTGTCCTTCTTTGACCCCCTTACAAATGTTAGGGGGTCTGTAACTCTCCTCATTGCCCCCTTTCCTTGTTTTCACTCTTTTTTTTCAGAGTGAAATACACAAAATGGCAGCCGCCGCTTCCTGGTTTCGACCGATTCGAATGTTTACTAAGATCTAAGAGCCAATCAGAATCGCGCTCGCGCACGCCACCGTACGCTTACCGTAAGCGTACGGTAAGCGTACCGTAAGCGGGCTCAGATATATATATTGATTTAAAGGCTATTTTCTCAGAATCTACTGAACAGATTTACACCAAACCTACAAAAGGCACTTCCTTGACCTAGGGACTACCTCTCTGCCAAATTTTGAGTAATTCTGTTCAGCCGTTCGGGCTGTAGCTCGTTCTAAAGGTCCTATGGAAAAATGCATGGGAAAAACGCGTTTTGGGACCCCCCTTTTATCTCAGCCCCCGCTTGACGGATCCCCCCGAGACTTTCAGGGTAGGAGCGGAGCGTAGCGCCCCACCTATTTTGAGAAATTCGCGAGGATTCGTCGACCGGCGCCAAAGTTATTCAAAATAGAATGTTGAGGTTTTCCTATGGAAACGTGGTCCTAACTATAACTACCTACTGGCGACCGCCAGTAGGTAATATATATATATATATATATACATATATAAACATATAAATATAATCTGCATATCTATATAAATATAAATGCATGCAAACATATACATATGCATATATGTATACATATGCATGGTATGTACATGAAAGTTTGAAAAACTCTAATACAAGCAAAGCTAAAAAGCCACCTAATTACAAACAGAATTGCTTTAACTTAAACGAGGGCGAGACCTATTGCATTTTCAGTGCTTGTTTACTTTGATTCCATCAAGAAGGCATTCAGATGTGTCACACTTTTTCCATAAATTCTGAATGGTAGCACTCTAGTTGCTCATTAGATCACTGTAGTAAAGCTACTGCTCACCAGGGAAGTCTACTGCTGGTATTCAAAGTGCATGTTTCAGTCTGCATGTCAGAATTTTTTAATGAAATGGAAGAGGATTTGAGAAGTCAAAATGTGCCCTAATCTTTCTTTCTGCAGCACTAATCATAATTTCTATGGCAAAATTAACCCCCTCATTTTGTTCCTTTGCAAATTAAATGTTTTAACCCCTTCGCTGCTAGGCCTTTTCCCCTCCTGTGCTAAGCCTTTTTTGGGCTATTTGGGGTAGTGCGCGCTTAGGCCCCTGTAACTTTATGACCACAGTAGGTATCCACACCAAATTTGCGTTCTTTTCTTCCAACATCATGGGGATTCTAAAGGTACCCTGGGTTTGTGGATTCTCCTAGAGGGTTCCCAGAAATTAGTCAAAATACAGCAAAATTGTGTTTTTTTTGTGAAAAATGGGGAAAAGTGGCTGCAAATGAAAGCGTCTGGGTTTTTCTCTGCAAATGATATCAAAAAAGGGTTTGTGGGGCTGAAATCACCATTTCTCCAGCTTTTAGGGAATGACAGATTTTTGTCAGAAATCCAACATTGTTTACACAGTTTTGACATTTTTCTGGGACAAACCCTATTTTTGCTATTCTTTGTGCTTTCAACCTCCTTCCAGATAATGGTAGAAATGGGTAGAAAAGCAATAATGGATCCTAGAAAGCTATACATTTTTGAAAAGTAGACAAAATTCTGAATTCAGCAAGGGGTCATTTGTGTAGATCCATCAGGGTTTCTTTATAGAAACTAACAGGTAAATATCGGAAAAATTAAACATTTGTTGAAAAAAGCAGCCTTTTGAGTCAACGTTTTCACCTGTAACTTCTTCTAAATATGACATCTCTTTGAAAGCAATGTACCGTTACATCCAGTGGACCTTCCTGGTTGTGGGGATATATAGGACTTGTAGGTTCACCAAGAGCCCAACGAACCCAGAGTAAAAAACTGAGCAGCATTTTGTAATGTTTTTTTTTTTTGTTCCGGGTATATAGCAATTATTGTGGGAAAATGTATACATGGAAAAATCGGTATGAAAGACACCTATGTATTTCTGAAATGGAAACAAATTACAGAGTTTAGAAACAGTGCATATTTGCACATTTTCGAAATTGGGAATACTCATACTTGCATGACAATTATAGGTTATTTTTCAAAATGATTTTTTTTTTACACAATGTCTTTCATTTGGAAGGGAGAAATGCATCAAAAATCAATAGGTAATAACAGTTGCTTTACAAACCTGAACTACCCTAAGTCTCCCGATAAAAATGGTACCTCACTTGTGTGGGTAGGCATAGTGCCCACGACAGAAAGTGGCTCAAAACCTAAGGTGAACACATCACATTTTCACACTGAAAATGTACACATTTTTTGCGAAGAGTCTAGCTGTAGTTTTTGAACCCTAGCCCTGCCGGCACCTAGGGAAACCTAGCAAACCTATACATTTTTGAAAACTAGAAACCCAGGGCAATCCAGGATGGGGTGACTTCACTGCCTCCCACCATGGTCTGTTACCCAGAATCCCTTGCAAACGTAAAAAATTGACAAAAAAACCACATTTTCCCGACATTTCTGTGATGGAAAGTTCTGGAATCTGCGTGGATCCACAAATTTCCACCCACCCCGCGTTCCCCAAAGTCCTACAAGAAAAATGGTACCTCACTTGTGCGGGTCGGCCTAGTGCCCGCGACAGGAAACGGCGCAAAACGCAACGTGGTCACACCTCAATTTTGCAGTGAAAAATGACCCTTTTTTGGCAAAGTGACTAGCTGTAGTTTTTGAACCCTAGCCCTGCCGGCACCTAGGGAAACCTAGCAAACCTATACATTTTTTAAAACTAGACTCCCAGGGGAATCCAGGATGGGGTGACTTCACTGCCTCCCACCATGGTCTGTTACCCAGAATCCCTTACAAACGTAAAAAATTGACAAAAAAAAAAAATTTTCCCCACATTTCTGTGATGGAAAGTTCTGGAATCTGCGTGGATCCACAAAATTCCACCCACCCCGCGTTCCCCAAAGTCCTATGAGAAAAATTTTACCTCACTTGTGCGGGTCGGCCTAGTGCCCACGACAGGAAACGGCGCAATATGCAACGTGGTTACACCTCAATTTGCAGTGAAAAATGACACTTTTTTGGCAAAGTGACTAGCTGTAGTTTTTGAACCCTAGCCCTTTCGGCACCTAAAGAAACCTAGCAAACCTATACATTTTTGAAAACTAAACACCCAGGGGTATCCAGGATGGGGTGTCGTGAGTGCCTCCCACCGTGGTCTGTTACCCAGAATCCCTTGCAAAGGTAAAAAAGTGACCAAAAAAACACATTTTCCCCACATTTCTGTGATGGAAAGTTCTGGAATCTGCGTGGATCCACAAATTTCCACCGACCCCGCGTTCCCCAAAGTCGTACGAGAATAATGGTACCTCACTTGTGCAGGTCGGCCTAGTGCCCGCGACAGGAAACGGCGCAAAACGCAACGTGGTCACACCTCAATTTTGCAGTGAAAAATGACCCTTGTTTGGCAAAGTGACTAGCAGTAGTTTTTTAACCCTAGCCCTGCCGGCACCTAGGGAAACCTAGCAGACCTATACATTTTTGAAAACTAGACACCCAGGGAAATCCAGGATGGGGTGACTTGACTGCCTCCCACCATGGTCTGTTACCCAGAATCCCTTGTAAACGTAAAAAAGTGACAAAAAAAACACATTTTCCCCACATTTCTGTGATGGAAAGTTCTGGAATCTGCGTGGATCCACAAATTTCCACCCACCCCGCATTCCCCAAAGTCCTACAAGAAAAATGGTACCTCACTTGTGCGGGTCGGCCTAGTGCCCGAAACAGGAAACGGCGCCAAATGCAACGTGGTCATACCTCAATTTTGCAGTGAAAAATGACCCTTTTTTGGCAAAGTGACTAGCTGTAGTTTTTGAACCCTAGCACTGCCGGCACCTAGGGAAACCTAGCAAACCTATACATTTTTTAAAACTAGAGTCCCAGGGGAATCCAGGATGGGGTGACTTCACTGCCTCCCACCATGGTCTGTTACCCAGAATCCCTTACAAACGTAAAAAATTGACAAAAAAAAAAAATTTTCCCCACATTTCTGTGATGGAAAGTTCTGGAATCTGCGTGGATCCACAAAATTCCACCCACCCCGCGTTCCCCAAAGTCCTATGAGAAAAATTTTACCTCACTTGTGCGGGTCGGCCTAGTGCCCACGACAGGAAACGGCGCAATATGCAACGTGGTTACACCTCAATTTGCAGTGAAAAATGACACTTTTTTGGCAAAGTGACTAGCTGTAGTTTTTGAACCCTAGCCCTGTCGGCACCTAAAGAAACCTAGCAAACCTATACATTTTTGAAAACTAAACACCCAGGGGTATCCAGGATGGGGTGTCGTGAGTGCCTCCCACCGTGGTCTGTTACCCAGAATCCCTTGCAAAGGTAAAAAAGTGACCAAAAAAACACATTTTCCCCACATTTCTGTGATGGAAAGTTCTGGAATCTGCGTGGATCCACAAATTTCCACTGACCCCGCGTTCCCCAAAGTCGTACGAGAATAATGGTACCTCACTTGTGCAGGTCGGCCTAGTGCCCGCGACAGGAAACGGCGCAAAACGCAACGTGGTCACACCTCAATTTTGCAGTGAAAAATGACCCTTGTTTGGCAAAGTGACTAGCAGTAGTTTTTTAACCCTAGCCCTGCCGGCACCTAGGGAAACCTAGCAGACCTATACATTTTTGAAAACTAGACACCCAGGGAAATCCAGGATGGGGTGACTTGACTGCCTCCCACCATGGTCTGTTACCCAGAATCCCTTGTAAACGTAAAAAAGTGACAAAAAAAACACATTTTCCCCACATTTCTGTGATGGAAAGTTCTGGAATCTGCGTGGATCCACAAATTTCCACCCACCCCGCATTCCCCAAAGTCCTACGAGAAAAATGGTACCTCACTTGTGCGGGTCGGCCTAGTGCCCGAAACAGGAAACGGCGCCAAATGCAACGTGGTCATACCTCAATTTTGCAGTGAAAAATGACCCTTTTTTGGCAAAGTGACTAGCTGTAGTTTTTGAACCCTAGCACTGCCGGCACCTAGGGAAACCTAGCAAACCTATACATTTTTGAACACTAGACTCCCAGGGGAATCCAGGATGGGGTGACTTCACTGCCTCCCACCATGGTCTGTTACCCAGAATCCCTTACAAACGTAAAAAATTGACAAAAAAAAAGACATTTTCCCCACATTTCTGTGATGGAAAGTTCTGGAATCTGCGTGGATCCACAAATTTCAACCCACCCCGCGTTCCCCAAAGTCCTACGAGAAAAATGGTACCTCACTTGTGCGGGTCGGCCTAGTGCCCGTGACAGGAAACGGCGCAAAACGCAACGTGGTCACACCTCAATTTTGCAGTGAAAAATGACTCTTTTTTGGCAAAGTGACTAGCTGTAGTTTTGTAACCCTAGTTCTGCCGGCACATAGGGAAACCTACCAAACCCACACATTTCTGAAAACTAGACACCCGGCAGCTTCTAGGGAGGTATGGCTTGCGTGGATCCCCCAACGTTTCCTTACCCAGAATCCCCTGCAAACCTCAATTTTAGCTGAAAAAATCCCTTTTTTCACACATTTTGGTGTGGGAAAGTTGTGGTATCACCGGGCTCACACAAAATGAACACCACCCAGCGTTCCCCCAGGTCTCCCGGTAAAAATGGTGCCTCACTTGTGTGGGAGGCCCAAGTACCCGCGACAGGCAAGGGCCCAAAACGTAGTGAGGCGACATCAAAATGGCCTATCGCAAAACCACCTGGTTTTGCAAAGGGGATCACTTGGGTTTTTGGCCCGGTGCTCGGCGGCCATCTAGGGAAACCTACCAAACCCATGCATTTCTGAAAACTAGACACCCGGCGGCTTCGAGGGAGGTATGGCTTGCATGGATCCCCCAACGTTTCCTTACCCAGAATCCCCTGCAAACCTCAATTTTAGCTGAAAAAATCACTTTTTTCACACATTGTGGTGTGGGAAAGTTGTGGCATCACCGGGCTCACACACATTTACCACCACCCAGCGTTCCCCCAGGTCTCCCGGTAAAAATGGTGCCTCACTTGTGTGGGAAGCCCAAGTACCCGCGGCAGACAAGGGCCCAAAACATAGTGAGGCGACATCAAAATGGTCTATCGCAAATCCACCTGGTTTTGCAAGGGGGATCACTTGGGTTTTTGGCCCGGTGCTCGGCGGCCATCTAGGGAAACCTACCAAACCCACGCATTTCTGAAAACTAGACACCCGGCGGCTTCGAGGGAGGTATGGCTTGTATGGATCCCCCAACGTTTCCTTACCCAGAATCCCCTGCAAACCTCAATTTTAGCTGAAAAAATCACTTTTTTCACACATTTTGGTGTGGGAAAGTTGTGGCATCACCGGGCTCACACAAATTTACCACCACCCAGCTTTCCCCCAGGTCTCCCGGTAAAAATGGTGCCTCACTTGTGTGGGAAGCCCAAGTACCCGCGGCAGGCAAGGGCCCAAAACATAGTGAGGCGACATCAAAATGGCCTATCGCAAATCCACCTGGTTTTGCAAGGGGGGTCACTTGGGTTTTTGGCCCGGTGCTCGGCGGCCATCTAGGGACCTACCAAACCCATGCAGTTCTGAAAACTAGACACCTGGCGGCTTCCAGGGAGGTATGGCTTGCGTGGATCCCCCAACGTTTACTTACCCAGAATCCCCTGCAAACCTCAATTTTAGCTGAAAAAATCACTTTTTTCACGCCTTTTTGGCGTGGGAAAGTTGTGGCATCACCGGGCTCACACAAATTTACCACCACCCAGCGTTCCCCCAGGTCTCCCGGTAAAAATGGTGCCTCACTTGTGTGGGAGGCCCAAGTACCCGTGGCAGGCAAGAGCCCAAAACGTAGTGAAGCGACATCAAAATGGCCTATCGCAAAACCACCTGGTTTTGCAAGGGGGGTCACTTGGGTTTTTGGCCCGGTGCTCGGCGGCCATCTAGGGAAACCTACCAAACCCACGCATTTCTGAAAACTATAAACACCCGGCGACTTCCAGGGAGGTATGGCTTGTGGGGATCCCCCAACGTTTCCTTACCCAGAATCCCCTGCAAACCTCAATTCTAGCTGAAAAAATCACTTTTTTCACACTTTTTGGTGTGGGAAAGTTGTGGTATCACTGGGCTCACACAAATTTACGACCACCCTGCGTTCCCCCAGGTCTCCCGGTAAAAATGGTGCCTCACTTGTGTGGGAGGCCCAAGTACCCGCGACACCGCCAGCCAAGCTCCAGTCCACGGACACCACCAACCAAGCACCAGTCTGCACACACCACCAGTCCACGCACACTGCCAGCCAAGTACCAGTCCACGCACACCGCCAGCCAAGCACCATTCCACGCACACCGCCAGCCAAGCTCCAGTCCACGAACACCACCAGCCAAGCACCAGTCCACGCACACCGCCAGTCCATGCACACCGCCAGTCCACACACACCGCCAGCTAAGCACCATTCCACGCACACCACCAACCAAGTGCCAGTCCACACACACCAACAGCGAAGCGACAGCCTACACGCACCGCCATCACATTTAGGATTTTTTTAGAAAAAATAAAAACACAAACAAATTGCAAATAGATACAAATCTTCAAACACAAAATCAGCAACTAAATACATTGCACTAACACCAACCTTGAAACAGAATCAAATTATCCAAAGAATACAGACCAGGCAGTTCATTTTACCACTCATGAATGCTCAAAAAAATTCTTTCGCTGTGGTACGCTCTAAAACAAGCAGGGACACACAGTGCAGGTTGAGAAGGACAGTCGGGGCAGTACATACGACTCTCCTTCCGCGTACCTCTTCGCCAACAGACTCTACATCTCCTACTGGGAAAATCTTTTGAGGGTGTGGGAGGAATGTGATCAGGAAAGTGGCGATCTTTCAATCTAGCATCATGTAATGTAATGTAATGTATAAATATTTATATAGCGCATAAAAACTGTGACCCTTCGGGTATCATCCTCCACCACTCCAACTCTAGGAACACTTGCCTTTTCCACTACAACAAGGCTGCCTATTACAGACTCCTGAAAATTAACAAAAGTCATCTTTGACTCAGGGCAAGAATCATGGAACACAACAAAAGCATTAAACATTGCCAAGTGGAAAAGATGTATAGCCAACTTCTTGTACCAAATGTAAGCCTTACGAAGAGCAGTGTAAGGTTCCAACCTCTGATCTACTCTGTCTACACCACCCATGTGCCTATTATAGTCTAAAATGCACACAGGTTTGCGCGCTTCAGCGACCTGACTCCAAACAGTCACAGGTGCAGTGCTTTCATCATGGATCGTAGTCAGCATGTAGACATCTCTCCTGTCTGAAAACTTCACAGCAAGAAGCTCCTGGCAACGCAACGCACTGCACTGTCCCCGCACAAGCTTTTGACAAACAAGTTCTTTCGGGAAACCTTTACGGTTAGAGCGGATTGTGCCACAAGCAAGAGTGTCCACTTTGGCCAATTCCCTGAACAACCGCACACCAGTGTAGAAGTTATCTACATATAAATGGTTGCCTTTGTTAAAAAATCCTCTACCAAGTTCCCAAACACTTTTCTCAGTCACTCCAAAAGTGGACGGACAACCAGGGAGGTTAATCCTGGATTCCTTACCGGTGTACACCCTGAAATTAGAGACATATCCAGTCCTATTGTCACACAGCATATACAGCTTTATTCCATAGCGTGCCCTCTTACTAGGAATGTATTGCCTAAAAACCAAGCGGCCCTTGAACAACACCAAAGACTCATCCACTGCAACTTCTTTCCCAGGAGCATAAATCTCAGAAAATCAATCAACAAAGTGATCAAGGACAGGCCTAATCTTAAAAAGACGGTCACACTCAGGGTGATCTCGTGGCAACGCTAAACCCGTATCAACAAAATGCATCATCCGAAGCAGAAGCAAATACCTGTCACGACTCATGACTGCCGGAAAAATAGACGTTGCCATCATGGGACTGCTAGACCAATATGAAGACATTGATGGCTTCCTTAGCAAGCCAATCAAAAAAGTTAAACCCAAGAACTTCTTCATCTCTTCAAGATTTGTGGGAGTCCACCGGGTAGCTCTAGAGTGTGTCTTAAGACTGGCACTGTTGTCCCTCAAAAACTGTTTGGCATTCAAATTAGTCTGCTCAACAATCTCTGCCAAAAACACATCGTCCATAAACAACTGAAAAAAATTTACCGGCAAAAAGTTTTCAGTATTCGCTCTACACCCTGGAACACCAGTAAACTCTGGCAATGCCGGCTGCACCATGCCAGGGGCAATCCAGAGGTCATCACTTTCAAAGGGAAGCCTTGCAGCCCCAGCCTGCAGCCCAGATGCCTCTTGCCACACTACACCAACGGGAAGCCTTCCAGCCGCAGGCTGCAGCCCAGAAGCCTCTTGCCGCACTACACCAACGGGAAGCCTTGCAGCCCCAGGCTGCAGCCCAGATGCCTCTTGCCGCACTATCGGCACATCAGTCTCCTCCTCTAACACAGGCACTTCATCCGCACTAAGAGTATCTTCATCATCCGATGACTCCATACGGAGAGAAAATTCACTGCCAGAATCGTCCCCTGCCTCCTCTCCCTCAGATGCAGAGTCAGTCTCTGAACCATGGTTGGAGGAAGACTCAAACAGCAAACCAACAACCTGCTGAGCAGTAATCCTGCGGCTAGCCATTATACTTACTAAGATAGAAGACTGCACAAACAAGTCAACAACAACCAACAATCTGCAAACCAAGTAAGTAAAGAAATGTGTACCTTTATCACAAAGATCAATGTACTCAAAAACTATACAATTCAATTACAAGAGACAGCTGCACTCACCAGAAACCAACTCTGCAGTGACACAGCAAAAACCAACGATATCCAACTAGAAAGAAGAAAAAAAAAAAAATTACTCAAAAGACAACAAAATACACATCGAGCACTAATGCAAAAAGTTTTTGACACTCAAAAACCAAACATACTGCTATTATTACACCATTTGCAAGAACCACCAGTAACAAAACGGCAAACTGAAAAGAGCTAAAGCCTTCACCTAGAACAAAAAAGTAAAAAAAAAAACATTACAATTGCACTTCACTAAAAATATAACAATAAACATTATAACATGCTATGGTACTACCCAAATGGTCAATTGGGTTGTGTGCCAGGTGGGGAAGAAAACAGCAGGCAAAAAAAAGGCTACTGTGTCCCGGGGCGGGTGGGCCAAATACATATTATAAAAATTGCACCCTGGAAGCGACCCTTGCCCAAGGGGTCACTTCCATTTTTATTTACACTAATTCCCTGGTGTCTAGTGGGCTTTTCTGCCCCCCCTGGGGCCAGAAACGGCTACACAAAAGACCGATCTGCCCCTAGGGGGGGGGGGGGGGGCAGAAAAGTCCTGAAAAATATTTGGGCCCCCAGGAAGCGACCCTTGCCCAAGGGGCCACTTCCTTTACTCAAAAAAACACATCCCTGGTGTCTAGTGGGCTTTTCTGCCCACCCTGGAAGCAGAAACGGCTACATAAACGACCGATCTGCCCCCAGAGGGGCCGAAAAGTCTTACAAAAAAAATGGGGGCCCAGGAAGCGACCGTTGCCCAAGGGGTCGCTTCCTACAACAACACACACATCCCTGGTGTCTAGTGGGCTTTTATGCTCCCCCTGGGAGCGGTTACGGCATCAAAATGAAACCGATCTGCCCCCAGAGGGGGCAGAAAAGTCTCAACAAAAAAATGGGGGCCCAGGAAGCGACCCTTGCCCAAGGGGCCGCTTCCTAATACTAAAAAAGACATCCCTGGTGTCTAGTGGGCTTTTCTGCCCCCCCTGGGAGCAGAAACGGCAAATTATAAGACCGATCTGCCCCCAGGGGGGGGCAGAAAAGTCTTATAAAAAAAAAATCACCCCCAGGAAGCGACCCTTGCCTAAGGGGTTGCTTCCTAATACTAAAAAAGACATCCCTGGTGTCTAGTGGGCTTTTCTGCCCCCCACTGAGAGCAGAAACAGCTAATTATAACACCGATCTGCCCCCGGGGGGGGGCAGAAAAGTCTTATAAAAATAAATCACCCCCAGGAAGCGACCCTTGCCTAAGGGGTCGCTTTCTAATACTAAAAAAGACATCCCTGGTGTCTAGTGGGCTTTTCTGCCCCCCCCCCTGGGAGCAGAAACGGCAAATTATAAGACCGATCTGCCCCAGAAAAGTCTTATAAGCAAAATTCACCCCAGGAAGCGACCCTTGCCTAAGGGGTCGCTTCCGAAATAACAAAAACACATCCCTGGTGTCTAGTGGGGCATCCCTTCTCCACGATCGCGACGCTGTGCGAGATCGTGGAGCAGGAATGCCCTGTATTGAGACATCAGGGGAGAGGAAATACTCTTTCCTCTCCCCCGATGCCTCAATACTTACGAAATCACCCCCACGGCCTCACCAGAGATCAAACCATACCTGCTGCTGCTGGGACGCCTGGAAGCAAATGGCTTCCAGGCGTCCCAGCGCTTCCTGATGACGTCGGCGCGCGCTGTGTGCGCTGACGTCATGGGGAAGCATGGGGGGGCTCGGGGGTGGCAGCGTAAACTCTTCCGCTGCCATCCCCCTCTGTGGGGGCACGATCGATGCCCCAGGGAGGGAGCGCCAGCGCTTCCCCCAGGGGCTGTGCTCATGACGGAGCGGTTCCGTCATAAGCACAGCCCAACCGATGCTCATGACGGAAGCGCTCCGTCATGAGCATCGAAGGGGTTAAGTGTTACCACTTTATTCCAATCAAGATGGCATCAGGTGTGCCATACTTTTGTCATAAGTAAGACTGTTAGCGCTCTAGTTGTTCTTTAAAACACTCTGGGACATTCTGTCATTGGGCTATACTTGGGCTACATCTCGGTGATATTTGTGCTACATTTGGGCTCTTTTGTCTCTGGTGGCCATCTTGGGAGACTTATTTGTTTTGAAGTTTCCTAATTTCCTCATTTACAACAGTCTCCTCAGTAGGAAATACTTTCAGGTTTTTTACTTTCATTCCATCAAGAAGGCATTCAGATGTGTCACACATTTGCCATAAATTCGGAATGTTAGCACTCTAGTTGCTTATTAGATCACTGTAGTAAAGCTACTGCTCACCAGGGAAGTTTGCTGCTGGTATTGAATGTTCATGTTTCAGTCTGCATGTTAGAATTTTTTAATGAAATAGAAGAGGATTTGAGAAGTCACTCAAAATGTGCCCTAATTTTCTTTTTTCCGCACTAATCATAATTTCTATGGCAAAATGAACCTCCTCATTGTGTTCCTTTTAAATTAAACTACTCACTCTCTACTACTCACTCGCTACTACTTTCTACTACTCACTCTCTACTACTCTCTCTCTACTACACTCTACTACTCTCTACTACTACGCTCTACTACTCACTCTCTACTACTCACTCTCTACTACTCACTCTCTACTACTCTACTGCCCTCTACTACTCCTTACCACTCACTCTCTACTACTCTACTACTCACTTTCTACTACTCTCTACTACTCTCTCTCTACTACTCCCTCTCTACTACTCACTCTACTACTCTCTACTACTCACTCTCTACTACTCTATACTACTCTCTACTACTCCCTCTCTACTACTCACTCTCAACTACTCACTCTCTACTACTCTCTCTACTACTCACTCTCTACTACTCACTCTACTACTCTCTACCACTCACTCTCTACTACTCTACTACTCACTCTCTACTACTCCCTACTACTCTCTCTCTACTACTCACTCTCTACTACTCACTCTACTACTCTCTACTACTCTCTCTCTACTACTCACTCTCTACTACTCACTCTCTACTACTCACTCTCCACTACTCACTCTCTACTACTCGTTCTCTACTACTCTCTACTACTCACTCTATTACTCACTCTCTACTACTCTACTACTATCTACTACTCTCTCTGCTACTCACTCTCTAATACTCTCTACTACTCACTCTCTACTACTCACTCTCTACTACTCTACTACTCTCTACTACGCTCTCTACTACTCACTCTCTACTACTCACTCTCTACTACTCTCTCTCTACTACACACTCTACTACTTGCTCTCTACTACTCACTCTACTACTCACTCTACTACTCACTCTCTACTACTTCCTACTACTCACTCTACTACTCACTCTCTACTACTCTCTACTACTCACTCTCTACTACTCCACTACGCTCTACTACTCACTCTGTACTACTCTCTACTACTCACTCTGTACTACTCTCTACTACTCACTCTCTACTACTCTCTCTCTACTACTCACTCTCTACTACTCACTCTCTACTACTCTCTCTCTACTACTCTCTATTACTCTCTACTACTCACTCTCTACTACTCTCTACTACTCACTCTCTACTACTCACTCTCTACTACTCTCTCTCTACTACTCTCTACTACTCACTCTACTACTCATTCTCTACTACTCATTCTCTACTACTCTCTCTCTGCTACTCAGTCTCCACTACTCACTCTCTACTACACTCTACTACTCACTCTTTACTACTCTCTACTACTCTCTACTTCTCACTCTCTACTACTCTCTACTACTCACTCTCTACTGCTCTCTACTACTCACTCTTTACTACTCTCTACTACTCTCTACTTCTCACTCTCTACTACTCTCTACTACTCACTCTCTACTGCTCACTCTACTACTCTCTCCTACTCACTCTCTGCTACTCTCTCTACTACTCTCTACTACTCTCTCTCTACTCTCTATCACTCATCCTCTACTCTCTACCTCTCTACCTCTCTCTACCTCTCTCTCTACTACTCTCTACCTCTCTACCTCTACCTCTCTACCTCTACGTCTCTACCTCTACACCTCTACCTCTCTACCTCTCTCTACACGCACACATATGCACATATATGCATATGCATTTATATATATGTATGTGTATATATATATATATACATACATATATAAACATATATATAATCTGCATATCTATATAAATACAAATATAAATGCATGCATACATATACATATATGCATGTTATGTACATGAAATTTTGAAAAACACTAATAAAAGCAAAGCTAAAAAGCCACCTAATTACAAACAGAATTGCTTTAACTTAAACAAGGGCGAGACCTATTGCATTTTCAATGCTTGTTTACTTTGGTTCCATCAAGAAGGCATTCAGATGTGACACATTTGCCATAAATTCTGAATGGTAGCACTCTAGTTCCTCATTAGATCACTGTAGTAAAGCTACTGCTCACCAGGGAAGTCTGCTGCTAGTATTCAAAGTGCAAGTTTCAGTCTGCATGTCAGAACTTTTCAATGAAATAGGAGAGGATTTGAGAAGTCAAAATGTGCCCTAATTTTTCTTTCTGCAGCACTTATCATAATTTCTACGGCAAAATGAACCCCCTCATTTTGTTCCTTTGCAAATTAAATGTTTTAAGTGTTACCACTTTATTCCAATCAAGATGGCTTCAGGTGTGCCATACTTTTGTCATAAGTAAGACTGTTAGCGCTCTAGTTGTTCTTTAAAACACTCTGGGATTTCTGTCGTTGGGCTACACTTGGGCTACATCTCGGTGATATTTGTGCTACATTTGGGCTCTTTTGTCTCTGGTGGCCATCTTGGGAGACTTGTTATGAAGTTTCCTAATTTCCTCATTTACTACAGTCTCCTCAGTAGGCATACTGTCAGTTTTTTACTTTGATTCAATGAAGAAGGCATTCAGATGTGTCACACATTTGCCATAAATTCAGCATGTTAGCACTCTAGTTGCTCATTACATCACTGTAGTAAAGCTACTGCTCACCAGGGAAGTCTGCTGCTGGTATTGAAAGTGCATGTTTCAGTCTGCATGTCAGAATTATTTAATGAAATAGAAGAGGATTTGAGAAGTCACTCAAAATGTGCCCTAATTTTTCTTTCTGCAGCACTAATCATACATTCTATGGCAAACTGAACCCCCTCATTTTGTTCCTTTTTAAATTAAAAGTTTTAAGAGTTACCACTTTATTCCAATCAAGATGGCTTCAGGTGTGCCATACGTTTATCATAAGTAGGAGTGTTAGCGCTCTAGTTGTTCTTTGGAACACTCTGGGAAGCTGCAGTAGAACACAAAGGAATCAACTGACAGTCTCTGCCCTTGTTGGATGTACATGTTTTACTGAGAATGTCAGACTTCATTCTCACATGACTAAGAAAGATAATGTGAAATTACAGAAAATATTCTCTCAGTTTAGCTTCTAGATCACCTTCCAAACCTCTGTGGGAAAAGCATGTGAAAATAGTTTTCTCTCAAACATGATTCATGATATCCCAGCAGAAGGCTTTTTCACATGGTAAAATCACCTTAGAGCATACCACAATTCCTAAAATGAGTATGGTACCATCAACAAATGATTTATAATGTAACTAATGTCTTAAAACCTTCTATTAACTGCAATGCTTTTTAATGAGGTGCTATCATGTATATTGGTCCCAAGATGGCTGCCAACACTTCTTGGATGAAGTGCTGACAGCCAATCAGATCTCACGATGAGATGTGTGGTTAGGCTCCGCCCAGATATATATGTGATTTTACTTTTGATTTTCTCAGGAACTACTGAACGGATTTACACCATGTAAGCAAAAGGCACGACTCTGAACCAAGGTCTACCTTTCTGCCAAATTTGGTGTAATTCCGTTCAGCAGTTCGGGCTGTGGCTGCGTCAACAGGTCCTATGGGAAATTGCATGGGGAAAACGCGTTTTGGGACCCCCCTTTTTTCTCAGCTCCCGCTTGACGAATCACCACAAAACTTTCAGGATAGGAGCAGACCGGAGCTGGCCAAAAGTTTGGAAAATTTTGCTAAGATTCGTCAACCGGCGCCAGAATTATTGGGAATAGAATGTTGCAGATTTCCTATGGAAAATTGGTCCTAACTATAACTACCTACTGGCGACCGCCAGTGGGTAATGCCAAAACAATCCTTCCATATTAAAAAATGAAACAGCACTCAAAGATGAAGAAATCTCTCATGGGTTTGTTCAAAATACATCACTCTGGACTGAGGACGCATTTCAGCCGTAGAACAGCCTTAATCATCTCAAGAGCGCCATTTTGTAAATCATATAAATACTCAATTTAGGGTAAACATAAAGAAATAACTCCCCTGTTTATACATCCAAGAAAAAATACTCCCATGTTGTGTCACCGGCAACCACAAATAAATAAATAATTGTTAAACACCCTGGCTAATCATCAGCAGATGACACAATTACTTTAGACATTTTTTAGAGGATGTTACTTATGAATTACAATTGGATCCATCATTGGCTATTAATAGTTCACAGATCATGCAAGACATGCCAGTCATCATTGTAAATGTCTTCTTATCTTGGTTTAGCGCACTAAGTGTTCGTCCCAAACTAATTATACAAATGAAAACCAACATTCATAAAATAAGTCTCGCAATGCGCACTCTTTAACCCCTTCGCTGCTAGGCCTTTTCCCCCCCGTGCTAAACCTTTTTTGGGCTATTTGGGGTAGTGCGCGCTTAGGCCCCTGTAACTTTTTGACCACATAAGGTATCCACGCCAAATTTGCGTCCTTTTCTTCCAACATCATGGGGATTCTAAAGGTACCCAGGGTTTGTGGATTCCCCTGGAGGGGTCCCAGAATGTAGCCAAAATACAGCACATTATTATTATTTTTTTTTAAATGGGAAAAACGGGCTGCAAATGAAAGCGTCTGGGTTTTCTCTGCAAATGGTATAAAAAAAGGGTTTGTGAGGATGAAATCACCATTTTCCCAGCTTTTAGAGAATGACAGACTTTTGTCAGAAAACCAACATTTTTTACATAGTTTTGGCATTTTTCTGGGACATGGCCTATTTTTGCTATTTTTTGTGCTTTCAACCTCCTTCCAGTTAATGGTAGAAATGGGTGTGAAAGCTATAATGGATCCTGGAAAGCTATACATTTTACAAGAGCAGATAACATTCTGAATTCAGCAAAGGGTCATTTTTGTAGATCCATCAAGGTTTCTTTATAGAAACTAACAGGTAAACATAGGAAAAACTGAAAATTAGTTGAAAAAAACAGCCTTTTGTGTCAACGTTTTTACCTGTAACTTCTTCTAATTATGACAGTTCTTTGAGAGCAATATACCGTTACATCCGCTGGACCTTCCTGGTTGCGGGGATATATAGGACTTGTAGGTTCACCAAGAACCCGACAAACCCAGAGTCAAAAACTGAGCAGCAATTTGCAATGGTTTTTTATTATGTTCCGGGTATACAGCAATTATTGTGGGAAAATGTATACATGGAAAAATCGGTATGAGAGACACCTATGTATTTCTGAAATGGGAACAAATTATAGAGTTTAGAAACAGTACATATTTGCACATTGTCGAAATTGGGAATACTCATACTAGCATGAGAATTATCGGTCATTTTTCAAAATGACTTCTTTTTTACACAAAGTATCTCATTTGGAAGGCAGAAATTCATCAGAAATCAATAGGTAATAACAGTTGCTTTACAAATCTGAATTACCCTAAGTCTCCCGATAAAAATGGTACCTCACTTGTGTGGGTAGGCATAGTGCCCATGACAGGAAATGGCTCAAAACCCAACGTGAACACACCACATTTTCACAATGAAAATTTACCCTTTTTTTGCAAAGTGTCTAGCTGTAGTTTTTGAACACTAGCTCTGCTGCCACCTAGGGAAAAGTAGCAAACCTATACATTTTTGAAAACTAGACACCCAGGGGAATCCAGGATGGGGTGACTTGACTGCCTCCCACCAGGTTCTGTTGCCCAGAATCCCTTGCAAACCTAAAACATTGTCAAGAAAACCACATTTTCCTCACATTTCCGTGGTGGAAAGTTCTGGAATCTGCGTGGATCCAGAAATTTCCACCCATCCCGCGTTCCCCAAAGTCTTACGAGAAAAATGGTACCTCACTTGTGTGGGTCGGCCTAGTGCCCGCGACAGGAAACGGCGCAAATCGCAACATGGTCACACCTCAATTTCGCAATGAAAAATGACCCTTTTTTGGCAAAGTGCCTAGCTGTAGTTTTTGAACCCTAGCTCTGCGGGCACCTTGGGAAACCTAGCAAACCTATACATTTTTTAAAACTAGACACCCAGGGAAATGCAGGATGGGGTGACTTGACTGCCTCCCACCAGGGTCTGTTACCCAGAATCCCTTGTAAACCTAAAAAATTGTCAAAAAAAACACATTTTCCCCATATTTCTGTGGTGGAAAGTTCTGGAATCTGCATGGATCGACAAATTTCCACCCACCACGCGTTCCCCAAAGTCTTACGAGGAAAATGGTACCTCACTTGTGCGGGTCGACCTAGTGCCCACGACAGGAAACGGCGCACAACACAAGGTGGTCACACCTCAATTTCGCAGTGAAAAATGACCCTTTTTGGCAAAGTGCCTAGCTGTAGTTTTTTAACCCTAGCTCTGCGAGGACCTTGGGAAACCTAGCAAACCTATACATTTTTGAAAACTAGAGACCCAGGGGAATCCAGGATGGCATGACTTGACTGCCTCCCACCAGGGTCTGTTACCCAGAATCCCTTGCAAACCTAAAAAATTATTTTAAAAAAACACATTTACCCCACATTTCTGTGGTGGAAAGTTCCGGAATCTGTGTGGATCCACAAATTTCCACCCAACCCGCCTTCCCCTAAGTCTTACGAGAAAAATGGTACCTCACTTGTGCGGGTCGGCCTAGTGCCCTCAACAGGAAACGGCGCAAAACGCAACGTGGTCACACCTCAATTTTGCAGTGAAAAATGACCCTTTTTTGGCAAAGTGCCTAGCAGTATTTTGTGAACCCTAGCTCTGCCGGCACCTAGGGAAACCTTCCAAACTCATACATTTCTGAAAACTAGACACATGGGGGCTTCCTGGGAGGGATGGCTTGCGTGGATCCCCCAACGTTTCCTTACCCAGAATCCCCTGCAAACCTCAATTTTAGCTGAAAAAAATCACATTTTTCACACATTTTTGTGTGGGAAAGTTGTGGTATCATCGGGCTCACATAAATTTACCACCACCCAGCATTCCCCCAGGTCTCCCGGTAAAAATGGTGCCTCACTTGTGTGGGAGGCCCAAGTACCCGTGACAGGCAAGGGCCCAAAACGTAGTGAGGCGACATCAAAATTGCCTATCTCAAAACCACCTAGTTTTGCAAGTGCGGTCACCTGGGTTTTTGGCCCGGTGCTCGGCAGCCATCTAGGGAAACCTGCCAAACCCATACATTTCTGAAAACTAGACACATGGGGTCTTCCAGGGAGGTATGGCCTGCGTGGATCCCCCAACATTTCCTTACCCAGAATCCCCTGCAAACCTCAATTTTAGCTGAAAAAATCACTTTTTTCACACATTTTTGTGTGGGAAAGTTGTGGCATCACCGGGCTCACACAAATCTTCCACCACCCAGCGTTCCCCCAGGCACAAAAACAACACATTACAACATTCACAAAAAGGGACAAGGTACACCCTGCTTCAGAAAGACAAATATTACTGCACAGCCATCTAATCCTCAAGCACACACACATACTGGTTGGATTTGGCTCGAGGGTGAGTGATGGTTCAGTATATACAATTGTATAAGCAAGTGATTTCACAAAAATGTTAATAATTGAAAGGGCAAGAAACTGAACCATTGACTCACAGCTCGTGAGCTGTAAAGCCACGACAAGGCACCAACCTCTTTACAGGCCATTCATACACCTTTCATACGTGTGACACATACAAAACCATTCACACCGCCAACCGCGGGCCCATCACATTACAACACTCACACCAGCAGACAGTGCCATTCAAGGGCCCATCACTTTCACACGCCCACATTCTTAACACAGCAATCACACAAGCTGATGGATTGCGTTCAGTGGCACTCAGCTAGCAGTGTGTGTAGTGACCAGCAGCAAGTCACTACTCACACACCGCCAGCCGAGCGCCAGTCCACGCACACCGCTAGCCGAGTGCCAGTCCACGCACACCACCAGCCAAGCACCAGTCCAGGCACACCGCCAGCCAATCGCCAGTCCAGGCACACCGCCAGCCAATCGCCAAACCACGCACACCGCCAGCCAATCGCCAATCCACGCACACCACCAGCCAATCGCCAATCCACACACACCGCCAGCCAATTCCCAATCCACGCACACCGCCAGCCAAGCGCCAGTCCACGCACACCGCCAGCCAAGCGCCAGTCCACGCACACCACCAGCCAAGCGCCATTCCACGCACACCACCAGTCAAGCACCAGTCCAGGCACACCGTCAGCCAAGCACCAGTCCACGCACACCGCCAGCCAAGCGCCAGTCCATGCACACCGCCAGCCAAGCGCCAGTCCACACACACCACCAGCCAAGCGTCAGTCCACACACACCACCAGCCAAGCGCCAGCCTACACACACCGCCATCATATTTAGGATTTTTTTTAGACAAAAATAAAAATACAAACAAATTGCAAATAGATACAAATCTACTAACAAAATCTGAAACTAAATACATTGCACTAATGCCAACCTTGAACCAGAATCATATTTGTTAAAGAATATAGACCAGGCAGTTCACTTTACCACTCATGGATGCTCCCAAAAATTATTTTGCGTGTGGCACGCTCTAAAACAAGCAGGGACACACAGCCCAGGGTTAGAAGGATACTCGGGGCAGTACATACGAGTCTCCTTCCGCGTACCTCTTCGCCAACAGACTCTACATCTCCTAGTGGGAAAGTCTTTTGAGAATGTGGGAGGAATGAAATCAGGAAAATGGCGATCTTTCAATCGAGCCACATCCTCCACCACTCCAACTCTAGGAACACTTGCCTGTTCCACAACAACAAGGCTGCCTATCACAGATTGCTGAAACTGAACAAAAGTCAACTTTGATGCAGGAGAACACTCCTTGAACACAACAAAAGCATTGAAAGTTGCTAAATTAAAGAGATGGATGGCCAACTTCTTATACCAAAAATAAGCCTTACGAATAGCAGTGTAAGGTTCCAACCTCTGATCTACTCTATCAACACCACCCATGTGCTTATTGTAGTCTAAAATGCACACAGGCTTGCACACTTCAGAAATCTGACCCCAAACAGCCACAGGTGAAGTACTCTCATCATGGATGGTAGTCAGCATATACACATGCCTCTTGTTTACAAATTTCACAGCTAATAGTTCATCACTACGCAAGGAACTGCACTGTCCCCTCTGAAGATTTCTGCAAACAAGCTCTTTTGGATAACCTTTACGGTTAGAGCGGATTGTGCCACAAGCAAAAGTGTCGACTTTGAACAATTCCTTAAACAATTGCACAGCAGTGTAGAAGTTATCAAGGTACAAATGGTGGCCTCTGTTAAACAGTCCTCTGGCAAGATCCCACACAATTTTCTCAGAAACTCCAAAAGTGGACGGACAACCAGGGGGGTCAATAGTGGAATCCCTACCAGTGTACACACGGAAATTAAAAACATATCCTGTCCTACTCTCAGACAACATATACAGCTTAATTCCATAGCGTGCCCTCTTGCTAGGGATGTGCTGCCTAAAAACCAAACGGCCCTTGAACAAGACCAAAGACTCATCAATAGATATTTCTTTCCCTGGAGTATAGATCTCTGAAAATCTATCTACAAAGTGATCAAGAACAGTCCGAATCTTAAAAAGATGGTCACAGTCAGGGTGATCTCGTGGCAACGCCAAAGAATTATCAACAAAATGCAGCATCAGTAGCAAAAGCAAATACCGATCACGAGTCATAACTGCAGGAAATATGGCCGTTGCCATCAAGGGACTGGTAGACCAATATGAAGCCATGGACGGCTTCCTTATCAAACCCATCAATAATGTCAAACCCAAAAACTTCTTCATCTCTTCCAAATTTGTGGGAGTCCACCGGGTAGCTCTAGAGTGGGGCCTAAGTTTGTCACTGTTGTCCCTCAAAAACTGTTCAGCATACAAATTAGTCTGCTCAACAATCTCACCCAAAAATACATCATCCATAAACAACTGAAAAAACTGTATAGGCAAAAAAAATTCACAATCCACTCTACACCCTGCATCACCACTAAAGGCAGGTAACACCGGCTGCACCATATTTGGATCAACCCAGAGTCCAGCACTTCCAGTAGGAAGCCTAGCAGCCTCAGGCTGCAATCCAGATGCCTCTGGCACAGCAGTATCCTCCTCTAAAACAGGCACTTCATCCGCACTGAGAGTAGCTTCATCTGCACTGAGAGTACCTTCATCATCCGATGATTCCATGTGGAGAGAAAACTCACTGCCTGAATCTTCCCCTCCTTCCTCTCCCTCAGACGCACTGTCAGTCTCATAATCCTGCTCAGAGGAAGATTCAAGAAGCATACCAACCACCTGCTGAGCAGTCATTCTACAGCTAGCCATACTGCTTACTAATAACAGTAACTTGTTAAACAAGTCAACAATAACAAACACTTTGTAAAATAAGCAATAAACAAAATGCACCTTTATCAGAAATACCTTTATGCTCCAAAACGATACCACTCGCTTGCCAGAAGCAGATAAATTCATCACCACCTACTCTGCACAGACACAGTATGGATCAACAATATCCCACTAAAAAAGAAAGAGAAAAGAAAATTACACATAAGACGATGCAAAACACATCGCAAAGAATTCCATGCACAAAACAATAACTAAAAAAGCTGCCATTATGACACCACTTACAAAAAAATTCATCCATACATGACAAAAATACTCATTTGGAGAAAATACAACAAAAATGTTTTTCTTAGCATAAAAATGCAACTGCGCAAAACTGCAGAACACCACTGTCGAAATGGCAAACAGGAATCAAAAGCTTTACACTACAATGAAAAGGAGAATAAAACATTACAATCACATATGCAAATAATGCACCAGTCCACATACAATCCACCAGCCAAGCTAAGGGGTAGGTGGGCCTAAGAGTATAAATAAAATATTCACCCCCATAAAAGGGGAGCAACCCTTGCGGCCACTCCCAATCACAAAAAAAAAAAAGGTGTCTAGTGGCTTCTGCCCCCCTAGATGGGCCTAAAAACATACTGCTATTCTGCCACCCAAAGAGGGCAGAAATGACCACAATCATCCTCCCATAAAGGGGAGCGACCCTTGTCCAAAGGGCCGCTCCCCAACATAAAAAAAAAACCAGGTGGCCTAGTGGCCCTACAAAAAAACAAATCAGCCGATCTGCTCCTCAGGGTGGCAGAAACGGCCAAATTAATGCTTACCAAATGGGAGCAACCCTTGCCCAACGGGCCACACCCCACAAAAAAAATCCCTGGTGGTCTAGTGGGCCCAATTTTTAAAAAAAACATGGCGATCTGGCCCCCTGCGGGGCGGACACACCCACAAATATTGACCCCAAAGGAGAGTGACCCTTGCCCAAGGGGTCACTCTCCAGAAATAACTCCCTGGTGGCCTAGTGGGCCCTACATTAAACAAGAATTTGAAATGCAATCGGTCTCGCCTTTGGGACCTTATATGTACTTAGCTATGCAGCACATTAGCCTGCACCCTGAAACATCTGCTGTTCTTTGACATGGAGGAAAAGCAAGCACCAAACTGCGTGACACGCCAAGTATTGGAACACACGGGGAGAAATATTGCCTTTCAGCGGGAAATGGTTTAGTCCAAAGCTCTGTTTTTAATATAAAATCTGGGCCTTCGGTGGTAATATCACTGAAAATACAAGATTAAAAAAAAATATTATTGTCTTTTTCTTTACAGCATGTATGTAAGCGCTCTGATAACTACGGGTCAAGCTAGCGCTATATAAAACTTTTAAAATAAATAAACTTTAAATAAGAAATGGCCCCCAAAGGGGAGTGTTCCTTGCCCAAGGGCCCACTCCCCACAACATTACAATTAAGGGCCGATTTTATTATATAAAAAATGTCTCCCCCCCCCGGGGGGCAGACAAAGCAAGTAAAGATTGCCCCCCAAAAGGGGGAGCGACCCTTGCCTAAGGGGCCGCTCCCCCCAAAAGCGAAATCATGGACATTTAAAAAAAAAAAATCCCTGGCGTCTAGTGGGCATTCCTGCTGCACGATCGTGCAGCAGGAATGCACAAAAGAGGCATCGAGGGAAAGGAAAACCCTTTCCTTTCCCTTGATGTCTCTTTTAACACAATCCCCCTCCCTCCCCAGCCCCAAAACTCACCTCTGAGTTCACCGACGCGCAGGAAGCAAATGGCTTCCTGCGCGTTGGTGATCCTAGGGAACCTAGGGAACCCTCAACGACGTCAGCGCGCCTTGCCCGCTGACGTCATTGATGACGCGAGGAGGGTGCGGGGGGAGGCAGGGGAAAGTCTTCCCCGGAACAAATACGCCGATCGATCACCCACGGGGGGAGCGCCAGCGCTTCCCCCGTGGGTGGGTGCCATGACGAGCTGGGCTCATCATGAGCACACAGCGACTGTATGCTCATGACGAGCCCAGCTCGTCATGAGCATCCAAGGGGTTAAAATGCAGCCTTAAGAGGCATAATCAATTGAGAGAATTATAAATCAGTTGTAATCCCTCTACGGGCACCACCAGCGTTTTGGCAACACGCCGACCAAACTACAACTGAAAAATATTTATTTATATATATATAAATATATATCCAACGACCTCGTCACAATGTTCTTCTCCAGGGAGAATAACGAGAGCAGCCCCAAATTTTGTGCTGGTGATTTATTGCTCACACCACTCCACCATAACGTGTTTCGGCTGCTCCCGGCCTTGATCACATGACAACGCTGGCACATTCAATCGCCATTTTTAAAGTGACAGTGCTCGTGATCCGGGTAAAGGAAATGGCCAACATACTACATATATACATACTTGCACCATAAAATAAAAGTATAAATACCATTATAAAACAACCATTTTGCATTAAAAACACTTATTATGGAACTTTTCATGTGCAAATCAGCATTTTACGCAGACCACAGAGTTAATATTTGGCATTAATGCATTTATATCATATTGTCTGGTGTCTCTTTCCCCACTTGGTTAACTAAAACGAATTAATTTATCACACCTTCAGACTGATTGTCTGTCTCCCTACCCATACTAATGTGTGTTTGCTCTTGCTAACTCATTGCTAGTAAGGAGTCTACACGAACATTGCTAAACTTGTTATGGCAAATGCATATAACTCATTGCATTCATACTATGGATCAACCTGAGTACTCAGGTAATTACCAGTCCCAATACCATTATAGTTTATCTGCATATGTCCGTCCATCCTCCCACATATGATACATTATAGTGTGCAAAATAGCAAATACTTAAAAGAAAAAGTGACTAAGCGCTCAATGCCCTCTTTCTAAACAGAAATAGGTTCCAATGCAGAAAGAACTAAAGTGCTACACAATACATAGCAATTTTCCACAGTGGCATAAATGATGGCATAATGTCTGAGTAGCCTACCTGCATGGAATTCTAAAGTGCATTAAGTACAGTACATGTACAGGGGGGTCCAAAAAGCTAAAACACACAGTAAGAGCATCATGCACAAATTCATATTAAAATCTCATAAAAATGAATACATTAGTTCAACGTCCCCCGTACTCAACCACCATAATTATAAAGTGCATTTCAAAGGATCTCCATATAAAAAATCACGATATAAAGATGTGTATAGAATAAAGTATATATACCCACTAAAACCAGAAAGACCTGCCACCTCTGTTTGTTATAAAATGGCACTATACTTGATCAACCTTCATAATAGTTAGAAACTCTCCTGGTCCTAATATACACTTCTACCTATCCAGATACTAAAGATATATGTAAAGGTCCTCACTAGTGTTTAGCCCTCCTGGATGTTTAGTGTCTAACTCCAGTATGTAGCGTGTCTCAAGGCGCCTTAGCTTAGCTTCACGGTTGCCTCCTCTTTTCTGGGCTGGGACTGCATCAATAACATAATATCTCAGATATTTAAGATTGCTATTGTGGTGCTCCCTAAAATGCCTCGCAACCGGATAGCTTGCATCGTTATTGACTATGGCCCTTGAATGCTCAAGGATCCTCTTGTGTGCAGCTAGCTTTGTGCTACCTATATATTTAAGAAAGCAGCTGCATTCCAATAGGTAGACTGCGTATTTGGTTTTACAGGTCAGATGTTTAATAATTACCCGTATGTTATCTTTGAAGGCTGTTTGAAAAGAAGTTATATTAATGCCATATTGGCAGGCTTTACAGTTTGAACAGTTAAAGAAACCTTTTCTTGCTGTTAGCCAGCTACCTAACTCTTGATCTTCCGGGCTCCTCTGACCTAGAGCATCGTGCATTGATCGGGTCTTTCTGTATGTGATTGCTGGCTGTTTAGGTAAAATACCACCTATTACAGGATCATCCTTTCCAATGGGCCAATTATGCCTAATAATGGCCCTGAGTTGTTTCTCTTGTCTCAAGTAGGTTAAAATTACTCTGGTGGGCTCATCTGCTAGGTCTGAATCCCCATATTGCTTAGGCTGGTATTAAAGCAGGTTGTCCCTGGCATGCTGTCTTGACTTGGCGATTGCAGCATCTATAACCTCTGTTTTATATCCTCTTTATAGAAAGTGTTCTTTGCTTTTTAGTTGTTTAGTAGATAAATGTACTTCATTGCTGCAAATGCATTGTATCCTAAGCATTTCCCCATATGGGATGCTTTGTATGAGGTGCGGGGGAAGTGAACTAGACGCTTGCAACACCGTGTTGCCAGCTGTTTGATTGCGGTAAAAGGACCTTGTAAGTTTATTGCTCACAATCTGGACCTGCACATCTAAAAATGTTAGTCTTTCTCTACTGATGGATGAGGTGAACTTGAGACTTACATCACTGATGTTGATCTGTGTAATGAATTCCCTTGTACTCTGTTCAGTGCCCTGCCAAACAATAAACAGGCCATCAATAAACCTTAACCAGGTAATGATATTTTCTTTGTAGACCCGCTCAAATTGCTTTTTGAGGACCAGATCCTCCCACCAGCCCATGAATAAACATGCATAGCTGGGAGAGAAGCTGTCCCCCATTGCTACCTCCTGTGTTTGCTGATACATCTGGTTTTTAAAGTGGAACAAGTTGTTTTCAAGACAAAATATCAACATATCAATAAGCATCTTATTGTGCTGAGCATACATCAAAGATCTGTTAACCAGAAAATGCTCAACAGCCCTGATACCATCATTGTTTCTTATTGATGTATATAATGAAGTGACATCCAGGGCTATCAACAGATATTCAGACTTCCATTCAATGTTAGCTATTTTCCGCTTGTGTCCTGAACAAATGATCTCAAGCTTTTAACATGTTCTTGCAAGAAGTCAATATATCTAGACATGTTTTCCAGAGGCTTCACATGCCGCCATTATAGGTCTCCCCTGTGGTTTGTGCCTGTTTTTATGGACCTTTGGGATAAAGTAAATCACCGGGATAGTCGGGTGCTACTTCTTAAGATATTTGTATTCTTCCAGATTTAGCAAGCCTAAACTCTTCCAAGCCAATAGCTTTGCAAAGAACACGTCCTGTGTAATTTAAGATTTATGGGGCAAGCTTTTCCTGTAACATACAGGGTCAGTAAGCTTCCTCCAAGTAGTCATGCAAGGGCCACAATACGATGTTCCCGCCCTTGTCTGAGTTCCTAATAACCACTTGCTTATCTTTCTTCAATTTGTTTTAAATAAGTTGGAAATACTTTCTTTCCTGGAAGGTCACTCGTTTTTTAGATTTATTGATGCATATGTTCAATTTCTTTATCTGCGACACCACCTACTCACTGAAGACATCTATGGAGTCTCGCGGCATAATAGGGACAAATTTAGACTTCATTTTGAATGGGGTGTCCGGTTTGGTGCAGGTCTCTTGAGTTGGTGACTTGACCCCATAGCCCATGTCTTGATTTTCTTGCGGAGTTGCACCATCCACCGGGCCCTGTTGTTATTTTCCAGATCATGTATGCCCGAAGAATGCCATAATCTGCGACTGTCAAATTCAAAGTAATAGGGCTGTTCTTTGCCCGTGCAGAATTGTCCATTTGCCTTGAATAAGATTGCAACTGATTATACTTTTTCAATTTCAACTTCCTAATGAATTTGTATATGTCTGCTCAAATCTGTGTGTAATTAAAATTGCTCTCTGGGCAATAATAGAGCCCTAATGAGAGCAATTGCTGTTCGGCTGCATTAAGATCTCCTTGGGCTAAATTAATGATAGTGTTTTCTTCACTTGTGAATGTAGCAGGCTGTTGTGCCCCCGCTCCTTCAATTTCCAGTACCCCCGTCCTCGTGCCGGTTTCTTGTTATATATATATAGTTTTATATATATATATCATCATCATCAAAAGCTTTATTTCGATAAAATTATATCATAAAAGCATACAAACAGACATAAAAATGCAATAAAAATCAGAACGAAATTCAATGAAGACGAAAGAGTGATACAAATATCAATTGACGGAATACTGGATAACGATACATTTCTGCATCCTTTTTCCACTCCCCCCTCAACCTAACGCATGACATCTAAAAACATTTTGAATAAATAGGTAGAAAAAGCAGTCACAAGGTTAAAAAAGTATTAAATTAGATTTGATACAAAAAAAAGAATTGTATCCCCTGAGCATTTTGACATGAAGAAAAAAAAAAAAAAAAAAAAGAAAAGGAGAGGCATTATATTATATTGTAGGGAGGCAAAAGAGGTATGTTACGACAGAGGACCCAGGAGCTTTAGTCTAATCAACCAGGACCAGGCAAGGAATTTGGCCACCCCGCATACGAGCAAAGCACTAGTGTCCGATTGTAAAATTCTAAGCGCCACGCGATGGTTCGCAGTGCCCAATTGTCTGCAGACGGGACTCAACCATCTTGACTTGGATTTTTGTAGACTGGGCACTCGAACAAGAAGTGCGCTACAGTTTCCACCTTCGCTTTGCAACATGGACACCTTGCAATCGTTTGATAGGGGGGTTTCCATTTATTTGTATACTCCCGAATGGGCAGCGTACCAAATCTGAACTCAATATACAGTCTCCTGTCTCTAGGCTTCTGGATAAAACTCCAACCTTGTCACCGGTTTATGTAAATAAAAGGCCTCAGTTAATCTACCAATATTCACAGCAGTGTTCTCTTGGTTATCAATCCAAATCCAATAAGCCTTCTTTAGATCGGCCTTGCTTAAGCGCATTCCAGACTCCCAGACTTCTCTTAAGCCCATTGCAAAGAAGGACTTTTTGATGTTAGACAGCCAAGTGATCCTGTGGGAACCCGACCAGCTCATCACTTCTCTAAGACCCTCAACATATTTGGAGAGCTCGGGGGTACGCCATAGGCGGGTCCAAAAAAGCAAGGGACGTAGTCTGGCACGTTCCCTGAATGAGCGCCTGCCCATATCTCTCATAAGAGGCTTTAGCGGGGTGCCCATTGGGAGCGAGACCAGATCCCTAAGGAGTTTGTTTTCCGACATTGAGATTTCATTAACATTATCGAAGCCCCAGAGTTCGGCCCCATAAAGTGCAGAGTTTACAGCTTTTGCAGCATAAACCACCAGTGCGGGAGCGACAGACCTGCTCTGGGATGAGCGATGTTCCTTCCCAATAGCCCCCGCAACTCTCTTGTGGTTTAGGAGCATTTTATCGATGTGGGGTCTCCAGCTAAGTTTGTCGGAAATCCTAATTCCAAGGTAATCAAAGATTTTTACAGACTTCAAAGAAGCTCCCTCTAGAGTAAAATTAATTTTAGAAGATCTTGAGGGATTAAACGAAAGGAGCTTAGTTTTTGAGGTATTTATAGATAAGCCTCTCAGATTGCAAAAAGGGTTGAACCTTTCAAGAAGCTTTTGCAACCCTGCTGATGTTTTGGAAATTAGCAGGGTGTCATCAGCAACGAGTAGGGCTGGAATCTTATCGCCCGCCAGGGCCGGGGCATCAGCAGGAATCTCCCGTAAAAAGCTTACCACTCCGTTCACAAGTAAAGCGAATAGAGTGGGAGCCATGACACAGCCCTGGCGCACTCCCTTAATGACCTGAATTTTTGGCGTTTTTTGATCCTGACAACCCCATCTTACCATGGGCAAAATTGCCCTCATGAAGGCGAATCAAGAGGTCTAAAATAGGTAGTGGGATTCCCAATTCCTTCAGCACCGACCAGAGACGGTCGCAAGGAACTAAATCGAAGGCAGTCTTCAGATCTATAAAGGCCAAAGGGAGACTGCCCTTGCCAATCGAAACCACCTTCCAGTGGAGGAGAAGGAGCCGAAATACCTGGTCAATTGTTCCCACATTTGCCCTAAAGCCTGCCTGATAATCTGACAAAACGTCATTTTCAATAGTCCACGAAAAAATTCTCTCTAACAAGACCCTGCCAATCACCTTCTGGCCAGCATCAATGAGGCTGATTGGACGGTAGTTAGCAGGATCTTCCCTGGAGCCCTTTTTAAAAATTGGGATCACCTCTGCCCCTTTCCATGATTCGGGGACAGGAGATCCTCTAAGGAGGGCATTAAGTAAGAGAGTAAAATACCTAGCCCAATTTTGAGGGTCTGCTCGAAACAGATCACCTGGCAAACCGTCCGGCCCTGGTGCCTTTCCTGGGACTATTTTATTAATGGAAAGCAAAACTTCGGGTTCCTCAAAAGGGGTAAATGGTTGTACAGGAGAAAATAATAATGAAGGATCAACATGAACTGTATTATGAGAACCTGCCCCAGAGTAAAGCTTTTTAAAATGTTCGAACCACGCATGGTCCGTAATATGGTTAGGAATAATATCAGGATCCTGATCTTTAAATTTCCTGAATAGCTTCCAAAAGGTGTTCCCATCTTTAGCCAAGCTGGCGGCCTTTAGGTCTAACCAGAAGACTTCTTCTCAATTACGTTTGGCTTCTAGAGTGCCTTTTTATACTCCTTCCTGGCATTTTTCACCAGAAGACAATCCTGTTCCTTAACAGCAGCCATCAAAGTGCTGGCGCCTTAAGGGGCTTATGTTTAGGGGGACGGGACGGTAACGAGAAGAAAGAACCCATCGTCTCTACTGTATCAATGTAAATGCTGTCAATAATGGGAGGCCCTTCTGTGACACTACATGCTGCCTGTAATTCTACTATTTTAGCCAGCAAGGATACTTTGATGGCATTCAGTTTTTGGTCGTTACAAACAATTTTCGGCCATTTCAAGTGCCTCTTGCAATTAGAAGGAACAACTTCCTTAGAAAGCATGGTTCGACCTGTGGCATGATTATGAGGGATAGGAGACCAGGGGTTTGTCATAGACAGACACAGGGAATTGTGATCACTATCAATTGATGGGACTATAATCAAATCCACGGTATATTGCCACAATCTACGATCGACTAAGATATAGTCGATACGAGAGGGGCAAATTGCTCTGTTAAAAGTATTTGCGCCAAAAGAGTCAGACGGCAATCTACCGTTTGCAGCTCTAAGACCAAATTCGAGTGAGAGAGCATTCAATTGGATGGCCAACTGGGACCACTTCTTGATTGGCAGCATGGACAGTGACGGAATACCCCACCTAGCATCATCAGCCACTATGTCGAGCAGGTCCTCTGCAGCTAGAGGTTCGAATGTATAGTTCATATCTCCTGCCACCAGGATTAAAGGTTCCGAAGGGCAGGTAGGTGATTTCCTCACTTAAGGCTGTGACAATTATCGACTTTGCGCCACCCTTCCTACCTCTTACATAAACATTAAAAAGCTCAACGGTGGGGCCACCTTTAACCCCATTAAGTGTTAACCGCATTAAGTCTAATGATGTACACAGATGATGTTTTACCCTACAATTAAGATTGATGCTTATCCAAATTATAAGGCCCCCTGACGGCCTCCCACGTCCATTGGAAGTAGCTGGTAAGAAAAAACAACTGAAACCTGATTTATACAATGGCTCTAGGCTCCAGGTTTCTTGGAAGATGCATATGTCTTGAGTATCAATAAAGCTGTTCCAGTCTGGTAACGAAAGCTTATTGCGTAAACCCGCAATGTTCCACGAAATTATCTTAAGACTGGTAATAGAAACTATGGAAACAACATCAACGGGAGTGGACATTTCGCATAATGTAGAATCACTTAATTCACCAAGATTATTACCAATGGAGCTGAGGGGAGATATAATTTTGTTTGAAAATTGAACGGGTAAATCAACAATGTTATGATTAGACTTGTTAACAAAAAATAACTGCGGTTCAATAGGGATGGGCGGCTCGGAAGTTTGTCAATCATTAGAGTCAAGGTTAGATTGGCCCTCTCTCAACATTTCTGACATGTGACCTCTCGTTGCTAAGGGTTCTGCACAAGGGTAGCACCTAAATTGAATAGAAGAGGTACCTGGAGAGAAGGTTCTAAACTCCAGTGCCAAAATTCCCTCAGCCACAAAGTGGCTGGCCAGGGTAAGTTCAATAAAATCAGATAGATTATCTTCAGATCTATGCCTTTGTGCCCTGACAATATCGCTCCTAATTAAGGATCGGTATTCCCTAACATGGCGAACCCAGTGTGTAACTTTATTTATCAAGAGCCCTCATCTTCTCTCCCCACTAGAACAGGGACACGGACCATAAAAACAGTGGGCTGCCTAGCAACACTAGGGGAGACACTTTGGGGAAGGATGGAAGAGAGTATCGGTCAGAAATTTTTGACGGTCTAGAGGTATTCGCTAGACTAGGGATTGAAGATGGTATCTTGATCATAGTGAGAGGACTAGCATTAGAAATCTGCCTTGTGTCTTTTGTATCATAGATAGATGTAACAAGGGGCGGGGACTGTTTACTAGTAGAATTTATAGGTAGATGGTAAGGATGTGCTAGTGGTGGCAAGGTAGAAGGCTCACCCAAATTATGACGCGCAGATTTCAAATTGGGTTTTTTAACAATGAGCAACAGTTCTTGAATTATCAACTTGAGTTCACCTATTTCTTCCCTAAGGGAGGTAATAGTTTGTATCACATTAAGTGTTTCCCTTCCACCGATAATAGGGAGCTTCCCCACCTCCCCCTTAGAGGCAGAAATTTGTGGTTCTAAGTTGCTAGGTAGGTCAATCTCGTCAGGTGCAACAAGGGATTCAGACAAAGGAGCATAACGATTGGTGCAAACTAAAATATGAGGTTCGAGGGGTACAGAATTGCTGCCTTTGTTGCCAAGGGGAGGGGACACCAAACATATCTCGTTTTCAAGTAAGCGTCCTCTCTAAATGACAGATTACGAGAAGGCTTTTTGTTAAACATAGGTGGAATAGTCACAGAACGAGGCGTACGGTTATTCACTGACGAGGATATGTTTGTAGTATTGGGAAAAGGAGGTTTGGCAGTATCAAGGATCAGTTCGCACTTCAATGCGATACATTGTAGAAATGGGCAGTACCTTTTTGGCAGTTCTTTTTGCCTTTTTCCTTTTAGCTGCCCCACCAACAGTGTTCGAAATCCCACCAGTGGTATCTGCCAGTTTCCTTTTACCCATATTGGGCAAATGGGCGGAGGGAGGCTATCAGAACTCGTAGATAATAAACAGTGATTTCCACAAGGCTTGGTAGGAACTAGGTCTCAAGGTGAAAAAGATAAATCCACTCTTATAGTAGTACAATACCTTTTACTAGGCCATCAGTCGCTGTACAACGGAAGCAAATACTCTCATTTCGGACTCCTCAGAGAGTGGGCCCAGCCCTGCCTCTGCCTGCCCCTGACGGCCTCAGACGGCCCGCTCTTTGCCCGGGCTTAGCCCGGGGCTCGCCCACGCGCATCCCGCGTCGCGGGGTTCAAGGCCGATATAAATTGTCTTCGCGCTCAAGGGGGCGGGACCTCCGGTGCAGGCGCTGCCCCTCAGGCTCCTGGGGCTTCTGGTTCAGGTTCGTGGCGTCAGCTATGCCCCCGGTAACAACACGCTGCGTCTCCCCTTTATATATATATATATATATATATATATATATATTTTCCGTCAGCTCACAGATCTTCACTTCCTGTAAGTACGAGCCACACGAATCCAGTTGATTTAGAATCTTTTAATGTTTACGGGCAAACAAAAATTACGCGTTTCGAGCAAACGTGCTCTTGGTCACATGACCATAGGTTCCGAGTTCAGTGTATTTAAAGTCATACAGGAACATAAACAACAGACTTTACAATTCATACATTTAGAAGAAAAATAACAATGGTATTTTTATAAATCATCAAGCTGCTGCGCAACGGTAATCATAAATATGAAAAGAATGTAATTTGAAGAATTTAAGAAAAAATCATAAAGGAACACCATTGGTTTTCTAGTGCGTCTCCTGTGAACAATCACATATAAAAGGTGGACAAGCAGAATTTACATACTTCATTGTATTATATTTATGTGAATACATATAGAACTTATAGTAATTCAAATTCAACATACATTTTGCTGCCGCCAAGATATGCAAAGAAAATAGTAAATGATTCATTAGTCTTAGTTTTCACCCGAAATCAAGGTATAGTACCCTGTCAAACTAAAGAAAAGTGTGTTTCAGGCTATTTTCATTATATACTATGGTGAAAATCACGGTGACCCTTAAGGAGATGGTGCTAATAAATAGTCACCAAATGCTCCGTGCTCGTATCAGATAACAGTAACGGTGGTGTCTGTGAATTTCCGGGTCCCATCTAAATGTGAAAAACAAGAATAAAATTTATATTAGAGCACATAGTACAGTGTCATTTGAAACACACAATTACAATCTAGTATATCTGGTTTTCCACCTACCGAATGAAAAAAGATTTTAAATACAAAGGCATATCTACAGCAGGGGTCATAAATTCAACCAAGAAAAATTCTGCAGTCATGAATGGAGGCCTATTACACAAAGTGCATGGGTTTTCTAATACAAAAAGTTTAATGAATAATACCATGCATTGCAGCTAAAAAGACGATCTACAGTGAACTCATATAACTTGGAACAGGAGTTACTGAATTACTTGAGGCTAAAACTGCATCTATCAACAATTTACAAATGCACATGCATCTCTTCGTCATTATTCATCCCAAATGGGGCTACACTTCCTGCTTGTAAGATAAACTTGGATTCTGCTCTACGTAGGGCCTGAATTCTGTTCCCTCCTCGAGGGTCTTTAGTTATGGTATCTAAGGCAAAAAACTTCGCCTTGGTCCAATCTCCATTGTGTTCTTTATGGAAGTGTCTGGCTGTACTGTAACTAAAGTCTTTGTTGGTTATGGCACGCCAATGTTCCAGTATTCTCTTCTTCACTGGAAACATGGTAGAACCTATGTACCACTTGCCCATATATATATATACTTATTTATTTTGCCTTTACTTTTTTGCTCAACATGTGCAGGCTCTATTTTTTCCATGCTGGGTGGTAGTATAGGGTATGCAGGAGCAGAAGCTCAAACCACAAGTTTACATCACCAAAATTGACCTTAGAAATTCAGCCTCATCACCCTTAATCTTGGATAAAAATCTTCCTCCTCAACAATAATTTAGCAGAGTTGCAAATAAATAGCTCGGACTACTCAATAACTGAGTTCTAGATCAGGGGAAAGGATTAAGGGTTTTATTATAAACTGTTGATTCAAGCGTTACAGAGAAATGCAAAATATTTGCCAAGAAGATTCAAATGCAAAATACATAGTCAAAAATCAGAATGATTCTAAGTCCCATTAAAAAGCAATATCATACGAGGAAAAGACAGTCTCACTAGCTATTTAGGAGGTCAATCTAATTCTGGCTCACCCCTAGAATCAAGACGATCCTATTCACAAATTCTGCATATCTAATTAGCAAAACCAGTTTCAGCATGGTTTCATACCATATATCTTTTTTTTTTAGAAATCTGAGAAAGTCATGTAATAATATTCCAAGTTAGAACGATCCCATTTTCTAAGAAAACATCAAGCAGCTTCAGCAACACATCAGCGTAGGAAGTTCAAGTAAATGGAACATTTTTAAATCAATAGGCCATACACCAGCTGAACAGTGCTTAGCCTAGCAAAAGTGTAGCTGAAGAAGGGAAGAAACCGTGACTGGTTACAGATTGTTACCAACACTAGAAAGTTTATTCACAGTGCATGCACAGTGGAAAAATACATTTAGAAATCAGCTTGTCTCTTCCATGGAGCCTGTGAGGAAAGAATATATCGTAGGAGAACAGGATGGGAGGGGTAGAGCAGGAATAGAATAAACAGCATCAAACACAATCCATATTAACTAATATAGCAAATTTATAAAAATGTGGCACAACTACATCAATAAACATAGTTCTGCATGTCAAATTGATTTTGTTTCTACTACAATAATTATTTTAGTAGCATCATTAAACCTAAGAATAAAAAATGATGATTAACTAAAATTATTCATGTCTAGTAACCTCTCAATCTGATTATTCTATAATCACTGTAGCACATTATTAGAACTTTATTATTCAGGAAATCATTTAGTTGAAATCAACATCAATCTTATGAGCTCCATCTCCATTTCCATTGACCTCTTTCTTTTCATCAACCTATTCTCACTTTTTTCTTTGTATTTACACCTACTAATCATGTACTCAGAAACATTTAGCAAAAGAAACAGATTAATTGCACACATCATTATAGAGGTCAGTATTGTCTGAAAAGCATTTCTATCTAAGTTACCCAGCCATTCACCAACCTTACTAAAACTCTTCCTTAACTCACTAAAGCATGAGTCTACAGTTTCCCATAAGCCAGGCTGCTCAAAAGGTTTAATCGTATGTGAAAGACGAGTCAGAGTAGTTATAAAAGAATCAAAAACTCTACTTTTATCCGTAATATATGAACAGCATCTTTTATCACTTTATAGACTCCACCCTCTTTTGCCAAAAGAGCATTTAATGCTAAATGATTCTGCATAACCATAGCTCTTATCGCTATCATTTCTACATTTACTCACTTTGATGACCCTGCTGTATCTATTGCAAGCCTATCTACAACCCTAGATAAACGCCTAATTGTCACTTCATTCAGTGCTACACCTACAGGGGAATTATAGCACCTAAGACATCTACAACTACTTGTCCAAAACTACATCTCACTCTTCCCAAACTATATTCATAATCTTATATATTCATATGATGAACTCTAGGAAACTCAAAAGCTAAGTAACATGAACCAACCCAATTTCTGGCCAAATTAAAATAAGCAGTTTCCTTTAAATTAGGTTCTCCACCTTGTAAATAGTTTCCACTAATTTTGTAAGTTCTATCACATAATGTTTCTACTACAAATTCTGCCTTACATTCCTTTGAAGAACTATGCCTTACCATACACAACTCACCTCATCTCTCTCGGTCCGTTCTCAATCTAGGATGCAAATTTGATGACCTGAATTCCTCTTCTTTTATCTGGTCTAATGCAACCTTCCGTTCTTCCCAATTTCTCACAATCCTTACTCCTCTCTCATTGTATTTGCTAATAAAATGATGCTGCTCATTTACTGTATTCCATCTTCTATATGAGATAAAAGCTTATTGTGACAAAAACTAACAAATGAGCACATTTCTCCTTTAAAACAATAATATTAGTCTTCTTTTCTTTTTATTTATTAAAACAATAATGAGGTCCTCTCTCCTTTCTCTCTATCTGAAATTGTACATTTCTCTGCTAAGAACTTAACCACTCCTCTACCCCTGTTCAAGCACACTTCCTCTCTTTTACATGCTCTGGTCCGTCCTGATCCGGTCTCTCGTGAATCCTTTTTGGCCTCCCCTATCTGGTACAATTCGCTTATTCTCCTCAATAATCGTCCTATTTGTTGGACTGTGTGGAGATCAAAGGGTCTGATGTGGGTTAACCAACTTTTCGATGGTCTTCTTCCATGTTCTTTTCCTCGATTCCGACTTCTGTTTCAATGCCCCCAGTCTTTTTTCCGCAGATTCACTGTCCTCATGGCCATCATACTTGATGTTTATTATTCACTTCCCTTGTCATCCTCTCCCGTATCCCACTCCCCACTTCTTCAGATCTTGTCTACTCTCCCTAAAGCCTCTCTTATCTATAAATTCTTCTCCTCCCCCAATCCGACCCGCCCGAAATCTAAATTGGAACTTGCTTGGGAGCTGGATCTGGGCTGTGACTGGCCTATAGCTGTTTGGGACAAAGTTTGGGCCAGGTCTTTAAAAATTTCCCGTTCCGCTTCACTAACTCAATCTATGTTCTTTCTATATCATAGACTCTATCTCTCTCCTGTTTCTATTTCTCGCTTTTCTCCTGATAAGGACTCTACCTGTTGGACCTGTTCTGCCCCTAATGCTGATCTTTTTCATTTACTTTTTCTGTGCCCTTCTGTTCTCGCGCTTTGGGATCAGGTGTGGTCTTATGTCTCTCGTCTATTTTCTATCTCGATTCCATACTCTATCCCTCTTCTTTTTTTAGGTAGTATTTCTGACACTCTTGATATTTCTTCTCACTCCTCTGGTCTATTAGATCTTATGTTGGCTCTGGCTTTCCAACACATTTCTTCTAACTGGAAGGATCTCTCTAAGCTCTCTATACAATGTTGGTGGAATTCTCTCTGTCACTATCATAGGCTCGATGTCCGTTTTGCCGCTGCCTCCACTCCTACCCTCAATAGAGATTTATTCTGGTTGCCTCTCACAACATATCTTGACCGCATGGCTCTGAAATCTATCTCTCCTTTATCCTCTGAGAATTTTAAACCCCCATAAGTGACTCTTCCTCTGTCCTTCTTCTTCTTCTTCTCCTTTTACCCTTCTTGTATCTTTTACATTTGCATTTGTCTTTCCTGCCTTTCAACTATTCCCTATCCTTGGCTTATTTGCTGTTTCTATTCTACCTAGTCTTTCTCTGATCTCTTTATCTATTCTTCTCCTAACGCCTCATATTTACCTTTTTCTTTCTCCTTTCCCTTCCTTCCCTTCTCCTCCTTTTTTCTTCTCTTTCCCCCTTTTCTTCCTGGTTGCCTTTAAAAATTTTACAAAATGCTTTTTAATCTTCCTTCAGGTTGCTTATGTTAACACATGATGATCTTTATATGATCTGTATTTTGTTGTTCACTATACTTTTCTTCAATAAAGCATTTCAAACACAAAAAAAACAATAATGAGGGCAAAAATTCAACCTAATCTCAATTGTTCAAAAGTTCATTTCAGTTTGGTATCAATTTTCTTTGTTCAACAGTTCTCTCCAAAAATGTAATCTCAAAAAACACTCTTTATTCAATTCAAGGTGGCTCTTCTTCTGTTTCAGATTCAGTTTCTGATTCACTCTCAAATGTGTACTGGCATTAGTTCACCAACATATAGTTGTTCAACACTTCTTCATCTTCGACTTCTGAGACTGTTGCGAGATACAACCATTCAGGCTGAGGCATATTCTCTATTTGGTATTCTCCTTGTCGTTAATCTTTTGACAACTGGTGATTCACTTCCACTAGAATCTATTTGTCTCGCAGGCTTCTCTTCTGGTTCACAGTATTTTCTTTTGCTAGTTCTTTACCTTGGTGTATCTTCCTCAACTATTCTCTGTTTGGCGTCAGAGACTCTTTATCCTACAAGGAACTTTGACTTGAACACATTTGTCTCCTCGGTTCACAGTGCACTTCTTCTTTCCTCTGGTGGTCTTTGCAATTTTCATTTTTAAATGCAACTTTTTTATTGTTTGGGTCAGAAGCTACTTCTTGTTTCCACTGGCTTTTGCAGTCTAACAACTCTTCACTATTATCCCTGCTTTTAAACTGGACTTTGAAAAATCTGGTTTTTCCTGTGAGCACGGTGGATCCACTGCGTTACACCAGTACACTCCACTGCAGTGGTCGTCGTCAACATTACTTGGAAAAGCCCTCACCACTGTTCCTCCAGGCAACGTTTCCTGGCATGTTTTTGAATTACAATACAGTCTCCTGGGTTAAGATCATGACGCAATATCTCTTGTTTCCTCTTTTGCCACATTCACCAGATGAGAGACAGATTTGACCATAACTTCCAGACCTTTGCAATAATCTAGCATGATATCTTCAGTTATTGAAACTAGTGTAGCTGAAGGAACATGTCCAAATCTCATTGCTCTTCCCATGATAAAATCTTGGGATGATAAACCAGTCTTTCTATCAGGAGTACGTCTTATGCTCATTAAAATAAGAGGAAGCTCATCAGGCTAATTTAAAAGAGTTGAAGCACAGACATTTGCCAGTTATTTTTCAGATTGCCGTTGGCCCTCTCCATAATTCCTGAAAATTGCAGTTGATAACAACAATGGCACTACTGGTTGATTTCAAATGCTATGCAAATTATTAGCAAAATCCCATTCATAAAATGAGTAGCACGATGTGTCTCAAAAGAATGAATACTAGAGAGGGGTTTTAAGAGTTGCGATATGCGATGGCGCCCACTGGTGTGTGCGTAGGAGTGTAAAGGCAAACAATCCAATGGTGCAAAAAGGACGGGGGAAAAAACAAACCCTAAACCCCCTAAGTAGACCAAGGTCTATAACATTTAAACATGGGATGCCTAAGCACACGTTTGCACACGTTAACAAGTAATACTTTGTAAGTACAAACAGTAGTGGAGAGAACATGAGTTCAAAGAAACACTTGATGAATCCAGTAGAGTGTATCTTTCTTGTTTTACTATGGATCCGTTGCCCAGCCAACACGTGTTTCGTCAGAGTGTGAACCCACGACTTCTTCAGGGCTATCAGGCTAACAGGGAAAGAACAGATAATCTCTCCACCGGTTGTAATTCCGTCCCGGCTTTACGGGAAAAGTGAGTATAGCCACTCTGAATGCTTTATACGGGTAAGTACCCCTTCGAAATAAGGACCTGTGAGGCGTGTGCGCCAAGTAGTCAGTACGGTGTCAAACAATCATCTAATGTCTCAAAAGAAGTAAGAAATCCAAAATGTGGTATCAATTCCCTCAACAACAATTTACCAATTGTAAGGATATCTGATCTCATTGGTGGGATAGGCCACAACGCATTTAGAAAGCAAGCAGTAATTACCAAGATGTGCTTTAAACCATTACAATTTGGCATCTCAAAAAAATCGGTCTAGAGACTTGTAAATGGACCTTGTTATTTGCCAGTATGATACCATGACAGTTACTGTCTTTCTTCCTTGATTATTTAAGTGGCATGTGATCCATTGTCCAAAAACATCCTCATCATCATTTCTAAATCCTGTATTTTCCCAGTACTTTTGAAGATTCACACTAGACTACCTCTCCCTGCATTGGACCTACTATGGAGATACTGCACATTGGATATACCATTGAGTTGGGGAGTACATATTTAATCTCAGCATATTCAAACAAATCCTGATAAATTTGCATATAATCTAAATTTTCCCATTTCTTGTTTTCTTCTCCTCTGGGGCTACTTTCTGTAGATCTCTCAATTCACTCAAATACGTCTGTATTAAATTAGTAAGGAAGGAATTCATGTTTTCTGCATTCTGTACAAATTAAATCACAATATTTTGCCATCTGGTCTGCACATTTATTTTTAAGTGTGATCTTGTGAGTTCCAGCCTTGTGTGCAACACACTTGACCAAAACCATTTCCTTTGGCTTTTGGTGCATAAAACAAATCCAATATGTAAGCACTATTTTTTATCAGAGCTCCTGAGGTTGCCATAAAACCCCTTTGGGACCACACATGACAATAGTTATTGACAACTCCAAAACTACACTGGCTGTCTGTATAGATTGTTACATCCGAATTCTCTGACAAACAGTAAGCCTTTGTCAATGTAACCGATTCTGTCATTTGTGTTGAAGTTTGGTTTGACAGAGACAATGCTTCTGAAGTTTCAGAAATGTAACATACTGCACAGGCATCTCTCAATGTTCCCTAATGGTCTCTCAAACAAGAACCATCAACAAACAATGTCAGATCAGCCATTTTTAAAGGTGTCTTTTTAATATCTGGTCTTGGTCTGGTACATGATTCAGTAACCTCAATATAATTGTGATCTGGTTCATTGTCAATATCATAACTTTTTGTCTTCACAACTTCCGTCTGAAATTGAAAGCAGATTCACTGGATTTAAGACATTATACTTCCTAACAGAGATATTTTCTGCTGCAAAAATAACTTGCTCATAGTGAGACAGCCTGCTGTTGGTTGTATGCTCTGTCCTTGTTCTGGTCAAAAGAATTTCCGCTGAATGTGGGACATATACAATTAAAGTAGGGCCCATTACAATTCCTTCATTTGTTCAATGGTAGTGCATAGAGCTGCAACTGATTTTAACAACATAGACGACATAAAGCAACTGGATTCAATACAGCTGACAAGTAAGCGCATTAGACAACCATGTTTCGGTGTAAGAATCAAAAGTGTATATCCACTTTTCTCATGACAGAATAGAGAACACTTTAGACTGTAATAAGACATCCAGAGTGTGGGCGCATGACACAAATTCTCTTTCAATTTTTCAAATGCATGAGCACATTCTTTGACAAATGATACTGGATCTTGAACATCACTACATGTCAACCTTACTAAAGGTTTTGCAATTAAGTAAAACATTGAAATTCACTGATGACAGTACCCAACAAATCCAAGAAACATCCAAACCACCTTCTGGGTGGTCGGCAGGCTCATTTTCAGATTGGCAGAAATTGGTTCTCCCTAGACATTCATCACACTTTTTTCTATATGGTGTCCAAAACAGAGGATCTACTCCTTACATACCTGCATTATAGTTGGTGAGACCTCATGTCCATTTTTTGCTACATGATTTAGCAAGGGAATTGTATCAAGTTTACAGTCCTCCTTTGACTTAGATTTGACCACTAGATCATCAATATATTGAATTAGGACTGGATTGCATGGCAACCTCATACTCTCTAGATCTTGCTTCAGGATTTGGCTAAAAATCAAAGGACTTTCTGTATAATCATGTTGGATTTTACACCACATAAGAACTTAATTCACAAATTGAAATGCAAAAAGAAACTGTAAATCCTCATTCAAATGAACTGAGAAGAATGCTTGGCATAACTCAATGACTCTATATCGTTCTGCATCTGATATAATTTGAAACAAAATCACTGCTGGTTTCAGTACCACTGGACAACACAGAACAACAATCTTGTAAATTATTCAGACATCCTGTGCAATTCTCCACTTGCCATTCGTCTTTTTAATTCCAACCATAGAACTTTCCAAGCACCTCCCAGAGCATTCCCTACTCAATCATCTTTTCAATCATTGAGTTTATTCCTTCTTCTGCCTATTCGGTAAGTCTGTATTGTCGAGTTCTAGAAAATATTGCATGTGACTTGACTTTCATTTTAACCAGCTATGCTATTTTAATCAGTCCAATCTCTTTTTCAGTAAAATACCATACCTCATCTTTGAAAGTATGGGCCTGATTACGATCTTGGTGGACAGGCTTACTCCATCACAAAAGTGACTGATATCCTGTCTTCCAAATTACAATTAAATAATATGGAACTTGTAATATATATATTTACTTTTACCCAACACTATGGGTCATTTTGCTTCTTATAATTTGGTGTATCGCCGGGTCTGAAGGCATTAGCAGTCAAAATTATTTCTTACTCTTAATACCCTATTCAGAATCCTGCATTTTCCAAACATCACGTTATTTCTTTGCATCTGTGGAAGTTATTTCACATTTCCCTTAATCATGTTGGGATTCAGACAATACTCCCTTCCAGTGCCTGATCTGTCCACAGAAGCGGCAAGCTATACTCTTTTATAACATTTCAACATTCACATTCATACCATCACCTCTAACACCACCATGCATCTGCAGTTGATTCACTCCATTCACATTTAGCCTAATGTGCACCCTCCTTGGAAGATTTAGCAGGAGTCAAACTGCTGCATTCTGGATCACCTGAAGTTTGTACAGGAGGTATTCTGGAAGGCCTACATGCAGAGCATTGCCATAGTCGATACGGGACGAGAGCATTGCCATAGTCAATCTGTTACGTTTGTGACAGAGTACCCATCTGGCAGGATTGTAATGAGGCCCTATGTCTTTAAATTTAGAGGCAGGTCTTTTGCTAAAACTGGGGATAACTGAACTCTACAATCTGGTAAGTTTATCTTGAACATTTAATCATAATCTTGTGTTTCAATCACAACGCGATCCATAATGCAATAAATCACACAATTCATTTTGCAGAGCAAGTCCCTTTTCAGCTAGTTCACAGGACTTGAATAATACAAAATTAATTGTTGCTTGTTCTCCATCTGACCAATTTTAATTGGAACCTCTGCTGTAGCCCTATCAACAATTTATATATATCACTGATTCATACACCTTAGGCTTGTCTTCCAGAGAGTGCTAGGTGTGGGACTTTGCAGAATGAACTGTGGAACAGCCAGCCCCTGTAGCAATCAAAAATGTAACTCGATGACCATTGACTTCACAGTCAACATAAGGGCAATTTTGGTCTACCTCTGGGACTTCTCTATGTAAGCAATTTTCCTCCCCACTCTGGCACCGCTATTGTAAACTGCTCCTTGCCAACTCATCATTTAGAATCAATGGATTCTGCTTTTACCCGACACTACCGGTCATTTTGCTTCTTATAATTTGCTGTATCACTGGGTCTGAAGGCATTAGCAGTCAAAATTATTTCTCACTCTTAATAACCTATTCAGAATCTTGCATTTTCCATACATCACGTTATTTCTTTGCATCTGTGGAAGTTATTTCACATTTCCCTTAATCATGTTGGGATTCTGACAATACTCCCTTCCAGTGCCTGATTTTTCCACAGAAGCGGCAAGCTATACTCTTTTATAACATTTCAACATTCAAATTCATACCATCACCTCTACCACCACCATGCATCTGCAGTTGATTCACTCCATTCCCACCAGCCTGAACGTCATATTTGAACCCATTTGATTTCAAGACCCTTTTTCCAATTGCATTGTCTAAGCAATCACCAACCTGTCCTTAATTCTTTTTCTCCTTTGCATGAGAATAATCACTATTGTATTTTGCCTGCTTCAAAATCTCACCAAAACACTTTTTCTGCTGACACAAATCATTCTGCTGAATGTAATTGCTAATATCTAGCCTCAGACCTATCACAAAAGGAGACAAGAAAACAGACATACATCTTTCTCGGGGGCGTAGGCTCCGCTATGTTTCTTGAAAATCTGCATAAGCGTCCCATAAAAGGCATGCATTGACTCTTTTTCTCTTTGCATGTTCTCATAATTCAATATGATGTAATATGATTCAGTACCTAAATTGTGTGCAGCTACTCCAGGGAGTGTCCGGGCGCAGTCACAACTGGCAGGTCAGGAGGAGAGCACAGTCAGTTTATCGGGAAAACCAGGTTTACAACTTCTTTTTATACAATCTTGAATTGCTTAAGGTGCATAATTCTAGGAGGAGCTGATTCTATGCTATCACCCCAAAGTAAGTGATCTACCTCTAGGTCTCTGTCTACGAACCCTGGGGGTTGGTATCAGGAATTTATTAGTAGTTTGAAGTAGTCTTGGTGGGTTGTAGAAGCTAAATGCGGTACTCAAGTAGGTAGGACCTTTGCCATAAAAAGGGTGGCATGAACCAGCACCAAAAGACTTGAATTTCACTCCCTCCCTAATAGGCAGCCTATGGATATCCCGAAGATGCAGCCTAATGTGCTCCCTCCTTGGAAGATTTAGGCGGAGTCAAACTGCTGCATTCTGGATCACCTGAAGTTTGTACAGGAGTTATTCTGAAAGGCCTACATGCAGAGCATTGCCATAGTCTATACGGGACGAGAGCATTGCCATAGTCGATATGGGATGTGACTAGTGCTTGAATGCCTGTTTTCTTAGCATAGGAGTGGTAGAAATTTCTCAGAGATCCCATGATCCCGAAGCAATTTCCCACCAGCCTTTGATTTGGTGCCCAAATGACAGCCTGTCATCAAACCAAATCCCAAAATATTTTACCGTCTCTCTCTGGGAATCCGGTGGGGGAGCATAGTCTGGCCAAAAGGTTAGCCAGAACTGTGGAAGAAATTCCCAGAAGAGGAGAATTGCAGTTTTAATGTCATTGCATTTCAGTTGTGCTTTTGCAACTGAGTGTTGTCCTTGACTTTTGATCCTGATTTATCTGCTAACTGGATTAGAGGGATAAGATAGATGTTAAAAAGAGTAGAGCTCAACACGGAACCCTGAGGGACCGCAGTGTCACCTTTTAAGGACCTGCTGAGCAGGAGGGGAATCCAAACCCTGTCACTCCTTTCTCCTGCAGACAATCAAAAAGACGGGCATGCGTAATCGTGTCGAACTCTGCCAACAGATCCAATAATATCAGTGCCGCTATACCTCCTGCGTCCGGGGTATCCCATATAAATTCTACTACCTCTACTAGAGGTGTTTCAGTGCTGTACAGGGCCCTAAAGCCTGTTTCCAAACTCTAGGAACAGTTGCTGTTTCTAGGGATAAATGAAGATTCTTATTGACCAGTGGGTTGACAACCTCCGCCCCAGCAGCTAACAGTTTAGGGGACAAAGGTCCATTGGAAACCTGATTTTAGTGTTTTGAGAGCAGTAAGGAAGCCTTCCAAAGAGATGGGTTCGAAAGAGCTCAGTTTATGGTTTCTTGCAGGTAACTTCCCTCACCAAAATGGAAGATCTTCACTTAGTGTGATTCCAGTGGTTACAGCGGTATTCATTTACCATTCATTTACTATTAAAATGTAGTATTTAATTAGTATGCATGAAGACTATGTAGTATGCCCACAAGCCGAAATATGCAAATGAGGGAATACTAGTTCTACTCAACTACCCTTCAAATACATGATGAACACTTCAATTGATTGCTAAAAGAAGACTAGTAGTATTCTTGAAGAATAGTATTTGAAGCTTAGTAGTATTCTGTTAGGGTTTATTTGCAGCTCTTTTGCTATTTCAAGAGCAAAATGAAGGCTAGTGTCATTGATTGTGACCACTGTTTGAAGACTAGTGGTATTCTTTGTGAGCAGTATGTGAAGACTAGTGGTATTCTTTGTGAGCAGTATCCGAATAGTAACGGCAATGATTGTGAAGACTCAAGTAAGACTAGCAGAATTTAAAGTGAATGTTAATTGAACACTATTGTGCTATTTCAAGAGCAAAATTAAGGCTAGTCTCATTTATTGTGACCGCTAATTGAAGATTAGTGGTATCTTTGTGAGCAATATGGCAATGACTGTCAAAAGTTAAGTAACTATAGCAGAATTCAAATTGAATGTTAATTGAACACAAGTCGCATTAATTCTGATTAATTTATAGCAATTTTATTCATTTGGTTGCTTGCACAAGGCTTCTCTTAATGATGGCTTTTGGACAAAATTTTATGTGTTACATATCTTGGGAGTCAATGATTCTAATACGCCTGTTCCAAAGTCATTAGTCATATAGTAAGCATTTTATAATTGTGGTATGTGAGAAGACCGGAGCAAGAGATCGTAGGAGAAGCACAAAGCAAAGGAGCCAACCCAGACATACACAGGATTGTACCAGGAGAACCCTCCTCCTGCAAGGAGAGAGCCAGTTGAATTGTCGAGAACCTGACTGAATTCCCACTTGGTCCATGACAGGACAGGATCACCACCGTTTGTTTTCAGGTTACCAAAAATGAGCAATTGTGCAAAATTCAATTAGTTGTCAGATAAAAAAGTAATTGTTCTAATTCCTCCTGTGTTGATTGTCCACCAGACTCCATTAATGTTAGAACTTATAAAAACGATTCACTAAACACGTTTGTACAAGGCGTTTATGGCATTGGCTTGTACATTTTTTTTAAAGGAAATGCAGTTGGACACAAGTGTGTGATATGACATTTCAATGAAATTTGCCTATGGAAGAGCTATTGGTTTTGCCAATGTTTTAGCCATGTTGTGCACTAGCTAGTGGTGTGGAGTGTTGCAGTGTGGAATTGCGAAGAGTGGAATAGAGTGTCGGAGAATGGAGTGGCAGATAGTGTCATGTATTGGAGCGACAGAGTGGAGTCGCATAGAGTGGTCTACAGTGGAGAGCGCATAGAGCAGAGTTACTAATATGTTGCTGCATAGTGGAAGTCCTTTTGTGAAGGTTGATGGGTCGCCTTTCTGTAGCCTATTGCTGTATTTGAGTTTTAAAGTAGTACTAATGGTGTAAAACCTTCGCTAAGTCAGTGTCAACAATAATATAAATGGCAAAATATTAAATGCAAAAATATGTCACAAAATGTGCTGCATTCCCCTACAAAATTTGCCTTTTCTTACCACATAATTTAGTCAAATGCCCCATGATTTGGTCCTCTTCAGCTGCATAATTCCAGTGGCCCCTACATAGATTGGCAATTTCTTGAGATAAAGGAAATACAGTTGCCTGTTGATTCTCAAATATTTACCGGCAGCAGCGAATAAGAAGAAAAATGTTTAGCGGTGAGTAGTGTTACTAGAATGTGTTGTGAGTGGGTGATGGTATAGTGAGCAAGAAGCACAGTGGCTTTGAGTAGGGTCTGGCAAAACTGAGAGGGATATGGAGTGGTTTTGTTAATGACTGCAGATTAGGACTTCAACTGGCCTACAATGCAGTAGGCGTTGCTTCTTATTTTTTTTTTTAAGGGTCTGCATTTGGTAAACAAACTTATTTCCGAGATATGCAGGTGAGGAGTACAAAGGGAAAGTGTCAGAGAATTAGGTGTTTTGGGTTATGTGGTCAAAGTTGCTGCTACTCACTTGGTTTTAAAATATGAGTTTCACTTACCTTTTTAGCAACCATTCTTACCTTGAAATGTTCTTATTTTTCAAACCAGTAGCAGGGCAATCTGACGAATAGCTGTAATAATTTACAAGGAGATATAAGTGATTTACTAATGTAAAAATGTTTTTTGTAAATAGGCAGATAACATTGTGAATTCAACTTCTTAAGCATAAACTGAGACCGAATGTGTGGTTGAGTTTCACTAACCATACACCATATTATGGCATATTGAGTGGTGAATATCATAAAATTATTACACAGTCACCACAGTTTAGTTCTAGTTTGGCCAGAGTTTCCATAGGAAAGGCATTTTTTCCTTTCTTTAATAGCCTTGGTACCGTTTCATTAAAAACATTTTTTAAAAACAATCACTTTGGCTTCATCATGGAAAGTTATGCAGAAATTATACCAAAATTGATCAGCAAAATGTTAGAACTTTATAGAGAAAACCTGCTTTTGGTTATTTGGTGTACATCTGTTGAGCCATTTTTGAGAAATTAGCATCAAAATGGAGATCATGATGAGCAGGTCTCTTGTCTTCGTGGACTAATGCATCCACTGTAGGAGTCTATAAATGACCTCACTGCAACAGGTTCAAATCCCAATGCACTCAGCCTTTTATCCTGAGGTTGATAAAATGAGTATCATTGAGTTGGGTAACAATAAACATCTATTAATCAGCAACAAGGTATCTTTTCGCTGAACATGTGCATTACAAATGTACATGTTATGTTAGGGTAAACAACAGTTAAAACTTAAAAATAACTGAACCATTGGTGCCAGATAATCTGCGATTGTCCCATTCAAAGTGGAAGGGTGGACCCTGAATGGCTATCCACAAAAATGAGAATGTTGGGTCAGCCAGCTCAATCCTCTAGTCCTGAAGGGGGAAGAAAAACCATGAAAGGCCACATAGGGGTCAGGATAGGCATGTCTTTGCCTTTGGGACACCCCATTTTAATTCTAAACAGGTAAAAACAGAAAATAAGAAGATTGGGTCGCAGGTACCCTGGTATCAGTGCCTGGTTCTAGGGTACCCAGCGCAGTAGCCACAGTGGTACCAAGAAAACATTACAAAATAAAATACAAAACCCTACGGCCAATCACCACTTTGCACATGCGAAAGACAGGCACCATCATATCATGGAAGCCAACAAAAGGACAGGAATTCCTACCATTATACCCAACCCAGCATTTTACCAAAGGTAGCCAAAATATCATGCGTGCTCACATATGGCCAAGAATGACCCTTTTTGTGACTGGGCCAAAGTTTTCCAAAGGGTGGGTATCATGCAATTGTTGCCTAGTTGCCAAGGAAAACCATTATGTGAGGGTCAGCATATCACCAGTGTTGGCAATGGGAGCAACACTACTCCCTCAGGCACTCACAGAGCCTTAAATGTTTTTCTAGATTACCTTTTACTGCTGTCACGACGCCAAATGGTGCTCCAGGCTGCCTTGCTTTTCCCCTCACGTAGACAGCAGCAGTTCCCCGATTAGTACTCCTGGGAGAAGTGGACGTGAGTCCTTTGGGTTGACTGCAGGAGACAACTGGGAGAGAATGACACGCCTACAAAAGAAACTCCACACAAGGTTATATCAAAAATAGGCTTTGTATTATCATAGAACACATTAGAAACATAATCACACATTTACACTGTCCCAACTGGCACTGGGCAATATTCACAGGGGATTATATACAGGACCAGGCCAATCAGGCCACGGTCAGAGTCATCAGAACAGGTAAGTAAACGTAAATATAAAACACAACCAGTTACTACTGGTACCATAATGACCTAAGCATTAGGTGCTTGTTGGAGAAGTTTGTTTGGCTTTGTGAAGGGACAGGTATGGCAGTGTCAGCACATTGCAAGTGTGGATGTTGGGTTGGGGGACGTCTGTTCCACACAAGTCTCCGTTACAGCAATCACTACTGTTCACAGTAAGCTGCACATCCGATTTCCACCCAATAAAGAAGATGTAGGACTGCGGCTAACGCCAAACTGTAAAAAGTCCCTAGGCATTTGAAAGCATCACTGCGTATGAGGAAAGACTCATCAGTGCATAGCTGCCAAGGTTTCAGATTGCTTATGTGTGACATTTCCATAATTTCAGTGTAATGATGAGTGACATTTAATGACTGAGTGACACTTTCTCACAAACAAAATCAAGCAATGAAGACGAGGGAAACATAAATATAAGCAATTACACCCATTTGAGCAACAAGGAACCCCAAGAAGATCTTAAAACTGCTGGAAAGCACCTGAAATGGAAGGGCACTAGTGACCTGATCGTACTGTTAAACAAATGTGACAGGTGGGTCCACCTATAAGCAACTTCCAGAAAGCAAGTTATTAAGTGTGAAAAACGGACACACTAATGACCCCTGCATTGTAATGTGCAGCTGCAAGGGGCGCAATGCCCACTGGGCTGAATGGGATTTAGCCCGGTCTGTGCAGCTTAAGCTTCAAGGAACACAAGCAGTTCTTGAGCTTTCATGGGCTCGGGCCGGGCAGGGATTGATGCCTCAGACTCAGTGCTGTCTGGTCAAAATATCCACTCATTACAGGGTGGCTGGTGGGCTCTGTAGTTTAAATTATCGAGTGACTACATGTTTGAATAGCCACTCATGAAGCTTTGTAAAACCAAAAGAAAGAGAGAATATTGTCTGCTTGTCTTTTCTATTTACGGTACTCTGTTATTCTTTGCAGTATAACCCCTTTGTGCTCTGCTTACTGATCTTCCAAGAACAAATACCGTACCATTGGACTTTTAATAACTATTATAAATATTGTGACAGTTCAGACCTTGAATTTAAAACTATGCCATCTGTATATCGTTCTTGAACCTTTCTGTTTTACCCAGGCACCGAGGGGCAGATTTATAACGGACTTACGCCACTTTTACGCCGCCGTTGCGGCGTAAACCCTGCGCCATGTTGCGCTCCATTTACAACGTGACGCATCTAGGGAGATGCGTCACGTTGTAAAGCTTGCGCCACATGTGGGCGTACCTGCACGGGGGGGGCGTTCCGGCACAGGAACGCCTCCGAAAAGTGGCTGAGTGAAATCTACAAGATTTTACTCAGTCACTTTTCCGGCCATGCTGCGTCAAAACCCTGCGCCTGCTTGAAGCAGGCGTAAGGATTGACGCAGCATTGTCACGATAGGGCACCCCCGAGCCTTGCTGGAGCTGCGTCGCGCTTGCGACGCAACTCCAGCAATGCGCCAACCTTCCGCCATCAGATGCGTCACGCATCTGTTTATCCTTGCACCACGATGCGCTGCATTGTAAATGAGGCGCATCTATTGTGGCGCAAGGGTAAACTTTCGGGACGCATCTTCCCTGGCGCATCCTTGCTGATTTGCAGGGATGCGCCAGGGAATATAAATCTGCCCCCCAGTGTGTAAGCAAACTGAATTCTTTTGCCACTACATGTAGCAAATGTGCGGAAAAATGAATAACTTGGAGTTGTCGTTGTGCAGGTTCATGTGATAATCATAGCCACTTAGGTCATAAATCTTTCAAGAATTATAAGGTCCGAAAACCACAAGTGTCATTAGCAATGCTCAGAAATTACTCTCGACGGAAGAAAAACATTTAAACCAACTTGACGGGTCAAGAATGGCTTTACATGCCACATCCTGTCATATTAAATACTAGCACAGCTGCCTTGTTGAAAAACCGAGGGTTAGCAGAGTCTATGGTGATGGTGAAAAGACAGATTGCTGCAAAAGTAGAGTATTTTCACACAAAAAAGAGTTTTGCTTTCTGGAAACGTAACGGATGATACGTTGGCTGACCAATCTTTAAGCATAAAATGTTTGAGCGATTACTTTTTATTGTCTCCCACCATCATGAACATCTGATAAATGTTACTGAATATTTATTTACGACACCAAAAGAAATCACGATAGAGTAATTATTTTTGTATTATGTTTTAATTTAATTTGCAGTTTTCTATAGTGCTCACATATCGAGAGCACCAAAATGCTTTGCTAAGATTAACATTTGACGTTTCAATAAAAACAACGATGGTGAATCAAAATGAGTCTAATTGTGTACACGCATAGACATATACAGTATATGGTCCACACGAGGTAAATGATAGTAAAATAAACAGGTAGCTATGTCATTCCTTTTTTTAGATATCCATGCTGATTTCGACTTTCTAATCGGAGCGTCTGAGAGTACAGTCCACCAAACCGGAAGGCGGTTTTTCCAGGAGGTATTAAATCAATCTCCAAGCGGGATACACGAGGGTAGACTGGAACGCAAATAAGTCGTATGGGTCTCGGTGGCGCAATTAGAAAGTTAATGAGAGGAGAGGAGAAATTGTTGGTTGAGAAACAGTTTTATATAGCGCGAACTCGACCCGAAAGTGTTGAAGCACTTAGTTACATTACACAAGGACACATTAATTAAAAAACAATTTAGGCATGGGGAAATTAAATGCTTTGCCCAGAATCACAGGAGTTTGAGCGAGCGCCGAGACTCGAATCTGGCACCCATGTCTCTATATACCCTCGATGGAAGTGCTCCGTTTAACAGTCCGTGCAGGGCTCCAAACAAAGCCTCAAATGCAAGTCCAAATGTTCGAGGGGCCCATCTCTTAGAAAGAAAGCATGAGAGTAGTGTTTTGTTTGGCGGGAGAGGCGAATACCCAGTTAAGTGTATTCATGAGGTCTGCCTCTGTAATAGAGCCAGCAGTCTAGTAGCTGGGGAGGGCGGAGCCCGAGGGTCAGGGGAAGAGGAGGAGTTACGAGGGGATAGGACAGTTAGGAAAGGGACCAGATAGGGACCAGAGGTTAGTGAATAAAGCTCCTGGTAAACCCTTAAAAGTGTTCGTGTCTCTTTGTAGCGCGATGCTACAACTGGCGACGAAGGTGGGATGAACAAACCCCTGCCATCATAGAGCCCAGGAGTGTGGTGAGGAATCGGACCTGCCTGAAGTGATCGATCACCTTGCAGTGTGATCCACGCTGGACGCGTGTCGTCCGAATGCCACCGGTGAATACAGGAGTCGGGAGCCCACCCCGACCCTACCTCGTGTCCCAGAGCTAAGAAGAGGTGCCTCGACGTTGGAGACGCCGTCTCTAGAAGCCTGCCAGCAAGCGCTGTTGAGCGCGGTAAAACGGGAGCTGAAAATCATCGTTGCCGGCTAATCTCACGCCCGATGCGTGAGTTTTGGCATGCTCGGCGCGACAGAAAAGCGGGAAGCTGCAGACGAAGGCGGGAGCCCACCCCGACCTCACCTGAGTGGTCGCTGCGAGGGAGGAGCAGAATTTGAGGTGTGCCACCTGCCACAGATGCCCGCTGGTGAGTCCAAAATGTTGAGGGCTGAATGAGTTACGAGAGGAAGCCTCGTGTGTCTGCAGTGACGGCGGCCATCTTGGAGTCAGGCAGGCTCTCGAGACAGATCCCTGGATTTTCGGAGGGCGGCCATCTTGGAGTCAGGCACGCCGGAGTCTAAACAAGCATTGGCGAGAGCAAGTAAGCAAGCATTGGTAAATGCAACAAACAGGACATAAACAAGCATTGGCAAGTGGAAAATAAGTAAGCATTGATGAGAGCAAGCAAGCATTGGCAAGTACAAACAAGCAAGCAGTGATATGAAGACATTAACAAGCATTGGCAAGTGGAAAATAAACAAGCATTGACGAGAGCAAGCAAGCATTAGCAAGTGCAACAAACAAGCATTGATATGAAGAAATAAACAAGCATTGACAAGAGCCAGCAAGCATTGGCAAGCACAAACAAGTAAGCATCGATAAGGAGACATCAGCGAGAGCCCATCAAGAAACAAGAGTCATAGAAGGAGCGGAAAGAGGACGACGACGCAATGGCAACTTCACCATAACGGATGCCCCTAGTTGCAGGAGGATCACACCTGCGAGCTCCGGAATGTCTGACCGTGACCCCTGGAGGAAGCATGGGCCCCAAGTGGCAAGAATGGTTGGAGGACTTTGAAGACTATATTGAGGGATCCAAGGTAACGGAAGACAAAGAAAAGTTAATTGCTCTCCGCAACCTCGCAGGCCGAGAAATAAGCAAAATAATAAAGGACCTTCCGCCTGCTGAAACGGGGACATATGACGACGTACGTGACGCACTGAACAAAAAATTCCTTCACAAAAGAAATGTAGATTATGAGCGACACACATTCCATCAAGCACGCCAAGGAAAGGAGGAGGCGATGGGTGCATTCATCACTAGGCTGCGACGGCTGTCGAGATACTGCGAGTTCGAAACGTTCTCGCCTGACGCTGCCATCAAATCGCAAATCATAACAGGTTGTCACTCAGAGACACTTAGGCGGCGGTTACTGAGGAAACCCCATGAGTTAGAGGAGATCGAAGACATGACCCGCATATATGATCAAGCGGAGGAACACGCTGCCACCATTGAAACAGGTCACAACATCAGCCATGAGCGAGCGCACCGCGTGCAAGAATGCCCGAGTGGCAGAAGGAAATATTCGTCAGAGAACAACTGGAGGCATAGCACGTCGTCCCACCAACGGCGTCCGGAGGACGGCAGAAGGGAGCTCCAGAGAAGAGATTGGAAGACAGAAAGGACGAAGCGATGTTACCGGTGTGGACGTGACTACCCCCATGTGGACACCTGTCCGGCCATGGGCCAACGGTGCAGGAAATGTGGGCGGTCCAATCACTTCGAGGCAATGTGTGGGGACTACCACCAACACAGGCGGAGTGAACCGACGAGGTCGTCCCGCTCAGACACACGGAAACATCACGTACGAGCTGTTCAAGGAGAATTTGTGCGGTCCTCAGGCTCATCACATTCCAGCCGGGAATCATGCAGGTCACGTTGGGGACGCCGATCCCCATCGTGGGACTCAAGATCATCTTCCTCCAAAGACTCGACCTACACGGTGGAACACTTGAACCTGATTGCGGATGCTGAGCAACTGAAGAAGTATCCACGCCTAAATATTAGAGTGGGGAATCATGACACCAAATTCATATGGGATAGCGGAGCCTCGCTGAACTATATTCCAAGTACGGAATATGAGAAAATGGTCCCGAAGCCCTCACTAACTTTCGCACCGGTCAGTGTTTTCACGTGGATGTCCAAAACACCACTCCCCTGTCTGGGTAAATTCCACACAATGCTCACCTGTGATGGCATCACCATACCGGCAGTCATACACGTCATCAAAGGGCCGGAAGCCGACTGCCTACTTAGCCTCCCCACTGCGGAGCGTCTTCATCTGGTGGAAGTCTTATTCACAGTTAATGACAGTAAGAACTGTGCCAGCAAGCCTCCCAAATCACCTCCCAAACCGGGGAAGGTGAAGAACACGACTGACTACATGTCCCGCCACCCTCTGCCGTCGTCAGGATCCAAACAATTGATTGATGGGAAGTACATGGACGCTATTCAGGAAGTCACCGCCAAAGACACCATCGTGAAAGATAGTCACCCCTGTCAATCGACTAGCAAAAGCGATCCACCGGCATCACTACAAATGACCACCCTACCCAATGGAGCGTGGCAAGAAGTTGCCCTAGACTTCCACGGACCGCTGCAGTCTGGAACATATGTGGTCGTCATCATTGACAAATATTCACAATTTCCCATTGCACAAATAACATCGTCTACCAGTGCTTCCTGCACCCTCAAGGTGCTATACGAGATATTTGCAACATGGGGTATTCCCAAGGAAGTCAAAACTGACAATGGATCGCCATTCAATGGTCACGAGTTCAGTGCTTTCGCGAAATACATGGACTTTGAACACCGAACAGTTTCACCACTCTGGCCACAAGCGAATTGTCCCATGGAAAGGTTTGTGACTACACTCAAAACGACATTGCAGCAAGTCACCGCAGGGAGGGGAGAACTGCAAGCAGCTCTGAACGAAGCTCTCAGAACCTACAGGACAACTCCCCACTCAACCACCGGACAATGTCCTGCGACCCTCATGCTAGGGCGGACCGTGGGAAATCGGTCCCTGAGAAGGGAAAGTACTCTGCAAGCGGTATCGCCAAATTACATGCACCAGGAAATAGCTGGGACTGACAAGCCTGACAAGGATAGACTGAAACCGTATGCCAAGGCCAAGAGGAGGGCGAGGTCTCCATCCTTGCATGAATGTGATCATGTCTGTGCGAGCCAGGAGCAGCAAGAAAAAACTAATCCCCAAGTCCGTGACGAGCCATTAGCAACTATTCAGCACAAAGACACAATGCTGACGGCGGAATACGAACGGTGCAGAATCCCCTGGAACATATCTCACGTCAAGAAGTATCTGCGAGACACAAAAGGACCTGAGGTGAGTCTGACTGACACTTCAGCACCTGAAGAACCTGATCCTAGTGATACGGGGGGCAGAGGTCAGCAGAGTGAGTCCGTGCCAAGCGTGTTCACTGGGAACACATCGTTGTGGACACGTCGCGATATCCAGCCACCCAAGAGACTCATCGAAGAGTTGGACTAGAGCACTGTTGCTCTGTTATTTTATGAAGAAAAGGGGAGATGTAATAGAGCCAGCAGTCTAGTAGCTGGGGAGGGCGGAGCCCGAGGGTCAGGGGAAGAGGAGGAGTTACGAGGGGATAGGACAGTTAGGAAAGGGACCAGATAGGGACCAGAGGTTAGTGAATAAAGCTCCTGGTAAACCCTTAAAAGTGTTCGTGTCTCTTTGTAGCGCGATGCTACAGCCTCTCCATTGCGATCTTTAACAATCGATTGTTAAAGATCGCAATGGGGAGGCACACCTCATGAATACACTTAACTCGGTATTCGCCTCTCCCGCCAAACAAAACACTACCCTAAGCTGCATTTAAATGACGGGCTCCCGCTCTTGCCCAAAATACCAAAGGGTTGAAGAGAGAGGCTGGAAATCACACACGCCTCTCCCCCGTTTCCATTCCCCGAAAAAATACCAACAAGATAGAAGTATGTTTTCTCCGTCGATCCCGTTTGTAGCAAACACAGCACCGAATTCCAATCATTGGTACTGCCCGCCCGGCACAGCAACTCTTTCTCCCTGCTCCTCGCCCTCGGTCCCACTCGGACTGCACTTCCGCTTCCGTTCTGATGAAAAACATGGACAAAAGAAACAGAGAAGGGACTACAACAAATGTATGGTGCAATTAACCTGGCGGCCACCAAGCATTGACAAAGTCAACCTGTTCCTAATTTATGCACACACAAACATCAAGTTCTCTGCGGATGTGCACACCATCGCTAGACGCCTTTTTATTTTTCTTGTTTGAGCTAATAATTGTAGAAGCAGGTGCCACACATTTTCATTTGCGTAGAAAGTAAAGCATTTAAGTGCCGTTTTATATAGCGCAAACTTGTTCAAAAGACATCAGAGCGCTTTACATAAGAACAAGATATTTTTGCACTTGAAAGCCTGATATTGCAATTTATTTTAGGAACAGGGAAGTTAGGTGATTTAATCAGGGGAAGTTGAGCAATACCAATACGTATTGTTTCAATTCTTTACCTGAATTATATTATTTTTATTATAACTGCCACACATAATATTGTGGAACTTTGTATTCCTTTACTATAACAACCACATATATTATGTTTTTTAAGAGTACCTAAAATTATTAGTTTAAAAAAAATGGAAAAGTTGTGCTACAATATTACTATTTAGATATTACATATTTTTGGGATTTGCAATACATATTTAAGGGTCTAATAATTTAAATGAATCATAATAATATAGCAATGAACAACTACACACATGTGTATGTGTGTGTGTGTAAACACACTACATATATATATATATATATATATTATATATATATATATATATAATATATATATATATATATATATACACACGTGCTAGGCTGTAGGTGGAATTACTGTGCAAAATAATAATTTACAATTATAGAATGAATTATAAAACACTGTAACTTTAGGAATGCAAAATAAAAGCACTTTGAATGTAACAAACTGCTATGTAAAGTTGCTCTCAATGTGCTTACGTCACTGTAATGGCCCCCAGCAGTGCACTGTGGAATAACTACTGCGATTCCTATTTGCATGCATTAGAAAACTTGTGTAATCGGTTACTCATTCTCAATTCATCAGGAACAATGTTGTTTTGTGAAGTAATCAGAAAGTTTTTTTCAAATCATCCAGCTAGTCCTCAGGAACAAAACCACATTGTGAAGTAATCAAGAAGTCATTTGCACATCATCTTCAAATCATCAGGCCTAGTTTCTACAGTCTGCTGATGACTTCAAGAGCTTGTTGATGTCTGATGATGTGAAAATGACTTCTACGGTAGTTCAATGATCATCCAATGACTCTGGGATGGCTTCTAAAGTAATCCTGCTTGACCTGGGCAATTCAAAATACAGCGCTCACGAGGCGCTAGAAGCCAAACGTCCAAGGGGCATAGCTGGGCCCAGGGAGGCCAGCACACAGGGCCCTCCAGCAAGGAGACAAGCCCCCATGGCGGTCCCTCCCGGGCCCCAGCAGCAGCATGCTCGCAGCTCAAATTTCCCTAGTTTTCAGCTCCACGTAGAACAAAGGCCAGCGAGCTGTCGGCTAGCCAGTGCTGCTTGTTTGGACACCAATTGCCATGACTGATTGGCCGAAACATCCTGGGAGGCAGAGACAGGGCTACAAGGTTGGTTGCAGTATAGCCCTTATCCAGTTTCTTTTAACAAACGTTATTGAACACATGAGAGTAACAAGAAGACAGTAAAACTAATTTATTCAAACATAGCGAAAATCTGAACTTATCATTTAAAAGAATAATAGAAGAATGTTGGCTTGGAGTCTGGAAATGAGAAGATCTGACTTTAGAAGGGTGCAAGGGTGTATTATAATGTTCAATGGTGCTGCGGCTGCTTGCAATACTTATACAATAAGGAGGGATGTGGTGAAACAGCCAGGTTCTAGGTTTCCAGTCTTAGATCAACATCCTGTGATTTTGGGCAAATTACCTAATCGCGCTGTGTATACAAAAATGAACGTGTTCATGAGCTACCAGTGCTTTTGTAAATCCCTCAAATACCTTCGGGTTGACTTTGTGCTATACAAAACTGAAAAATAATATTAATATTGAATTTAAACACAACTGTTCTGTTCTCTTTATGAAGGTCAATTATTATCCCCTGTGTGTCTCATGTGCAGCTGTGGGATGGGCTGGGCAGTGTCTGGAGTCTTATTTCCAGCACGCCTGAGTTTTTCACAGGTCTTTAAAGACCATTTGCATATTTGCATACCTTTGTAAACTGGTTACGGAGGCTTAATTTTTTATTCAGGTTCCAGTACCCCTGGAACCTCCGCTCTGCCTACCTTACATTTGTATTTTAGATTTACTGCCATAGTGTGAGAATGCATTTCATCAAAATGAATATAAAGTAGGGTTGCCAGCACGACCCTCCCCAACCCCCAGTCCGGTCCCCACACTACCCTGCACGACCCCCCAGCACTACCCTAAACCCTAAACCACTACCCTACACTACACAAACACCACAACACTACCCTAAATCTTAAAACACTATGCCCAGCATGACCCTCCCCTGACCCCCAGTCCTTTCCCAACACTTAAACACTACCCTGCACGACCCCCCAGCACTACCCTAAAACCTAAAACACTACCCTACACTACACAAACACCACAACACCCTAAACCCTAAAACACTACCCCCAGCACGACCCTCCCCCAAACCCCAGTCCGGTCCCTACACTCAATCACTACCCTGCACGATCCCCCAGAACTACCCTAAACCCTAAAACACTACCCTACACTACACAAACACCACAATAGTATAATAAATAAGGCATAAAAATAGTATAATGAATACGGCACCGATCTACCATTCAGCATGCAGCTTGAATAGAATGTTAATAGTAGTCTGGGTAAAGTCCAGTAGTATTCAAATTGTTTGTATTCACTAAATGTTCTGCATTGTAAATGAAGTCTATGCGATTACAAATAAGTATGTGCTTAGTATTCTGTTAGTATTCAAGAAGTATCACTCACATATCGGTAGTCTTCATGCACTAGCCTTCCCAAAAAGAACACTATTGAATACTAAAATTGGCATAAAATAGTCTTCGAATGCTATAAAAAGACAGGTTAACCACTAAATGTAGTATTCAACTTCGGTAAGGGTTAATATTTGAAGTTTCAGCTTCAGTAGCTGGTCTTTTACCAGCTCCTAGGCTTGCCTGAATACATTGGACCTTGGAGGTGATGAAACTAGACAATTCTTCACATCATTTGTTAGAGGCCTCCTTGGAGTGAGTATAGGCTGATGGGGTCATAAACCTCTTGACTATCGTAAAGATCTCCTTTGAATTCTTTCCAGACTTCACAATGCGCTTCTCGTAATACTAACATTTAGCTTTTAGTATGGCAGCATAATAGTTATTTTGTGCTCTTTTGAAGGCATCTTTATCCACCGAATTATATTCCCTCCTCCACTTGCGTTCTAATGTCTTACAGAGTTGTTTTGCCAATTTAGGAGTGACTAAGAACAAGGGTTTAGAGGGAGTGCCTCACGATCCTCCATACTGGATGGTGGGGGCCAGCTCCTCAGTTACATTTTTAATCCAGTTATAGCATTTTAGTGCATCCTCCTCGATTATGTCAGATAGCTCAGGAGTGTTCTGAGTTAGTTCCTCCGTAAATTCAAGGGGATTGATCTCATTAAATAAATTTATAGCCATTTTCCAATCTAACATTTTTAAATACTCAATCACATTCTTGTATTTGGTAGCTACCGCTTCAGAAGGAGCATCACTAGATGTAATCCTAGCCAGTACTCATGCAAGCCATCCAACAGAACCCTTACACTAAGTCCACAAATAGCTAGGACTCACAATTTCAAACAGAAAATTTTAATCCGTCCAGAGCATCTGAGAAAATACTTCTCAACCTGTGTACCTCTTGATACTAGTTTCCTGGATCCGCTCTCAACTTCGGGAAGTTATAAGTAAATGCTTCTAGATCAGCGTGGGTCCGTGGCATGTCCACAAGTTTCCCTACATTAACTTCTCTCAAGGGAAACTCTAACACTGACTTTGACTCTGACCCCGCTTATGAAACACTATGTAAATTTCTTGTTCCACCTGCAGTCCCTTTTGTTTTTTTTAATGTGCTGTCGCTTTCTTCCATCTTTCTCGATATTTCTTTAAATCACTCCATTCTCTGGTTTTCTCAATGAAATCCTTTTGTGGGCTTTCAATTCATTCCCGCAAATTCTCTAATTTCATCATGAATCAAATCGATTTTGTGATTTCGTTTGAGATTTTTCACCTTGCTCATGGCAAGCCTTAATTCATCAGCTAACTCTTTTACATAGAGTGCATCATTTGTGCATCTTGTCTAGTCTCCAGGATTTATAAAGTGCATGGTTGCCCATCAGGGCTTCACAGCGCTAAGCAGAGAGCAAGAGAAAAATGCATGTTCTTCAAACAAGAAAGCTTGGATTCTGTCTTTCTTATCTGTAAAGGGAGGGCATTCCACAGATTAGGAATAATGACAGCAAAGGGGTAGCTGGCAGCTCTGGCTTTATTAAATCTAGGAACAACAAGGAGTTGCTCGATAGAAGATCACAAATGTCTTGAAGGCTGATCAAGTATCAGGAGCTTTTAGATCATTGTGGATCCTTTGTTGTGTATTGCTTTGTGTGCCAGACAAATCCCTGTGAAGAGAATCCTCTTTTGCTCTGGGAGCCAGTGCAGGGATGTTCAAGCAGCTGGTGCTGGTTCCACACTGTACATCCTGCTGCATTTTTATCACATGCAGCCTTTTAATCACTGATTTGGAGCTGCCCAAGTATAAGGAATTTCCGTAGTAAAGGTGGGACATAATCAAGCCTTGCACTATGATTCTACTTCTAAAATCGGACAGCCACATCAGTAATCTCCCAAGAATGTGAAGAAGGCCAAAACAAGTGGCTGCTAATTTCTACACTTGGGTTGACATAGTGAGTCCCTCGTCAATCCAGATGCCAAGACTTCTCACCTCTTCCTTAGGGGTGGGTTTGCTGCCCATGCATATCGGCCAGTTCAGGTCTAACCACTGCTCTGGATTTTTGTCCTGCTACCAGCACCTCTGTTGTACCTCCATTTAATTTTAGGCTGCTGACAGCCATTCAGTTCACTACACGATTCATACATTTGTCCAGGAGAGCAAAGTTAGTGTCCATCTGATGCAAAAGACTTATAATGATTTGGTAGCAGTAAAGCCATTTTTTCTAATAATCTCAGCTAAAAGACATTTACGTAAATGTTAAAAAGTGTCGGACTGAGAGAAGAATCTAGTGGTACCCCACAATCACAGGAGAAAATGTTGGATTGTTTATCCATGTCAATAACTTGAAAGGTACTTTTTTGAAGAAAGGCCGCTAACCACTTTAGTGCTTTTTGAGAGAATCCTGCTTGTTCCATTCTCTTGATAAGTGTAATATGAGAAACTGTATCAAAAGCGGCACTCGGATCCAGTGAATGAGTGCAGTGGATCCTACATTATCTATGCTGGCTCTTAGGTCTTCAGAGGCAGCCAGGTGTGCTGTCTCAAAACAGTTTCCTTCTCTGAATCCATTTTGGGAGGGGTGTGAAATATTATTTTTCTCTGAATAGCTGGCCAAAACTTTATCTGGCTGCTTCTTTGATCAAATTTCTCATTTCATTTGTCAACAGTCTGTTCAAACGCACATTTCTCTGCAACATTTCACCAGATTCATTCTTTAAAAATGCTCAAATTACTTGCTTTATGAGCTTCTTCAGCTAGCACTGTCCTTACAGGTGGGCAAACCTGAACCTATACACCCAAAGGTGTATTTTCACTTGTGCTAGGCACGGCAGTCATCACACTCTCTGTTAGTGCACTCAGTACCACTATATTAGTAGGCCAACTATGCACAACTGAACCACCATCTCCCCTAGCACCGGTATAAAGTCCTGAGCTAGTGTCACTTACTTACATACTTATTATGCAAAAGTTGGTCGCACACTGCTCGTCACACCAGAAAGTTGCCCCAAAGGACTGTGGAAAATGTAGTGGCGACGGCGGGTACGCCTATGCCACGATGTGTAAAAAGAACAGTATGTGTTGCGTTAGCCATCCCTGGACACGTGTTTCGAGGTAGTTGCCTCTCGTCAGCAGGGAGCAGGTCAGTGTGAAGGGGTGCCGTGTGGACTGCCAAAATGTAATTAAAACAGGTCAAGTACCTCTCATGGCGCGCAGGTGCAGATCCAAGGCTCGTCAGCCCGTTGGCTCAAGGGAGCCGTAATAAATTATGCAAAAGTTGGTCGCACACTGCTCGTCACACCAGCAAGTTGCCCCAAAGGACTGTGGTAAATGTAGTGGCGACGGCGGGTACGCCTATGCCACGATGTGTAAAAAGAACAGTATGTGTTGCATTAGCCATCCCTGGACACGTGTTTCGAGGTAGTTGCCTCTCGTCAGCAGGGAGCAGGTCAGTGTGAAGGGGTGCCGTGTGGACTGCCAAAATGTAATTAAAACAGGTCAAGTACCTCTCATGGCGCGCAGGTGCAGATCCAAGGCTCGTCAGCCCGTTGGCTCAAGGGAGCCGTAATAAATTATGCAAAAGTTGGTCGCACACTGCTCGTCACACCAGCAAGTTGCCCCAAAGGACTGTGGTAAATGTAGTGGCGACGGCGGGTACGCCTATGCCACGATGTGTAAAAAGAACAGTATGTGTTGCGTTAGCCATCCCTGGACACGTGTTTCGAGGTAGTTGCCTCTCGTCAGCAGGGAGCAGGTCAGTGTGAAGGGGTGCCGTGTGGACTGCCAAAATGTAATTAAAACAGGTCAAGTACCTCTCATGGCGCGCAGGTGCAGATCCAAGGCTCGTCAGCCCGTTGGCTCAAGGGAGCCGTAATAAATTATGCAAAAGTTGGTCGCACACTGCTCGTCACACCAGCAAGTTGCCCCAAAGGACTGTGGTAAATGTAGTGGCGACGGCGGGTACGCCTATGCCACGATGTGTAAAAAGAACAGTATGTGTTGCGTTAGCCATCCCTGGACACGTGTTTCGAGGTAGTTGCCTCTCGTCAGCAGGGAGCAGGTCAGTGTGAAGGGGTGCCGTGTGGACTGCCAAAATGTAATTAAAACAGGTCAAGTACCTCTCATGGCGCGCAGGTGCAGATCCAAGGCTCGTCAGCCCGTTGGCTCAAGGGAGCCGTAATAAATTATGCAAAAGTTGGTCGCACACTGCTCGTCACACCAGCAAGTTGCCCCAAAGGACTGTGGTAAATGTAGTGGCGACGGCGGGTACGCCTATGCCACGATGTGTAAAAAGAACAGTATGTGTTGCATTAGCCATCCCTGGACACGTGTTTCGAGGTAGTTGCCTCTCGTCAGCAGGGAGCAGGTCAGTGTGAAGGGGTGCCGTGTGGACTGCCAAAATGTAATTAAAACAGGTCAAGTACCTCTCATGGCGCGCAGGTGCAGATCCAAGGCTCGTCAGCCCGTTGGCTCAAGGGAGCCGTAATAAATTATGCAAAAGTTGGTCGCACACTGCTCGTCACACCAGCAAGTTGCCCCAAAGGACTGTGGTAAATGTAGTGGCGACGGCGGGTACGCCTATGCCACGATGTGTAAAAAGAACAGTATGTGTTGCGTTAGCCATCCCTGGACACGTGTTTCGAGGTAGTTGCCTCTCGTCAGCAGGGAGCAGGTCAGTGTGAAGGGGTGCCGTGTGGACTGCCAAAATGTAATTAAAACAGGTCAAGTACCTCTCATGGCGCGCAGGTGCAGATCCAAGGCTCGTCAGCCCGTTGGCTCAAGGGAGCCGTAATAAATTATGCAAAAGTTGGTCGCACACTGCTCGTCACACCAGCAAGTTGCCCCAAAGGACTGTGGTAAATGTAGTGGCGACGGCGGGTACGCCTATGCCACGATGTGTAAAAAGAACAGTATGTGTTGCGTTAGCCATCCCTGGACACGTGTTTCGAGGTAGTTGCCTCTCGTCAGCAGGGAGCAGGTCAGTGTGAAGGGGTGCCGTGTGGACTGCCAAAATGTAATTAAAACAGGTCAAGTACCTCTCATGGCGCGCAGGTGCAGATCCAAGGCTCGTCAGCCCGTTGGCTCAAGGGAGCCGTAATAAATTATGCAAAAGTTGGTCGCACACTGCTCGTCACACCAGCAAGTTGCCCCAAAGGACTGTGGTAAATGTAGTGGCGACGGCGGGTACGCCTATGCCACGATGTGTAAAAAGAACAGTATGTGTTGCGTTAGCCATCCCTGGACACGTGTTTCGAGGTAGTTGCCTCTCGTCAGCAGGGAGCAGGTCAGTGTACTTACATACTTATGCCTACTACCCCTCCTGGGGTATAGGCCATTAACCAGGACTCTCCAGCCCTCTCTTTCCTGGGCTTTTCTTTAAATCTGACTCCAGGTGTTACCAATTTTCAGTCAGCCTTGAAGCCTCAACATCAGGTGTTGTTTGGCCTTCCTCTTTTCCTTTTCCCTTGAGGGTTCCAGGTGAGGGCTTGTCAAGTGGTGTTTTATCCAGGCTTGGGGAGGGTGTGACCTATCTAGCCGCAGCGTCTTTTCATGATATGTTCATAAACAGGACATTGGGAAGTCTGCTGCCATAGGTTGTTGTAGCTGATGTTGTTTCGCCAACAGATTTAGAGGATTTTCCTCTGACAGGTGTTGATGAAGGATTATACTTTGTTGGTGGCAGTCACAGTTGTCCTCCAAGTTTCCGCTCCATACAGAAGGACTGATTCCACATTGGTGTTAAAAAGCCTGATCTCAGTTTGCAGCGTTAGGTCCTTGGAGCTCTGGATCTTCTTTGAGTGAAAGTCTTGGTTGAAAGCAGGTGTATCGGCTTTGTGGCTTCCAGGGATCTCTGGCTTTCACCACAAGGCATCATTGCTTTCGAAAAGGAGATTCCTCTCACTCCAAGGCTGGGATGTCTTTTGGCTGACATTTCAGTAGCTACGGTTTTTTTTCATCGAGGGGTAGCTAGCCCCACGCATAACCCTCGTCCTTTAACAGCAGGGCTTGGGATCGGCCATGGGGGAGTTCTAGCGTCACTTGTCCCAGATGATCTTGCTATCTATGGAGGAGGCTCACAATTTAAAAGCTCATTAAAAAAAGTATCCTCCTCATTAGAATAATTATTTTTCTTCTCTTTTTAGGTCGAGCCTAGAAAGCGCATGCGCTGTCTGCAAGACTGTTGTATCTTTCCTCTGTGGTCTTTTGCCAAGCCCATCATAGCCATTCATTATGTGTTGTGCCATTCAGAAATACTGCCATTTTATTGGGGCATTCCCAGTAATTGTCCCTCCTTTGGGGCTTTGTTTCTTGAAGGCGATTTCACTAAATGAATCTTTTTGTTGCCCATCACACTGTGCTTACCTTTCCTCCTATTACAGTGTGTGATGCCCCTCCTCCCGTCTGGGCATCTGCAGCGTCAGTCAAAACACAGTGTTCAGAAAGAGAAAGGCACTGAAGGTTTCCTTTGTTCGTGTTCCTCCACTCGGGTATACTTTTTTTTAAACATAATTTTTATTGATTTTCACAACTGTACAGGTCTCATAAGCAGTGGTTTCCATTTTATACATTACATTATAAATAAGAGTGAAGCAAACAAGCAATTCCCCCTCCCTCCCTCCTCCCCTCCCCGCACTCAGTCGAACGCTGTTATACATGCCTTCTGATCGACAGCACAGTATGGATGTATGACATTACAACGCGTGTCATTACAACGCGTGCAGTTACATCGCATGCGTTACAACACATGCGATGTTACAACGCTATGCCATTACAACGCAAGTCTTTACATCGATTTGCACTAGATGGCGTGCTAACATTAGAAAAGTGTAATTTACTATTCCAACTCCAGTCCACGTAACAGTAGGGAAGGTGTTGGGATAGTAAACTACACTATTTGTAATGTTAGCACGCCATCTAGCGCAAGTCGATGTAAAGACTTGCGTTGTAATGGCATTGCGTTGTAACATTGCATGCGTTGTAACGCATGCGATGTAAAAGCTGCGCGTGGTAAAAACCGCGTTGTAATGGCTGTTCCCCGCACAGTACATATCAGTTATATATCTTGGCACATTTACTGTCCCCATCTTGAGCAATATATACAGAGTTTATGATGTCTCATGCTGGATTCTTCCTAACATTATGAACCAGCCCTTAACATTTATATGTGTGCCCTACTTCTACGTCTGCAAATCTAAGGCTGCACATTCTTCCAGCATAGTATTCCATTCTAGCGAAATGGGTATCTTTCGCGGTCCCCTTTGCTCCTCCCGCTCAAGTTCTGCTCCCTCCGCTTTACCCCATCTGAGCACCTCGTTATACCAGTCTAGTACCGAGGGCGATCTGGCAGCCTTCCACCTTATAGTAATGTTCCTTTTAGCTGCTCGGGTATACTTAATTGATGTTTTGTAAGCAACCGTTCACTCCACAGATCTGTTTCTCTACTGCTGTTATTCGGTACAGTTTCCCAAACAGAAAAAAACAGCACTGCTCCTACTATTAGTTACGGTTTTTAAAACACACTTATGTGTGTGTGAATTACAACAAGAACGTGCTTATATTGCAGGTCATGTTCATTAGAAAACAAAATATATTTCTAATGTTGATGTTTTAGGGGTCGGGCACATTACCTTAGAAAGGGGACTTCACGCTTTTATATAACGAATAAGAAAACATACATTTATTGGCTTGTATTTAGCTTTATGGGACGTGGTGAAGGAGTTTAACATCTTTTTTATTGGGCAAACTTGATCTCAAGGTATCAGAGACTTGATACGATGAGCACCACTTGAGCTACAGATTGACACATTCACTTTGTGAGGCGCTGAGAAATTAAGTGATTTGCCCAGAAGCACAGGATGTTCAGCGTCCCTGCTGAGACTCGAACCTTGTTCCCCAACTCCGAGGCCAACCGCTCTGCCATTAGGCCAAACCCTATCTATTGACAGCACCAGGACACTTATGTTGTGAGGTTTACGGGTTGCAAACATATGCCTCTAAGGACACAGTGTTTAGAAAGTCACAGAGTGTGTTGTTCCTTTGTGTACCCATGCTCCGGTATACTTAATTCATCTTTCACAAGCCACTTTTCACCTCAGGCATCGGGTTTCCCCACTGCTTGTATTTGTTACGGCTTTACACAAACAACACACTTATTTCTGTGATTAGCAACTAGAATGCCTTCTCTCTCTCTGTTCAATATGCCATTCAGATAACACTCCATGTGTCTTTTAAAAGCACAAAGGACTAATCTGGTTTACTGGTTTACCTGCTCGTTTCAGTCCCCATTCTTACAACGCATATTTTTCTATAAAAGACACACACTGAATACTTCTAGCAGTTAGGGGAACTGGACAGGTTCACTTCCTTCCTGCCTCGTTCTCTCTCAATCTCTATCTCACTCTTGCTCTATATCTCTCTCTTTCCTTTTCAGTGACTTTTGTCTCTATGTTCACTCTGCCTTTCCCTTATCTTTCCAAGTATCTTTCTATCTCATCACTTTCTTTATCTCTTTCTTGCACATTATGTCACTCTTTCTCTCAAAGCCTCACTGTTTGCCTCCTTTTTCTCTCCCTATTCTCAATGCCTCTCAGTTCTCTCTATAACGGTCTTGCTTACTCTGCTCTCCCTTTCCTTATCTTTATACTTTGTTTCTTTCTCTTCACTTTACCTTTCCAATAGCAATTATATTTCTAAATTGTTTTTGCACTCCTTCTCCCATCTCGCTCTATATATCCTCTATCTATATTACACATCCCTCCGTTCACTTTATATTTCTGTTCACTAGTCTGTTTGTCTTTAGCCTGTTTCTCAATGACCTCAATGCATTTTTGGTATCCATTATCTCAAACTATACTTCTCTACGCCTGCTGTCCCTCAGCCCACCACGCCATGCCCCTTTCTCACTATAAACCTATATCTCCATGTCCCTATGCATTAAGGCTGTATCTTTCTACATTCTAGGTATGCGTTATTTGCTTCATGCATACTGACTTTTAAACTTTGGGCCAATCATCATTCAAATTTGAAACGCAAACATTTAATTGGTGGTGCTCCTTCAGGAAGGCTGACGTGCAACATGCACAGAGATGCTATCAGGTTGGGGCTGTGGAAAACATTTACGCAGGCAAAAACAAAAGCTATCACGCGGGAAGCCCTTTGTTCATTATCTACGTTCCTATCTTTTGGAAAACTGAACTAGGCACCTCCAAACAAAAGATAAAGTAGATTTAAACACATGCTCATACATTTTACATTCGGTAGGGAAAAATCCGAGCAAAGAACTGCATTATTTTACAAAATTTTGTGAAAAGACTTCTGTTTCATAAAAAACAGTGATGATGCAATGGCTTTATCTTAAAAAAAAACTATAATTGACATTGGTTGCATTTTAATATTCCACACAATCTCTTTCAGCTCTGGTTTAATAAACACACTGCATGATTTTGCGAAGCGTGGTTGGGTTACTCTATACAGTATTTAGTTTGCAGTTTTTGGCTTCGGTGCTGGCATTTAAACTTTTGCAAACTAATCTTTATTTACTTTCAGTACCCCAGAGTGTGTGGCAAAAGTTGCAGTTTTTGGGGTTTTCCAATCAGATCCTCTTTAAGGAGAAAAACATTTATTGACGAAAAGAAAATACAACATGCTTATATTGTGCCATTTTCACATTTTAAACATGCAGTAATAGTATTAAGAAGGCGTTATTTGCTGTGGATACTCCAGATTTAGTCTAGGCTTTTGTGCTTGGGTGGAACAATTGTCAGCGTTTTGGCCACATAATTACACTCTACTCCATACCACATAAATCCACTCCATATAAATCCACTCCATGCCACGAATCAACACTCCACATAAATACACACCACACCAAGCCACATAATACCACTCAAGATAATTTCGCTCAACATCACACAGATTTACGCCACACAATTCAAAAGCCACACAATTCCATTCCACACTACATAATTCCACACCAAACCACAATTCCACAACATGTAATTCCACTACACACCACATATATCCAATCTACACCACAAACATCCACCTCATGCCACAAAATTCAATACCACACCACATAATTCTACTCCATGCCACTCATGACAGTTCAGGGTGGTAAGAGGACAGAAAAAAATCGGTTCACTTTCCATAAAGTCTGCTCCCTCAGCACTGCTTTACATAGACAACAAGCATTCAACTCCACATAATTCAACACAATGCCACACAATTCCACAACATTCAACAAAATTACACTCAACATAATGCTACTCAGCACCACATAATTCAACTCCACCTAATTACACGCTACTCAATACCACATAAATACACCCACCCCACATAAATACACTCTAAGCCTCATAACAGTCCAGATAAATACACTCCACACCATGTCACATTATTCCACTTAACATAATTTCACTCAACGCCACACTGTTCCATGCCACACTATTCAACTCCACACAAATCCATTAAAAACAACATAATTCAATACCAGACCACATAATTCCACTTCACAACACAATTCCACTGTACATTACATATATCCAATTCATAACACATAATTCAACTACATACCACACCATTCAACAGCACACCACATAATAAAACCCACTACATAACACTCCATAACTCAAAATACTACTCCAAATATTTACACTTCATGACACATAATACTCAAATTGCTCAATAACACATAGGTAAAAGACATTGCCAATTACAAAGCCAAAAGCTCTAACAAACAAATGCGAGACCTATTGAATTTCTAATGCTTGTTTTATTTGTGTTGTCTTTATCATTTGTTTCCTATAGCAGCAAACATCCTTAGACACTCAATCATATCCTTCCTCCAGAATTTCTCCTGTTTGTCCCACTTGTTCTTCAGTCACTGTCTGAATGAACCCTTTACCTGTTAAGTAATTTTTTTTCTCTCTGTTGCTGTTCTATCCCACCTATATAGAGCTTCTAATGGTGTTGGTCTGGTCACCAGCTTTATATCATATAAAGTTTGTCTAAAGAAATCTAAGTTTCTATTAATAAAATTACCCTTTAGCGGAAACGGTAAATCCTTGCCAGAAGCTGTATATTCATGCCATTCAGAGATCTACCTACATGTATGAAACCTCATGTCTGTCATTATTTCAAATGCAGGCATCCCTTCTGCAAGCATTTTCTGACCCTCAATAGCAGGTACAAAAGAAACCTTGGGCTTTTTCAACACATTCCCCCATTATTTTCGCTTAAAACAAACTCAAAATCACCCCAAAATCACAACAACCGATCTAATGAACAACTACGAATCACAGCGTGACTCCGTCAAAGATCAATCTATCACAGCATGGCTTCCTCAGTAACCAAACAATCATAGTACAGATCTGTGGTCACAGAAGGACATCTCCATGAACAGGAAACAATTTCAAAACCTCTTTTAAACTAATAAACTAAATAATTCCTTGTTTTCTTACTCTATATAGAAAAGAAAGGCCAATAAATCAAGCAAGACAATTCAACTTCAAACCATAAAACTTCAGAAACAAGTATAAAACTCAAAACCAAGAACAGAAAGATCCTTTTAAACCACAATTCAGATTAGGTAGACTTCTGTCCAGTGGCAATTCACCCTAGTCCGTGTGCCTGCTCCCGTGCAGTCAAGAGCAGGTTACACCAACCCATATTAAGCACACAACCTGAGGTAAGACTCTTTAGTTCAGAATCCCTGTCCATGTAGATGCTGCATCTCATACTACTCAGCACCTTATAGAGACAAGTAAATATATATAATAAATATATATAAAAGTATATATGGCAAGATATTCAAGTTTGATAAATCCAATAACCAAAGGAAACCAATGGAAAGCAAATTCAGTTTTCAAATATGAATAATAGATCAACACAATGGTGATCAATACACCAACTTAACCCACAGTTACCATCAAACACCCGAACAATTCACAACAGAAGCGGAAATCCATTCCTCAAACACCGGCACTTACACTATTAATGAATGCGTGCAACAGTCACAAATCAGTTCTCCCTATTTATACTTACACTTCACATTGTTCAGGAACGCACTCCAAATCCCTTCTCTAGAGTCTCCAGCACTATCAGAGTTCCACAAACACCAGTGATCAACGGTCTGGCAATTAAGGACTTTGACACCTTGGGTGAATCTTTTGGGAAACCCTACTGAAGAGGAAGGGTTCTTATGCAGCCATCCTCTGTTATCAATTTATGGAAGTAGGACCACCACCCCCAAGTATAACACACCCCAAAATTTAGATCACTTAAATTTACCTTAGGAGTTTTGCTCCATCATCCTTGATCTTGTGTTAAAGAACATCTTCCTCAACATCAGGCCCGACATTAATTTAGCAGAGGTGCAAATAAATAACTGGTACCACAAAATAACTTAGGGGCCGATTACGATGGCAGACGGACTGGAGTCTGCCCGTCATCGTGGTGGTGACCGGGACCATCCGCAATATATGTGGCGGTCCCACACACCCAATTAGGACTGCAGCACCCGCCTCAATGTTCAAAATGCATGTTGTGCATTTCACTGCACTACGTGGCAGGCACCAAACGGTGCCTACCACTTGGTGCAGTGAAATGTAGTGGGTACCATTGGTACCCCCCAGTATACCCACACCTCCCCCCAACACAAGGGGGGCCCGCAGCGGCCCCCCGAAACCAATCCCCACCAGCCTTTCTATGGTGGTTTCGCCACCATGGAAAGGCTGGCTGAAGAAAGCATCCTAATTTGGTGGCCGCCATTTTATGGATGCAGACCGCGCTGCCAGTCAATCGTAACGATTGCCTGTGACAGTTCCGTGGCGGACGGTCTTTGCGTCCGCCACGGTTGCAGTCTGGAACCCCTGCCATTGTAATGTGGCGGGCGGAAAATCACGATCCGATGGCGGAAGGTCCGCCACCGTACAGCTGGCGGTGGCGGTCCTTCCGCCATCGTAATCAGTCCCTTAGTTTTAGATCAGGTTAAAAGTTAAAGGGTTTCATAGCAAAATCTCAATTCAAGCGGTACGGAGAAATGTAAAATATATGCCATGAAGGCTCAATTGAAAATACATAGTCAAAAATATTGTATGTCTCAACAACAGTATCTTAAGAGGAGCAGACAGTATCCTTAGCTATTTAGGTAGGTGAACTATTTCCAGATCACCCCAAAATCAAAAGAATCTTATTTGTACATTCTACATCTCAAATTAGAAAAAACAGTTTCAGCATGGTGTGATCCCATGTATCATTTCTTTAGACAATTCAGAGAAACTCATGTAATAACATTGCATGCTAGAACTACCCTATATTCTAAGAAAGTATCCAACAGCTTCAGAAACACATTGTCATAGGGAGTTCAACTAAATGCAAAATGTTTGAGACAATAACACAAACAGCAGCCAAAGAGAGCAGAAGAACAGATGAGACCATGACTTGTTACAGATTGTCAATAAACATTAGAAAGTTTATTCACAATACATGCACATTGGAAAGATAAACTTTGATATCAGCTTATCTCTTGGGGAATTGGATGGGAGGAGTAAGATCAGGAGTGGAATGAGCAGCATCAAACAGCATCCATATTATCAAATGTGGTGAATTTATAAAAATGTAGGACAACTAAACTACATTATTAAACACACTTCTATATGTCTAATTGAATTTGTTACAGCTACAATCATATTATTTTAGTACCACCAGTAAACCTAATCATAAAAAATAAATATTTATCCACTACAATTATTCATGTCTAAAAATGCTACCACAGGTATGAGAAGAAAGAATGTAAATTAGTTACATGTAGGGTTTTGCATTTCTTTTGTACAAGAGGGACATAAATTCAGATAAATAGTTAATAATTCTTCTGCCAATGCCATGCATTTTAACCAAGCAACAGATTATATATGGATAAACATCAAACCTAAATGTCGTACAATAACATTTAAAATGTAAAACTAAACATATATGGGAAAAATCACAAAGATAGTGTCACATCAGTATGCGATAGGTACAAGCTCTGGGACCTATTATAAGAAATGGAGATGGATAAGAATATTGTATATTTTTGAGCGGACCTGCAAAGGGACCTCTCGGCAGCAGTAAGGTTCGATCAAAAGGGTAATCTTACACAGCAGATAGACATTACAAGAGGAGTTAAACCAGGGTGTATCTTGGCGCCCTTGTTATTTACCCTTTATATTAACCATCTTGAACCACTTTTATCCGGAGCTGCTACGGACATTCCCCGTGTAAGGAACCAATTGATTCCTGCATTGCTCTATGCAGATGATGCGGCGCTTTTGGCACGCACAGCTGTGGGGCTTCAGCACTTGTTGATCGCCTTCAACAATTTTATGGGCTCATTAGATTTAAATGTAAACCTGTCCAAGTCACATATTATGAGTCTGGGAGGGAAGTCAAAGATAGCCAAAACGTTTTGTTGTGGCGGGACCGAAGTGACTAGGGTCTCCACATTCCCATACCTGGGCATCTTATTTGATGAAAGGTGTTCTTGGGTTCCGCAAAGGAGGGCGAAGAGAAATGCTATGGCTAGATCAACAGGTACAGTTTTTGATTTTGCCAGGAGGCTGGGCGCAAAGCCCATGCAGGCCATGTTGAATATATATATAAGGCCAAGAGCATTGCCAGTGTGAAGTATGGCTCAGAAATGTGGGGCTATAATAATTGCACTAAGCTCCAAATTGTTGAAAATACATTTTTAAGAATCCTGCTCTCAGTCCCCCAATCTATATCAACATATATAATTAATCAGAAGGTGGTGTTACTGATGCAATTAGAATGTCTCCCATTCTTAACCTCTTCAGTGCCCATGACGAGATAGTCTCGTCATGGAGCACGGTTGCGCTGTGCCCATGACGAGACTATCTCGTCATGAACCCCGCCTGCTAATGTAACGCCCGGCACAGGGCGGGGAAAGGGCGGGGCACTGAAGGGGTTAAATGGATTTCAATCTGGTCTAATCCTGATTTGGTGTTAAACAAAGAGATCATACGCGACTGTATGGCTTTTGCTAGGGCCAGTAGTATACCGTGGTTGAGACATTTGAAAAGCACAGCTGAGTTGTTAGGTCGCCGAAACTTGTTTGACAATCCAGAAAATATATGTAAAAAAGATCTTGTGTGGGCCAAGACCTCATTTCTGCGCATAGCATCAGTAGAAAGAGAGGCCTCAGAATTACTACGTGCCCACCATTTCCTAAAACCTTCTTATTTTATGGGGCCTTGTCACCAAGCCCCAACACCGTTTTCTTTTGACGAGATTTAGGTTTAATTATTTACATTTTTTGCTGGCTGACCCTTTAGGCTGGGCTAAGGTAGACGTCCTGGGTCCCTGCTCATGCGATTGTTTCTCAAGGCAGGACACTATGCATTTTGTCCTGTTCTGCGATTTTTATTTGTCTATACGCAGGCGTTATATCCTTCCAATTTTAAAGAAGAAAGGCTTTCAGCAGGCTAGACCAGCTCTTTTAAACCTGCAGATGTTGAGTTACCCTTGGGAAATATTCAGCATTGCTAGCTTTTTAGCAGCAGCAGTTAGAGTAAGGAAAAAAAAGTAGTGAGTGAAGCAGGTTTATGTGTCCGGATTTTATGTATTTTTGCCCTATTGTATATGAATGTTTTTATTTTGTTTGCATTTAATAACGATATATGGATATTCGGATCTGTGATTATATTTTAATCACGGATGATTTTATGTAAAACTCCTTTTTAGGTCTCGCCTAGCGATGCAGCACGAATGTGCTGCCATCGCTTTGCGAGGCATTCAGTATACACTCTAGAGTGGAAGCTTTGTGGAAGCTCTGCCCACTCTCTGCCCATTGGCTTTTGTCCTAAATGCTGCCTTCCGATTGGTTTGAGGCTTGTTAGTCCGTCCTCAGTCAACATTTGTATCCTTCCACGGCTACTGGCCCCTTTACTTCTAGCACTATTTTCTTTTAGGTCTCGCCTAGCGATGCAGCACGAATGCACTACCATCGCTTTGCGAGGCATGCAGTATACACTGTTGTGTGGAAGCTTTGTGGAAGCTCCGCCCACTCTCTGCCCATTGGCTTTTGTCTTAAATGCTGCCTTCCGATTGGTTTGAGGCTTGTTAGTCCCTCCTCAGTCTTCATTTGTATCCTTCCACGGCTACTGGCCCCTTTACTCCTAACACTATTTTCTTCCCTGTCTCCCCCTCAGCCTCCTCCCCGCCCCCTCCCTCAGTCTGTGACTTCACCCCCCCCATCCCCCACTCCCTTTCGTGTCTTTTTGTGTCTTCAATGCAACAGGACTCGTGTAAATCACGACCGGCTTTGTTTAGGTTTAGCTCGCTGTGCGCACTTTCCCTTTCAAAGCAGCCGGACAATCGAGCCGGTGCTGTTTGTGTCTTCAATGCAATAGGACTCGTGTAAATCACGACGTGCTTTGTTTACATTTAGCGCGCTGTGCCAATGGTCTGACTCCCTGTCGCTGTCTCAAGCCGTGGGGGATGCTGGCCAGTTATCATCGATAAAGAAGGAGCCGGGAGGGCAGCCCATTGTTTAGCACCTTTGCCACCGCTCCCTGCCATTGTAGTCAAAGGACGCCCCTGCTGAGAGACTGGAGGCAAAAGAGTCGACCTCCGAACAATCAGCCAGTGCTGCCGGTCTGCTGAGGCAGCCTGCTCCAAAAATCCTCACAAATCCTCACTCGAGGACTGGCTGCGGGAGAGGTTAGAGCTCTGGATTCACTTGGGGGCAATCTTGTCCTGCATATTATGCCTCAGAGTAAAGTTGATTGATTGATTGAAACTTAGACTAGGAATATGATGGAATTGAGAAATATGAAAGATAAAATACCAGTAACAACATCCAACGGTGCGCTGCGAATTGACTATTCAATAGCACATCGGCAGCATTTTTGCTCACTGTTATCTTTGATATGCTTATGATGCTATGTCTGTGCCCTGGGATCTCTCCATATCACCAATCATCTTTACTTCTGGAACCTCAATTTTGTGAATCAACAACATCTGAAATGTTTCTCATACGCGGTGATGTCTCCCTGCCTACAGAACACGTTGGCTTCCTTGTTTGAAAACAGCGTGAGGCCAGATGATTGTAGAGGGCCCCCTCACAGTCCATGGGTGGGAGGGGTGGAGGCTAAGATTTTATTACCCCACTGATGCATTGGTGTAACTTGGACCAGCATGTATGTGTTGTTCATTGCACATTATTCCTCTGGGGTGTAACCCAACACAGAATTGATGGCAGAAGGTTCACGCGCATATTTGAGTTAGCACTTATTCTTTGACTTAATAACACACTCAGCAAAGACCTCCACGTGCGATATTTAGCGGTATAAGCTCGCAATTACCACGTCACTCATAACAAGCTGCTTAGATTTCAGAATGCTTGGGGTGCTATACTGTACAGAGCTACCAGTGCAAGTTTTAATTCTGAAGTTTGTAGAATGAGTTCCATGACCCTATTGTGCAAAATGTAAGAGCGTTTACAGGTTAGAACATTATTTAAACTGCGCAATTTCTCGTATGGCTTGGAGTTCAAGCCGCTCATGCATATAGATGACTTAAATCTATACAAAACTCTGGAGGTGTTAAAGCCAGACCTAATGTTGTTGCCAGTGCTTGTTCAACCTTGACATTCCAGTGAAGGTAAGCCCGATCTCAAACCATAACAAGTTTCACAGATCATATTTGTTTCGCAGATCATATTTCAAGTTCGGCTCGTGTCTTTCTTGAGTACAGAACACGCTTCTGTTTCAGTCTAGCTATTGCTCATGATCAGTTTCAGTTTCATACCACACTGTTCTTTACCTCCACATTCCTCTGCTGCTCCACGTCCCTGACACAGCAACACAAGCATTTGCAAAGCTAGCTGGTCCGACTTATGCTGCTAGCCTTTTGACTTTGTCAATGCATTAGCTTTGTCAATGCATATTGGTTTTTGTAAAACTTTATAGTTTGGGACTAAAAGTTACCTTAACCCCTTTCCCTGGCGCCCCACTGAGAACAAATGCTCTTTTCATCCGGTTATAGCAGTTGTGTAAGGCTAAATGAGAAAAGTTAATATAACACCCAGGATAATGTGCTGCATGGCTAAATACTTTTAAAATCCTAAAGGCGAGACCGTTGCATTGCAAATGCTTGTTTAGTTTTGTATTGTTGATTGGTATTTTTAACATGCTTTTATGGTTTTTAATTATAACCGAATAAAGTAATTTTGACTGACTGACTGACTGACAGTGTGTAACCTAGGTGTACAAATACTCACATTTACGAGGGCCTTTGCAAACTGTAAGGAAATTCTGCTAGCATGTGGAATTTTGGCTTGAGAAAATCTGCTCATAGGGATATGTTTGTGCATGTTCCAGGGGAGCTCCCCTTAAAAGTAAGTTGGTGAACACCGTATGGGTATTCAAAATATTTTGTATATAGTCTCCCACCTGAAAATGGTCACTGTTTTTCTCCTGTCAGAGGCAGACTATCTGTTTAGGTCTCGCCTACGCAGCGCGCATGCGCTGCATAGGAGAGAGACCTAATGCCATCGGCACAGCTTTGGGGGCAAAAACGTGCACGCGTTGCATTGCTTGCAATGGTAACGCGTGCACGTCTGGAGATTTCCTTGCGGAAGCGTGCGGCGCCATATGGCGGCGCCATATGGTCGCACGCTCCGGCAAGGGAATCTCGAAGGCCCCCTCCCCTGCGCGATTATAGCAAAAGTAAACAAGCATTGGCATAGCGAATAGGTCTCGCTTTTGGGACCTTATAAGTATGTTTACTTTTGCTATAGTCGCGGCACTTAAAGCGCGGATGGTGTGATTATAGCAAAAGTAAAGAAATAGATGTTTTTTTCTATTTCTTTACTTTTGCTATAATCGCAGCACCCGCGCTTTACGTGCCGCGATTATAGCAAAAGTAAATATACTTATAAGGTCCCAAAAGCGAGACCTATTGGCTATGCCAATGCTTGTTTGAGTGTAGTCGTGGGTATATATCACATCAGAGTGATGGCAATGTAGATAGAAGTGCTTTCCTACGTAGGACAAAGTACATGTGCACTTTGGCTCCACGTTCAGGAATTACATGTGAGTTTTCCTGAATGCTCTTGACATTGTGTTACAGTAGCAGTTTTCCAAAGAGAACTGCTCGAATTCTTGGTGACATCTTGAAAAGGCAGCGAAGTACTTATAACCATAGGCATGTGCCTATGTCATTAAATGTTCAGCTTTCCCCGGGGCACATTTGTGAAATGGGCTGTAGTCTACAAATTCCTCAAACAGCAGGAAAGAGATTTTTATTTACAAGAGATCGATCTAAAGGTCTGAGAGGTAACTGCCATTTTCTTTTAAGTGAAATACATAGCAGCTCATTAGTTAAAACAAACTCATATTAATTGATCATATACAGATGTAGCATACCATCTTTCCATTTGGAGTTTATATAACTATTGCTGTGTGAATTGCAACCCAAATAATTTTATATATAAAAGAGTCATCTCAAGTATTAAGGCAAAGTATTTTGTGAAATGTTATTAGGAAGTGGATCACTAAATGGTGGAATTCCTTAATATCATCTCATATTTCTACTCTTCTTTCGAATAGCTACCTCTAGTGTCACAGTACCAGCATGTTACACCATCACCAAGATCTGTGCTGAAGGCAGTAAGTAGCAGACGCTGCTTTAGCTCAGGGGGAGAAGGAGCTTTTCTTGCACTTTTTTAATAATGCTTTATGAGAATCACTGCTCGGCATCCTGGCCACTGGCGCTTCCCCACTCCTGGTAACCTGAATGTGTTTAACCACGAGTCACGTGGCGCGTGTAGGGCAGCAGCAGGACCTCAGAAACCAGTGCAGTATGAATGCCGTCTAACTTGTATTATATTTTCACAAGTAGTCACAGAGGAAACATTCAGTACAATGAGCTCTGTTTGATTGTAGCACTATCCTTAGGCCAAGCTCCCCCATGCTGCTGCATTGCTCTTGCTCCCTGTTTTCTCCTTGTTTCTCCCCCATTTTTTGAGTGCCTTCTCCTTGCTTTTCCCTTGTTTTCACTGCTATCTTCTTGCTTTCCCATTTTATGATTGCCTTCTCCTTGCTTTTCCCTTGTTTTTCACTGCTTTTTTCTGCTTTTTCCCTGTTTGTTAAGATCCTCGTCCCGGCTGTTTCCTCATAGTCCCTGCTTTCTCCTTGTATTTTTTCAGTTTTTTTAAGTGCCTTCACATCCTTTTCCCTCATTTTTACTGTGTTCTCCTCGAATTTCCCCGTTTTTTTAGTGCCTTCGCCTTGCTTTTCCCTCCTTTTTCATTGCTTTCTCCTGCTTCTTCCCCTGTTTTTTAAGATCCTTCTCCTTGCTTTTCCTTTGTATTCACAGTTTCCTCCTTGCTTTTCCCCGTCTTTTTGAGTGCATTCGCCTCTATTTCCCTCATTTTTGCTGCTTTCTCCTCGCTTTTTCCCTTGTTTTTTGAGTCCCTTCTCCTTACTTTTCCTTTGTTTTCACTGCTTTCCTCTGCTTTCCCCCTTTTTTGAGAGCCTCCTTGATTTTCCCTCATTTATTACTGTCTTTTCCTTGCCCCCCCATTTTTGAGAGCCTTCTCCTTGCTTTTCCCTTGTATTCACTGCTTTCTCCTTGCTTTTTCCCCTGTTTGTGAGTGCCTTCTCCTCCTTTTCCCACTTTTCACTGCTCTCTACTCACTATTTCCCCAATTTTTGAGTGCTTGCTCCTTGCTTTTCCCTTCTGTTTCACAGCTTTCTCCTGCTTTTCGCCCCGTTTATTTAGAGTCTTCTCTCTGGTTTTCCCACGTTTTTCCTTGCTTTTTCCTTGCCTTTCCCTGTTTTTTGAGTGCCTTCTCCTTTCTTTTCCCTCGTTTTCACAGCTTTCTCCCTGTTTTTCCCTCATTGCGACAGAATGAACAGATCAACTCCAGTGTCTTGAGACCCTCACGGGTGGTTTGCAGCACTTTATAAATTCTGATTGATTGCTTGACTATAAAAAAAGAGAAGAACTCATCCTTAGAGAGGGATTTTTCCTTATAAAACAAAACAGTACACAGAGCTCCATAATTATTATTTGTCTTTTGTTATTTGATTGACATTTTGATTTCATACACAATTGAAAACACATTATTTTCATATAACAAATTCAACAGGGACAGAAGCTAACAGACATATAAATAAAAATAGGCTGCTTTAGTATGCTTGCTGCCCGGACTGACCAATCAGGTGTAGGAGCCCATGATAAATTTAGCCCCCTCATATTCAAAGTATTTCCCGGCTGTTTATCTGGGGATGGAATTATTGGTCCAAATGGAGGCGATCGTCGAAATACAACTATGGGAAACTATATCGACACACAGTTAATGTCTTTAAAAAGTGGAATCAACTGAATCTGCTTCTAATTGGCAGGTGTAATCTTATCAAAATGATTATCCATCCCAGGTATATGTACTACTTCTGTAGTTTTACTCTTTTCTTTCTATGGCCTTTCTTAGTAAGATTGTGGTGCCGATCACGATCCGGTAAAAACCGGGTACGAACCGTCGGACGGAGCATATTCTCCGTCCGACGCGTACCCGGTCGTCAATTTCTACAAACAAGGAATTACGATTCGCACGGGTACACCATGACCGTACGATTCGTAAAAAAGTCCGACCGAACAAAAAAACACCTACCAATGCGATCCGGGAAAGTGCCGACCTGACGTCGGGACGCTCGCAGCCAGCCATTCACGACCCAGGAATCACGATTCGCACCGACGTCACCCCGCACGGTGAATATTTTGCGGCAGCCAAAAACTGCCGGGAAATCAGGACGACGCGAACAAGGACCACCAGTACGCGACGGACAGACGACGACGCGAACAAGGAGGACCAGTACGTGACGGACACACAGGACGACGCCACCAAGGAGGACCCGTACGCGACAGGACGACGCGATTGGAGTACCAGTACGCGACGGACAGACATGGACCCGAACCTACGAGTCATCCCTGCCCTCATAGCAGTCCACCTGCTCTACAGGCACCGACGCAGACGCCGCAGAAGGTCAGAATAACTAAGGGAGGGGGGAAAGTGGGGTGGGGTGGGGGTGGCACGACCAGGGCAGACCACAAAACAACCACATAAGTCACACATGGCCTGGACATACCTGACTCCCATGCCCTGGTCACCACGAGGGGGTGGGGGTGTGTCCTGATAAGCCAGCGACCGCCACAACGGAAGTCCGTCACCACGCGAACCGGCAACACAACCAGACAGGTACGTCCCGTACCCACGCCTCAAGAGCGTGGGTACGAGTCGTACCACGCCCACACACACGTCACCCCAACAATGGCGGGACGGATCGTACCCACGTGGCAAAGGCCTGGGTACGGCCCGCACAAGCATCACATAGCGTGGGGACGGATATGTACGGACCCTACCCCCACCCGCGTATGCATGGAGCGTACCCCCACCCCAACAGTGTAAGTACGACTCGAACCCTCACCCGCGGACGTACGGACCGTACCCCCATGCCAACAGTGGAAGTACGACCCGTACCCCCACCCGCGTATGCATGGAGCGTACCCCCCATGCCAACAGTGTAAGTACGACCCGTACCCCCACCCGCGTATGCATGGAGCGTACCCCCCATGCCAACAGTGTAAGTACGACCCGTACCCCCACCCGCGTATGCATGGAGCGTACCCCCCACCCCAACAGTGTAAGTACGACTCGAACCCTCACCCGCGGACGTACGGACCGTACCCCCACCCCCACCAGTGTAAGTACGACCCGTACCCCCACCCGCGTATGCATGGAGCGTACCCCCCATGCCAACAGTGTAAGTACGACCCGTACCCCCACCCGCGTATGCATGGAGCGTGCCCCCCACCCCAACGGTGTAAGTACGACTCGAACCCTCACCCGCGGACGTACGGACCGTACCCCCACCCCCACCAGTGTAAGTACGACCCGTACCCCCACCCGCGTATGCATGGAGCGTACCCCCCATGCCAACAGTGTAAGTACGACCCGTACCCCCACCCGCGTATGCAAGGAGCGTACCCCCCACCCCAACAGTGTAAGTACGACTCGAACCCTCACCCGCGGACGTACGGACTGTACCCCCACCCCCACCAGTGTAAGTACGACCCGTACCCCCACCCGCGTATGCATGGAGCGTACCCCCCATGCCAACAGTGTAAGTACGACACGAACCCTCACCCGCGTATGCATGGAGCATACCCCCCACCCCAACAGTGTAAGTACGACCCGTACCCTCACCTCGAATGCATGGAGCGCACCCACACCGTGTATGTCCCAAGCGTACATATCCAGAAATTGGAGGTGTGTGTGCAGAGTCCTCCCAGCAGTGCCCAGAGACAGGAGGGTGTGTGCAGAGTCCTCCCAGCAGTGCCCTGAGACAGGAGGGGTGGGTGCAGAGTCCTCCCAGCAGTGTCCAGACCCAGGAGGGGTGTGTGCAGAGTCCCCCCAGCAGTGTCCAGACCCAGGAGGGGTGTGTGCAGAGTCCTCCCAGCAGTGCCCAGAGACAGGAGGGGTGGGTGTGGAGTCCTCCCAGCAGTGCCCTGAGACAGGAGGGGTGGGTGCAGAGTCCTCCCAGCAGTGCCCTGAGACAGGAGGGGTGGGTGTGGAGTCCTCCCAGCAGTGTCCAGACCCAGGAGGGGTGTGTGCAGAGTCCTCCCAGCAGTGCCCTGAGACAGGAGGGGTGGGTGCAGAGTCCTCCCAGCAGTGTCCAGACCCAGGAGGGGTGTGTGCAGAGTCCTCCCAGCAGTGCCCTGAGACAGGAGGGGTGGGTGCAGAGTCCTCCCAGCAGTGTCCAGACCCAGGAGGGGTGTGTGCAGAGTCCCCCCAGCAGTGTCCAGACCCAGGAGGGGTGTGTGCAGAGTCCTCCCAGCAGTGCCCTGAGACAGGAGGGGTGGGTGTGGAGTCCTCCCAGCAGTGCCCTGAGACAGGAGGTGTGTGTGCAGAGCCCTCCCAGCAGTGCCCTGAGACAGGAGGGATGTAACACATGTGTGTGAGGCCAGAATTATCCACATGCATACTGGCTACAAGGGAACATGTCCCCATGAGCTCATGTCAACAGACTCCACACACAAGTACAGTGATCACCAAGGATGCCACGATTGTCGCAGGTGGAGACATGGCCCTGCATGCATGGCCAAAGTAGAAGGGCTCCGTCACACACACAGCTCATGTAGACACAGCTCTGCGCTAAACATTGGGAACACCCTGCAGGGAAGAAAGCTGGGTACACAGAGGAAGGAATACACCCTGGGACAAGTGCACCATGCAGTAACTGCTTACATGAACAAAGAAAGTTAGCCAACACCTTGTGATGGCACACAGATCACAGGGTCCCACCAATGAGCAGTACACTACTACACATCCCACACACCCAAACCCTTACACACCACCCAAAACCATGTAGCAGCCCCACCAACACCAATACCAGCATAGCAGTAGTGTGATAATGAAAACAAAATTAAGCTTTATTCAGCATGAGCACAATGTCCGTGGATCGCAGGCAGTTCAATCTTCACAAAGCCCATAGGGCAGTCAATGATTCTCAGCTGGATGGGGGACACAGTGGGATGCGTGTCCCCTACATTGCCTGCACAGTCAAATGGCATCGTCTTCCACACTGGTGAGGGCATCAGGGGGGGGGGAAGCAACAGGCACCGCAGGGACATCAGGGCAAAGGGGCGGCGTTGTGGGTGCAGGGATGGAGGACTCCACCACAGGGGGTGGGTCAGTGCCAAAGGCGGAGGCCAGGATGGCACTACACACCTTTGCAAGGTCCTCCAGGGAGTCCCCTGCACCCGAAGGGACCTCAGGCCCCAAGGAGGGGGGGGGGTCAGAGGGATGGGTCGCAGCGCCACCGGGGGAGGGTGGAGACAGGGGGGGAGACTCAACCACCCTGACCGGGGACCTCCTTGACCGCTTGCGTGGTGGTGTAACTGTGGGGCTCAGGGACAGAGCGGCCATGAAGGTGTCCTTGGGGGAGATGTGGCCAGGAGAGCTGAGGGGAGGGGATTTGGAGGGAGTGGACTGGGTGGAATGCGGACTCCCACTATGGCTGCGTGTCACACGTTTGCCCCCTGACCCAGTGGGTGTGCCTACCTCACCCTGTGTGTGCGTGTCAGGAGGAGTGCGGTGGACCTTCCCTGCTGGTGTGGTGCCCGTGTCTGTTGATGTGGGTGCATGCCGACGTCTGGGTGTACGTGTGACAGGCATGGGAGTGGGAAGTGTGGATGGGGCAGGGGTAGGTGGGGGGAGGTCGCGCTGCAGGAGACCCACTGCTGCAGTCAGTGTGGAGTCGATGGACCTCAGCAAGTTGCGTTGGTCAGCCTGCGATGAATGAATGCCCTCCAAGAAAGCCTCGATGTTGGTGAGGGTTTTGCCGTGGGCATGGAGGACATTAAGGATCGCAGCCTGACCAACCTGCAGTTGCCGCTGGATGTCCACAGACTCTGCATTGGCGGCAGCAGTGGAGACAGGGGCAGGGGGTGCGGTGCCTGGCAGGAAGGAGACATGCTGTGACCGGGCACGCTGGGAAGGGACACGAGCAAGTGGGAGGCGGCTGGTGGAAACTGAGGGGGCGGTGCGAGGTGTTGTTCCGCTGTCAGCTGCTGGTGCAGCCTCCGCCCACTCGGAGACATCGTCCCCGGACCTGTCAGCTTCGTAGTCTGATGTGCCAGTCGACAGGTCCTCGGCCACACTCTCCTCCGCCTCTGTACCACTCGATGTGCCAGACCCGATGTCACGGCTGGCACTGGTGCTCGGTCCCTCCGCCTGGTCTGTGTCCATGTCTCCCTCTGTGTCCCCCGACGATGCTGTGGGCAGGGTGGAGAGACAGAAATAATCAGACATCTGTACACATCTGTCACATGAGTCCAATCCACATAGGTAACATTGCATGGCCTGAAAAGGAAGATCCCTAACATCTACTGAACAGGGTACCGATGTAGGGCATGAAACACACAGTTGGTTGAGCCACCATGCCACTGAAATACCATGGAGAGCATGAGACAATAGCTAAACACAGGAAAAGGAGTCTGACATAGCACCCAGGCCCTGGGGACAATCCAGCACTGCATCTGCACCACACAGCGTTGGCGAAAATACCGATGACCAGGGACCATATCCATGAACTTGAGACACATGCTGCATAGGTAATGCTGAAAACATGCACAACATGACTCTGTCACTGCACATTGCGTGTGTGTCCAGACACATCACACACTGCCCAGACCCAGCAAGTGGTAATCAGGATTTAACACATAGGCATTGCCCGCCCCAACAAGACCCTACACGAGGCAAATTGTTGAGACACAGGTGGCACCAACATCTCATAGTCTGGGTGATACACACAGGGGCAGGCAAAAAGCGAGATTGAACGCCAAACAGCCAAGGTGCGCCTGTACAAATAATGTGGTACCAGTGCCCATCCTCAGATGAGTATAGCAAGACACACAGGCACTGGCAACTGTGAGTATGAAGAAGGACAATCAGGTCAGGCTGCACAGTGGACACCTGTACAAAATAGCACGTCTATATACATGGTGACAGGGGACAATGGCAGAGAGCACAACTTACGCTGTAGACACTGACAGTGGCCACGTTTATGATGACACATACACCACTGAGGAAAAGGTGCTCCAGGGGACAGTAGTGGGCACGCAACTACATGCTACTGAATGGTAATGACTGCAACACACGTCACCATCCCTGCACTATGTGTATCGCACACTCATGCACATCATGTCACAGGCCACTACATGGGACATGCGCGCTGTAAGGCATGACACATGAGAGACCAACTCCCATGTCTGGAGTCAGCATCAGTGCCAACTGATATGGAACCCACATGCAGTGAACTTGACAGTGCACAGGCAATGTCCCACAACCTGTTACACACCACCCCCACACATGATGCTACAGACATTGTTCCCGTGGACAAAGCGCCAGCCTACATTACCCTGTGGAGGAGTGACTACACACAGACCAGGGAACACATTGCAAGGAGGGGAAGGGTGGCAGGGGCACAGCGCTATACTGGGGCAAACAGGATCTGCACAGCACCTTTAAACCCTGCCAGTGAATTCATGCTACTGTGCCCTTACAAATGCCGGTGACACACAACAAACACACATGTACCTACCCCCTACCGGCTGCTGCATCGCCTGTAAGCGCCTCTCCAGGTCTGGAAAGACCACCGGCAGCACACGCCTGTGGAGGTGGCTCAGACGGCGGCGGCCGCGGTTCTTGTGGCTCTCAGGTGAGTCCCCCAGCAGGAGCCGTGCAATCCTCCGCGTCCAGCACCGGATATCCTGCCAGCGTTTCCTCTCCTGGGGCAGGCTCCGCCTCCGACCATCCACACGCCTCACGGCACTGACGGCGGTCAGCCAGATCTGCTCCTTGGCAGTGGCGCCCACCTGTGAGGTAGAACAAGTGACACCACATCAATACACTAGCCACATGTCACAGAGAGACATATGGGTACAAATTAGCTGGTTACAACAAGGCATGTCATGCAGCCAACGCATTGCACCTTTGTCATAGGGACATCATCCCCTGTTGAGGGGAAAAAGCACTACGTGCCACAGTGGGTACACAGGTGGAATGATGGCAATGTCACAATCAATGATCAAGGCTCACACTGTGCATCACACCCACCCCTCCTGTCTCAGGGCACTGCTGTTAGTGATAGGCACACACCCCTCCTGTCTCAGGGCACTGCTGGGAGCACACTGTACCCACCCCTCCTGTCTCAGGGCACTGCTGGGAGCACTCTGTACCCACCCCTCCTGTCTCAGGGCACTGCTGTGAGTGATAGGCCCCCACCCCTCCTGTCTCAGGGCACTGCTGGGAGACATCAGGCACCCCCCCCCTGGGACCCCCCCGACAGTACATGGCATGTGTGTTACACCTGGACGCAATGGCAGAAGTCACAGTCACAACATAGGGACAGTCTGTGGCAGTGGCCTATGCACTCACCTGATACCCTGGTCGCCCATACAGCATGGGGTACTGTGGGAGGATCACATCCAGCAGAGCCATGTTCTCCTCCAGGGTGAATGGCTGTGTCCTCTCCACAGCCCTTGACATGGTTCCAGGGAATCAGTAGCAGCAGCTGGGTCGACGAATGCAAAGATGTGCAGGCAAGTGCTCCCTCATGGGACCTGGCTGCCTTATATGTGCCCTTCTGCCCAGTCTCATGCACAGGAGTACAGAGAGATTGGTCACTCACATTTGCATCCTATGTTTCCACCAATCCCTACAAACCTAGCAGTCTGTGTGTTCTCTATCGGTTTCATTCTCCTGCATGATGTCAGCCCCACAAACACATTGCAACAAAGTAGACAAATTCCAACTGACTTCTGCTGTGCACCTTCCAGAACAATTTCGAATTTTGAACTTGGTCTCCATGACAACCAGCATGCATGTAGGCCTTAATACTTGTCCCCTATGTAATTTGGATCATCACACACAGGTACGGTGCGTGTGGGGGCCCTAGGGCACCCCAAATGCATGGCAACGGCCCGTACATGCATGCCTACCCTCTCCATCACTATGGGTCTGCACGCGTATGCGTACCCGTAGTGGTACGGACCGTACACTCGCATCTACGCTCTCCATCAATATGGGTCTGCACGCGTATGCGTACTCGTAGTGATAGTGAGCGTAGATGCGAGTGTACGGTCCGTACCACTACGGGTACGCATACGCGTGCAGACCCATAGTGATAGTGAGCGTAGATGCGAGTGTACGGTCCCTACCACTACGGGTACGCATACGCGTGCAGACCCATAGTGATAGTGAGCGTAGATGCGAGTGTACGGTCCGTACCACTACGGGTACGCATACGCGTGCAGACCCATAGTGATAGTGAGCGTAGATGCGAGTGTACGGTCCCTACCACTACGGGTACGCATACGCGTGCAGACCCATAGTGATAGTGAGCGTAGATGCGAGTGTACGGTCCGTACCACTACGGGTACGCATACGCGTGCAGACCCATAGTGATAGGGCCGTACACTCGCATCTACGCTCTCTATCACTATGGGTCTGCACGCGTATGCGTACCCGTAGTGACACGGACCGTACACTCGCATCTACGCTCGCCATCACGATGGGTACACATACGGCAGCACTCCCACAGTGATTTGGGAACATGCACAGGCCCTCTCAGCAGCAGTACGGCGGATTTTACACATCACTGTGGTGATAGGCGACACACATGTAGGAATAGGGCGGACATACTTGTCCATGGATGGACATACTTGTCCAGGAATGGACATCAAGGCATCGTCTGTGCATTACCACATGTGTGGGGCACAGGTGTCACAGGCTGTGATGTGGAACATGCCTCCTGAGTGGAGAAGGCACCAGATGTATGATGAGATGTGTACATGTGTACTGTGTGAGGGTGCAATGTGTGCCAGGCATGCCCTTGACTCCTTTGACATGTGTGCATGTGGGACTGCGCTCTTGGGGTGAGCGTCACTGGCATGGCACCGACACCAACACACGGAAGTGTCCCATGATGCCAGGTACAGGGGTCATGACACATGACTTATCACTACCCACAGTGCACAATGTGACTATGCCATATATGTGTCCGGGATTTACATCCGGTTGATGTTGTAGCACCCTCAAAAGCTGCAGCCGTTGCAGCAACCAACATGTGGCTGTGTGTAGATTGTCATTGCACACTGTTCCCAACACCATGCCACATGTGTTCTCGGATGTGAGGTGCACATGTATGCAAGGGACACGGAGTAGCGTGACAAGGCCATGTCAGCAAACTCACAAGGAATGTGTGGTGAGTCATGACATGTGCACCTTCATGGCAAGGTGTGTGGGCTGGACTAGTGTAATGTCATGTGACCTGTGGCTCAAGTGTTCCGCTGCCAGTCTCTGCAATCGGCATCACACTTCTGCTGATGTGTGGGTGTATGTCACTCCTGTCTTGCGTCGGGCAGTGCACTTGCACTGGGACACAGCTATTTCCATGGCGTGGCATGGGGAGGTTCTCAATCACCGTGTGTAGCTGGGTCTTGGAAGGAGTGTCACCTTGCATCCATACGTGTCCTGGGCATGTAGCACATGCCTGACTCCCTATGTGGCATGTGTGTATTGGCAGATTTACATGTGCTCAGTAGACATGAGTTGTTCTCGTAGTGCACTCACTCTTCCTTGTCACTTCCAAATTACTGCAGAGCGCCTCCTGTTGCCCGAAGAATTCCAGACTTGGCCACCATGCAGGAGAATGACAGGATCCGGCTCTACCGCTTCACCCAACCGTTGATTCTGGAGCTGACGGCGAGACTGGCACCACACCTGCAACCGCAGCACAGGTATCCTACGGCACTGACACCCCAGCTGAAGGTAATGGCTGCCCTACATTTCCTTGCCACGGGTACCTTCCAAAATACCATAGCTCATGTTGGTGGCATGTCCCAGAGCATGTTCAGCGGTGTGCTGCATGATTTCTTGGAGGCCATGTTGATTCACCTGGATGACTTCATCAAGTTCCCAACCCCTGAACAGATGACTGAGGTCAAGCGTGGTTTCTATGCCCTGGGAGGGATGCCCCATGTCATTGGGTCCATAGATGGGACACATGTAGGTTTGGTACCACCACACGCACGGGAGGTGGCGTACCGCAATCGGAAGCACTACCACTCCATCAATGCCCTTGTGGTGTGTCTGTCCAACATGGTGATTTCACATGTCTGTGCTCGTTTCCCAGGATCAGCACACGATGCCTACATCATGAGGCGTAGCGGGATGCCTGATATGATGATGCAGCTGCGCAACGAACGAGCATGTGTTGTTGGTGGGTACAGTCTGTCTGTCCTGTATTCTGTTTGGCCGAGCAGCACTACCGCTTCGCCAGTTCTAACGATATCCATGTGCTTTCCATTTAGGGGACGCTGGCTATCCCAACATGCCTTGGCTGCTGACACCTGTCCGCAACCCCATCACGCCGGCCCAGCTCCGCTACAACACCGCCCATGGCCGGACAAGGCGAGTGATAGAGAGGACGTTTGGCATGCTGAAGAGCCGATTCCGGTGCCTCCACAAGACCGGCGGCGCACTCCCGTATGCCCCGGCAAAGGTTTGCAAGATCTTCATGGTCTGCTGCATGCTGCACAACATGGCAGTTGAAAGAGCTGTGCCACTCATCCTGAATCAACATGACGAGGACCATCCACCCGTGGAGGACGAAGGGCTTGGCAATGGGGCTAGTGATGTGGAGGATGTGGAGCCGCAAGAGGACATCCGGACTCGGCTCATACGCGACTTCTTTGCTTAGTGGTGAGTACCAGTGTCTGAGTGTGCACGCCTTGGTCCCCGTGTGGCATGTGTTGTGATGTGTGTGTCCACCTGCATGTATGGCACGTGAGTCAGAGGTGTGTGTGGGTGTGTCACTGGAGTGATGGTGGCAGTGATGGTAGTATTTCCCCAGTCATAATTGTGACCTAGCATGTTGTCATCCATACATGTGTCGAGTCAATGCACATGCAAGTGGCTGTGCTTTTTGTGGCTGACTTCTTGTGTGTCTCTCTTCCCCAGGTACCTGCGCATGCCATCTGCTGGTTGCATTGTTGTGGCACTGCTATTCCTCATGGACATGGCATCGTGGGCTGACTCAGCGTTACAGGCACGGACACGTTTGGAAGTCTCCATGGGGTAAGGGATGCATCTGGGGTGTATTGGGTGTGGCAGTTGTTCACGATGTGTGCACACTGCCCAGGTCGGGGTTTGGTTCCTCTGCAGTCATGTGGCATCCCCATGGGACACGACATGCAGCTGGGTACACCAGAATAGATGGGCTGCCTGGTTGTCAGTCATCAGTGATGGGATGGTGGATTGTGATGATGGCATCAATGTGTGTGACACTGCCCTCGGACACATACGGTTGACATTGGCTTGACATGGCGTGGGACTTCCACATCAGCGGATCTATGGTGTATGGCAGGCTCTCCGTGTGCAGCTGTGGGTATTTAGCTGTTAGCCGACGCTTGTGTGCCAGTACCATGGCTATCACGCATTTGTGCTGCAGAAGGGGGGTGCCAGTGTTTGAGCCACATGTTACTCCACATGATGTGTTCATGTGTACTTCAAGTTGCCTCTGCAATCCCAAAAACATGACTATTAAAGGTGTCCCTATGCCTCCAAGGTGCCTCTGCTCAGTCAATGCTGGTGTGTTGGCACGGTGCATCCTGCATGTCTGGCATGGTATTCCCAGATTGTGGCTATGTGTCAATGTGTCGAGTGGCAAGATGCAAGCTGTGTGTGTGTGCTGAGACTGTGTATTGGGCATGATGTCCATGACTGTGTGGGTAGTGTGACATGTGCCATCCCCATGCATCCAACGTTGTCCAGGCCCCCATTCTCTGCATCCACCGGACTCAAGCTTGCAGGACATGGTTCTGCCACCTGTCTACACGTACCTGGGTGCCCCCCAGGACACGGGCCAGGTTCCCTGACCTCTGCGCATGACTGTTGCTGTACTCAATGTGTCTGTCAGCACGGTTGTTCGGCCACCCCCTCAGCTGGTTCTGCACATCACGGGTGTGTATGGTGCTCCATGTCTGTCTTGCCTAATAAACTGTGACCCATGTGTCCTGTGCCAGACTCAGGCCCCAGGGTGTGGATGGTTGAAGTGAACAGATGACTCAGGCATGTTTAGACTGTACAAGACACATGTTAGGTAATAATGCTACCAGCAGGCATCTACTCTTAATAGTGTGATTTATTAGGGGGGGGGGGGGGACAAAGTGGGGGGCTTTCCGGGATTAGGGAATCCAAAGTTCAGTAGGGGAGTTGGTGTCCTTGCCATTGGAAATCCTCAGAGTCCATGCCACAGTCTTTGTCAACATTGGTCAGCCAGTGACCAGCAGGGCCATGTGGCAGAGAATGTCTCTTGATGCTGTGATGCTGTTGCTCCAGTGGGCCAGGTGCCAGGCCAGGTGTCCTGGGCGATGGTGATGTAGCAGCCACCCTCACGGTCCTTTCCGTGGACGACCCGGCTTCCTGCGGGGAACCTCAGCAGCAGGCCGTGACGACGTCTGGGATGCTCCGTCGGATGTTTCCTCCTCCTCCTCATGATCCCTCCCTGTGGGTGGTGATGTTCTCCGCCTTCTGGCACAGGGAGGGTCGGCCATGGTGTCGGCCATCCGACGGAGTTCAGCGTGAATCCCCTGGGACGCCGTCACTTGCTCAGCCTGTCTGTCCTCCATCCTCCGTTGGTGTAGCTGTAGACAGGCTATTAGCTCCGCATGTTGCTGGGCCTGCTGGACCTTGATCCCCTCGAGGACGGACACAACCTGGGCCATGCCCGTGGTGTCCTGCCGGTATGAGTCCAGGATGTTACGGACATGTGAAAATACCGGATCCCCAGCCAACTGGTCAGGCTCGCGCCTCCGCCGTCCTCCACTCCCACCACCCCTGCCCACTTGCGTCTGGCCTGCACTTGTGGGCACATCGGGTCTCCGGGACCCCTGAGGGGTGGCATTGGCGTTGTCGCCTGCCTCCTCCTGGGTGCCCGGGACACCGTGTCCCTCCTGGCGAGCCTGGCTGCATTGTGGTGTTGGGGCAGGGATCCTGGGTGTCTCCTGGGATGTGGCAGGAGTGGGGGTGGTGGTTGGCACGGTTGTACCTGACGCAGGTGCTGCAGGTGGTTGGACACCAGAGGGGCCAGGTCGGTCGGGGTCGTCCGCAGAGTGGTGAGAGTGGTCGCTGCCGGTGGGATCGGTCTCCTGCAGATCCGGGTCCTGTGAGTGTTCCCCCCCAGTGTTGGGGGGTGCAGCACGACGTTGACCTGTGTGTGAGAGAGAAAATGTTAATTTTGATCCATGCAACATCCATGTTTCATCCGTTACAAAGTTGGCACATTTCCTCTTGGAATTAGGATCTGTCTTGCATTCCACTCACAGTGCACTTGTGCATGTGTGTGTCCCTTGGGCACCAATTTGGCCCCTTTAACTATGTGTGGCACAGTCTTACTTGCTGCGTCAAGTGTGACTGCAGTCAGCAGTGGAGTGTGCATGTGTGCCGAGCTATGCATTTGCGCCTTCCTTGTAGCACTGTACATGTGCACATGGAGTGGATCCACACACTCATATGATGCAGGTGGCTGTCCTTGTGCTCGTGTACAGGTTGTGACATGGCCCTGCGTTTTGCCATGATGAAGAGGGGGGGTTCTGGCACTGGCCACCCTTGTCTACATGCACGCAGTCCACCTGCTGACGAGCAGACATTCCCACACACCACAGGACTGATTTGCTCTCCCTGTGTCTCCCTCCTTCTCTGTCCCCCTCTCCCTCCCTCTGTGTGTCAGCCTCCTCCCTCTGTCCATCTTCCTGTGTCTCCCTCCCTCTCTGTCCCCCTCTCCCTCCCTCTCTGTCCCCCTCTCCCTCCCTCTGTGTGTCAGCCTCCTCCCTCTGTCCGTCTCCCTCCCTCTCAGTCCCCCTCTCCCTCCCTCTGTGTCCCCCTCTCCCTCCCTCTCTGTCCCCCTCTCCCTCCCTCTGTGTGTCAGCCTCCTCCCTCTGTCCGTCTCCCTCCCTCTCAGTCCCCCTCTCCCTCCCTCTGTGTCCCCCTCTCCCTCCCTCTCTGTCCCCCTCTCCCTCCCTCTGTGTGTCAGCCTCCTCCCTCTGTCCGTCTCCCTCCCTCTCAGTCCCCCTCTCCCTCCCTCTGTGTCCCCCTCTCCCTCCCTCCGTGTGTCACCCTCTGTCACCTTGGCCCAGCTTCCTGGGCACACACTGTTAGCAGATCTTTGAGTGGCCCTTGGCCTGTTGATGTGAGTTTGTTTCTGATCTCCAGGCACCCATTTTGTCTGCTGTGTGTCTGTGCGCTGCTGCTGTGGTGGTGTGTGCTGCCACTCTTTCACACTGTTGGCTGTTCATTAGCTGCTGGCATGTGCAAAACAGTGCCTTCACCCCCATGTGTTGATGCAAGGCATCCGCCATTTGCTGGCAAGTCATTCCTGTGTTGGGACACAGTGTTTGTCTGGCTGTGACCTAGGCCATATGGGCAGAGGGCATTGTTGTCTGCTTTGGAGTCGCACTATGTGATTCTTGGTGCCCAGCCTCCCGCCATCCGGGTTACCGTGTCATGTGTTGTTGTCTTCTGTGGCCTGTGACTTGACATTGTCCAGCTGGGTGCATGGGGCATGGTGGCAGCAGTGGCATGTGCCTGCTCATGGAGTGTGGTTGAGTAATGCGATGGCTTGTGGTGGTTGCGTGCCTGTTATTAATTTTGGTTGTGGTTGCAGTTCCCCCCATGTGAGGTGCGTTGTTTGTGTACTCACCCGGGTCTCGGAGTCCTTCTACTCCTTCAACTGCCTCCACCGGCAGTATGGCCATCACCCTCTCCTCCCAGGGATGGTACTGTACGGGTCTGCGGGAGGGCCCTCCTCCGGTGGCGTTGGCCTGGTCGTGTTCCTCCTGTCTCTTGGCTCTGACCCTCCTCCGCAGATCGTACCAGCTGTTCTGGCAATCCTGCTTGGTCCTCCTGGTGTCCGCAACAGCATTCACAGCATCGACGATGGTCTGCCACATGGCTGTTTTGGCTGCCTGGCTGGTGCTTCTGACCAATGTTCCAAAGATCTGTGGCTCGACTCTGAGGATTTGATCAACAAGGACCTCCAACTCTCGGTGACTGAACTTTGGATTCTTGGTAGTGGGCATGGTGAGGGGTGTGGGTGGGGATGGTGTGGGTGTGGGGGGTGTGTGGATGTTGGGGGGGGGTGTGGATGGTTGTGTGTGTGTGTGAATGTGATGAGAGGGTGTTTGTGAGGGTGGTCGTGTGAAGGTGTGCAAGTGTAAGATGTGGTGTCGCTTGTAGTCTGGTTCTGTGGTGTCTGGCAGCAGTGGGTCTGTTGCAAAGGCTCATGGTTTGTGTGTGTGGGCCCTTTTTATTGGTCCATGGGTGGGTGTGGCAGTGTTTGAATTTTGGGTGGGTGTGTTATAAGGAGTGGTGGTGTAGTGGGCCTCTGTTTGTTTTTGACAGTTGCAGGTCAGTGATTGTGTTATTTTAGTGGTTGTTGGCCATGTTTAGTGGCTGTGTGCCTTTCGAATGGTGTATTGTTGAGTTGTTTTGTTTTGTCCTTGTTGGGTACGTGCGTTTTGTGCGTGTGTACGGTGTGTACATGGGCCATTTGGTTGTACGATTTGGTCCTTGTGTGTGGCTTTGTACGACTCGTACATGCGGTTGTGATGTTGGGGCATGGGGTGCGCTCCGTACTTAGGAGGTTGTGTTGGGGGTGCGCCAGGAACGTACTGGGGTGGGGGTACGACTGGAACGTACCGGGGTGTACATAGACGGTGGTACGACACGTACAGGGGTGGGGGGGTGTACATTGACGGTGGTACGACACGTACTGGGGTGGGGGTACGACTGGAACGTACTGGGGTGTACATAGACGGTGGTACGACACGTACAGGGGTGGGGGGGTGTACATTGACGGTGGTACGACACGTACTGGGGTGGGGGTACGACTGGAACATACTGGGGTGTACATAGACGGTGGTACGACACGTACAGGGGTGGGGGGGTGTACATAGACGGTGTTACGACACGTACAGGGGTGGGGGGGTGTACATTGACGGTGGTACGACACGTACTGGGGTGGGGGTACGACTGGAACGTACTGGGGTGTACATAGACGGTGGTACGACACGTACAGGGGTGGGGGGGTGTACATAGACGGTGTTACGACACGTACAGGGGTGGGGGGGTGTACATTGACGGTGGTACGACACGTACTGGGGTGGGGGTACGACTGGAACGTACTGGGGTGTACATAGACGGTGGTACGACACGTACAGGGGTGGGGGGGTGTACATAGACGGTGGTACGACACGTACAGGGGTGGGGGGGTGTACATTGACGGTGGTACGACACGTACAGGGGTGGGGGGGTGTACATAGACGGTGGTACGACACGTACTGGGGTGGGGGTACGACTGGAACGTACTGGGGTGTACATAGACGGTGGTACGACACGTACAGGGGTGGGGGGGTGTACATAGACGGTGTTACGACACGTACAGGGGTGGGGGGGTGTACATTGACGGTGGTACGACACGTACTGGGGTGGGGGTACGACTGGAACGTACTGGGGTGTACATAGACGGTGGTACGACACGTACAGGGGTGGGGGGGTGTACATAGATGGTGGTACGACACGTACAGGGGTGGGGGGGTGTACATAGATGGTGGTACGACACGTACAGGGGTGGGGGGGTGTACATTGACGGTGGTACGACACGTACAGGGGTGGGGGGGTGTACATAGATGGTGTTACGACACGTACAGGGGTGGGGGGGTGTACATTGACGGTGGTACGACACGTACTGGGGTGGGGGTACGACTGGAACGTACTGGGGTGTACATAGACGGTGGTACGACACGTACAGGGGTGGGGGGGTGTACATTGACGGTGGTACGACACGTACTGGGGTGGGGGTACGACTGGAACGTACTGGGGTGTACATAGACGGTGGTACGACACGTACAGGGGTGGGGGGGTGTACATTGACGGTGGTACGACACGTACTGGGGTGGGGGTACGACTGGAACGTACTGGGGTGTACATAGACGGTGGTACGACACGTACAGGGGTGGGGGGGTGTACATAGACGGTGGTACGACACGTACTGGGGTGGGGGTACGACTGGAACGTACTGGGGTGTAGGTAGACGGGGCTATGACACGTACTGGGGTGGGGGTGTGGCTCGAACGTACTGGGGTGTAGGTACACGGGGGGTACGACACGTACTGGGGTGGGGGTACGACTGGAACGTACTGGGGTGTAGGTAGACGGGGCTGTGACACGTACTGGGGTGGGGGTGTGGCTCGAACGTACTGGGGTGTAGGTACACGGGGGGTACGACACGTACTGGGGTGGGGGTGCGGCTGGAACGTACTGGGGTGTACATAGACGGTGGTACGACACGTACAGGGGTGGGGGGGTGTACATTGACGGTGGTACAACACGTACTGGGGTGGGGGTACGACTGGAACGTACTGGGGTGTACATAGACGGTGGTACGACACGTACAGGGGTGGGGGGGTGTACATTGACGGTGGTACGACACGTACAGGGGTGGGGGGGTGTACATTGACGGTGGTACGACACGTACAGGGGTGGGGGGGTGTACATTGACGGTGGTACGACACGTACTGGGGTGGGGGTACGACTGGAACGTACTGGGGTGTACATAGACGGTGGTACGACACGTACAGGGGTGGGGGGGTGTACATTGACGGTGGTACGACACGTACTGGGGTGGGGGTACGACTGGAACGTACTGGGGTGTACATAGACGGTGGTACGACACGTACAGGGGTGGGGGGGTGTACATTGACGGTGGTACGACACGTACTGGGGTGGGGGTACGACTGGAACGTACTGGGGTGTACATAGACGGTGGTACGACACGTACAGGGGTGGGGGGGTGTACATTGACGGTGGTACGACACATACTGGGGTGGGGGTACGACTGGAACGTACTGGGGTGTACATAGACGGTGGTACGACACGTACAGGGGTGGGGGGGTGTACATTGACGGTGGTACGACACGTACAGGGGTGGGGGGGTGTACATTGACGGTGGTACGACACGTACAGGGGTGGGGGGGTGTACATTGACGGTGGTACGACACGTACTGGGGTGGGGGTACGACTGGAACGTACTGGGGTGTAGGTAGACGGGGCTATGACACGTACTGGGGTGGGGGTGTGGCTCGAACGTACTGGGGTGTAGGTATACGGGGGGTACGACACGTACTGGGGTGGGGGTACGACTGGAACGTACTGGGGTGTAGGTAGACGGGGCTGTGACACGTACTGGGGTGGGGGTGTGGCTCGAACGTACTGGGGTGTAGGTACACGGGGGGTACGACACGTACTGGGGTGGGGGTGTGACTGGAACGTACTGGGGTGTACATAGACGGTGGTACGACACGTACAGGGGTGGGGGGGTGTACATTGACGGTGGTACGACACGTACTGGGGTGGGGGTACGACTGGTACGTACTGGGGTGTACATAGACGGGTGGGGGTATACATATACGGGGGGTACGTGTCGGACGTACGGGGGCTGGGGGGAGTGTTGGGCGCGTATGCGGGCACATGTCTCCATGGTTGCTATTGGTGTTCGGTGCGGACGGTGTTTTTTCCATACGGTTGTAGGCTCGGACGCACGGGATGGATCGTGATTCCTCGGTCGGACTTGGATTTTTACGTTTGTAAGGTAAATCGTCCGAGGACGTGTCGGACACATTTTCCGACCCGAGGACGTGTGGGGAATGATTCCCGGTGCGGTTCGTATGGACTTTTTACCATGCGAATCGTGATTGCCAGTTCGTACGGCACTTGTACGATTCGTACGGTAAAAAGACCCGATACGAGTCGCACGGGGGAATTTTTTACCGGATCGTGATCGGCACCAAAGTCTTGTTGACAGACGTTTATCTGGAGTTATAGAAAGCCTTGCTGCAAGAAACATTTTCTTCAGCTGCCTAAGGAACATGGCAGGGTTTCTCTCCCTCTCTTATGGCTTTATTATCTCACCTCGTTCTTTTCCTGACTCTATCTGATTCTGTGCCAGGGAACGTGACAGGAGTGTTGTATGTTTGGTGGCTATCTGCTATTAGGGGAATCGATAGTTCCTGTTGTTGGCACAGTCGACACAGTTTCTTTCAAAATAACCCGGTCCAACACCTTAAAAGTTTCCCATCTCATATGGAGTTCTCTCAAAAAACAAATCCCGGATACTACCTCGATTAATCCATATAGATATTTTGCTTATCAACCAAATTTACCTCTCTGTGTTCATGAAAGCTTTGGGTAGAGTTGGGAGAAGGCTAAGCTTCTCATTTGGACTCAAATGTTTGTGGGGGATATCTTTCTTTCCTTTGAAAATTTGCAGCAGCAGTTTTCCCTTCCCTGATTGGGTTTTTATAGGTATCTGGAAGTAGGACATTGAATTTCCAGTCTCAAAGAAGATTAGCTGCTCCAGAAATACCCTTTCAAATCTGGTAATGAATGCTCCTGTGAAGATAAATATGAGTCTGGTTGATAAGTTAATGTACTTTGTTGCACAGAACCAAGAGGTTGATCCTTTTCAAATGGTGTAAGCTCCTGAATACTGAGGTAATGGTTAAGGATATGAGGCTTAGTATTCTTCTGGCACAGAGTATTCTAAATGTCTTGCAAATTAAGTAAAGTTCATCACATTAAATGTATCAATTACTTTTATTATTCTCTTTACCCCCATCGGGTCCTGAAACTCCGAGCAGACAACTGCTGCGTTCACTGTGGGGACGAGGGGCTGATGTAGTTCATGTCTTCACTTCTTGTCCCGCCCTGTGTTTAGATTGGGCTTTTGTTCCCGGGAAAATGAATAGCATCTCCGTTTTTTCGGTAGGGAGGGACTCGAAGTTGATCATGTTGTGACACTCACCTTGGCTAGTTTATAGATCTTCTCAATGGATCACTGACAGAATATCGAGGAGAAGAATATCGACCTGCCACAATATCGAGGTAAAAGTATAGAGTGACAGAATATTAACTTCCTATCTACAAACAGGTAAGTACAAAAATATTGAATCCTAAATAACGTTGTCAATAATATAGATTGCTAAAATATCGACTTTTTTAAATGTAAAAGTAATATAAAATTTATGAAATAATAAATATAATTAAGTAAAACATACTTAAAAATAATTTTAAAAACCTTAAAATTAATAAATAATAAATGTAATGTAAAACAAAATAAATATGCATTTTATTTTCTATTATATATAATAACTTAATAATATTAAAAAATAATTACGTTTTAATTATAAAATGTTAAAAATATAATTTAAAATATAATTACATATATATAAATAAACCGATAATATGAATATAAAAATTAATTATATATAATAAGTGAAAATATTAAAGTAAGTATTTTTCAAAAAAATTATTTTTTACACTACAGTAAATATAATAATACTGAAAACGTTGCATAGCCTAAAGGATACAATTACTATTTCCACTCCAATGAGTGGTACAGTAGGGAAAGTGTTGGATAGCGGGAGGGTAAAAATTACTATTCCCACTCCAGCAAGTGCAACACTAGGGAAAGTGTTGGATAGCGGGTGGGTAGAAATTACTATTCCCATTCCAGTGAGTACAACAGTAGGGAAAGTGTTGGATAGCGGGTGGGTAAAAATTACCATTCCCACTCCAGTGAGTGTAACAGTAGGGAAAGTGTTGGATAGTGGGTGGGAATAATGTACTACTCCCACTCCACCAAGTGTACACCTAGGGAAAGTGTTGGATAGCGGGTGGATACAAATTACTATTCCCACTCCAGTGAGTGCAACTGTAAGGAAAGTGTTGGATAGCGGGAGGGTAAAAATTACTATTCCCACTCCAGCAAGTGCAACAGTAGGGAAAGTGTTGGATAGCGGGTGGGTAAAAATTACTATTCCCACTCCAGTGAGTGCAACAGTAGGGAAAGTGTTGGATAGCGGATGAGTAAAAATTATTATTCCCACTCCAGCGAGTGCACCAGTAGGGAAAGTGTTGGATAGCGGGTGGGAGTAATGTACTATTCCCACTCCACCAAGTGTAACTGTAGGAAAAGTGTTGGATAGCGGGTGGGTGAAAATTACTATTCCCACTCCAGTGAGTGCAACAGTAGGGAAAGTGTTGGATATCGGATGAGTAAAAATTATTATTCCCACTCCAGCGAGTGCACCCGTAGGGGAAGTGTTGGATAGCGGGTGGGTAAAAATTACTATTCCCACTCCAGTGAGTGCAACAGTAGGGAAAGTGTTGGATAGCGGGAGGGTAAAAATTACTATTCCCACTCCAGTGAGTGCAACAGTAGGGAAAGTGCTGGATAGCAGGAGGGTAAAAATTACTATTCCCACTCCAGCGAATGCAACAGTTGGGAAAGTGTTGGATAGCAGGTGGGAATAATTTAATATTTCCACTCCACCAAGTGTAACAGTAGGGAGAGTTTTGGATAGCGTAGGGGAATCATTTAGTATACCCACTCCTGCAATATAATTAACATTAATTAACAATCATTTTTTCAAAATTAATTTACCTCCCACCATTTTCCCCTATAAACGCCACCTACAATATTGTAAAATAATAATAAATTAACATAATTAATTAACAATTGATTGATTAACTAATTACAATTAACAATAAAATGAATAACCATCAAATCTAAATTAATTCACACAATTAACACTATAAAACAACTTTTAATAAATATAATATAACAAATAAAAAAAATTACATTAAAACTAAATTATTTCCTACCCTACTCCCATATCAACCCTCAACCTACTCCCAAAAAAGTACGCAATTAACATAATTACCAATTAATAATGAATTGTTATTAACCAATTTATAATTATTAATTAACTTAATTAACAATATAAATTATTAAATACTAAATTATTAAATAATACATTAATTAATTAATTCAATTAAATTACTTCCCACCCTATTCCCCTATAAACCCACAACCCACTACAGAATTAAATTATGCAAAACTAATTAACATATAATTAATTAATTCTAAATAATTCTAAAAAAATATATTATAATTAAATTACTTCCCACCCTATTCCCCTATAAACCCACAACCCGCTACGGAATTAAATTACGCAAAAATTACACACATTACAAAAATAATACATACTTTTAACACATATATAATAACACTTAAAACACACAAAAAAAATCAATATTTTTAACAACTATATTATGACTGCCGATATTACTAACCTCGATATTATGAAAAACGATATTTCTTACCTGCATTTCGATATTCTGCACCACTATATTTTTGTAAGTTGATATTATGTCCACTCGATATTTAAAACTCAATATTTTGCCATATCGATATTTAAAATTCGATATTGTGACTGTTCACCCTTCTCAATCTCTTTGGCTAAACTGGTGTTGGTACATTCCTGGCTCTGGCGTATGGGTCCGGACCCCTGATTGAAAGGCTGACATTTCTGAATATCTGTTTTCTGGAAATGTCTTTGCGAGAGAATGATGCACAGAGATGGAAGTTGAACAAGATATGGGACCCCGTCAGGGTCTGGATGGGCGAGACGCTTGCTGGCCAGGATGTAGGGGTTTCGGGTTAAAGTATTACCACAATGCTTACTTTTACTTGAAATTGGGATTTTGACTATTGTTGTCTCTCTTTAATATCTTTTCTGCCAATTCTCTGTTTATTTTTGATGCTGGGCAAATAATATGCTTTCTTCCTCTCTATGGACTTTGCTTTCTAATGAAAAAAATCAAGCATTCTCAGCAGTATTCACATCATTGTCCACCAACCTCAAGACCTACACCCTGTTTCCTCCGGAGCCTCTGATTACCTGGGGGTTCCATATGTAGCAGCCTTTCACCTCCTCCCATCTACCTAAATATTGGGTAACCTATATGCCTCTCCCGAGCTTCCCAACGGCTGTGTGTAAATCATTGAAATCAATTAGCTCACATTCCTGTTGAGGTTATAACTTTACTGCTTTGAGGTGTTAAGGATCACTGTTGTTAGCTTTGCCATATTGCAAGTCATGTTTATGCTTATTTCACCTTGGTATCTTTTTAGAGGAATCTCTGGCAAGGTGAACGTGTCATATGGGTGCACCATGGTCTTCTCCCAGCTCATCTTGAGAGCATCCCTGTCCAAGATCATCCGAGTGTTGATCTGTCTGTGTTTCCAACTTGAGAAGCCTCCGTTCCGCCTCTGGGTAACAATCAGGGTGTTTTGCCTCCATATGTGAACTGCACGCCCGTAGGGTATAACCATCTGTGCTTGATCTGCTTGGCTATCAGGTTCTTAGTGATATTTAGAAAGGCTTTCCATTTCACCTGGGTGGCTGCAGTTAAGTTTTAGTACAGCACATCTTCCGAGTCTCTGAAGGGTCCTCGTAGCCTTCATTAGTCTTTCTTTTACTGGAGAGTTTGTAAGTTTGCCCACTACATCTTTAGGTTCGTTCCCCCTCCTCCCGATTCTGGTGCCGATTCCGATCCGGGTCGGAAAGCACTGTGACCGAGCCGGATCCGGAGTGTTTTCCGACCGAGCCGGAGTCCTGCAGTCTGACCGAGCGAGTACGAGGCGGCCGTATGCTGCCGGACTCGGTTCGTTAGGACTCCCATTGAAGTCAATGGGAGCCGGTCGTACGATGCGTACATGGGCTCCCATTGACTGAATGGGTGTGTCTTGTGCAAGGGCCCCCCCTACAGTGGGTACGCATCGGTGCCATCCGCATCGTACATGCCTGTGTTGGGGGGACCCTTGGGTGTCCCCCTGTGTCCGAGTCGTAGGACTGGGGTCCGATGCGGACCCCCAAAGGCAACCACCCAGACATTTTGCGAGCTGGACACTCCGGCTCGCACAGGCTGTCCGACGCGTGCATCGTACTGGCTCGGACGTAAATTGCATCCATTGCACGCCATGGTTAGCTTACGACCGACACGTACGGAGCAGTTCGGACCCGGAAACGACTCGGTCGGTGAATTTCACGTAGCTCGCATCGTACTTGCTCACTCATACAGCTGTATGAGTCGGGCGGAAAACGTGAGTACGGCTCGTAGTTTTTTTGGACGGATCGCGTTCGGTGCCCTTCCGACCCGGATCGGAATCGGCCCCTCTGTGTGCTCACTCTATGGAACCATTTCACCATCTCCCACTTGGAGTAGGTTTGAAAATATTTCTTACCCACATGCCACAATGTCTGTGCCTGCCACCTCTTCTTTTACATTCCTAATAGGCACATTGTACCCATTGTGCTCCAAGTCCTCATAGGTGGTGGTCAGCCATTTAAGCTATTGTTCCTTATGATAAATAGTAGTTTTAGCAAGGTGGTGTAAATCTGATAACATTCTAAGCTGCGTTCCAGGTGCTAGCTAAACACTCTAAAAGCCTCCCCGACTTCCACTAGCTACTTTCACAGTGCAATGTGCAGCACCTGAATATTATCCATCACAGATTTGTCTATGTCTGCTTTTAGTTCTGACAGCCACGTTTTACGTTCTTCCTCAATCAGGGATGACAAGGTTTTTCCTGCCATTATTTCTTTTGTAAAGATGGCAGTTATTCAGGGTGTGCGAGCCGCCAGGAAATAAGTAAGATTGTGATATGTCTGTTTGTCCCTCCTGTAACTGATATATGGACGTACCTCTCACTCAGTGTAGATCAGGCTTCCAGGGGGAGACAGTGTGGCTCACCCAATTCACGATGTTTCTTCTGTAACCACTGGTGGAGGGAGGTTAGAGCCTGTACAATCAGGATGTGTATCTGACCTCCAAAGTATTCCTGAAGTGCTTTACCTTACAGGCCCAGCACCAGCTTTCAAAATGCCGGGGGCTCTCACCCCACCCCCAGATGCCTTACTAAGTCTACCAGTTTTTCCCAGCAAAGAAAGCTTTATGGTTTTCAGGCTCCCCTCACATCCAGTGGAGGACTGTACCTTCGGGTCACGGCATCAAGTACATACAGTCTGTCACGCTACTTGGGCCAACCTCTTACCAGACATGGGTCAATGCCACTGGTGTCAAGCTATCCTGGCTGATGAGGGCTAAAAGCCCGAAACTGGTCCTAGGATGCTTGTTTCCAGTCTCGAGAGGACCTGTCCTGGCAGTTCCGGCTGGACTGTTCCCATTGGGTGCAGGGTCAAGACTGATTTGCATATGGTTGGTCCAAACTGGAATGGCATGGTGAGCAAAAAACAATGAATTTAGGCCCAGATCTCTGTACTGGGGTGGATGTATGACATTGTTCTGAATTATGTCCATCAATTGTTCTTTTTGAATTTGTCACTCCGAGTAGGACGGGTATGCCCAGACGTGGGTCCAGTGGTCTCCATGCCACTGGAGTCAAGCTATCCTGGCGGATGAGGGCTGAAAGCCTGAAACTGGTCCTAGGAAGCTTGTTTCAGTCCAGGGAGGACCTGGCCTGGCAGTTTGGGCTGGACAGATCCGATTGGGTGCAGGGTCAAGACTGATTTGCATATGGCTGGGTCCAAACTGGAATGGCATGGTAAGCAATAAAAACGATGGATTTAGGCCTAGATCTCTGTACTGGGGTGAATGCATGACATTGTTCTGCATTCTGTCCATCAATTGTTCTTTTTGCATTCTTTTTGTTTCCACCCTCTTACCAGGCCATCAAAGTAACAATCAGAAATCTTTATTTGCTCTTTCAAATGCCATCTATGCTTCAGGGCCTTGCCTCCAACATTGTTTTTAAAGTTTCTCCACATCTCATTGCGGCATCAAGCCCATTGTCCTTTTTCTGCTGAAGCTACTAGTGTCTGAAGCTACTAGGCCCATCACCACAGGGCACTCAAGGAAGAAGCAGACAGCATTGCAACTGCGACCTCAGTTTGCCTCTATACTGGGTCCAGGTTCCCCCACATCTTCAAAAAGGCACTCCCACTCTTTTGCAGATCCTCGGCAGTGATTGGACTGTTCTGGGCAAAGGGTGATCCGGAGCTTCAAGGCCTTGGACCTCTCAATTCCAGGCAGAGTGCATAATTTGCCATTTTAAATGATATTTTAAATATCAGCCTTAAATATATTTTTGTGGGAAAACATCAGCTTATCTTATCAGTTCTGAAAAACTTTATCTTTAGAAACATCCTTTTCAATTATGGAATCCTATCTAATTCAACCAAATAAAGTTTTTTATTTACTACACGTAGGGGAGCTACTCACAGGTAGTTGGAGTGCTAACAGCAGCTCCAAAGCCACCCTGTTCTAATTAATGTAAGCTAGCATTCAGCATTTGTTGATGCTTCTGGGCTACATGGTTTATTTTAGCATTTGTAGGGCACCAACCAAACATGGATTTGTAGCAGCTAGACCCCTCGACTCCCTAGGATCTATCTACACAAGATGTCCTGAACGATTGTAAGCCACATGACACCAGCCCTGAAAGCAGTTGATTGGCTTGCTGTGACAGAAGTTCCTTTGAATTTTCCACTAAGTATGCTAAGAGAATGGGGCAAAGCTATTTGCAGTCTATAAACTCTGCTACTCAAGAACCTAGAACTTTTGTTCCATAGATGCACACCTCCTCATCGGACAATCCTTCAAACGAAGAGAACATTAAAGCACATTGTTCAGGGCACCAGATTCTAGACAATGGAGTGCTGCAAATGGAAATCTAAGTACCAAAGCCAAATACATGCACTTCATACAACATTTGATGATATAACATTTATTACTTGTTACAACTAAGCAAAGAGGTCACAACTGAAGAACATCAAACTAGGAGCATTTTCAATGATCAGACTCTAACGAACAATATAGACATCAGAGTCCTCAATGCTCTAAAGTAACTAGAGAGAGTGACAAAGCACTCTATAAAACTATATTTTGACATTGGGGGGCTCTGCTGATTTTATTTCCATCGGATGTTGTGCTTTTGCGGATTAGTTCTAAAACTGTGACTAAAATAGCCAGTATTTCATATGCACTGTCACTAATTGAGAATTGAAGTGTTTCATCCATGTTGTCTTTGGTTTGAAAAGCTGTTCAATAATTGAGTTATATTCAGTCAAAGATCCATTTTGATTCTGTTTGTTCACTATTGGTGTTGTCCTCTATTGGTAGGTAATGAGTGAGTTTATCTGGTCAAAATCTGTTGAATGTTTTGTGTCTGCATAAGTTCTCTTCTTTAAGAGGGTTATATGCACTAAGGAATTGGAGTATACCATTGGCCCTTGTAAAACATCCCAGAGAGACATACTTATTGAGTCTGGCCAATTCCTCATTTTTTGGCAATATGTGCTGGAGCATATTTCCCCTTCTTAATGTATATATAATTCAAAGAGAAAGGAAAATTACACTCTTTGTTATTGCTATGGGCTAATCATTCAGCAAAGGAATGTAGCACAGTCATTCTCCTGGCAAAAACAGAGACAGTAATAGGCACAAAACACATGAGGCAAGATTAACTATAACCGCCATAGATTTGCAATATTGGCCACCAAGATTAGCATTAATTGCTATCAGGCATGATTAGTACAAGTGGCCTGAAGATATTGGCCCTGTGACAGGGTCATTCAAGGATCTTATCTCCCCCATTTCCAACTTGCTTCCCCATCCTCATGCATGCAGTGTCCTACCTCCATAGCCCCACACATGCCACCTTCACTCCGTCACCACTCTTATCCATTACTTTTACCTCCCTTTATATCCTCATCTCTTCTCTCATTCCGAAATCCAAGTTATTGCTTCCACCACACATAAGCCTCTGAAATGCCCCCACCAGGTCCACCTCCTATCGTTAATACAACTACCCATCCTGTACATCATCCATTGGTGGAGCATAAAATCTCCATTCTCACACCTCAAAAGCAAGGCTCAAATGCTTGCATAGCATCACCAGCCATACACACAAACCACTTGTAGAACACAATTCTCCAGCCACTGCGCCATCAGCCAGAGCACCACACAACGAGACAAAAGCACACAGTCACAAGTGGATTCAGTGGATTTTACATACACCTAAAGAATCAGAAGAAGGTAATAAAGAAGTATTGAGTAAGCCAGACCTGCTAACAGAAAAATAATAAAATATTAGAAATGGGATGGGCAATGCTGATGTGAAACCTGGAAATCCCTCTCAACTTTTACATTTTGTCCTTTGTTTCAGGGGAAATACTGTTGGTAAACTCTTTACACCATATACAAAAGGCACACCATGCGGTAAATGTCCTAACAACTGTGAAAACGGACTCTGTAGTAAGTATATGAAAAGTATGCTTGTTTTCATTGAAGATTTTAGGTACAAATGAATGTATAATATGTTCATAATAAACAAAAAATAAACTCAGTGACGTAAGCAGTAGAATGTTATTTTATTAAGTCAAGCTAGCATTATATTTTTGCCAATTGCATTATCTTGAAATACCCAAAAATGTATACTACATCTTTTTCATTTTTTTGGGCCATAAGGCTTAGCTTTCAATAGACTTTTTCTTTTCCTTCATCCATGTGTTATTTGTGGATGTTGTTTTTATGCTAATGTATTTAAAGAGGAAAAAACTTTAGGTATGAGTATGTTTTTTTATTTATTGAATTTTCTGACAGATAACAAGAAACATCACAAGAGTAAAATAGGCATAAGAAGAAGAAGTGGAAAAACAATCAAGGAACAGATACAGAGTGAAATAATAATATCATCACCATAGTATTATCCGTATAGCATTGGTGACCAGTACATTATGCATTCGATAGGGAACATATCCATATCATATAGAGCAGGGATCAAGGAACGCTCGCCACCTTTTGAGCAGCAGGAAGGGAGAGTTCAAAGTGCCAACCAATGCATGCCTGTAGTACCTAATGTCTCTGTAGCCTCAGAACGAGATGGGCATCTATAGGCCTCTTGAGCAGTTGTATTGGAGTATAAGTGTAGCGTCTGGTAATTGAGTAGTGTGTGTACCTGCGTAATCCATCAGGGTTCTATTCGGGTACAATACAATCAGTCAGCTCCCTCTGGGTGCATCAATAAATAGGTTTGCAGCAGTTGCCATATATTTTTGGGTCTAGAAGTGAGCGCTTGCAATGTGGTATACGTTACGCTAGGAGTGTCACAGTATATTAGATCGCGTAACCAAGCCTTGACTGTTAGAGCAGTGGATCCCCCAATGTTCCGTAGTGAGAAGCAAAATGATAGCAGCAAATCTCATCCCCCCAGCTGACAAAGGCTTGACATAACCTAACAGGGCCAGTAATGGGGTCGGGTGCACTTCAGGTTCAATCATTTGGGATACATTGCGAAAGATTTCCCCCAAGTATTGTCAGTATATGTGCACAGCTCCACGCTAGGTGAGAAAAGTCAGCATGGGCCATTGCACAACTATGTGATTTGGAAGGGCTCCACCTTCGCTAATAGGTATGCTATCATGTAAGCTCTATGTAGGAATTTAAAATGGACCAATCTGTGTCGAAGATTGCTAGAGATGTAACGTGATTGCTCACAGCAGTAGAGCCACGTCTCTTTATCTTGCTGCCCGGTCCCCCTCTCCGTCCGCCGGCCGAAGCACAAGCGATAGGTGATAGAGCCAGATGACCATGTGCACCTTTCTTGTAGATGCAATAACCAATGTAAGTGGGGTGAATGCTGTTGGTAACTCCGGGGAAGCTGGGAGTGCTGTGCGCTCAGAGAAATCAGTCCAGGCAGAACAAACCTGTCCATGTAGACCTGTCCTGCTGTCAATACCGCAACAGTGCGCAGTTGATTATCGCGGAAGAGGTCACCCAATGTATGCAATTCACACCTTGTTAGGGTATGCTTAGTAAGTGTTTCAGTGGTGGGAGGCAGCCAGGGATTGATATGCAATGGTATAGGTGGGGAGTAGAGGAGACCAGCATTTAAGTAGTTTTGCAAAAGGCCCCAGGACTAGTAGGTAGTTTGCAATGTATGTATCTCGGATGGTGTCCTGGGGAGGTGCTTAGATATAATAGAGGAAAGTAGGCATGAACAGGCCTGTGACCCTTCTGGTTTCAAGTATTGTAATCTAACATCAGGGTGGTACCAATAGTATGCATAATGCCCATGTGCAACTAAGTAATACAAATAAAAATCGGAGACTCCAAATCCTCCACGTTGATATGGCATAATCAACGTCTGGCAGCTAATTCACAGCTGTCTGTCAGCCCAGATCAGTCTACTAAGCATACCTCGAAGCGTGGCAAAAATATTTGTCATAAGGGCTATGGGGACATTGAAGAACAAATATAGAAATCGGGGCAGTACCACCCTTTTAATGATGGTTATCCTGCCAGAAATCGAGAGAGGAAGCTTGATCCAACAGCCAATTTGTGTTTCCAGTCTGTCCATTGCTGGCCCGTAATTGAGCTGGACAACTTCCACAGCACTATGATGCAAATTGACATGTTTTTTGACAATCATTTAAAGGAGAGACACTCTTTAAGAGGTAAGTACTGCAGTTCCTCTGTTCTATTGCACTCCCTATTCACCATGACATGCCCTGCCTTTTAAATACATTGCACCAGCTCTGTGAGTTATACAGGGCCTAAATTAGAGGTGACTTATATGTATAAAAGCTAAAAGGGAAGGTTTGGTCCTGGTAAAAGGGTTGTTTTGCCAGGTAGACATGGCAGTGTAAACTGTACACACTGGCTCTTCAGTGGCAGGCCTGAGACATAGTTGAAGGGCTACTTAAGTGGGTTGTACAATCAGTACTGCACGACCACTAGTAGCATTTATTTTACAGTCCCTGGTCGCAAAGGGTACCATTTGACTAGGGACTTATACGTAAATTAAATATGCCAGTTGGGGATGAACCGATATTACCATGTTTGGGTGAAGGAGCACAAGCCCTTTAGAACTTGTTAGCAATGATAAAGTGCATAGAGTCCTAATACCAGCAAAAACGAGATCAGAAAAATGGACGCAGGCAGGGAAAAAGTTGGGGAAAAGACCATCCTAAGGATGACAGGGCTAATACTGTGATATCCTATGGGAGAGGGTATCCTAGTTTATCATATGGGAGAGGTAGGCATTACAGTAATGAGAAACAAATTTAGGAGTTTTCCACCAAAGGACATGTAAAACTTAACACACATGTTCTATTTATGGGCTGTTTAGGACATACACTAGGGGTAACCTTGATGTAATAAAAAGGAAGGTTTCAACCTGGCAAAAGGTTTGTTTTGCCAGGTCGAAGTAGCAATTTATAATTATTTACACTACAGGCTGCACTGGCAGGCCAGAGACATGTTTTAAAATGATATTTTTATGGGTGGCACAATGAGTGCTGCAGGCCTAGTAGTAGCATTTAATTTACAGGCCCTGTGTACATGTAGTGTTATACACTAAATACTTACAAATAAATTAAATGCAGCAATTAGGTGTAAGCCAGTTTTGCCACGTTTTAGGGCAAGAGCACGAGCACTTTAGCACTGGTTAATAAAAGCCAAAGCCAAATCCAACATAAACGGATTAAAAGAAACAGTAGGTGTGAAGGCAAACGATTTGGAGGAAGACCACATCAAGGCTGTCAGGTCTAACAGAGAGACTTTAAAAACATTTACATGGTCTCATTGCACATTCTACTCCTCCTACTGGTGCCACACTTGCATTACATCCATGTACTAGTGGCATATGACATGCTCCTGCTGCACACACAGCAAGAGGGGCGGGCTCTCACTATTCAGGTTTCTCTCATTAAATCAAAGGCTATAAATATCTGTAATATATGGGAATCCTAAAGGTCCCTGACCACATTCTGCAGGGGATGTGGGTATCATTTTCCGTTGCACCACTTCGATGTATTGACTTTTGAGGACTAAATGAGGTGACCGTAAAAGACCTTAACCCATTTCCTCCTGTTTAAGATATTTTAGGGTCTGTATGTGGGCATACCATTTTTGCTAATCTAGACCCAAAAAGAGTCTATCATCAGCTTCCAAACAAGCAAGGTGATGAGTGGAAGACAGCCTTTCGCACTGTCTTTCGGCACTAAGAGGACCAAGTCGTGCCCTTTTGATTGTGCAAGGGAATTCACCACCAGTGTTCCAAGGACATGCAAATCACTTGTTTTCACATGTGTTTAATCAATTTGCGGTCATCTCTCAAGATTATATTCTTATTTTATCTAGGCATTTAAAAGAACACTGCAAACACACCGCCAAGGTACCAGAATGACTATGGCAAAAAAGCCTATACTGCAAAGAGTAAGTCTGAAAAACGCTGAAATTGAGTGTATAGTTATCGACTAAGGGGCTTATTTACAAGCCTCTTGTGCCACTTTTGCGTCACTTTCCTATGTTAAAAGTGACGTAAAAGTGGCGCAAGGGGCTTGTAAATCTGCCCTTAAGAGTACAAGATACTCCAGGGATCCTAAGTACATTCAAGAAGATTGAGAGATTCCTAAAACTAGCAAACTTCCATGACGGATTTCGTTAGTGAAACATGTCATATTTCTAACACTAAAAGAAAGAGAATTTACTGAACAGTTTTTGTTGGACAGACCATAACACTAAAAGGAAGAGAATTTACTAAACAGTTTTTGTTGGCCAGACCACGTTGATGTTCTTTATAAATACCAAAGAAGGACTACACTGCCATCCTAATCCTTCAAGGCACTTCATAGTTGCTTCTGAGAGAACAGCAGTTCCTGTACTAAGGCAGGGGCAAGAAGACGGCAGCCTGGAGCATCAGCATTTTTTTTCTCCCCCAATTTTTATCTTCTTGTGATCTGAGTTATTCTGTGCTAGAAAAAGAACTGTTGGCTATGGGGCTATGAAGAATGTTTGTTTAGAATTATTTATTGGATTCTCTGAAGTTTTTTCATCAGTGCTTACCATCATGATTTTCGGTTTTTACAAGATCTTCAATGTCAGAACAGTAGAGAAACTCGTAGGCATATTTCTTTGAACAATATTCAGGAAGTTTAACATATGTAGTAGACTATAAGAATTGGGTGCAAGATCATTTTTAGCATTTTCTAAGCCATGCCAAGCCATTTTGCGTGGCTTCACGTGGGTTAATGAATACAAAGTAACACAATTCAGAGCATAACGCTGCCATGTGTTACTTTGCATCCGGTAGGCGTTACATGGGTGGAGCATGGGCATTCCCCTGCATCCAAACTTGTATTTTGATGCAAACCCAGATTTACAAAGACTTGTAAACCTGGGTTTTCTCCAAAATGGTGTGCCTACCCGATGGCATAACGTCGAGAAATGTATTTATTTCTCCTCGTTACTTCCTCTTTCCATTCATGCTGCATTCTGAAGAACTCATAGAAAAAGGAAAATGCCTGCAAGGAGTGTTTTTGGTCAGGAAGGAATCCTTTCCTGTACAAACACAATCCAACCCATAACACGGGCACTGTTGCACTATTGTGCAAGGATGGCTGCATTAGCGTTAGGCAGGATACACTGCCAGTGCAAGGAGAGAGAAGAAATGCTCCATATCAATGTAAATACGGGGAATGTATGCTATCTCCCCTTTCACGCACAACAATTTATCTTGCTGAATTGCATTGAGTGGAAGAAAAGTAAATCTGGCCTATAGTGGTTATGCTCTGTCTTGACGGTACCCTGAGTAATCAGAACTGATCAAACCAACTTTGGTTTTATTCCATCACTTTTTAAGTCTTGTCCACTATTTCCTTCAAAGAGTTAAGGATGCCCAGTTAGCAACGGATACTCAAGTGTTGCAGGAAATTAAAGAAAGGCAATTAACAACTCAGAAAGAATTCAAGTTTTGACAATAGGCACTCTGTATTCCCACCACTTCCTTACAAGGGGAAGTAATGCACATGTGTCATGAGACCTCTGTAACAGGTCCCACAAGAATCAAATGCCCTTAACTTGGTCATTGTGATGGCCTTGAGTAAAGTAGGGTATTTTTAGATACATACAGATGTCCAAAACAGAGCAAATCACAATAAACGTTTTGCTACCTACAACCTCAACCTGCAGCAGCAAAACCATGGCAATGATTACATATGACCTCATTGTTCATCTACCTCTCTGAATGGATTTCAAGTAATTATGGTGACTGTAGACATGTTCATCAAGATGGCTCACAAGGAGGTACTTGCTGCATCAGTTCTTCAGAGAAATTTCATGCTACGGGTCCTAAAGATCTTACTGCCCCCTTTTTTCACCATAGGATTCACAGGACACTAAGATCTTCTAAAGCCAATCTTCTAATGCCTCCACCTTTTAGGCTTAAATCCTGGGGTGACTAGTCTTTTATGGCTTTATGTGTTAAAGCGTGGAATCAACTTCCCGGCGCTGTTCCCTTTATGGATAATGAAGTCAGTTTTAAGAAGAGTCTGAAGATTTGCCTTTTTCTCACACTGGACACTCTTTGCTATTCAGTAATATAGTTCAGCTGGACCTCCTACCTATTCTCTTTTCCATCGTCTTGCTCAAGGCTTTAGGTTGTTCCCTTGCTACACTGATTATAAGTGCAGTTTATGCCTGAGTTAGCGCCAGGATGCTCTCATTTGAGTAACAGTGCGCTCTATAAATGCCATCTTTATTTATTAATTCATCTTTGGTGGTCCAATGATTTGTCTCTGATATATTTCACTAACACTGTTCTTCCTCTTACCATAGTTTCTGATTTTTATTCCTGAAGGCCATATGCTCTTCATTGGGTATCAAAAAGATGTGTCTTCTGGATAACATCCATAATGTAATGGACATATAGCAATGCTGCACAGAATAAATGGGCCCCCTCTTTGCCTCTAACAGAGTTTTCATTTAACATTCTGCTACTAAGGTATCACTTTTCTTCTGCGCACAAGGTTTTCATCCATAATTTTGCTGGAACCCCGTTGGTGTCTTTTGATTTCCACAGCCATTTTTTGAAACTCCATCAATTTCATATGAAAGTTGTGTCCCCAAGCTACACTGAGGCAAATAAACTATGAAGGCATCAATCCATGCTCCTGTCTTGATTTGTCACTTTTCAGCTACTTTTCCCAACTATCCTCACTCCCTACTGGCTGTCAAACGTCGTCTGTGTCTCTGGGCCATAGCATGCCATTATCAATACTGTGTTACCCAGGAAGCACAGTGTACTTGCTTAAAAGCCGGCTGGTGTCATCTCGGGCCTTCCTGAGTTAGTGCGTTACTGTTGATTGTGGCAATCCTGCTCGGTGCACATTCGATTTACAGGTTGAGCTCAGAATTGTAGAGTGTTCTATCACCCAGTTCATTTCGGCTGTTCTTCTGCAGTTGTTTCAGGGTCTTCGGGAATCAGAAGGCAGGCCTTCAGCTAGTCTACTTGGAGAAACATGCCCCATAATGTTGTTATGGCAGCAGTCATTGCCATATAAGTGTAGGCACATTTATAGTATGCTAATTCAGGATGGTTGATATTTCCTGACCTTTTTAAGTTGTCCCAAAGTAAGATAACCTCTGCCCTTCCTGTTTGTGGTCTTCTTTTCCTAGGGACAATTCTTCATTTTTAGAACATATTTCAGGAGAGGTTCAGAGATCTACTGTGCCAGAAAGCAGTTAACAGTATTTTTCATTAGGATCGATGCTCCTTTGGTAATGTTGTTTTCCCCTTACAAGCCTTTTTGAGGAGTTTCTTTTTCATCCTACTGCATTGATTTGGTTACAACAATGTCTGGAGGCTTTTCAATCTACAATTTGCTCTCCAATTTCCTTGCCATTTTAGATTTTTTTGCCTTCAGGTGTCATATCTGTCAGGTTGTCAGTAGCACAAGAAAAAGAAATACGCCACTAACCTATTCGTAGCTGCCAGCAGGAACGATGTTCTGAAGACTAGCCTCCCTTCTTCCCGGAGAGCTATCCCCCACAACGTAAGTATACCACACTATGGAAGCGAGCACCCCGGGGAAAAGGGAAGGGGACAAAATAAGAAAGGATCGCTGTGGGATAACTCTTGCCTCCAGGGTCTGGTCAAGGGCTAGCACGCCTCCCTCCCTCTAGCAGCGCTGCAGAAGAACAGAGAATAGAGGTGTGAGAGGCTGCACGGAACACACAAAACAACTGCACATCAAGGTTTACGTGCCAACACACACACTTACAGAGAGCCCAACAGCACTTCTCTTTACACGTGGTTGAGGCTCCTGACCTCCAGAGTTCGAAAGAAGCAACATAAAAAACAAAACTTTGGTGAGCTGCTAACATGCGCAGGTGACCTGAAGCAATGCCTTCAGCTGCAGCGTATTATGCCTTCCCTGCTGTTGAACATCACAGCAAGTGTACCCTACATAAGTGCACATAGGCAGAGACAAGTCTGTACTCCATCGAGATGCGAAACACCAATATGCCACTAGGGGATGAAGAAACACCAGAGTCCCCAAACAAACAGTTCCGGTTTGCTAGTTGCACCCCGCATATCTGATGCGCACAATACAATCCATGTTCGTGTAGTTGGAGCGGAGAGTGCTTCAGCGCGTCGCACTCCGCTCGTGAATACGTGCAAATCCCGGGCCGAGAGTTTTGTTTCGTGGTCGGAAAGGTCAATGAAATGACAACACAGGTGCTCTGTGACCCCCAGGGAAGGTCCTCGGAAAGACGGCAGGGCCTCCGCGTTGTCACCTATGATGATCCTCCAGCGGGGAGTACCATCCGCTTAAACGTTCTTCAAAAGATTGTCAAGCACCTATTTCCAGCAAAGGTGGTGCTTATATCGGGAAGGGAAGCTCTTGGATGCACCTGAACTGCATACCGCTGCCGCGCCCCATGGCCTCATGGGAGTTGTAGTGCGGTGGCTCTCGCAGCAGGCAATGTGGCTTTCACACACGTACAGAAGGGGTGTGTGGCGCGTTTGCTCTCTCTACCCTGCCTCCATGTCTGTGGCATGCGGTCATGACATCAGGTATCAGCTTCTATCATGTACTTTATACAGTGATAAGGTAAAGTGACCACAAAAGGGAGTCACCCTTACCTTAGCAAAATGTTCAACATGTCCACCACATCCTTCACTTGACACCCAACCACGTTTGTGAGTTGTGCTGAGCAGAAGCTCCCTCTGATTGAAGGTTGTTCTCGGGCCCCACAAAACTTGAGCAACCTTGGAAAACTTCCTCCAACAGGCAGGATCCTCTCAAGAGATAGGTGCCAGTCCCTCTGGACACCAAAGGCAGAAAATGGCTTTGCATATTCAACAAGTGCTGTAGGCTAACGCTTGAGAAGTAACAGGATAACTATAAGAAAAGGTCTTCGGCAGGTACACAGGAATTTGGCTTCTCAGGAAAGCAGGACTTGTTTATCGGCATACAGGGTTTCGTCTCAAAGTGGTTCAAACATGTGATTTGAAAGAGTAGATCAAGTTTATCATTGGTGGCGTTCCCTGGACAAACAGTAACTCTAAGGTTCCCACTTCCAACTTTGTAGCAGCATGACCTAGTTCCTCCACTTAGAAGGTTCCATTTGGTACAGAATATTTCCTAGGCCACTTTCACAAAACATTCTTGATCGTGAGACTCTGCCTCATCCACGTTGAGTACCCCTCAGCTTTCTGTCTCTGTTATATCTCCTAGTTTAGTTCAATTGTCTTGGCATCCCGCAAGACAGAGGCTCCAGCAAGTCCACTTTAGCCTTCTCTCCAAAATGTGGAGAGTGTCATGCGTCCTATTCAGAAATAAATGCTCTCCATTAGGTTGGCCTGTTGCATAATTCTTGTGGTTTGTGTGTGGGCCCTTTGTAATCTGTACTTCAGAGCAAAGGGATTCATAGTTGTTAAGTGCTGCACAATTCAGATAGTAAAGTGTATACCATTAGAATGCACAGTGACTGAATCCAGACAGATATAATTTCATATCCCTTAACTTCTAGCAGCATACATGACAACTGGAACCTATCTGCACCAGAGCTTTACCAATTTGATTAAGATCTTATTTACCTTTCAAAGTGAAGCTTAATTGCAATGCTGCATTTATTTAGCAGGAGATGTATTCTGTAGCAGGGCTATCACAAACATATGAAGGCTAAATTCACGTATTAAGTTGTTAGAAGTGGTTGGGATAGGTTTATCTTTCACTGCCACTTTTCAATGCCAATCACCCCAGCGGCGTCAACAGTGGTGTATGCTTTTGCATCCCCCAAGAGTATACAAACAGAAGCAGGGTTGGGACCTAAAACCCTGTCTCAGCTTCTGATATTGCTGTGCTTCCAGCCTAGCTGAAGCTGTTAAGGGCCTGTGATAGATCTTTTCCTTCTGCTGCTCTGTCTGGCACTTTATTTCCAGCACAGGAATTGTGTCTAGCTCATATGTCCAGTGCTTGATTCCTGTCCTATTGCTGAAAGGGGGGAGTAATCAGCAGAGAAAGCAAGGATAATAAAAAAAATTGTGTTGCGGCTCTTTTTATGTGTAAATGAGTGTCCAGTGTGTATGTGATTGTGTTAGCTAGTTAGTTAGATTGAATGTGAATCAGTAAGGGTCTGAGTGCGTGGGTTTGAGTGTGTTTGTGAGTGCGTCTGTGAGTGGGGGAGATTGAGTAAGCCTCAGTGAGAGTAAGTATGAAAGGGTGAGTGAGTATAAGTAAAAACTAGACAGTGTGAAATTTGATTTAGAGACACTCGTGACTCTGTGATTCAGACGCACATTCTTTAAATTAACGTCCTATTTTTCCTCTAATCCAAATTAGAGTGAAAATAGCTCCAAAGCTTTCGAATGTACATGTTTACTCTACAGTATAACATTACAAAATATATATTAATTCTCTAAAACTTCATTCTGTTAAAAATGTTCTATTTAGGCATTGAATTAATAGAACAGTCATTCCATATTATTACTAGGCCCCCTTGATCTCTGTCAGTTAGATTGCTCTATGTATCTAAATTGCTTTTTTATACTGATATTCAGTATATTTAAGACATAAATTGTATCAGCTACATTGTCCTTTTGGGGTGTCCAATTGTTTGAATTCTGAACATATACGTGTATTTATTGTATTATACTGCACTTTTTCTCATAATGTATTGTTAGTTGCCTTGGTACAACTCAAGTAAAAATGCCAAACAGAAGAATATACATACTGAGAGTTACATTAAAAAAATATGGTTTTTATTTTACAAGTATATTTGGCCTTGCAATTTACTCTGGCATTACTGTTTGTTAATTTTAAGGGACTTGGGCCATTTTATTAAACAGTTGGTGGCGACAACAATTTTCCAGATGGTGGTCGTTTAATTTTTTGGGCAAAATGTTTATTCAAATACCAACAGCAGGGAAAAAACATAGATAGATGGTGCAGCATTGACTAACATCAATTATTGCGCACTTTACTGATGACCAGAGGCGCATCTGTCATTGGTGCAGCAGGTGCAGTGAACTGCCCTCTGAGCCTCAGTTATGACTGATTTTACTAACAAACGGGGGGTGGAGGCCCATTTCTGTTGCATACATTCTAGCCCACGATACACTACTAAGCCGCTGCTCCGGCCAGCAATTAAAATACCGCCAACCTCTATTTAGGTGATGCAGCCTCAGGTGCACAATAATCACACTTTTCAAATACATGGGCATGCGTTTTACTGTATAGAAATAATAATTGTGTTGTTCCATCCCACATTCCTCTTGTTGACAAATGTGTTATTTGTTCTTTTTTCTAGCCAATCCCTGCCCATACAAGGACGCGGCTAGTAACTGCGCGGAGTGGTCATATGCTTGCAATTCCGGTATGCTAGGCAACAATTGTAACAAAACATGCAAGTGTGGCTAACAGTTTGCAGGGCATGAAGGCAACAAACAGATCGATGGAGCAAAACCACCTGCTACAGCGTTTATTTTCATTTACCCCACACAGAATTTCATAAATTCTTCAGACTTGTACTCATTTGAGAAGTTCTGTGATATGTAACGGGAATTATTTCCATGCCTCAAAATATCACATTGCACCTACATTAGTCTCCTAGTTGCCAGCACCCTGATTTGTAGATTTGATTTTCATGCTAGTTGTCTCAAATGAAAGTCCTTTAAATCATAATGTCCTCAGAGGTCATGGGAGAATTGAAGTTTACACTGTAAAGCACATGTAGTGATTTTCTATGTCAAACTCTTTTTGCAGTGAATTGAGAACTGCACTTCTCATTTAAAATGTAGCAAAAGTGTATACAGTTGTGGCAAATACAAATTGAATATTTAAGAAAAACAATCATAGGTAACCAAGTCAAATGCTTGCCAAATACCAAATCCATTTGGACACAAAAATCCCTTCACAGTATGTGCCGAGTATGTGTCGAGTCAACGGATGTGTAGGCTTTTATCCTGTTTAAGAATATTTGATCATATTTTTAAGACCTCACTCCTGTGTCCAGCTTAGGAAGTACACATTGTTGGCAACCTCATATTGTTCATGGCAGAACAATAGTTTATTGAATATTTGGATAATGCATTAGCCAGATACAAAACAGGTGTTAAACTGTGACAGCCAGGACATTCCAGCAGCCCACATTGTATATGGCCATCTGCTACATAATATTGCTTTCAAACAAAGTACATACATCCTTTGCTTGACATTAAATTTTAGTGAACTCTTCTGGGCAACCACTGATTTATTGATATATCATGATATGAAAAAAATATTCTCATTATGTTCAGATCCCCTGTGATATCCAAATAAGTTATTATAATATTAACATTTTAATTCATTGCTCACTATTCTGGTTTTGCCAATTTATAATGCTGCAAATGTTATGCATCAATATTAAACAATTTAACAGCACTCAACATGTTAATTTTGGAAGGATTGTGGTCTATTGTGGTCTATTCAGCCTTGATGGCATTTTCATCTGAGACCTTTGTCCTCTTTCTCCTTAATACGTTTTATAAACTTTATAAACTGCACAGATATGTTGTGTTATTAATCTGAATATAAATCAATGCTTGCCATATAAGGAAATGTAATTATATAGAATGACTCACGCTATTGTGATAAAATGTATAATCTCAGAGCTCTTCTTATTTTTGTGTAATAAAACTAAAATTTGATGTAAGCTGAATGTGCTGGTACACTGCATAATACATTTAAAAAAATTCCATTTTGCTCGATCTGACAGAGAGGAAGTCTAAATTATTGGAATTTCGTCCTATTTTATATTCACTATCATATATGTGTGCCCTGTGAATTGATAAGCTGAAAATTATTATTCACATTATTCTATTTAATAAATATGTGTTTCACCCCTGATTCAGGCAATAAATTGTGCAACACATTCATGTGATTTTGTGTATTTATCAAACAATATTTGCAAACAGAGCCTTATGATATGTTTAATAGAGTAAATAAGTGAAATATAGAAAGACAAATATTTTGTTACATGCTGCTGTCTAAAAATGGTCGCCATATGTTTAAAATGAAAAATAAAAACATTTAAATATGCCACTTTTTAGGTCACACATAGATCTCTGCAATGAATGTTTACACACTGAAGTTTAGTAAACCACAGGTGCAGGGTTTCAGTTCTATGTTTTAACAAGTACTGGCGAAGCCAACAGGTCAGCCTTTATTTACATTAATAACTTAAGCCAGATCCATTGTCTTTGACTGTGGTTGATATACTATCATAACATGCAAACAAAGGCTCACAAGCAAACCTTTCAAACTTTTAAACATCTAATGAGGGTCCACTCCTAATAAAATAATGCCAAATTTGAAGTTATCATTAGAATATTGTCCTCTCAAAGGACAATGTAGAGGGCACACTACCAATTAGAATCTTTCAGAAGCAAGCATTGACAAAGTCAATAGTTCTTTGTATAGAGTTACTTATTAGCTTTGCCAATGCTTTTTTTGTTTGCTAGCCTCTGTAGATGCATGCACATCTGCATAGTCTTCGTTAAATGCATTTATAATATTTGAGCAAATTATTTCAAAGATGGCTGGAATGGATGGAACTGATCGAGCGCACTTTTCTATACCTGTAAGCTTTGGTGTAATCGTCAAACAGATTGCACCACTGGTTGTAAGGACGTTTGATTATTGACTGAAAGTGTCGGAGCTAACATCAGCACAAGTTATCAATTTGCCATGAAATCTATTTGGCTTCACGAGAATGACAGGTATTTCCAATCATAAAGGTTTATAAACAAATTAGTCAGAGTTACAGGTTTATTTGTTCAGTAAATCCGTTAGTCAAATAAGCATGTATATCAAAGTGAATATTCGATTTGAGGTTATGTATTATATAGCTGACAATGCAAATCATGAGCAAGTATAGAATGCAAACTAAAGGCAGAACTGGTTCTATAAATGATTTTCCCTAATCTAAATAAAGCATTAGGGAATAGCAAGGGCAGATTCTAAGCTGAAGATGTCAGTCTCAAATGAACAAAATTACAGTTCATAGGGAACAGGCAGTGAATTTCAAGAGACACGCACAAGGACCAGGTATAGGTGAAATCAACAGATTTAAGGAGAGGTCTTCCTTCATAGAAGTCAGGTCAGGATCTGCTACACCTATTCTAAGTTACACAATTAAAAGTATGTTGGAAATTTCCAAAACTTGCTCCCACCCATAGCCTCTTAAGATCAAGCCAATCGGGTCACGTTGTATACATGGAGCAGGTACACTTCCTTCTCTCCCACCATCACACAAAAAAGCAAGCAGCTGCACAGCCTTGAAAAGTATCGGTCCGCCGGATACAGAAGAGTCTCTCCCATTCTAACATACTGTGTAAATTATAGTATCCAATTAAAATTATAACTAACATTTCTAAAAGGAAACTTGCGCTGAAAGGAGAAAACATGAAAGCACAATGGAGCATTATGCTTACAATAACTTTGGACAACTGAGGCCTACTCACAGCAGAGGCCCATTCAAAAAAATGTGATTAATGTAAATGCCTCATAAGCTAATGATTAGACTAAGAATATATAAATGTGACTTCTTTATATGTATGAATAGTGCCACCTATTAACATATGGATTATTCATTTGACAAACAGATTCACATGCAAATTACTAATAATAATGGAGCACAACATTTCTCTGCTCTAATTCCCCCCTCTGATAGCTAGTATAGCCATCACATAAGACACTTAAACATTCTGCTAAAACCTAAAATATTGTCACTAGTTGCTGCCTAAGCTTGGAGTATTCCAATTCCGTTGACTCGTCATAAGCCATACACTGCTAATCTTCCCTTTTTATTTTCTTACCCTTGCTCTCTTTGTTTCTTATATAACCAAATCCCTTCACCATAGCAAATAAGAAAATCACACATATGCCAGCTATCAAGATAGGTTTCAAAATGGCACCCAAAAGTCCACCTCCAATATTGCTAAGCCAACCACCCTAAGCGGAAAATCCCTTACCAAATGCTTCCCAGGCACCTGCGTCTCCCAATTCCTTCAATTTTTTTATTACTCCAGTGCTATTTTTCACACAAACTTTCCAATCTTCTTTTTCTTATCTGGAATATGAATATAGCACTGCTGAACTATCAAGATCTCACAGACTCTACCCTCTTTTGCGAGTACAATTTCTAAAGCCAGCAGGTTCTGTAGAACCTTAGCCCTAATAGCTATATGTTCAGTATCAATAGCTAGAAAAGCTCCAGCAGTACTACTGGCCAGTTTGCCTATTAACATATAAAGCTTTCCAATTTTTGTCCATTCAAAATTTCACCTACTGAATGACTCATAGTGCCAGATATATTTTCCACTATCTGTACAGCACTACTACACTTAGTCTTGACAGGGAATCCTAAATCCTGTCCAAAGAAACTGTCTACATGGTATATTTTAGGAAATGCAAGAAGAAAATAGCATGTTCCTGCCCAATTTGCAAGAGGTTTGAAATAAGCATTCTTTCCACATACATAGTAAACTCCAGGAATAATGGGATCCTTCCCCGGCAATATCTGATGCCGTGTATCTCAAAACTTCCAACTTGTGAGCACATTGACTCAATCCCATGCTCTGCTAATTGGGAACATTAGCTTCTCTCCTAAAGAAACGCAACTTTCTGTGTTGTTGCCAATCTAAATTGTCTTTCTTCTCTTCCTTTCCCCACACATCTTTCCCAATATCCTTTTCAGTTCTCGTCCTCTTTTCAATTTATGCTCTCCTATCTTTGAGGTCATCGATGATTTAATGAACTTGTTAAAATTTGTCTCTGAGCATTGGCAGTTTTGAGCTTAACTGGAGACAATAAAGAAATGCCACATGGTCTTCATCTCCTTTGCACTACCATGTGGATTCAAATGTTTCTACAAATTCACGTCTGACAGAAGTAAGTCATAATCAGAAAAATAATATTCAAAGCAACCTGCCGGTACAGGAATGAGGTGATAGGTTATACCATCAGCCACAGAAGCAGGCAAATGAGTACACACATAGCAGTCCTTGGCCTGCATAATGTTAGTGTACTCATAAAACAAATTGTATAAGACATTTGAGGAGAAATCTCCTTCTGAGACATCGTTTCTACCCAGGACCAGTTTCTAATTCTCACTGTGTTTCTTCACCTGTTAAATCTGTGGTGAGCAGAAGACTAAAATGTGCTGTATTTCTATGTAATCGAAACTTCAGACACCTTTGGCTTTCTGTGGTACTATTACAATAAGGACAATGAAATGTAATTAATCAAAAACTATTAATCGAACCATTGATACCAGATTACACATTTCTCAGGAAATATTATTCTACCATAAACATTTGTTAGGCTAATAACATTTTCAAATCAGTTTATGCCAACACTCATTGAGCATCTCAGTTTTAAATCTATTGTTCATTTGCTATTTCTCACTACTATCACCCACATGGTGTTCTATCCATTTTGCAATTTTTTTCTGTTGCTTCTTAGACCAACATCATGGATTCCAATATACAACACTGATCTAGTCACACCCTCAATTTTAAAATATTGTGGCCAGTGTTTTTCTGCAGTTCTTGGCAATATCTCCCTTCCCTAGAAATAGACCAACTCTCAGCAGAGACTTTTCCACTTGAATAGAGCCTTTGAAGAGAGTGAGTAGTGCCACTTTGGAGTTAATTTTGTCAGGCAGATGTATACTTCCTTGAATGTTTTTTTAAGTGTCTCCTAAAAGAAACATATGTATCTACAGAACAGGAACATATGGAAGAGGCCTCCCTCTTCCATCTGGCATAGGGATATGGTGTTGGTTCATTCACCAAAGTTTCTTTGGGGCCAGAAAAATTCAAAATAGGTAGTTGAATTGTATCAATGGGTCCATCAAGGCAAATGTCCACTCTTTGTCATCTAAGGGACCAATGTATTTTTCCCAGGCTTCTCTTAGATAGCTGAATGTATTAGGGTAATGACAAGGATTGCATGTTATTAGTACATTTTGCCTTTTTACAGTATGTGGGATATGGTGATTTCGGTCTTGAGTGGGCTGAATTTAGGGATTTTAGTGTTGAAGTTTACGTATGGGGTAATGTCATGTCTAAGCTGCACATGACACAAGAACTGGGACTGCTGGGGTCCAAGCTGTTTGCACAGTTCTTTGAAGGATTTGATCTGATTTGAAGTAGCAATGGAAATCAAGGTTACAGTGCTAGTTGGTCTTAATCTTTAAATTCCTACAGGGCCATGCTCTGTCCCTGGTTTCCTCAGTGATGTTGTTGGTCCAGCCTATCTGTGTCAAGAATCCCCTCCAGTATACTAATACTACTTTACCTGCACTTGGGACCCCAAAGTGCATTTGCTGCCATACAAGTAGTATAGGGGAGAAGACATCACCTATGACCACAGTTCTAAGTTATATACAAGGTTTGCTCTGGGTCTATACAGCCAATCATTTGTCACTAGTTTTTGGGTGGCTCTATAGTAGGATGAAGGATCCATCATGGCCAGACCCAAATCAAAAGTGGACCTGTAACGCTTTATCACGGCTACCATAGGGTGAATACCCTTACAAATGAAGGATCTCAGAAGTGATGTAATGTGCAATCCAGATCTCCCTCTTACCTGTCCCTCTTAAACAAAACCCTGTCCTCACCTGACCCTTCCAGCGCCCTGTTCTTTTTGGAAAATAACTCAGGGATTGGTTTTGCCTAGAGGTGAGACCCAGTTGATCATCATGCAGTTTCCGAGGAATATCAGCGGATGTGGCAGTTTGTGCTCAGTGATGGTTGGGCGCCCATAGAGGGACACCCAAAGAGGATTGGACACAGGCCAAGTTGACAAACCCTACTGTGGATTGAGAGAGGCTGAGTACAGTGGACATTGATCACCTCATAAAGGTTCATGCAGGGACTTGGAATCGACTTCCTTCCTCCAACGTGATAGCTAGCCACATGACTCATGATGAGGCTGTTGCTTCTTTACCTTATTGGGTTATAACCATTACGGTGCTTGCAATGGGACGTCTGCTTGGTCCAGATTGATTTTAGAATACTCTGCGTGGAATTTACTCTAATATGCATAATAGATACATTGGCAGAGCTGGACGTCTTTAAAGTGGGACTAATACTATCTTGTTATTGAGTGCTCGCTATTTCTTATTAAACGGCGCTACAATATATATAATCCTTTATTGGACGGGGATAAGCTTCACTCTAGGGAATCCTAGAATCGAAATATACTTTATGGAGAGATTCTGACTCCACCTATTCCTATTGCCCTGAAGAAGTCCCTCAAGGGGAACGAAACGCGTCGGCTGTTCTGTGTGCTGAACGCTGTGTCTCAGCAACATGAAATGAAAATGAAACAATAAAAGAGAGAGAAACAGGAATGAATTCTTTTTGACAAAAGTTTTCTCTGAGTGGTGCACCTGTGCTTTAGTTTTGAGTTGTCACTGACATATTCACCTAACTTTAACGTTACTTTAACCTTTGTGTCAGTGAATTTTTAGGGTTTATTTTAAAACAAAACCAGATCTTTTTATCACACCTAACTATAATGTTACTTTAACTTTCAGTGGATTTCGAGTTTTTTTCAACATAAATTAATATTTTATTACCATACGGAGGGCCAACTTCACACAGCAATTGGCCGTGCATGGAAAGAGATTGTCCACAGGCCCTGACCTGTGATCAGGCCCAGTGGCAAACCCGCGCAGGCATTGTCGCATACCGCATCACTCATGACTTGTTTTATACCATCATTTAAGCTGCACTGCTCCCCTCCCTTTATAGGCCCCAGAGATCCCAATCCACCGGGGCCATGCCTTATTTAAAATGGGAGGGGTGTCGAGTTGCATCCTCCACAAGCCATTTTAGGCCCAGAGACCACATCCCCCGGGGCCAAATATAATGAAAAAAGGGGAGAGGGGTGAATGGAACCCCTCCCCGAGCCCTATTGGGCCACAGAGACCCCATTCCGGGGCTGTGTGTTGTTTTTTAAAGGAGGGGGGCTGCAAGGGCCCACAAGCCTTTTCAGGGCCCGGAGACCCCATCCCATGGGCTGTTTATATTTTTAAAATTATATAATTGATGACATCACTGATGACATCACCCAATCTCCTTTTGTACACATTACTCTATAAACTACTATGGATTTAGAAGCCTGTAAGTTGCAAAATTAATGCCCTACTATGTACAGCTTTTATCTGTATCATACCCCTCACAGTCACCATACCTACATTGAGAAATTAATTTGATAGGAGTAAAAAAATGGGTACTGTAAAAAGTGTTTACTCAACAGAGAGAGTTCCCTCTGTACCACACTGTTTGCAGACAATGAAACTCTCATGAGAAGTACACCGCAGAGTATTAGACCACATCCCCAGGGCCAAATACAATAGAAAATGGGAGGGGGCCATGTGGTCGCCCCTCAACAAGGGGACGGGGGCATACAGCTTCCTGCCCTGAGCCTTATTAGGCCCCTGGGACCCAATCGCTCAGGGCCAAAGCTATAAAAAATGGGAGGAGGACCGTGTGGCCAGGTGTCGTTTTAAGTAAGGCAGATCTACTGACTTTGTCAAAGGGTGAGATCACCAAAATATAAAAAGTGGGCTTATTGGCTTTATCAAGGTTTTAGCACATGAGCATATATGAATCAGACCTATTGATGTTTTCCAAAAATGATGCAATAACTGCAATCAGATGCATATTTTATAATTTCACAAAGTGCAATTTTTAATAATAGTGTATATAAAAAACATTTAAACCTTTATAAAGAAATAAAATGTATTTAAATGTTTTTTTAAATATTTTTCAGGCCCCAAAATGCATTAATAGAACCCTCCACAAGTGGTCACTGCACTCCAGCTGAAGAGCAGAGAGCTTCAGCTCAGAGTGCTTTAAAGAATATGGTAAGCTCTCCTGGTGTCATGAATTTAATGACCCAGGAGATTTAAATTGTTTTTTTAATGTTGCCGGGGGGGCTGTTGCACTCTCTGCATCCCCCCTCCCGCAGCATTAAAACAGTGCTTGGTGGTGCACTTGCCCCTTCAAGGGGCACAACTAGGATCCCAAAAATATTATAAAAAGCCCTTGCAGGACCTTATGGTGTGCGCTATAGTTAGAGCAGTGAATGTGAAATGAGCGGCTACTCTGCTCATGTGTTGCATTCACAGAGTTTTTAAAATGTATTTATTTTTTCTTCGGGGAGGGTGGTGTGCAGCCCTTCTCCCTAATACACTTAAGGACCCCAGGGACCCAATCCGCGGGCCGGTTTTTGTTTTATTGTTGAAGACGTGTGTGGCCCCTCTCCTGGAGCGTCCAAAGACAGCTTGAACCCCATCCCCCGGCCTGGTTTTTGTTTTTGGGGAGGGCGACATGGAGTACTCCTCCCCAAGCCAGGTAAGAGCTTTGGACCACATCCCCTGGTCCGATTTTTGTTTTTGGGGTGAGGGCGTGGGGCCCCCCTCCCTTGGCCAGGGAAGGTCACCAAGGGCACATTCCTCAGGCAATGCTTTTAATTTGGGTAGGGGGCGTTAAGCTCTCCTCCCTGGGCCATCCAGTGTCCCTGAAGACCCCATCCCCTCGGGATCAATGGCGTCTGTGTCTCCAGGACCCTATCCCACTGGACACTGCAGTTCCCTGCCTGCGAAAGCATGGACGGGGAGAACTTAAACTTCCTGCCCGTGCTCATGCAGACAGGGAACACAGGTTGTCTCCTTCCCAGCTGGAGCAGAGAAAAACTGCTCTACCTGGTGGAAGCAAACATATGGAGCCTGCTCCCACTGAACCACCATTGATTCAGGCTGGGGTCTGGCAGTGGCCACAGGGATCCTGGAGTTCACCCCTTGGTCCCTAGCCTTCTATTCCTCTGGGTGTCCCAGGCTGGCACCTTAACACCCACAGAATTTTAATGTGATCTGGCCCCAGGTGATTTATGGCACACCGCTCCCCATATAAAATGTGTAATTGCCAAATAGAATGCACCACTTGGGGCCTGTAATGGCTCAAACAGGGGAGCGACGTGTACCTTCCCATTAAATTATATTAAACTGAACCACTCCCTACCCTGGACCACCCGTGAGGCAATAAAGCTTCCACAGAACCGCAACAGCAAAATACATTTTTTTACTGTTTTTGACACCAGGCATGGGGGGCAGGGTATCTACATGTTTTTTCAAACTGTTCTATATTAATTTTTGCAACACAGATATCCGCATGCACATAAGCATATTACATTGCGGTCATTCTGTCCTGCAGTTGCACACAATTCATAGAGGAACATCCGAGCTTGCCATATTTTTTAATGAATACAAAAACAATTTAGGAAAACAACAACCCCCTCTCCCTCAGCCCAAGATGAAGCAACTAACCTCCATGTTCACTTATTAAGGTGTGTCACCTACTACATTTATAGCAAACATAAATATACCCAGTGCCATCTGTTACTTCAAGGAGACAATGTTTCAGAATTAGCTTCTATTGCTCTTAAAATGTCCAGGATGCCAGTGGGAGACAAAGCAATACTCCATCTACTTAAGGGCATCATTGTCAATATCTCTGCACGTGTTTATTTAGTTAGATCATGCATCCAATGTCTCATATTTCAGTCATGTGCCTCCAAGTTCATTGCTGGGTTTCTTTTTCCTATGAGTAATGCTAAATCAATCAAATTGCTTTGCTGTTTGATTGCGTAGGCCTAGAAAACCTTCCCAGCAGACACTGTAGAGGTAATTTGCTGCTTTTCTCTCGTCAGAAACTTTGGGCCATATATATCAAAGACTTGCGTAGCCCTTTTTTTTTTTACGGACTTTTATATAGGCCAAACTTGACCCGAAGGTATCATATCGGTTTACATGAGCACCAGTTGCGTTACATGAGGACACATTCATTTTTGTTAGGCACGGGGAGATTAAGTGATTTGCCCAGAATCACAGGACGTTCAGCGTCATTGCCGAGACTCGAACCCAGTTCCCCTGACTCGAGGTCGACCGCCCAAGCCTTTAGGCTAACTCCTCTGCCTCCTCTCCCTTGAGTCACATAATGTGATGCAAGGACAACGCAAGCCCTTAACCCTTAAGTGAGATTTACTATGCCACCAAAGCTGCCTTGTCTGGCTCGGCGTGGCACAGTAAATGTGAAGTAACGCAAGGAAGCACAAATAGCTGCCTTGTGTTACTCAGCTTAGGGAAGGCGCTATATGGGTGCAACATAGGTGTTCCTTTGCATCCAGCCATGGTTTCTGTCACATTCCCAGATTTACTAAAACTAGTAAAGCTCAGAATGTGTCAAAATGGTACGCCTTACCTGGCAGGCGTAACAAGGGAAAAAAGGTTTTATTTTTCTATGTTTCCACGTTCTATGTGTGCTGCGTTTTGCAGCACATATAGAAAGAGGGAAATGCCTCTGGGGATTGTTTCTGTACAGGAAGGTATCCCTTCCTTCACAGAAACAATCCTGGCTGTAATGCCAGCACCCTTGCACCATGGCGCAAGGGTGCATGCTTTGGCGCTTGGCAGCCATAAGCTCAGAGGTAGAGCAGGAATGCGCCATATCTTAGGAGATATGGTGCATTCCTGCCCTCTCCATTTGACGCAGTGTAGTGCCGCAAGCTATCGTGCTACTTTGCACAAAATATTATGTTAAATCTGTCCCTTTGTATTTTAGACCACTCCCACACAATGTGGAAAAAATGGGCCTGTGGATGTTTGCATCTGGGTCACACCCATACAACCTAGCTATACCATATGGGGAGAAATAAGGCACATAGTTCAAATGCTTGTAGTGAAAAATTGCATTCCTGAAGACCAAGTGCACGTATGTCAGGACACTATCCCACGTGCTGTTCGACATCTAATGTGTTGTTCCATGTAGTCTAGAACTCCTGTTTACAAACTCTGAAAGTCAACAACATAGCATCCTAAAGGAACGTAACACCATGTCTGCAATAACTCAATATAAGTATATGTGAGAGGAGCCTAGACAACTCTGATTCACTGTCACTGCAGTCTAATTCACCCTCGTCACAGCTAACAGAGTTGCATGTGTTATAAATTGTCCCGGCGAGATCTCAAAGTATTTCAAGACCCCACAGGAGTCTATAGTACTTATCACATGCAGGCCAGCTTCCCTCCTCATCTGTTTCTCTAAAAAGCTGGTCAAAGTCCAGAACCTTGGGAGGCACCACATTGGTATTTCATGGGCATACCCAGAGGAGACCCCCAGGGTGAGCATATATTTCTGCCAGCAGTGCCTCACTACTTATAGAGCCCTCAGTTGATTCTTTGACAGTTTATCCCCGCCTACCAGCCATGTAGCTACTGAAGAGTCCAGAACCAGTGCTAAAACCTCTGCTACTTCACAATCAATAGGTTCCATAATCCAGCGTATTGGACAATTCAGCTGTTCTGCAAGGTAATATGTTTTAAAGTTTAGCACCCTTATTCCCCCTCACCCAATGGAAGTATCATCTTTTTCTCTACCAGTCTTTTCTTTTGTCCCACCTAGATCCACTTAGGCAACCAACCATGTCTCAGGCCTGCCATTGCAGAGCCTCTGTGTGCAGTTTACACTGCCAGGTCGACCTCACAAAATAAATCTTTTGCAAGGACCAATCCTTTGCTTTTGATTCATACAAGTCACCCATAAGGCCCTGGTAGTGAACAACTCAAATTTGTTTTTCACCACTGTGAGGCCTCTCCCATAGGATACATTTGGGATAAACTTATTATATTTTATATGTGTAATTTCCAATTGGGAAGAGATATAGCCTTCAAGTCTGGTGTCTCTAGAATCACAACTTAAAATCTAAACACATGGTGAAGTCGGATTTTAAATTGCACTTCTGAAAAAGCCACTTTTGGAAAGTTGGCCTTTTCTTGCTTTAGCCATTTGCTGCCTGTAGCCTGTCACTGATACTGGGTGTAGTTGGCAGTGGAGCGTTGTGTATTCCTCCTAGACAGCCACACACAATGGGAGCCTAGGTGTGTCTCAATGGGCCATCTCTGACAGGATGGGAGGGAGGAGCTCGACACAGCCTTACTTAAACCTGAATAGGCTGAATGTCTCCTGTCCACACACAAACGGCTACATACCCCCCCGCCCCCATAGTCTGGAGCAAGGGCAGGAAGGGAGAACATACATCAGACCTATTTACTTTGAAAATGCTTCTGTATCCCTAGTTACAGGATGAAAAACATCCCTCCCTCTCTCTTGGACAATCTCCGAGGCCACCTCTTCTGGTTCTAATATTGCCTGTGTCAACTCAGTAACCTTGGGTATAGGTCTTCAGCATTTGGTCTGCACTAAACAGGAAGATGTTATGTTGCTTTGGGTTATTGATGTTGCTAACGCTTAGAAGGATAACGTTTCTTTATTAGAGCCTCCATGTGCGGCTGTGCCTCAATGATGTATGTTAAATTATACAAGAACTAAAACTAAGGGCCTTATTACGACAGGCTGTCGGTAGCGGCTTCACCGCCATTGTGATGCCATTCCTCCCCACCAGATGGTGGGCGGTGGGCTGGCGGACAGGAAGCTCGTCTGCCACGGGTCCGACAGTGGCAATTGTTACGATTGCCTGTCGGACCCGACCACATCCCTAAAATGGTGGCGGTGCCTAGCAGGCAGCATCGGCCACATTAGGATGCTGCATTCCACCAGCCTTTCCATGGCGGCCCACCCTTAGTTTTGGGGTCAGGGATGGTGCAATTTAAGCATGATGAGGGATTTTTTAGAGGGCAGGGATGGATGGTGTTCAGGGTTTGGGAGTGGGTAAGGGATGTATAATGTTTAGGGTTGGTGAGGGATTGGTGAATAAAAAGCATCAGATGTAATTGTTTGACAATGTAAAATATAGCAATCTTAAATATTATCTCCTGAACTTAAGTTATAGAAGTAAAACCTGTAGCCATTTCATGTACACTTTAGAAAATAAGCAAGCCAAAGGCGATTTTAGGAAAATACATTCTAAGAACTAGTTTCTGTGAAATGGTAAATGACACCCTGTAAATTTCCATTAAACAGTTTTAGTGAAATGGTTTCTCAGTAATGGTATTCCATAAAATTGTTTTTTATCATCTCACAAACACCCATGCCCTAAGGGGTCTCATTTGTCTGGGTCTTTGTGTTATTTGGTATCTTGCCCATGTTGAAGTGTATCCGGATTTGTTATATGCTTGCAGCTAGGGGTTTCGCTGTCCTTAGAACTGTCCACATAGTGCCTAGTTGGCATTTTCTACATGTCTCTGTAACACCGTTTAATTGTTGTTGTGCCCTTCTTGGATAAGAAACTTGAATATGTCAGCCGTAGTATGATAATTCATACAGGTGTACTAGTGAATTAATTTGATGTTGTGTCTGGGTCACACAGCCCAATAGTAACACCAGTTGACAGATAGCAGTAATCCCAGGCATTCAAATATCATGTGATCCAGCTGTTTTAATAGTTCCTGGAACACGCTCTTTGAAGCCTGAGAATGTTTAATTAAAAAAATATACAAATACTCTGTTTAACATTTATGAGTGATTCACTCGCGATGAATCAGAAAATTCAGTATTGAATTTAGAAGTGTAAACAAAATGAGTTTCAGTGTTGAAATATTAAATTAATGGAGCTTGATAATCCTGGCCCCCGATATACCTCCGTAAACAAATTGCTGTCCGGAGATTTTCTTTCTTGATTGTGTTTTTGAATCATTAGAGAAGTAATTTAGCATGGATAGAGATTGCTGATCCTGGCCGAATTTTTCTCGACGACATTTTTTAAAATAGCGGGTGTGTTGCAGTTAAGATGTATTATTTCATGAACCATGAGACCCATATAGTTCATTTTGGTGGCAAAACATAGGTTTGGGGGTCAGGTAGTCATAGAGAGGCAGAAAATAGAGCAACCCTTCTGCCTTTTTCCAAAATGGCGGCTATAATAGAGGAAGAAAATAAATATATAGAAATGAAACAAATAATGGTTTTTAATCCTTTTATGTATACACCAATTAATGTTTATGATCTGAATATGAAAAAAAGTAATGTTTATTAATCCTATTTTAGACACATTTTTATAGTTCACTTTATTTATTTGTTTCAGCAAGAGCTTGTGGTACATTTGCAGAATGTTGAACATTTGCGAAGAGCATATCGCCAGGAACATCTTTTTGTAGCACAGATTTTGCAAGTACATGTATGTGTAAGTTCTGTTGGTAGAGGCTTTAGAAATTTCGTAGGTGTTCGCACCCCATCAATATATTTCCAGCCAAATTCACACGCATCTTTCTCTACGTATGCATGATCCAAAACATTAACACATCTTCTGATCAAAAAGAACGCTCTTTTAATGTGTCCATGCACAGAATATGACGTTGGTGGAAGGTCACTTAGCTGGACTGATGTCTTGAACTGACTGTATCGAAGATCGTTAAATATGTGACAGTCAGAACTAATTTTCCATACATGCACAAGGTATTTTTCTATGTCTTTAAAGTCACATTCTTCTTCTTTCTCAATAAATCCCTTTGGAAATTTCACAGGTTCAGCAGTTAAAGCTCCAAGCTTTGTTCCAATTTTGCTCATAGTGTGATCACCCTTAAGAATATGTGCCTTGATAAGAACACTAAGCAAAAACCAAAGGAAATGATGAACGGAGTGTTGAACATTGCAAGCACTCACCGCCAGTCAACTGATCTGGGTTTAATCCATCACCGTTCTTTAGCCCACTCTGCCACCCCAGTTCAGACATTGGCCATATGCAAATCAGTCTGACCCTGTGCCTCATGGGAACAATTCAGCCCGAACTGCCAAGCCATGTCTTCCCTGGACCGGAAACAAGCTTCCTAGGACCGGTTTCTGGCATTTCAGCCGTCTTCAGCCAGGCTTGCTTGAATCCAGTGGCAAAGTGAGCAAGAGACTCACGTCTGAGCATACCCTGCCAACTTATGGCGAACAAAGCAAAAACCAAAGGAAATGATGGATGGAGTGTTGAACATTGCAAGCACTCACCCCCAGTCAACTGATCTGGGTTTAATCCATCACCGTTCTTTAGCCCACTCTGCCACCCCAGTTCAGACATGGCCATATGCAAATCAGTCTGACCCTGTGCCTCATGGGAACAGTCCAGCCCGAACTGCCAAGCCATGTCTTCCCTGGACCGGAAACAAGCTTCCTAGGACCGGTTTCTGGCATTTCAGCCGTCTTCAGCCAGACTTGCTTGAATCCAGTGGCAAAGTGAGCAAGGGACTCACGTCTGAGCATACCCTGCCAATTTATGGCGAACAAAGCAAAAACCAAAGGAAATGATGGACGGAGTGTTGAACATTGCAAGCACTCACCCCCAGTCAACTGATCTGGGTTTAATCCATCACCGTTCTTTAGCCCACTCTGCCACCCCAGTTCAGACATGGCCATATGCAAATCAGTCTGACCCTGTGCCTCATGGGAACAGTCCAGCCCAAACTGCCAAGCCATGTCTTCCCTGGACCGGAAACAAGCTTCCTAGGACCGGTTTCTGGCATTTCAGCCGTCTTCAGCCAGGCTTGCTTGAATCCAGTGGCAAAGTGAGCAAGGGACTCACGTCTGAGCATACCCTGCCAACTTATGGCGAACAAAGCAAAAACCCAAGGAAATGATGGACGGAGTGTTGAACATTGCAAGCACTCACCCCCAGTCAACTGATCTGGGTTTAATCCCCAATTGATAAGAACACTAGGCATCTCTGGGTCAAGTTTCTTGTACAGAATATGAAGCAAGATAGGTGTCTTTTCTCGCCTGTTCCACAATGTATCCATAACTCTGATAATCCTTGACTTACAAACATTCAAAATGTCTAAGTAGCACAATAATAACATCTGTGTCATTTGACAGTACAATGACTCGATTGGAACCATTTCGAACAGCCCACTTAATATGTGGCACAACAAGAATGTTAGCTTCCTCCAATTTGCTGTTAAGTTCTGAAAAATATGGCCCGCACCTTTTGGTTAAGTCTCTGCAGGCACCAGCTCCTCATTGACAATCATTCCACTTGCAATAATTGAAAATTTAGTGTTCACTGAAGCATCAGCAATGTTTTGGCAAGTTACCATCTCCACGTTCATCTTCTTTGATGTTGATGATCAGAATTGATCAAGTTGCACAGGTAAAGGTGTCAAGTTTTTATGCAAGCAATAGTAGTTGTTCCACTTGTAATCATTCTTCTGATTCTCTCACATTCTTTGACAGATAGGTCAAGATAACTGTCAAAGACAAAGTGCACTCTAAATCTGATATCTGTAGAACCATCTGAACAACTTCTGAGGTGTTTTGCATGAATGAAATCTGAACCATTCGCAATTGTGACATATAGTCCACAACAACAGCAATTTTCAATGAGGACACCTTTTCGAATTGAAATTCTTCAGGTGAAAGTTTTATTTCAAGTTCTTGTACGAGTTTGTGCTTCACTGGTTTGGTTGCAGCATCTCTATCAAATAATGCCTTTGTTGAAAGAAGATCATGTGACAGAATAGCCTTGATAAATTCCCCCTTTTCTTTTTCTACATCCACCTCTCTATGTGCTTGCAAAAGTTGTTGTTTTGTAACCTATTTTGTAGTGGCTGGTTGGACGAAACTCTCACTATGGCAATTAAAGTGTGTAAATTTAGCTCTAGTGATTATGCCAAACAACGTTTTCTCTTGCAATACAAATCTCTCCTACTACAGTTCTGCGTATAGTTTTGATCCATATTCCATTACCTCGAGTAGACGTGTCTTTACATCGTTATCCACATATTGTTTGGTCACGAACTTGTGTAGTCACACAATCATTTCAAAGGGGTTTCCTTGCTGATGCATTAAATGAAGAAGGCGGTTAATTTTGAATTTGTCATCTCTTTGAAAATATTGCAAATAGAAAGGACTTCATGGTTTACTAGCTGCCGCTGAGCAACATATTCCCTTTTTTATTTGCCTAACCAACAATTACCTTGGAGTTTTCCTGTAATCTCTCAATTGTCTGTTTCAGTTCCATATCTGGAGCCACAGCATTGAACCTTCCCTCTCTGTCTTTCACCACAAAATTACTTTGGATGAATTTTCTGTAGAGGTATGGTTTTTCCACCTCTAGCTTCTTCACTCTTTCCAAATTCCAGGACCCAAATCTCAGGTAGATTATGCAATCAAATTGATGAAACACAGTCATCAGTGACTCCATTGTCTTCACGTGAATCTCCCAATCTCCTTGCTGATCAGCATGTACCAAGTTGTTCATTAGAGCTATCATGTGTATAAGATTTCCCCAGGACTTGCAAAGTTTGGATTTTTCTTCACATTCTATGACAAACTCTACAAACATGGTTTTCCGGTTTTCTAATTTTGAACTGTGTATTGAACATTGCTTGGCTTTCCATAATGCCTTTGGAATGAAGTGCACCCTGTGCCTTGTTCACTTCTGAGATAAGATATGCAAAATCTAATTTGTCATTCTTGATCAGGAAGGCTTTCCAACGCATTGTTTCATTAGCCTCAGATATGATGGGCATACCTTGTAATGAACAAAGATAATGAGTTCTGATCAATACTGATTGGACAGTTTTGCTTTAAAAGATTTCAGCCTCAGTAAGTGCATCATCTATGCTACATCCACTGAGATAACTTCCTGCACACCACAATGCAACTTTTGCCATGTGGAAAATGCCCATCATTGGATAAAGATCATCAAATTCTACTGGATTGCTCATAAAAATGACAGCTACAATACAGAAAACACCTTCATTGCAGAAATTTGGCAGGATAGGCTGGTCTTCAAGCTGAGCACAAACATTTTGGAAATATTTTAGAGCTGTGTATACTGTTGCATAGTTTGTGACTAGAGATGTTATTACTGGTAAAAACCCAGCCTTCTTCAGTGGGAAGGTATTCTTGGAGATCAAGGCATGAAATCCAGACCACGAAGGACTAACTTTTCTTCATTCTTCAGTCTGCACCGAATAAGCAATATGATAAATCCAGTTAAATCTGCTTTGCGGACCACAGCATCAGGTAGAAGAAGATTCATGTCCTCAGCTACTTTGAAACTTTCCGTTAGACTATGACTTGTTGATGACTTGTAGTGATTTTTCACACATTAGCAAGACTTTTGGGTTATAAGTTTGCAGCTTAATTTGTTTATGCCTACAGCTGACACAGCTTGTTTTCCAGCAGCAACTGGTACAATCTTGAAAAGGCACCATGGCAGTATAATGAGTGCTGCATTTTCCAGACAAAGAAGAGCTGTCTTCAAATTAAAAATTATCAAGAGCAGCAATTGTAAATCCTGTCCTGGTAAAGTGACTTCGAAGTGGTGTGGTGTTGGATTCACAAGTCTATGCTCCGTACTATGTCATTATAACTTGTTGATACACGAATCCTATTCATTGAAGTTATCAGCTCTCTACTTTTGCACTTGTCATAGATTGCGTGGGCAGTCATCATGTGTAGCGGAGTTTTCTTTTTGCCATGATGTAATTAACTCCTTCTGTGCCCATGACGAGCTGGACTCGTCATGGAGCACAGTCGCGCTGTGCCCATGACGAGTCCAGCTCGTCATGAGGCATTCCCTGGGGAATCCCTCTGGTGCGAGAGGGATTCCCTTTCAACCAATATAGCCTTGGGAGCTGGGGAAGAGCTTCCCCAGCTCCCGAGCCCCCCCCCTCCTTTTACTGTGATGACGATCGGCGCGCACGTCGCGCCGACGTCATTACAGTGAAAGTGAAACTGAAATGAGCCAAGAGGCTCATTTCAGTTTCACTTTCTACGTGCTGAGCATGTAGAAAGATGGGAGAGGTTTCGTTGGAAAGGGGAGAATCTCCCCTTTCCAATGGTACCCCTCCCCAGTGGAACACTGCTTGGTGATCACCACAGGAGGGCGATCCCCAAGCAGTTAGTCTTTTTGCCCCCCCTGGGGGGCAGATCGGGGCATTAGCCCCCAATATGCCCCCCCGGGGGCAAAAAGCCCACTAGACATCAGGGAATAAAAAAAAAAAAAAATAGAGGTGGGGGCGGCCCAAAACAGGCAGGCCCATGCCCCCACCCCACTCCCCAATCACTACAGTCTTTCTGCCCCCCCAGTTGGGCCCTAATCTGGCATTGGCCCCTAATCTGCCCCTTCGGGGGGGCAGAAAGCCCACTAAATAGCAGGGATTAGTTTTTAGTTTTTTTTTAGGGTGGGGGCTGCCCGAAACGGGCATGCCAATGCCCCCACCCACCCGCCACCATTACAGCCTTTCTGCCCCCCTGGGGGGCAGATGGGGCATCGGCCCCCAATCTGCCGCCCCGGGGGGCAAAAAGCCCACTAGACACCAGGGAATTAAAAAAAAATAGAGGTGGGGGCTGCCCAAAACAGGCAGGCACATGCCCCCCCCCAATTATTACAGTCTTTCTGCCCCACCGTGGGGCAGATGGGGCATTGGCCCCTAATCTGCCCCTTCGGTGGGGCAGAAAGCCCACTAAGCACCAGGGATTTATTTTTAGATTTTTTTAGGGTGGGGGCTGCCTGAAACGTGCACGCCAATGCCCCCACCCACCCGCCATCATTCCAGCCTTTCTACCCCCCTGGGTGGCAGATGGGGCATTGGCCCCTAATCTGCCCCATCGGGGGGGGCGGAAAGCCCACTTGACCCCAGGGATTTTTTTCGCGCAATTTTCTTTAGGGTGATGGATTTTATTTAGGGTGGAGGCTGCCCGAAACAGGCACGCCAATGCCCCCATCCCCGCCACCGTGCCTCACTCGTGTGGGAGGCCCAAGTACCCGCGACAGGCAAGGGCCCACAACGTAGTGAGGCGACATGAAAATTGCCTGTCTCAAAACGACCTGGTTTTGCAAGGGGGGTCACTTGGGTTTTTGGCCCTGTGCTCGGCGGCCACCTAGAGAAACCTACCAAACCCACACATTTCTGAAAACTAGACATCCGGAGGATTCCAGGGAGGTATGGCTTGCGTGGATCCCCCAACGTTTCCTTACCCAGAATGCACTGCAAACCTCAAATTTAGCTGAAAAAATCACCTTTTTGACACATTTTTGTGTGGGAAAGTTGTGGCATCACCGGGCTGACACAAATTTCCTACTACCCAGTGTTCCCCCGGGTCTCCCAATAAAAATGGTGCCTCACTCGTGTGGGAGGCCCAAGTACCCGCGGCAGGCAAGGGCCCAAAACGTAGTGAGGCGACATCAAAATGGCCTATCGCAAAACCACCTGGTTTTGCAAGGGGGGTCACTTGGGTTTTTGGCCCGGTGCTCGGCGGCCATCTAGGGAAACCTACCAAACCCACACACTTCTGAAAACTAGACACCCGGCGGCTTCCAGGGAGGTATGGCTTGCGTGGATCCCCCAAAGTTTCCTTACCCAGAATCCCCTGCAAACCTCAATTGTAGCTGAAAAAATCACTGTTTTCACACATTTTGGTGTGGGAAAGTTGTGGCATCACCGGGCTCACACAAATTTACCACCACCCAGCGTTCCCCCAGGTCTCCCGGTAAAAATGGTGCCATGATGTTGGAAGAAAAGGACGCAAATTTGGCGTGGATACCTACTGTGGTCAAAAAGTTACAGGGGCCTAAGCGCGCACTACCCCAAATAGCCCAAAAAAGGCTTAGCACAGGAGGGGAAATGGCCTAGCAGCGAAGGGGTTAAAAATAAATTTGTTACATTCTCAAAGGGGAAGATGTCTCCTTCCCATTTGTGAATGGCTTACCATCACCTTTTAGGAGGAGGTACAGGATTACTGCTTTGTGACTGGAATTTGGTTGCAAAACATTAGTACATACCATAAGGAATCGCTGTTTGGAATGGTCACCGTAAACATGCCACTAATGATTCCTTATGATTTCTTAAACCCTATTAGCAATTCAGTAATATGTTACCAACTGACTAAATGGATATAGTACATTTGTGCAAGCCATTTAGCAGTTGCAAATCCTGTGATTTGTGGAAGAAGAGGCTTTGTGGTAAATAAATTGCCCAAAGTGCTTACCCGGTACGTGACTGCTAAAGTTAAGTTTAATTTTGTCTATTATATGCTGGAAGAAATCAGACAATTTCCAGCAGAAGTTAATTAAAATAAAGGATGTTAATGAGCTGCAACTGGGGGCAGATAATTCTTTATAGCCTCATTAAGAATTTTGTTTGCATAACATATGCTATAAGCCCTTTCTATTTGTGTTTTACATTTCTAGATAACATGAAAGAATGCCCAACGCTGAACCCTCCAAAAGGGCCTGAGTCTGCTCATGCCTCCACCTCCATCTTTTCATTAACCATAGTTGCACATAGTTGGATATAAATAAGGCCTCTTTTAATAAGCTGCAACTTGTTCAGAATGCGGCAGCAAGATTTGTCTTGGACGTTCCGAAATCTCACTCAAATTCTGCTGCCATTCAGAAATTGCATTGGCTTCGATCGGAGAAATGAAGTCTGTTTATGGCCCTATGTATTGTACATAAGGTGCTTCACAATTCGGGCCTGGAGAGAATTAAACATCGCTTCCAAAGCTATGTCCCCTCTAGACAACAGCGCTCCGCCAATAAAAATCGCCTGGTTGTTCCCAGGTTCAGCAGGGTGAGATGGGAGGAAGAGCCTTTACTGTAGCAGCCTCTAAGCTTTGGAATACTCTCTCCATATCGATCTCTTGTCTTGAGGCACATCTTTCTTTTTGTAAGTCCTTAAAGACCTGGCTTTTTTGCCTTGTAATTGTCTCTCATTGAGGTTTGATCGTTCTGCCCTTCCGGTAGGGGAACCGCTTTAGTGCTTTAGACTACTCCGAGATTCGGGGCTTCTTTATTTCAGACGAATCTACTCTTGAAGAGAAGGTATCGCTGCATGCTGACGACTTTCTCCTTTATATTACTGATCCCACCCAGTCACTCCCCTTGCTTTTTAATCTGCTTGAGGAATAAGGAGGTTACTCCAGATGCAAGGTGAACTGGGAGAAATCTATACTCTATCTTCCACAGTTGAATATTTCCATTCCCCTTTCGCCACAATCGACTTACATACACTGCAGTGAGTTTAAACTACCTGGGGATTTTTCTGACACAACAGAGAGAAATATGTTTAAAGCATAACTTGGGTAGGGTCATGAATACCTGCCGAGGTGAAATGCAGAGATGGGGAGGTCTACCCCTCACACTACGAGGGGGCAGGCAGAGCTTGGGGGGTATACAATGGATTGTTCTGTACAAGCTGCTTATGAGAATGTCTGCATCCTTATGGGATTTGACCATATGGTGTTATTCTTGAAAACCTTAATAAGAATATTTCTCCCAAAATATGATCAATTTAAAATTATGATGGATAAGTATCTCCACCCATTACTCATACAACTAGAGTTGATTGAATACAAATTGCATGCCTTGGGAATTGGTGGAGCAACCATTGATCCACTTACTGTACATAAGGCAAGCATTTCTATTTTGAAACAAACATCCTCAGTGGCGAGTGGGACTCTCCACATTAATTACAAACCAAGTGTGAAGGGGTCGGAACAGTTGGAAGCGAGGAACGCTCAGGCTAACCTCCCATCATCAAGCTCCCATGTTTTTGATGATCAAGTTCTGTAGGCTTGTTAATGCGCCTGTACGTCATTTAACCCCGGATGCCTGCCCTTATATTTTAGTCTTGGATATCATGCCCAGGCTGTCTATAAACACAGCTGATACTATGGAATAGCTTATCAATAAAGTTACTCATTGGCAGCACAGAAACATTAATAGTCAGATACGGGTGTTTGGTGATATTTTGTTTGTACACTGGGTAGGTCAGGTGGGCCCCATGTTAAAGGCAATTGCATCATGGAAAATTTCAGAAAGCCACAACTAGTTGGCGGATTGTTACACTCATTTTAAGCCAGTTTGGTCAGCATAGGAAGTATTAAAGTCTTAGCTCCTTGGCTTCTTTTTTAGGGATCTGAGGGTATGAGGCAGTCAAGGAGACCCAGAGATGCAAAGTTGCCTGTACATACTCCTATGGTATTTGGTATCCAGTTCTTCTGAATGTGCCCGCGAATTACTGACTTAGGAGTCAAATGGTGGCAGAGGGAAGTCTCAGTTGTGTGGGGTCCTTGGATTCCACTATTCATCAAGTCAATAGCTCTGAGAGTGAGACTCGTTTGGTTGACACTATCTCTGAGCCCCAGGAGCAGTGCCTTATCCTGAGTCAGTCACATATTCCAACCAGGGAGTCAAATGTGAATATAATACTGAGTTGGAACATTGTCAGGGTTTCTAGTAAACTGAGCATTGAAAGTTGGGCTGCATATGTTAAGTTACATGATGTAGTCTTCTTTCAGGAAACATGGTCTCTCAGTAAGGTATTTTGTGATGTTTATACTTGCTACACCTCCCCAGTGATTTCTTTCCCAACTGGGCGAGCGTGGGTTGGTCTAACCTCTTAGTTTCAAACAACCTTGGCCTGTACTATAAACCTGAGCCCCACCAATAATGATTAGTTCCACGATTTCTATTGGATATGGAATGATAGATCAGTATGGGTATTATCAACTTCTACAACATTCATTTTGTGTCCGGCATTGAAGTAAATTTAGATAACTTGTGCCCTAAGGTAACGATAACTCTCATCCCCCCGCTTTCTCATCAATATTTCATTGCAAATGTTCCAGTAATATTATCAATGATGTCGTAGAAGGTGTTATGAGTGATGTAATATGTGGAGTAATTAGTAGTGCAAGGCAAGGGTGTGAGTTATAGTTAAGGCACGAATTATAGTTACTTGAGGGTATTCAGACAGAATATCGAATCAAAAATATTCACTTACCAAAAAATCGAGTTATAAATATTGTGATAGGGTAATATCGTCAGTAAGAATATCAATGTCAAGAATATCAAATGTCAGTAATAAGGAATTGCAAAAATATAGTTGTTTAACCCCTTCGATGCGTGTGACAGAGCGGTTCCATCATGCGCGTCGGTCGCGATGTGCGCATGAAGGAACCGCTCCGTCATGGCCCCGCCCGCGCACGGAACCTTCAGCACGGCGCGGTAATCCACGCCGCGCTGAAGGGGTTAAAATATTGTTTATTAATTATTGTCATGTATTTTAGTATACACATTTTAAATGTGTATGATGCAATTTATTTGTATAATTTTTGTTTATGTTTTTTAATATATGTGTTTAATTTATAGTAGTTATTACAATTAATGTAATTATATTTGGTGTTTTTTAGTTCTTTAGCTGGTTGTGGGTCTATAAGGGTATAGGGTGGGAAGTAATTTAAGTAATTAACAATTAGTTGTTAATTGATAATTGTGTTTATTGAGAAAGTAATCTTTTTTTTAGGTGTGGGCACCGGGTTTATAAGGGTAAAGGTTGGGAAGCAATTTAATTTTAATTAATTAATAATTAGTTGCTATCTAATATCGAATAATTAATTACAAATTAATTGTGGTTTTTGAGTAATTAATGGGTTTTTTAGGTGCTTGTTTTTTGGGTTTATGGGGTAAACGGTAATTTAATGTAAATTAATTAATAGTTAGTTGTTAATTAATGTGAAATAATTAATTGATAATTCATTGTGTTTATTGAGTAATTTTTTTTATAAGTGCAGATTTTGGGTTTAGAGGGGTATAGGGTGGGAACTAATTTAATTATAATAAGTTAATGTTTATTTATTGTAAAATACTATTTATATAATTAATTGTGTTAATTGTGTAATAATTGTTTTTAAATTGTTAATTAATTTGTATTATTTAATTGGTAAATCATTATGTTAATATTGTAAATAATTTTTTTTAAATGAATTTTTGTATATAGGGTGTAGGGGTTATTGGGTAGAGGGTGTACATTAATTTAATGAAATTTTAATTAATTGTTAATTAATTGTTAATGTTAATTATTTATTTGTCATTAGTTATGGCATTATTGTTAGTTAATTATTTTCTTTTTATGAGTGGGTTGTGGAATTTATTCTACAGGATTGGCAGTTAACTGTAAATAATTGTTTTTTTAAATTTAATATGAATTATCGAATTGATAATTAATGAACTTAATCTTTTAAGTTTTTTTTCTATCTTAGTTGTGGGTTGTGATGATTATAGGGGGAATAGGGTGGGAACTAAATCAATTTAAATAATAATGATTTTTTTTGCCAAAGACATTGTCTTGTTTTTAAGGGATCTCCATAGTGACACCAAAGCCATAGTTCGCTACTCTAAAGACCTTAACGTGACCCGTGAGTTCCCTATTTAGATGTCACGTCTCCAACTCCTCGGGATCAGCACGATGCTCAAAAATGGTCCACCTCTCAATAGCTTCAAGTCTGTATGCTATAATAGCACAGATCAGTGAAGTGATCGAGCGAGGGAAGGAAAGGATGAGAACAGCGGGGAGGGAGACCTGAAATGACAGGAACGAGAATCTTATTAATAACAAATTGGACTCTTGTTAAACATTTTACCAGCTCTCCTATAGAATTTCTAAATACCTGTAAAGAAAAAGAACATGACTTTTCAGTTGAGCCCTTTGAGGTTATTATGGTTCCTATTATTCTGCATAGGACCAGAAACAAACACCTTCAAATCAGGACTCTCTGTAAAAGGATAGTGAGGAATAAAAAAGAGAGTACAATAAATATAACAAATCTTTTGCACTGAGAGTAGTAATCCTATAAGCAGCAAGTTACACCAAGGAAAGCAACCTACTTATATATTGCTAAGCCTGGCATCACAGGGTAGTCAGAGAAAAGATCACTAGACTCTTCCACTTGTCCCTGCTACAACAGGCGGCCTGAATGTGGGAAGAAACACAGAATCCTCAATACTGTATTGTAAAAGGCGAAATGTAATCCACCCAAGGCAGACTGCGATGAGTATGAAATGAACTAGAATAAACACTGCTAATTTACAATGCTTTCAACAAGTGAGGCAGTGGCTTGATACTGAGTATAAGAATACACATTATTGACATACAAACACCAAACACATAACTTTTTGCACCACGGCTCTATATAGTGCGCACGATATGAGCCATACAAAGGAAAGCACCGTTGTCCAATAGTCAGATCTGAAAAGAAACACACACAATACGAAAATATTGCTGGTATCCCTTCTACCTGCAAGAGACGACAAACGTGTGTCGGGCCAACAGGGACGAACACCACAATTCAGGGTGCATCAAGGGTGCATTGTGGACGTCTTTCTTTTTAATTTGTACATTAATAATTTGGAACAGGTCCTCCTGAACTTCAAAACTGATTGTCCTCAGGTGGGAAAGCAAAGCCTGCTGGTTCTCTTGTATGCTGACGATGCTCTCCTCATGGTGAGGACAGCGAGAGGCTTACAACTTCTGTTGGACTCCTTTGTACAATTTATGGAGGACCTGGATTTGTTGGTCAATCACAGCAAATCATTTGTAATGCAGATGGGTCCCAAAGCAGTCAAGTCCTAAACCTTAATGGTAGGGGCACTATGCCAATCATCAATACTGACATTTTTTCCTACCTGGGGGTAGTGTTTGATAAAGCCCTGAATTGGCGCCCTCTGATAAGTCGAAAGAAAAGAGATTTGGCCAGGGTGATTGCCACAGTTTTTACCTTTGCTACCAGACTAGGGGACTGATCACGATCTTGTTAAGAAAGCATTCCTACCGAATTGGTTCCAGAATGCTTTCCGAACGACTCAACCGCAAGCTGCCCGAACGACGGAGTGCAATGCAATGCATGTTAAACTCCCACTGACCCGTTCGAAGTTTAATCTGTCTGACCGATTCGTACGGAAACAAACCTGATGCAACCGACTCATTCGCAAACGTTGAAAAATAGCATTGCGGGCATGAATCAGACTTGATTTATCCCGCGAACAGATGATGATGCATCCAATGCGGTTTTTTAACCGTGACGGTTTGTGTCCCTTGTGTTGCTCTCTATTGTATGCTGTTCCCACTCCCTGTATCCAGCTCCTCCGTTGCCCTCTACATTCTTTTTTTGTTTTTAATGTTAGCTGTTTTTTGGACGGGAGGGTCAGTCTTTCTGCTGTCAGCCCTTCTGCTTTAAATAGCTTTTATTGATCACTTTATTTCATATATCGCTTCTCAATTGCCCGCATGTCTTTTAAACTGAGGCACCTGCACTCAGTTATGTGCAAATCTTAGTTACTTCTCAATTACTTAGTACCAACTGGTAAATGTAAAAGAAAAATGTCAAAACCAGCATTGGCAACGCCAATTTTGTTTTCTTTTATAAATATTAGCCACACCCACCAATCCTCCTATATAAAGGGCCAAACAGATGACCATGATCCTTTGCACCAACCGAACTGCTGAGATGACACAGAATTAGCCACAGATTCACTGCTCTTCGCCTCATACACTTACCTTCACCACACAACTTTCACGGATTTTTGTTTGCAAAAGTACTCTATTAAACTCACACTCTTTTACTTATTCACACTCACCCTCAACTTCACACTCACCATGCCCCAGAGGAAGCAGCCATGTTTTACAGAGAAGGAGTTGGCAGTGCTTGTAGATGAAATAGTCAAAGTAGAGGCACAATCTTTGAGCTGTCTGAGAAAGTGTGTGTGGGCCCAGGCCTGATGGGAGTTGCAGTGACAACAAACAATCCTTCTCACACCCATCCCAAATAGTTCATCTGGGGCTATGACTACCTGACATTTTGTGGAAGTGTACTTGTAAGATGTTGGACACTGCTACGTGGTGTTGCACTTGAAGCCAAATACCATCATGGCCATGTGCTACAAACACGAGGCCCCGGTGTCAGCCATCTTGCAAGTACATTTCCATTCACTCATAGTACGGCATAGTACCAGCTGTGCAGTTTGGGCTGGCGGAGAAGGTGTGTGGAGGACAGGGCATGATGAGAGTTTAAGTCAGTACAAATACTCCTCCTCCCACATAGACCAACAAGCCCACTTGGAACTATGCTTTCCTCACAGTGAGTGGAAAAGTATTGGCAAGATGGGTGACATTGGGGATGGGTGTGAGGGGCACAAGGTATTGATGGGAGTTGTGGTCAAATCTAACAGCAGGCACCAGTGTTAGACATCCTGAATGTGCACTTTACTCACTGTAAGAACCTCACTCTTCCTGATGGCCTGGGAGGAGTGTCTGCACTGACAACATCTCCCATCAGGCTCTGTCCTATACACACCTTGTCACCCACCTCAAACAGCACACCTGGGACCATGCTGTCCCTGATGGTTAGTAGAAATGTACTGGCAAGATGGCTGACACTGGGGATTGGAGTGAGGAGCACAAGGCCCTGCTGGGAGTTGTGGACAAATAGGCACCAGTCATCAGTGTCGGACCTCTTCCAAGTACATTAACACTCACTGTCAGGGAAGCAGAGGTACAGGCAGGTTTTTGGTGCTGGGTGGGACAAAACCTGATGGGAGTTTTAGTCTTTGCAAATACTCATCCTCACACCCAGGCCAGAGAAGTCCTCAGGCCCTATGCTTTCCTCACAATGAAGGGCAGTGTACTGGCAAGGTGATTGGCACAGCTGCATGGTGTTGAATTTGTAGACACCTCCCATCAACTTCCTGTGCACAAAACACAATGCAACAGTTTCAGCCATCTTGCTAGTGTACCTCCATTCACTGTCAGGTAGCCATAGGCACAGATGTCCCAGTTCTACTGGGTGGGGGTAGGTGTGTTTGCCTGGACTATGTCTCCCATCAGGCTCTGTCATACGCACACCTTCCTACACATCCCAAATAGCTTACAGGAGACTCTGCTTTGCTGACAGTGAGTGGCAAGATGCTGCCAAGATGGCTGACACTGTTACATGGTGTCTTGAGCCGAAGGCCTTGATGGGTGTTGCAGTCACATCAAACAACAGGCACCAGTGTCAGACATCTTGAATGTAAAGTTCTAATCACTGGTAGGTAAGCATGGTTCATAGTGGCCTATTTGGGCTGGGTGGGAGGAGTAGTGTTAGCCCTGACTACATCTACCAGTAGGCCCTGTCCTACACACACTCTTCTCACCCAGCACAAACAGCACACATGGAACTCTGCTTACCTGACACTGAGTGGAAATATACTGACAATATGGATGACGGTGAATAGAAGTGCACTAGCAAGATGGCTGACACTGTTGCATGGTGTTTTGTGCACAAGGCCTTGTTGGGAGTTCCCATCAAGTTTAACATCATGCATCAGTGTTCATCTCCTTGCAAGTACACTTCCCCTCACTGACAGTTAGCCATTGTGTCAGAGTAGCTAGGTGGCCTGGGTGGAAGGAGGAGTATTTGGAAAGGCTAGAACTCACAGCAGTCCCTGTCCAACATACATTTTCCCACCCAGCACAAACAGCCCAACAGGAGCTAAGCTTACCCACAGTGTTTCCTAATTTACCAGCAGGATGCATTACACTGGTCACTTGTGTCTGACTTTGCGACAACTACAAACAGGGCCTTGTGCTCCGAACACCAGGGATCAGTGTCAGCCCTGTTTGTCAGTACATATCCACTCACTCTCATGGAAAGCATAGTTACAGTGGTGCCGTTTTTGCACATTGGAATGTGTGTGTGTGTAGTAAAGGACCTTATGGAAGATCTGGCAATTGAAAACACTCCTCCTCCCACACAGCCTTACAGGCCCACCATGAACAATGCTTACCTGACAGTGAGTGTGACTGTTACAACAAAATACCTGAGACTGGTGAATGGTTTTTGGAGCACAAGGCCCTGATGTGATTTGCTTTCAACTTCAACACCATGCTGCAGTGTCAACTAACTTGCTAGTCCACTCACCCTCACTGTGAGATACACATAGGCACAGAGGAGTTTGTGATTGTGGATGGGAGGAAGAGTACCTGTTGCCAATAACCTACTACCATGGCTGGGTCCACGCACAAATTCCCACCCATCCCAAAAAGCCCACATGGAAACCCACTCTAATCAGAGTGATTGGAAATTTACTGGCCTGATGGCTGGCACTGGGGACTGGTATGAGGAGCACAAGGCACTGATGGGAGGTGGTCTAAAAGCAGATACCTTTCCCCAGTGTCAGACATCTTGTAAGTACATTGCCACTCAATGTTAGGAAAGCACACTTCAAGGTTGGATGGTTGGGCCGGGTGTGAAGGTGTTTGCAGGATTGGGTCTGATGAGCGTCTGAATAACAGCAAACACTCCTATACACACATAGCACAAATACTTCCTCGGGGGTATGTCTACCTCACAGTGAGTTCATGTGTACTACCAAGATGTCAGACACTGTGGACTGTTGTCTGAAACTATCACAACTAACATATTTTCCTCTGTGCTACAAACACCAGCCACCAGTGACAAATATCTTACAAGTACACTTACCAGCACTGTCTGGACCACACTCTTCCTGGTGGGAGGAGGGGTGTCAGTTTCACATTTAGAACACAAGCACTCAAACCTCTGCTTATCAAAGTTCTTTGCCACAAAATGGCAGAAAGCAGAGTTTGGAAACTCATCTGTCTATGCAGGTAATGTACAAAATACATGATCTGTGTAGGCACACAGCTACGCAGTAACACATTGTGGTACTCACAGCTATTTCCATGTGTATAATGAGATGAGAACAAGAAGCACCTCACTCACAACAATCCCCAAAATATCAGGAAACAATACCAGACTGTGAGTGTGTAGGTAGCCACACCAATGTTACTTCTAAAGGCATACACTACGCCCAGTACACAGGCCTACAAAATAACTACATTGGGAGAGAAAGAGTATGTATGTTACTGTGAAAGTACAGATGTGGAAAACACAAACACACCTGTGTCATTCACAGGGTGTCACAAACTAGTCAATGTCATTGGACATGTATTGTGAAATAAACACAACATGCCCATTTATGCACATAGCTGAACATGTTCATTAATCCCCATCTTGTCAGAATTACATTGCCCCAAAACATAAGCCATCATCATGGCTGAAGGAGGCCAATCTATGTAAATTAACACATCATTAGGTTCAGTAGCCTATGTAATGGTATGATTTGAGGGGCTGTGGATATTCACATCAATCATTGTGTCTTTTATGTACCCACAGGGCAAGCTGGGAAAACCTCTGGAACCAACCAGGACAGCCAGTTCCAGACTCTGGTCGACCCTGAGCTCTCTGGTGTAGAGGTCTCTCAACCATCTTTGGACGAAGAGGAACAACCTGGCCCATCTGGTTTGGGTCACCCCACAGCACCAGCAGCGGCTACATCAGCATCCTCTGTGACCACACCCGCCTCAGCTGACAACACCCAGCTGACCCCTACCCTAACGGACACAGCAGCCCAGGACACAACCAACAGCAGAGTAACACAGGGCTCTCTGGAGATGGTGGACAACAACATCCCTGTCAACGAGGAAGGAAGTTCAGTGTTGACTGTGCCAACAACTAGTCCTGCTTGGGTAGGTAGGGGTGGTGGGAGGGGCAGTGGGGACCGGCACCATCATGCAGCTGGTGCTGCTGATGAGAAGGACCCAAACCTCTCCAGGATCCTCAACGGATATGAGGATTCTCAAGGAGAGTTTGGCCAGGTTGTTGGGATCCTCAGGAACATTGAATATCAGCAGGCAGCTCAGACCCAACGAATGGGCATGTTCATGTCCAAAATGGATGACATGATTGCGGTGCACAAGGACATTGTCACCTGCCTTCGCCAGATTGTCACCAATATGTCCACACCTCCTTGTGTACCCACAATATCTGGTGTATCAACACCTGCACCAGCCACAAGGAGGGATGTAGACTCTGGCAGAGAGCCCCCCGCACTACCACCTCCTGCACCTGAGGGACCCCCCCAACGTGGGAAGGGTCATTTGAAGAAGTACCCTTGAGAGACCGAAGGCTACGCATTACTCCCAGGAAGTGACGACCTGCTCCTGATATCCTGCATTGTGTGCCAAGCGTTGCCTGTCATTGAACTGTTCCACATTGGATGGAGGGTCTAAGTTGGACTTTGGACTCAAATAAATGTGAATTTACTTTTGAAGACTTCCTCCACAAACATACCAACTCCTCTTTGCACTTTGTTTTTATGTTTTGTTGAGCACTCCCCATTCTGTGGATTATAATCATTACGTCATGAACTAAAATAAATCACTTTGCACAAAATACAAGCTCATGTCACAACACAAAGAAGAAAGTGTCAACAACATTGGATAAGAAATCACTTCAGAAATATTAACTACTGGCTTGGGAGTAAATGTAACCTGTCACAGCATGATAAATAGACACAATTAGGTTATCACACAACCCATAGTACATGGTACTGATTCAATTTAAGTCTACTGTCTGCAAAGATATCACCATTTGTAAGCACAAGCAACAATCATTGTCAGCAAACCAGATCATCATGAAATATCTTTTGTTTTAGAATAACCTATGGATGTTTGCAAACAGAAAAGGCACACCTCAACGTGGAGCACAGGTGTATTCTACAGATACAACCTTGCACCTTAACCCAAAGTCAAATCACATCACACAGTACCAAAATGCTACAAGTAAAAATAAATGATCATCTGTTCAGAAGGAAATGCATTCCAGGGATTTCCACAACTGTTCAATGTTGGGGTATGGCACAGTATCATGGGTCTGGTGAAGTCACAACTCTGCAGTTTAACATGGCAAAGTACCCTGATAAGGAGAAACATAGAATGGAGTCAGGAACTCAGGAATGATGTTGCTTAATGTTGCGAACTGTCTCAGCTAAAACATGGAATTGTCACTGTGAATACAAGCTAGTATTGAGTGTAGCATTGTATATGTCACCTGGAAAATTTGATTAAGCAACAGCAACACAAACAAACATTTTGGGGTTGACACCTCTCATTGAATACTTACATTTAGGTGAAGAATTTGCGGTTACATTGTTGTAAAAAATCTCCAACATCATCCTCATCATCACTGGCATCATGTCTCAAGCCAGGATCCTCCCTTGCTGGAGGCTGCTGGTCCCCGTCATCCAGTATTAGTGGAATATCCTGTCGGATTGCAAGGTTGTGGAGCATGCAAGATGCTGTGATAATCTTGCACACCTTCAAGGGGCCATACTGTAGTGCTCCTCCTGTGCGATCCAGACACCAGAACCTTGTTTTCAGGAGACCAAATGTATGCTCAACCACTCGCCTGGTACGACACTGTTCCTCATGGAACCGCACTTCTACAGGGGTGACTGGGTTGCGCAGTGGTGTCAGCAAGCATGGAAGGTTGGGGTATCCAGAGTCACCTACATAGAACACAGAAAAAAGTTCTGTTGTCTGACAACAGAGCTCTATCTGACATGCAGTCAACACACATTACAACATACACATGAAACATCACCTACCAACAATCTAGGCACAGTCACCTTGCAGCTGAAACATCATATGGAGGATGACGCTGTTCCTCAGGATGTACGCATCATGTGCTGAGCCAGGGAAACGTGCACAGACGTGGGAGATCGACATGTTCGTCAAACACACCACCTGGACATTGATGGAGTGGAAGTGCTTCCTGTTGCAGTAGACCTACTCATTGGCCTCTGGTGGTACCAAAGCAACATGGGTTCCATCAATTGCTCCAATGATGTGGGGTAAATGTCCCAAGGCGTAGAAGTCGCCATTGATGTCAGATAAGTCTCCAGGTGTGGGGAACTTGATGTACTGTTCCAGGCGAGGGAGCAATGCCTCCAACACATCGTGCAGGACATGGCTAAACATCATCTTTGACATTCCACCAGATGTTGCCACAGTATACTGGAAAGAACCAGTGGCAATGAAATGTAAGGCAGCCATAACCTTCATCTTGGGGGTCAGTGCAGTCGGATATGTGCAACCAGGCATCAAATCTGGTGTCAACTGCTCAGCCAAGTGTTCAATTTTTGGCTGGTGAAATGGTATTTTCGAATGATGTTATGTTCCTCCATGGTCTGCAGGTCTGGGAAGGGCCTGTAGACTGGTGGTTGTCTATGATACCTATGTGTAGAGTGTAAACACAATCGTTGTTAGATACAAATATACAAGATAACATGCATCATAACAAACAGAATATGAAATATGAGCACAAAATATAGTATAGAACATTTTTAATACATGTTTAAATGAGTACGTTGATCTTAGATACATATCACAGCATTATGACCCTTGCCATATCTGTTACAACGGTATGGTCACACAGTTATTTGATGCCATAGTAACAAATTCACTAGTGTCCATCACCGTTCATGTCAATCAAGCATCACATACTAAACAAATCAACATAAAATAAGCTGAGATATAGGTTTGTGAGAACAATTACATGCTTAAAAATGTACCCACATAGGATTAAGAATTGACAGATATGGGAGGCGTGGCCAACAGCATGGCCGAGTGAGATGCGTTTTCGCCGAGCTCCGGAGGAAAGCACCACTCGACACACAATCCGGCGATCCTTGGGCCCCGGAAATACCTGCATTTACCATCCAGCCGTACCTGCATACCCCAGCGACATCCAAACGAAACTCTGGGAGCCCAGCGGTCCCCTAAATGGCTGTCTTGAGACCTGGGCTGCGACCGCACTCGCGCGCTCAAAATGGCGCTGCCGTGGACCTAAGATGGCACGGCGAATCTCCGAGAGCCGACACCGAGTCGCGAAACTGTGGACACCCAGAGACACAGATCGGGAAGATTATTGACCTTCATCTCCTCCAGGTCCGAGGGAGGGGGTGCCACAGGAAGAGGAAATCCGGCCTGAAAGACCTGTGACCCTTCCGGCCTGCATCACTGCGACCGGCGCGGAGCCTCGGACCTCTGGGGAAGACCAGTAGAGGCTGCCAGCTGTGTGGAATGCCTGTGAGCAGAGATCAGAGGCATGCAGGGTGAGTGTGAGGCTATGCGCGCCCGTTGGAGAGACCTGGGTGTCCCGCTCTGTGCTGACGGAGACCTGCGGCTCTGGCATACCTGGAAAGCCGATCCACAATGAGAGTAGGGCCTGAGCTACTCTGCGGTGGGGCCTCTGCCTCGGGACCTCCAGCCGCGCTGAGAGGCCCAGCAGCGACCTCGGGGCTTGTGCGGAGGACTGGGAGGCTGCCCTGGTCGGCCTCCTCCCTGTTGTGCTGAAGGTGATCCCTGACAGACTGATACCGGGTAAGGAGAATCCCCCCGACCATACTCTACTGAGAAACAGATGCCCCGGTGGGATCCTGCAAAATTCTGTGCTGGTCTATTCATGCGGGAGACTCTTGAGTGTCTAGAGGGTTGGAGGAGGGTGTGTGAGGCACGCTGTGGAGACTTACCTACGCCTCAGAACCCAGCCATAGTACTTTGTCCACTGACACCAGTAAGGGGTCACACGAAGTGCGAACCTGGCCCCAACCCCATCCCCCCTGTGACCGCGATGTTACCCCCAGGCGCTACACGGCTCCCCTGCACACTCCTACACTGATGCCGACCATGGGCAAAAACAAAGACCCGAAACCGCCACGCCAAGGGAGGATGGACTGCCACACCAAAGTAATTATCCCCCCTCTTGAGGAGAGGCCGACCGCACGCAATGACACGGACACCCTCCTACAGGTGGTCCAATTCTCTGGGACGGAGCTCGAGGGGCAGATCGGTGCGGTGGGCACTGAGATATCACCCCTGCGGCAGGACTTGCAGAACCTGGTGGCCAGGGTCACCGAATCAGAGTCTAGACAGGGAGAGGCCGATAAATTCTCCGCCTGTTTCGTCATAGACAGATCACACAGGGCGCTGATGGCTCGACCACCCCTGGGTGTGCAACCGCGTCTGATTATAGCCTACTTTCTAAACTTCCTTGACAGAGACATGATCCTCTGGGAAGCCAGGAAACTGGGAGATATCCGGTATGAAAATGCACGTATAATGATTTTCCCGGATTACAGCAGGGAGGTACAAAAACAGAGGCGTACTTTTGACTCGGTGAAGGCAAAGTTGCGAGAACACAAGATTCAATACATGCTCCTATTCCCTGCGAAATTGAAAGTGATATTCCTGGGGAAAACCCTAAGCCTGGGCGTAGTGGGAGTAGTGGGGCTACGTGGAGCAGCGCATAGTGTGCCCAAATCTACGCACACTCGCGCACTCCGCGTTGCCCCACTACGCGCCGCCCGCCTCCCGCCCACCCTCCTTTTAAAATAATGTCATGCATAATAAAATAATTAAATGTAAAGACTTACCTGCAGCGCGGCGTCTCCGGGGCTCCCTCTTCCTCGTTTACAACTTCTTGTGACAAATGCGCATGCGCGGACGCACGCGCATGCGCATTTCTTGTGAGAAATGCGCATGCATACAAACACACATCTGTCGCAGTTTAGCATTTGATTTGTGTGTAGGTTATCATTTGTGCATGAGTGACCATGGTGTCCTTTTGAGATATGCTTGATGCAGTTATAGATCAGACAGGGCTGAAATAGGAGTGCTGTTATGTCTGATGGATTGCCCTGTACTACATGTGGGAAGCTGAGTGGACAGTGAGTGCACATAAGTGTTGTGTGTCAGTCTGCTGTGCAGATGCTACAGGCGTCAGTGTCACATCCATGCTCTTATTTGCCACACAGGTGAGAATGTGGAGTTTTGAATGTGAGGCCTAGCTGTGGGTGTGTTTTGCAAGGTTAATGTTGCATGTGCTAAGCTAGCTCAGGCAAGGGTAGGGTTGAGAGAGAGTAGTGTTCACAAATTTAAAATGGAGTGGAAACTCCTTTGTAATAAGAGCTGGAAACATTTGTAGGTTGACAGAGAGTGTAAGGTATAAGTTAATAGGCAGTTCTTGTGTAGGAGACGTGGAGTATCCACATTGTCACAAAGTGAGTGGTTTGTGTTGCAGGTGTGTGATTCAGAGTACGCAAACTTGTGAGAGTGGTTAAATCCTGTATAAAGCATGGTAGGAATAGGTCGATGTGATAGGGGTATGACAGGCTTGACAAAGTTTGATTCTGGCAGGCGATGTGAGCTGTAGTCTGTGGCACTATTGTGATAGATGTCTGTAACAGGGCAGTGCTTGAGGATAGTTGTTGATGTGCATTAGTCAATGGGGGTATGGAGCATGGAAGTCATATGTGGATATGACAGGGCCACAGTGAGACAAGGTTAATCTTATCATATTTTACAAAGTGGATAAGTGTTTGTACAGGGTATACACCAGTTATGTTATTTAGGGTCCTGAACGGTGAAACGTGAGGTGTCGTATTGTTGAGGTATGTTGTTTTTTCACCTAGAAATCAAAATCTGTAGAACTTAAGCAGAGTAGAGTGGGTGTGTGGTGATATGTGAATGACTGAGGACATATCATTTGAGCAAGTAAGTGTCTTCGTATGAGATGTGGTGATGTGTAAGGTGTACATGTCAGAGTGGACGGTGATGCTGCATATTGTGATATGAGTGTAGTCCAAGACATTACTGAGGGTGCAACTGGTGATGACCGTGGTCCTTTTGACATGTTGCGTTTGACGTCTGCTGAGGAGGTGATGGGTAAAGTACATGTCAAGTGTGTGAGAGTTGCTGTGTTCATAGTGATGAAGAGTAGTGCTGTGCATGTAGGTGTGGATGTGAGAAGGGCAGCGCCAGTGTGAGATTGTGAGAATCGGCTTTCAAGATTTTGAGTACAAGGCTGTAGCTTGAGGGGCAGACACCCTTTTCCATCTAGCTGCAGCCGAAGGGGCTTATGACGTGCTTGTGTGTATGACAGTTTTGAGAGATGAGCATGTACCTTGAAGTGGATGTGAGAGGGGTCATACCTGCACAAGTAGAGTTTGTGCAGGCCATGAGATAATGTTGATATGTACATATGTAAGGGTTAGGTGTATATAAGTAGACAAAAGCAGTTGCTTGAGTAAATATGAAGATGTGGAATGTGTTGTCTGCAGCTTGTTGTATGCCATGGATGTTCATGACTGATTGTTTTAACGGCCACTTTGAGTACACTGTCATATGCAAGAAATATTGGCATCACAGAACAAGTTGGCTCCACCTAGCCTTGCCTTGTCTGAGATGATCGAAAGGACGAGCAGAGTTATTGTACCCTTTGAAAGTCGATCCAAATATACAAACCAATCGCAAAGGGAGAAATATGTGCTTATAGTAAAGACAGGTACATGCTGTATGGCGATAAAACTGGCCCTATCTTCATGACCTTAATGCCAAAACCAAGATATGGTGCAGTTTTGAATGTGTTTAATATTTCAAGGCTATACTTTATAAACCTTACTTTATCACTAGATTAATTTGCTTTAAAATGCACCATTTGCCAATCGTTATTCAATGTTTTCTTGGTAGGAGGACCCACCCTGGACCACACGATTGTCCATTAAGTTTGCTCGCTATGTAAAATTCATACCCAGCTTTTGCTCCTTCACCACTTTCAAATGTCAACAGCCGCCACTGCAATAGGGTAGTGTTTATGTTTACCTCGTTTTAAGCCTTTATTTGTGCAAGAGGCTTGTGAGAATTTCAGAACGCTTTGAAGACCTGATTCAAAGAATATAATGTGAATTTCAAGGAAAAACCATTTATATGCGTTTCCAGAGACTTGAATTCAGATATACATAAACAAGCATTGCATAGCCAATAGGTCTCGCCTTTGGGACCTTATAAGCTTTGAGCCATGCAGCACACTATCCTGGGTGCTCGGCCTCCAGGGTTTGAATAGCTATACAATTACTATACACTGGGTCATGAAGTCTGATTTAGGAATACAAATAGAGCTAGCAAATAGAAAGCCCAAAAATGAAATTGAGGTTGCAGGCCTACCCTCGGGCTATTTTCTCCATAATAGTGAGAATTTTTTCACTCATTAACTGTAGCAATTCTGCAGCCAGGGTGTTTCCCCCACAATTATAGATTTGCTGTATTTGCCAAATAAACCATCCTCTGCAAACGTAGTGTTTCCGCACAGTGGAAGGCCCTTCACAAAGGTTTACTGGTCACCTTTCCGTAGCTTGTTAATGTACTCGGGTGTTAAACTGGTACGAATTAGGTGAAAGCTTTACTCAGAAAGTGTTAACATTTGCACAAATAATAAAATAACTAAGTAATACTAAAGAAATCTGAGGAATGGTTTGCTTTTCTTGCTGCATAATATAGTCAACCATCCCGCATCATGTGGTCATCTCCTGCTGCATAATTCCAACGCTCCTGCCTGTAGCCTAGGACATCCCACTGGAACTTACAGCTGAACAATAAAAGAGTGATGGAGAAACCATACTTCCCTGAAATCATGCTCGCTTTTTTCCACCATCTAGCTTATTTGTAACAGGAGAGAGGACAGAAGGCCTTTGCACAGTGCACGAATGGTAAAACAATGGCAGTTATATTACAATACCAAGGAAATAAAGGTTTCACTACACTGTTTTAGAAACGGTATTGCGTTTAAATTGTGTGTACATTTGCTGCTGGGATGTCATCAATGGCGTCCAGACATCTTCAAAAAGGAAACTGAAAACGAAGAGAGAAAAATAACAGAAAGGCCTGAACAAGTTTAGGTGCTGGAGATAACATTAACGCTCTGGCAGCTGAGCGTCAGGATATTTGGTGTTCAGAACTTCAAAAACATTCAAGGATCAAAAGAAAGTAATAGGAAGGACCATTGTTCCTAGATAAAACTTTCTGTAGACACTTTTAGAAAAAAATAATGTATCAATAGCATTATGCGTGGCAGCTTAACTCGGCAGGTGACAAACCCATGCAGAGACTGAGCGTCGAGACAGTAAAATGGTTGTGGATTCCTCTGCACACACACCGAGTATTTTTGTTAAAAGTGTAAAATAAGTAGAAGTTTGGTTAATTTATATTTCTCCACTAAATGGCACAATGCACTTCTTGGGACAAATTGCATGCATCAAAATAACAAAAGGATAAAAAATAATCAAAACTTATCCCCAGTTCGAAAGATCGATGAAGCACATAATTTCTGTGACCTGTGCCTCTCCCGTGCTCACAAGTGTTGGTAAATAAATGGGGAGCCCAGGGGCCTGGCCACGTCACTTGGACCCTGAAACTAAAATTCTTGCTAACTTTATTATACATCCATATGTGCAGGAGAACAGGAAAATGGTTGCTCGGGGAATGATTTTGCATCTGTGGTGGATTGTCACTCGGTTTTTCAGGTCATGACGTCCCTTACCTGACGAAGTGTGCTGATGCCATAAATGTTGGTGTTGTTTAATAGGTCGCTCTCACTTTTACCCTGCAGCATGGCTTTGGTGTCTTCCAGGTAGCCAGCTGTGCAAGCTGGCAGGAAATTGGCAGCCTCATTGAAACGAACGGCCCGGGATTTATTATGGAGTACGGGACGAAACAAAGTTAACACGGACAACGGGAGATGGGCGGGAAAAAACTTAAAACGGACAACGGGAGGGGGGGGTGGGGGACAAAGTTAACACAGACAACGGGAGGGGTGGGAAAAAAGGTAACACGGACAATGGGAAGGGGCGGCAACAAAGTTAACACGGACAATGAAGAAAGTTAACACTGACAATGGGTGTGGGATGAAAGGCAACACAATCTACGGTGGGAGGGGGCGGCAACAAAGTCAAAACATATGGCCTCCATAATAGTAGCAGTGCTCGGAACAGGAAAACCAAGGCAAAAGAAAAGAAGCATTTGCAATGCAATAGGACTCGCATTTACTGTAGACCTATTGCATTGGCAACGGAAGGGCAGGCGAGAAGGCATGAACAGGAGTGCGGGGTGGGGCGCGAGGGTCGAGAAGTCACAGACTGTGGGACGGGGGAGGCACGGGAAGAAAATCATTTTCAAAGCAAAGAGACCAGTAGCCATGGAAGGATACAAATGAATACATGGCCGTCATGAGGATGGACTAACAAGCCTAAAATCAATCGGAAGGCAGAATTTAGGACCTAAGCCAATGAAAAAGATGGGCAGAGAATGGGTGGAGCATCCACGCCATACTGAATACTGCATGCCTCGCAAAGTGAACAGCGCATGCGCGCTGCTACTATAGACTGGACCTAAAAAAGGCATGCAAAATATATGAGGAACTTAAATGAGAAACACTCTGTACAGTCTTTCATTTTCTTAGGAACCGTAGAGATAATGCCAATAAGTAAAGGAAATGTATTTTTCAAAGTACCCTAAAAATCTACAACTACGTAGATACCGTTTAGGAGAGATGCTAATCCCTCTGAAGTCCAGAGTAAAAGAATGCATGAAAGAAAAGTCTTTGCCTTCAGTGAATGAACAAAATGTGAAAAGATTGTCTAAAAGAACAATAGTAGAAAAATTGTTTCATTATATTTCTAGATTATTTGCCATATCAAAACACAACCCAGCTGAAATAATACTAGAAGGTGGGTGCAGATTGAGCATTTAGAAGAGAGCATAGCAGACTTTGAGGCAGTCTCTCTTTAATCCCAATATTTTCCCGTGAATGCATAGCATTGTGAATAAGTAAATGCCTTTGCATGTGTGCATATGTGGGTATAGAGGAACATTCTTCTGCTCCTGTGGAATCTGGCACTAGGGTAGTGCCTGATGCTATTTGTCCTACCAAGATACTGCATAAATTAGCGGCCTCTGTTGTTCAGCCCAAACAGAAATTTTAAACTGTTCTTTCTCTTCTGGCACATTCCCATATGAATGAAAGTGTGGTGAAACCCTTACTAAAAAACCCTAGGGCCTGATTTATAGTTGGTGGATGGATATTCTGCCACAAACATGACAGATATCCTGTCAGCCTTATTACAAGTGCCACAGGATATACTGCACTTATAATAAGGTGGACTGGATATCCGTCACATTTGTGACATAGTAACACATCCCCAAAACTTGAAATCAAGCCCCTAGTCTTGAATCTTTGCTGTTATAAACCTATATCTTTATTCCCTGCTATTGCAAAATAAGGGGACAATATTTGGCCAATTGGCTCAAAGTGCCTTGAATGTTATAGTCTATTAGTGGCAATACAGCCCAACTTCCACCCATGCATGGATATGGAGACAGTACTTGTGTCACTATTAGATGATTTTAGGATGAGCCTATATGCTGGGCATTCTATTGGACTCATTGTACTAGACTCTAATCTTTGATATGGTTAATCACTCAAGCTTAGTAAACCGGCTGATGGCCAAAGGATTAAGTGGTGCTGCACTTGCATGGTTGTCTTCTGTCAGGGTTCTGGTATTTTTTCCTTCGGGTCCAAGCCCAATACGGTGAGGTGTAGCATCCTTCAAGAATCCTTGTTGTCACCGCTGTATGCGTCTGAGAGGTTGGGCTCCCTGTGGACGTCGAAGGGCTTCGAGAAGTGGGACACGATCGGAATCAGCACGGTGGGAGATCTCTGGACGAGGGGGGGATTCAAAACTTTTGAGACGCTGCAGGCGGAGTTCCAGCTGCAGGGCAGTGAGTACTTTCGGTACCTACAGGTCCGCCATGCGCTGGGCTCCGTCTTCCCGGATGTCGCATCCATTCCGGAGTCTTCCCCCCTGGAGGACAGAGTCCTAGATGGCCATGTCCCGGACAGCACGATCTCCCTCATATACAAAAAACTGATCAACGATAGATCGTGCCTGCTGACTAGTCTCCGCGTGGCTTGGGTTGCCGACGGGCTGGAGCTGGACGACGAGGATTGGATTTCCGCGGTGGCCTCTCCGAAAGAGGTGGCCATCCCGGCTCGCCTTCGTTTCGTCCAGCTCAAGATCCTTCACCGGGTCTACGTGACGGGGCCAAGGCTTCTGCGTATGGGTTTTGCTGGTGACGGAATGTGTAAGCGTGGCTGTGGTGCGTTGGCGACTTTCATGCATATACTGTGGGAGTGCCCGAAGGTGGAGCGATTCTGGCGTGGTGTGCATGAGGTCCTGCGTGTGGTTACGCGTGTCGCGCTGCTGCCTGAAGCGAGGAGATGCTTGCTGAATGTATGGGAACCGAATGACTATTCGGTCCCGCAGACGCGGTGGGTGACTCTGGGATACATGATAGCCAAGCGCGACATTGCTCAATTGTGGGGATCCCAGAGGCCCCCTGCGGTGTCGGCCTGGAAAGAGCATATGGATTGGTGTATGTTTCGTGAAAAGGTGGTGTATGTGGCGAGAGGTAAGCCTGGGGCGTGGGTGAAACTCTGGGGCCCCTGGAACGCCTACCGCGGGGGTATTTGTGAGCCACCACTGCTACCGGCTGCCTCGCCTGCTCCGTCTCCCTAGACGGCCCCCCTCCCTCGGCTGCGGGCGCGCGGTCCCCCAGTCCCTGATCTATTCCCATTCCCCTCTCCAGAGTTCTGCTGCTGGTTTGGATCCCCCACTTATGGAGCACGTGCTGTCACTTTGGATCGCGGGTTGCCTTGCGGGTGTGGTTTTTTGGTGTTGTTTTGTTTCAAGAAAAGGGAACCGTACTGTGGGCTTGGAGCTGTGTGGCCTGCACCATTGATTACTCCTGTTTCACTGCTCTGCACTGCCGAGAGACTTTTACTGTATGTATGCAATATGCTTTTGTCATTCTAGCGGCCGGCCGGATGGTTGTAGGCCCATACCTGTAACTTTTACAAACTGCAATAAACGGTTTCAAAAAAAAAAAAAAAAAAAAAAAAAAAAAAAAAAAGAATCCTTGTTGTCTTTGTTGCTGTTTAACATCTATTTGCAACCTCTGATCAAGATCATCAGCTCTTTTGGACTGGACTCCATGACCAATACAAATAACACCCAATTCACCTTTAGATTGGACATTGCCATAGAGGAGATTAAATATACTCTTCAATCCTGCCTTTCATTCTTGGATGAGCAGAATTATGTTAAAGTTAAGTGCTGATAAAACAGAGATGCCCATATGTGGCCCAGAACACTTATGGAATGGCTAGTTCTAGTCCAGCCAACTGGGAGCCACCGCTCCTGTTCTCTTCTATGCGCTACACTGTGAGAGCATGGATTAGCAGTGTCCCTCAATTCAGATTTTTTGGCAGAAAGTAGGTATGACACTTTTCTGGTATATTGGGGCAAGAAGTTCAGGTGAGCTTGGCTTTGGTTATTTTTGGGGTAATGTTAGAGGGAGAGGAGAACAGGACACTAACAAGAGCACACAGAGCCCTTGTATTTATGCTAATTCTTCTTGCACATAGAGAGCTCCGTATAAAGTCGATCACGCCTAACCCCCTGTTAGAAATAACAATAAGAAGTGGGTGACGTCAATACAGAGAATCAGGACATTGGACCGAGCCATAGCGAATTCTAAGAGAATGCGGATATGGGATATTTAGTATATTTAGGATAACTGAGCAAAGATCACATGACTCAGATTGGTATCTCTTTTTCTGCTTTTTTCTTTTTTTTCTGTTTTTCCTTCCTTTTTCCTTCATTATGTTATGAGTTCTGTTATTACTTACTGGTCCAATGATTAATACCAAGGTAAAAAGGAGTTTTATTTCCCTTATTGGTAATTCAGTCTAAATTCTAGCGCCTGTTCAAAGGCGTCTGTTCCGAGCTGGCAGCACATTTTAGACTCTGCATGTTTTTTAAAATGCCTCCCTTTGAGGAGAGGCAGAGATCTTTAAGTCAGCTCCAGCTGCTTGCATCTTTTGATACCTAATGCAAAATGGCAAATGATTTAAAAAAAAAAAAAAAACAGAGATGCTCATATGTGGCCCAGAACACTGATGGAATGGCTAATTCTAGTCCAGCCAACTGGGAGCCAGATCAGCCTGCCTGTTCTCTTCTATGCGCTACACTGTGAGAGCATGGATTAGAATAACTTGATTTTCTTAGGGAGAATGAGTGCTCTACATAGACATCCACTGGAGAACAGAGTGGTGTGACTTTTGTGGATGCTGTTGCATTTTGTTACACATAATACCCTGTAAATTGTGGCTAAAATCACGGATTTCTCCCACATTTCTGAGATAGAAAGGTTTGAAATCTGTGGGAATACACAAAAGTCCTACCACGCAGCATCCCCACACTTCAAATGAAAATTGCACTCCATTTGTGTGACTTGGCTTTCTGCGCGTAACAATAACCAGTCAAACCTTGGACACTGAAGTCAATGTGCTTTGAATGAGGGCTTCACATGATCACAGCCTTGGTCCACTTCAATGACTTGCATTAGGTCTAACCACACACAAGAAGCTGTGTTTAAATCAGGAAGGAGTTTGGGAATATACGGTGGTAAGACTTTGTGCTGGGTTTTTGGTCACATAAATAAGGTAACGCAAAAATATCATTTTTTGACCAATCCTTTTATATTTCTAGAGTATTATGGGTGAGAAAATGTGCTAGAATCCATGAAAGTAACACCCTAGATTCCTTTGGATGTCTAGGTCTTCAGAAAAGCCCTTAGTTGGTAGAGTTCCAAATTATCAACAGACCTGGAGCCTCAATAGTGAAGCCTTTCACAAAGGCAAGTAAGAAGAAATGTTGACATATGGGCCATTAATGGCTCTTCTGAACCTCAGGGTGTTTTTTTGAAGTAAGGGTCCCAAGATGGGAGAAATGCTCAACCCTACTAATGTGATGTCACTTTATCACAAAAACCTTTGGAACTGGAGTTTCTGGGACCAATCACCATTACATGAGACTTGGAATAATTGGTGTTTAAGTCAACACCATCCATAAAAGTAACAAAAAGTTCTGAAAGGCGCTGCAGACCCCTAGCAAGAAATTAAAAAAGCAACGTCCGTGTATAGAAAACAGGTTGGGGACACCCGCCCATGCTCGGGACATCTAACCCTTGATTCATTTAGGCTGATTCCAGACCATTAATATAGAGAATGAAGAGAAAAGGATCCGGAATACACCCCTTGCACACTCCTCTCTTCAAACTAAAATTCTAGGTGCATTATCCATTTGCCTTGTACCACACAGAGGTTGCACTAAAAGGAGACCAGAGCAGGTTTGACACCCATGGGCACCTGCACAGCCCAGAGTTTGGCTCTGCTAAACCTGTTGAAAGCCAAGCTGAGATACATGAAGGCTAAGTGAACAGCCCCCTCCTTTGCCTTTCAAAATCAGCACATAAAGGCTCAGGTTCTGCTCAACAGTACCCTGCCCTACCTGAAACCCATATTAGACCTCCGATAACACATTCTTTTCCTTCGCCTGAGTAGTTAGGCGATCCAGGAGGACCCACCCTAAAATTTTAACCTTATTTGCCACCAGAGAGATAGGTCTTTAACAAGCAGGGTCAGCCCTGTTTCTCTTCTTAAAAATAGGGACAATAATCGAATGTCATTAGCTATTGAGAAGCAAACTGTGAGTGGCAGTGTTTAAATACTGATCAACATAGGGGCCCAAAGATCAATCTCTGATTTAAACAGGTCCCCCAGTATTCCGTCTGGGGCCTTGCCATCTTCCCTAACGTCCTACCACTGAAAACAAAGACCAGTTGCCTCCTGATTGACAAAGGGCGATGCCTCACCAGTCTCCAGGTCATAAATGCCCCCAAAGTGGTCTAACCAGGCCTGAGGGGTGATAATGAGGGTTTGTACAGATACCTGGTCTGGAGAAAAAAAAGGATGGTTCTATACCCCCAGAATGCCACACTATCCTGTAGGACACTTGCCTCCAATAGATTGTCCCATAATTCCTTTTTTAGAGCCCTCTTTCTTTCTCTTTGTACCTTAATGTAAGTAGCACCGGCTCTCCTTACCTTCTCCCGAATATAAGGCTGTTTTTGCAGGGATGCTATAAGCACTCTATGGGCCTGAGAAAAAGCCTTATTAAACCATTTAGAGGCCACTATCAAAGGCTCAATATTAGGGAGAGTAAGAGCTGAAAAAACAGCCCGAATGTTAATGTCAATAGCTCCTTCATCTAGGGAGTTAGAAAAATGTGATTGACAAAAAGATAAGACAAGATGATTGAAATTGGCCGGCACCACCTATGACCATTTTAGTCTTCTCCCCTGTGGTGTGGGATTGACAGTTTCCTGATATAAACTATCAGCCCTGTATAATGTCTGTGACCACCTGAACATGGGCTGAAGAGGGTTATGGACACAGTGAGCATGCCAAATCAATAAATCAATCAATAGAACATTTATTCAGCACACGCCTACCTCCAACAGAGGTTTCCTGGCGCTAGCAGCGGATTCAACAGTAAGAGATGGGGTAACTTAAGGTCGGCTGAAAAGCCAAGTCTTCAGTGCTTTCCTAAATGCTTGTTGAGCCTCTGACTTACGAAGGTGTCCAGGCATAGAGTTCCAGAGTGACGCCTGACAATCCTGGCTTTAGAGAAACGAGGAATCCTGAGTAGTTCTTGATGATTACATCTTAGGGCCCTAGTCTGGCGATATTTCTGGAGTCTCTTTCTCATTTAATCCGTGCACCTTTCTCTGGTTGCTTTATGGGCAATGGACAGCGCCTCAAACTCAATCCTTCTTCTTGGGTAGGCAACCAATGGAGGCTTTTCAGGTGGGGAGAGATGTGGTGACGAAATGGCAGATTCCTAATAGGTCTGGCCGCAGAGTTTTGAATGATTTGCAGTCTTCAAATCAGAGCATAGTCTAGCTGCGATGTGACCATAGCATGGACCACAGTCTTCCTACAGTTAACTAAGGATATCTTCTTACGCCAACAGAGGCCCGTCTATCGTCTCGCTTTACCATACATCATCAAAGGAAGGGCCCAGGCAGGGCGGCAGTCAGGGCAGCAGTCATCAGTAGCCGTCAGGAAGGAGTAACCACGCTGTAAAAAGACCTTCGGACCACTTTCGACATACAGGGATCGCTTGACGTGGCTCGCGATTCCTCCAGAATTTTCCTGCGGGGTTCCTCACGACCTTCAGGCAGAACCACTGCCACTGAAGCCGCCCCACATTGGGCGCCAGTTGAAGAACCAGAACCTTTTGGACCTGGCGGCGCAGGGCACGCCTTAATCTCCTGGGTTCTCCTGCTTAGCTACACAGAGACACGGGGACACTCTGTCGGCGTAAAAGATCAGATTTATTGAGCTGAAGCTAGTACAGTTATCCCAGAAGTACACGAGGTAGGTTCTCAGGAGACTGCCACTTCACTCCGTGGCGTACAACCTTTTATAGCATATATGAGAAATATACATTAACCAAATACACACCCAGAGTACATAAGAAAGAGCCAATAAGGAAAGTTGGAAAACAGGACAGAACCAATAGGAAAAGTTTAAAAACAAGTGTCAGATGACTCGAAGAAGCCTTTCCTTCAACTGTGTTTGTCACCCCTCCTTCAAACTAATTCATTAACGGATCTACAACTAACTTGCAGGTGGCGAGATACGTTTGTGTGTATTGGAGGACAGTTGTGAAACGAGAGAATGCTACCAGAGGAAAGCGAAGGCCAGACGATAAGATAAAGTCAAAGGAGAATAGTGTAAACCAACAGATAGTTGAGACGGGGATTAGAAAAACCAGACAGGGATTAGTCTACTCGGCCAAACCTAACACCAGCTTTGCAAATAGAGGCAGAAGGTTAATTTTGACACAAAGCTTGCAGAAAAAGCCGAAAAAAACTTCGACCGTCGTGCTGCCTGAGTGAGGGCAACAAAAGATGGCGACGGAGCACAAAATGGCGGGTCGATACGATCTCAATCGAAAATCGAAGTTCCTCAGGAGCCATTTCAATGCTAAAGTCATTGATTTGGTATGTAAAGGTTTACAGATAACACAGAAATTCCACGTAGCAAACCACCCCCAATCTGCAGGCCTCGTTGAGAAGTACAATGGTACTCTCAAATTAAAACTAGCTAAAATTCATGAAAGCACAGGATTGAAATGGCTAGATGCGTTGCCTTTAGCTCTATTGTCAACAAGGGTGACAGCAAACTCTAGGACCGGATTATACCCATATCAAGTGGTCTTCGGGCGCCCTGCTAATATGTGGGGAGTAAGGGTGGGCATCAAATTCCGTTCCGCTCGCGGAATGTGCAAAATGTAGGCATTTTCGCGTTCCACGGAGAATGCGAAGATGTCAAAATTTCCTCGATCTGCAGCATAGCGGTGATTTTTTTCATGTTCGCACTTTAAAAATACATGCTCGCGCGCGCGGTCAACTTACCGGGATCCCTGCATTCGCCGGAGAGTTTTCCGATCCATTCGTGTGCGCCACAAGATGTTGGTAGCCGGTCGCGCTATCCCTCAAGAGTTTGCGAACACATCATTCGCAGCGCCATCGGACACCGCGAGAAGTCTGCGATCGCGAACACATCATTCACCACCGCTAGAGTGAGCGTGCGATCCCGAACACGTCATTTGGACGTGCCATCCGACATCCGGCGGAAGTGTGGTGAAGCTCGCGATCCAGAACACACAAAATTTTCAATCTGGAGAAGAATAATATCTCAAGCAGCATAAAACCTTCTGTAAATGATGATTTGGATGAAAAAACTCCTCAGATTGACATTTGGGTGTCCTTTTTTGTGCAAGGAGTCCAAAAAATTTGGGGGGAGAGGGAGGAAGTGCCACAGAGTCTCCAACTTTCTGTTCTTGTCCAGCAGGCTCCTCCCAGTGCTTTGTCCATCTCCTGTTCATTCTGCCTTTGGATTTTGAGCTGGAAGGATCACTCCTTGTGTCTGCTGAATCATTATCATTGGATTTGAGGACTTTTGAATTTGATATTTTACAAGTAAGTTGGTGTGTTTGTTGTTTGATTGGAGCATTGCAGTTGCTACAACTACAATTTTGGCACTTATAATTTTTTGTTTTGTTTATTGTTGTGGGTAGCCAGTAGGCCCAGAGCTAGTCATGGGTGGGTGCATGATGAAGCAACTGTTCCTTTGGTGTGTGTTGAATCTATTTCAAACATCATTTGGGGCATGGATGGCTGTGGATTGATGTGCAAAATGTGTATTTTTGGGGGTATTTCTGTTCTTTTTGGGTGTGTGTTAAATAAATGCCTTTGTGGTACCTTGCAGACCTTGTTTAGCCCTGTGGATTTTCGTTTTTGCATTTTATTGCATTAAAAGGCAAAGCAGTGTGGTTTAGCAGCATGTATCCTTTGCCTGGCCATTATAAGCCTTTTGGCAGAATATTGTTTTCTAGGCTTCCTGCTTGTTGCTTGTGATTTTGTGAGTGTCCATGTGGCTGGTGGCCATTTCTGGCGAGAGTTATTAGTGTGCTGCTTTTGCCATATAGGCCTGAATGTTATTCCTTTGTGGCCCAGGCTTCTTGTTGTTGTGGGCCTGGCCATGAGGCTGGCGGCCATTTTGAAGTCAGGCTGTGTGCTTTTTGCTATAGACCTGCATTGTCTGTCTTCAGTTTCTTGAAGTGGGTGGGCCTGGCCATGTGGCTGGTGGCCATTTTGAAGGCTGGAAGTGTGCTTTTGCCATAGGCCTGCAAGCTTGTGGCCTAGTCTGCCAACAGGCCTTTCATCCTATAGGCGCACAGGTAGTCACGGGTGCATGATACAGCTGTTTCTGTGTGTTCTGTTGAATTTAAACACCATTTAGGGCATGGATGGCATTGGATTGAATTGGAAAATGTGTATTTTTGGAGGTATTTCTGTTCTTGGATTGAATTGGAAAATGTGTATTTTTGGAGGTATTTCTGTTGTTTTTGGGTGTGTGTAAAATAAATGCCTGCGTGGTGTGTACCTTGCAGACCTTGTTTAGCCCTGTGGATTTTCGTTTTTGCATTTTATTGCATTAAAGGCAAAGCAGTGTCGTTTAGCAGCATGTATCCTTTGCCTGGCTATTATAGGCCTTTTGTCAGTACATTGTTTTCCAGGCCTCCTGCGTGTTGCTTGTGATTTTGTGAGTGTCCATGTGGCTGGTGGCCATTTCTGGTGGGAGTTATTAGTGAGCTGCTTTTGCCATATAGGCCTGAATGTTATTCCTTTGTGGCCTAGGCTTCTTGTTGATGTGGGCCTGGCCATGAGGCTGGTGGCCATTTTGAAGCCAGGCCGTGTGCTTTGTGCTATAGACCTGAATTGTCTGTCTTCAGTTTCTTGTAGTGTGTGTGCCTGGCCATGTGGCTGGTGGCCATTTTGAAGGCTAGTGGTGTGCTTTTGCCATAGGCCTGCAAGCTTGTGGCCTAGTCTGCCAACAGGCCTTTCATTCAGTAGGCTCAGAGGTAGTCACAAGTGCATGATACAGCTGTTCTGTGTGTTCTGTTGAATTTAAACACCATTTAGGGCATGGATGGCATTGGATTGAATTGCAAAATGGATATTTTTGGGGGTATTTCTGTTCTTTTTGGGTGTGTGTTAAATAAATGCCTGTGTGGTGTGTGCCTTGCAGACCTTGTTTAGCCCTGTGGATTTTAGTGTTTGCATTTTATTGCATTAAAGGCAAAGCAGTGTGGTTTAGCATGCATTCTTTGCCTGGCTATTATAGGCCTTTTGTCAGTACATTGTTTTCCAGGCCTCCTGCTTGGTGCTTGTGATTTTTGGTGAGTGGCCATTTCTGGTGGGAGTTATATAAGTGTGCTGCTTTTGCCATATCGGCCTGCATGGTTTTCCTCTTGGCTTACTGCTTCCATCCATCCCCTTTGCCAGCAGTAGCTCCCTGAATGATGTGATGAGATTACGAGCAAATAATTTAATGCCAAACTGGGTCCACTTCCATTACATTTGTATTTTTGTTGTTCTTCTTCTTCTTTCCTATCCTTCCTGAGAGTGTACACAGTATATCAAAAAGAAGGGGGAAAGAGAGGTTTTTTAACGGTTAGGTTCACCCTCCCATTGTGTACATGACTAAATAAATAATCCGAGTCTTCAGATTATGAGAACCTAACCAAAAGGGTGTGAGGAAAGCACTTGTTTCCCGAAAGAACACCCAAGCAAAAGAAAGAAAGGGCAATTCCTTTCTTTAGTCCCCTCACTCACCAGGGTTTCCCCACGGTGACATGCTTCATCATTGGGGTCCTCTCAGTCCTCTACGGGCTGAGGCGTGCTGCGACTTGCGGATTTACGTAGGAGCACTGAACAAGACTATGTGTTGTGCAAGTGTTGTGGTGTGGAGTGGTTTAAAGTGAGTTAAAATAATCAACTAGTGGGCCAATATAAATTTTAATGTTGCTCCTAGCTAATTAATTAAAAAGTGGGTGATATGCTAGAGAAAACTACTATAATGGGTAAGTGTACCTAGCATACGGTCGACTAGTTTCAAGCTTCCCAAGCTCTTCATCAGGACTACACTGGGACCAGCCCAGTGTAAGTACCACTCCTAGAAGACCTAATTTGGTGCAATAATAAGTGAAAAAAACACACAAAACGCTGTGCAAAATTTGCATGCGTTAATCAAAAATACATACGTAATGTACGTCTAATGAAAATCTGTAGGATGGAAAACAGACGTTAATGGAGAAAAGGCAGATTATGCATTATTGTCATAGGATAAAAAAGTGATTACACTATGCACCAGTGTCGCAATGCTCAATATTCACATATTCTTATTGTGCCACTGTATAGTTCTCCAGACAGTACATCTTTCATGCTGGCGTCTAGCTATATCGTGAATAAAAAGTGATCGTGAATGCACGAAGTGCACATTTAATAATACACACAAGGTCAAAAAACATGCGTCTGACAACATAAATTACACACAAGACAAACAAAAGTACGAAAATACATACATTTTAAAAGGCAAAACTGTGCCTCATGGTCGACTGTGGGGGGGTTGGACACTCGTACACCTAGGATAGAGGTACAAGCGATAAAGTAAAAAGTTCTTGGAGCGCTGTCCTGTTAGGAGATCCAGCGCAAAATGAAGAGAGTTAAAATGAAGACCCATCTAAATTACGATGGGCCAAGGGCATCCCGCTGCTGTGTGGTTACTCACTTGTACTCGTCAAGCCACCCGCCGGAAACACCTACTAGTAAACTGCCTCGCCGACCGCATACTGAATGGATGCGAGCCGGGTGCCTTGATATCTACCTGGTGGGGGATGTGAAGAGAAAGAAAGGACTCGCCGGTTACGGTCGCGCTCAATGGCCGCCATCTTGGAACTGGCAAATATCGTAAATAAATCAAGAGTAATTCAAAAAGGAATTAATTATTAGAAGTAAAAAGGATTAGCCATCCGCTGCGTTTTTCTAAGAAAAACGGATAAGGAAGAGCTCGCTGGTTGTAGTTCCCCTCGATCGCCGCCATCTTGGAGCAGGCACCAGTCGTTAAAGTTAATAAAGACTAAAAAGTAAGAGAAATTGATTTTAGGCAATGACAAAAGAGGTTATACTCATCTGCTCCGTTCAGCGCACTAAAAACGGACAAGGCTGAAGAGCCTTAGGGTGTCATTTCTTGTAATTTGAATAGGTTCGGCCATCTTAGGTAGGGAAAAGAGTGTAATTTATTAAAGGAACCGATGAAGGTTATCAAGCAGTGCCAAACTGATTTTCTTGGTAGTCAATAAGTTCCTTGCCCACAGATTGGGAAAAAACAATTGTCCCATTAGTACCTCCATACTAAGTTCTGAACAGACCCAATTACACTTCTCATGGGTGAATGAAAAGACAGTTACCTCAGTTGTAATAGTGATTGTAAAAACATCTTGTGAGGTGCCCCAAATACTGGAGAGTAGTTGTATATCTCATGTTTTATGAAAAACAATGAAACGCAATGGCGTGCTTGAATTGCACAATATAATTTGATAGGCTCATGTATTCAGGGTGCCAAAATCAGAGTGGTTAAATAACAAAGGGTTGCTGACAGATAACTCAGTTTGTTGTGAAATGGCCCCATGGTATATCATCATTAAGGCCGAGGTCGTCTGAACGCAGTTTAAACACCCAACGTTGTTCTTTTTCGTGTAGATTCTTCTCACTGTTGGGATAGTTGTTGACATGTTCGAGAATGACCCAGCTGAAGTCATTTGGTGTATGTTGTTTTTCCAAGAAATGCGTCGTCATTTTGGTGTTATTATGTTTGCATCTGAAGTTGCTGCGGTGTTCGACCATTCTCGTGCTCACTTTTCTTGTGGTCATTCCCACGTAGTGGAGATTACACACGCATGTAATGAGGTATACTACCCCGGTAGTGTTGCAATTCGTAAAAGATCGCAGATTCCACGTCATGCCATTGTTGCAGGTAACAATCTTAGTTGCTGTGGTTAGGTGACATACGCTGCAATTGCCACAGGGGTAATGTCCCTCTGGGAGTGGGTGTAGTAGGCGTACTGGACCAACCGTCCTTGTCGAATGAGGTCTGGTATGTACCAAGTAGTTCTTTATGTTTTTTGCTTTCTTATGGCTAAACATTGGTAGTTGCAGATTTAAACCTCCACTATTGAGGATTCGCCAATGTTTTTTAATGATCTTGGTCACCTGATCTGATGCGGTGTTGAAAGTTGTGATGCAGATTTGTCGTTTCTCATTCTTATCCAATATTTTTTCAGGTTTGGGTTCCAGAAGCGCATCCCGGTTGTTGTTGGATGCTCGTTTTTGTGCTTTGGACACAAGATGTGGTGGGTAATGTCGTTGCATCAATTTTTTGGATAGATCTTGAGCTTGCCTTTTGTAATCCTCTCTCGTGGTGCAGTTGCGTCTTAGACGCAAGAATTGCCCGAAGGGTAAATTATCTTTGAGACTCCTCGGGTGGAAACTTTCATATACCAAAAGGCAGTTTCTTGCCGTGGGTTTAAAGTGTGTGGTCGTGATCAGGCGGCCGTCGTGCGCCGATATGTTAAGGTCAAGAAAGACCAACTCTGATCTGCTCATGGTGAAGGTGAACTTTAAAAATGGATCTTGTTGGTTGAGCCAGAGAAAAAAGCATTCAAAATCCGTCTCGTTACCCTCCCAGATGAGGAGCACATCGTCGATGTATCTCTTCCATAACTTGATATTGTTGATGTGTGGGTTGTTGTTATGGAGGATCTTGTGTCGTTCCAAATGGTGTACGTAGAGCCCCGCCAGGCTCGGCGCAAAGGTGCTTCCCATGCTCGTACCGTGGGTCTGTTTGAACAAAGAATCATTAAATTGAAAGAAATTTTCTGTTAGAGCTAGTCGACAGCACTCCAACACCACATGTCTGGGTGTGTGGTAAGCCCAATCATTTTCGAAGAGTACTTCCTCAAGGATATCCAGTGTATCCTTGTGTGGTAAACTGGTGTACAAGCTTTCCACATCAAGGCTGATTAAGATGCTGGTTGTAGGATTGAAATCTAGATTTTGAATCAGACACAGAACAGCTTTAGTGTCTTGTAGATACGTGTCGGTCGCTTGGACTAGTGGTCTCAGAAATGCGTCGGCGAATTTTGACAGGGGTTCCAAAATAGAACCAATCCCTGAAACTATGGGCCTGCCAGGTGGTTTCACCATAGACTTGTGTATCTTAGGGATAGTGTAAAAGTAGGGGATGACTGGTCGCTTGTTTTCAAGAAAATCCGCCTCTTTTCTACTAATCCAGTCATTGATAAGGGATTCTTCGACCAAGTTCGCAATCTCTATCCTCAGCCGTTCAGTTGGGTTGGTTGGTATAGCTAGGTAGTTTCTTCTGTCGTCCAGCAATCTGAGACATTCAGTTTGGTAATCCGATGTATCTTGCAGGACTATGGCTCCTCCCTTGTCGGCTGGTTTGATTGTGATAGTTTCGTCTTTGGAGAGTTGGTGAATCGCCTCTTGTTCAATTCTGCTCGTGTTATGAAAAACTCTTATGGATTTAGGGTCCAATTCCCTAATCTCCTTAATTACTGCTTTTTCGAATGCTAGTAATTCAATAGGAAGGGTATTGGGAGGAGGTGTGAAATTTGATTTTTTGTGCAGTCCTGTGTCCGTCTTAGATGTAAGGTCAGGTTCTTTGTCTTTGAAAAATACTTCCAACTTGATTCTGCGTATGAATTCTTTCAATTCGCAGATCAGTTTAAATTTATCCAAGGTTGCTGTGGGTACAAACCCTAAACCTTTCTCCAACACATTTTTTTGAATTGGTGTTAAAGAATGGTTAGATAGGTTGACTATCAGGCTGGGTTGTTGCTCGTTGAGGGCAGATTCGGTGGGCCCATGCTCCGTGTGTGACTCCTCACTGATTCCAGTGGCTGTGCCCATTGCACTTGCTGGCCGCGTCTGTTTCTTCCTCTTGGGGGATTTTTGCCTCTCCCTAAAAAAGACTGATTGGATTCTTGGTTCTGGGGTTCCCAATACGGGTAAGGTTGTGGAGGATATGGTTGTTGAAAAGGTGGCGGCCCATAGAAGAATTGTGGGGGTGGAGGCCCATAGTGTGGGGCGTTCTGGAACAGGGACCAGCCAAACTTTGCTCCACCTCTGTTCCTAGGGCGTCCTCCTCTTGGTCGTCTGTTTCGGTTCGTGGGGATGTAATTACCACCAGGGTCTGAAAAATCAGAGCCAGTATCCGAGCCATCGCTGTCCGTGTTGTAACCCGGGTTGCGATTGGATGGAGTATAGTCGTCCCTGGTATAGGGGTACATTTTCTCTTGAGAGAAATTCTTTTGGTCTTTTTTTAGTTTAATGTACTTGGCATCTTTCAAACCAATTTCAAATTCGGCCATGCTTTTGTTAAGTTCTTCCAATCGTTTTTTTAACTCCGCTGTAGTTTGATAGGTTTTCAGACGAATCTCAAGATCATGGATTCCAATTTTCATTTCCTCAGATAAACGAGTAGCTGTTTTTATAATTAGCACTAACCAATCCCTGGTACAGTGCCATGATATTAGAGACCAGTCTTTCTTGAATAGTTTATCATTTTGAAAAATGAAGGGTTCATTTCTGACTATTAATCCACGTGGCGCGATGTTGGCTCTCACGTACTCTGTCATCATAATACCATGTATTAGTGTTTTTATCTGTTCCCGCTTTAATTCAGTCAATTCGTCCCAGCATTGGCTTGCTTCGGATGTATCTCTGGTGTTAGTTCCTGCTAGAGGTAGCATAGACGCTATGATTCTGTCTACCTCTTCTTGTGAGTAAGTAAGGCCCGTAACTTCAGCCATGGTTGGTAAAAGTGTGAGTATGGTGTGTAATGTTGGATGTCAGACTAAGATTCTGTGATCAAGGTACAGATTCCCTCAGCTGTGTGCTGTAATCAACGTATATCAAAAAGAAGGGGGAAAGAGAGGTTTTTTAACGGTTAGGTTCACCCTCCCATTGTGTACATGACTAAATAAATAATCCGAGTCTTCAGATTATGAGAACCTAACCAAAAGGGTGTGAGGAAAGCACTTGTTTCCCGAAAGAACACCCAAGCAAAAGAAAGAAAGGGCAATTCCTTTCTTTAGTCCCCTCACTCACCAGGGTTTCCCCACGGTGACATGCTTCATCATTGGGGTCCTCTCAGTCCTCTACGGGCTGAGGCGTGCTGCGACTTGCGGATTTACGTAGGAGCACTGAACAAGACTATGTGTTGTGCAAGTGTTGTGGTGTGGAGTGGTTTAAAGTGAGTTAAAATAATCAACTAGTGGGCCAATATAAATTTTAATGTTGCTCCTAGCTAATTAATTAAAAAGTGGGTGATATGCTAGAGAAAACTACTATAATGGGTAAGTGTACCTAGCATACGGTCGACTAGTTTCAAGCTTCCCAAGCTCTTCATCAGGACTACACTGGGACCAGCCCAGTGTAAGTACCACTCCTAGAAGACCTAATTTGGTGCAATAATAAGTGAAAAAAACACACAAAACGCTGTGCAAAATTTGCATGCGTTAATCAAAAATACATACGTAATGTACGTCTAATGAAAATCTGTAGGATGGAAATCAGACGTTAATGGAGAAAAGGCAGATTATGCATTATTGTCATAGGATAAAAAAGTGATTACACTATGCACCAGTGTCGCAATGCTCAATATTCACATATTCTTATTGTGCCACTGTATAGTTCTCCAGACAGTACATCTTTCATGCTGGCGTCTAGCTATATCGTGAATAAAAAGTGATCGTGAATGCACGAAGTGCACATTTAATAATACACACAAGGTCAAAAAACATGCGTCTGACAACATAAATTACACACAAGACAAACAAAAGTACGAAAATACATACATTTTAAAAGGCAAAACTGTGCCTCATGGTCGACTGAGGGGGGGTTGGACACTCGTACACCTAGGATAGAGGTACAAGCGATAAAGTAAAAAGTTCTTGGAGCGCTGTCCTGTTAGGAGATCCAGCGCAAAATGAAGAGAGTTAAAATGAAGACCCATCTAAATTACGATGGGCCAAGGGCATCCCGCTGCTGTGTGGTTACTCACTTGTACTCGTCAAGCCACCCGCCGGAAACACCTACTAGTAAACTGCCTCGCCGACCGCATACTGAATGGATGCGAGCCGGGTGCCTTGATATCTACCTGGTGGGGGATGTGAAGAGAAAGAAAGGACTCGCCGGTTACGGTCGCGCTCAATGGCCGCCATCTTGGAACTGGCAAATATCGTAAATAAATCAAGAGTAATTCAAAAAGGAATTAATTATTAGAAGTAAAAAGGATTAGCCATCCGCTGCGTTTTTCTAAGAAAAACGGATAAGGAAGAGCTCGCTGGTTGTAGTTCCCCTCGATCGCCGCCATCTTGGAGCAGGCACCAGTCGTTAAAGTTAATAAAGACTAAAAAGTAAGAGAAATTGATTTTAGGCAATGACAAAAGAGGTTATACTCATCTGCTCCGTTCAGCGCACTAAAAACGGACAAGGCTGAAGAGCCTTAGGGTGTCATTTCTTGTAATTTGAATAGGTTCGGCCATCTTAGGTAGGGAAAAGAGTGTAATTTATTAAAGGAACCGATGAAGGTTATCAAGCAGTGCCAAACTGATTTTCTTGGTAGTCAATAAGTTCCTTGCCCACAGATTGGGAAAAAACAATTGTCCCATTAGTACCTCCATACTAAGTTCTGAACAGACCCAATTACACTTCTCATGGGTGAATGAAAAGACAGTTACCTCAGTTGTAATAGTGATTGTAAAAACATCTTGTGAGGTGCCCCAAATACTGGAGAGTAGTTGTATATCTCATGTTTTATGAAAAACAATGAAACGCAATGGCGTGCTTGAATTGCACAATATAATTTGATAGGCTCATGTATTCAGGGTGCCAAAATCAGAGTGGTTAAATAACAAAGGGTTGCTGACAGATAACTCAGTTTGTTGTGAAATGGCCCCATGGTATATCATCATTAAGGCCGAGGTCGTCTGAACGCAGTTTAAACACCCAACGTTGTTCTTTTTCGTGTAGATTCTTCTCACTGTTGGGATAGTTGTTGACATGTTCGAGAATGACCCAGCTGAAGTCATTTGGTGTATGTTGTTTTTCCAAGAAATGCGTCGTCATTTTGGTGTTATTATGTTTGCATCTGAAGTTGCTGCGGTGTTCGACCATTCTCGTGCTCACTTTTCTTGTGGTCATTCCCACGTAGTGGAGATTACACACGCATGTAATGAGGTATACTACCCCGGTAGAGTTGCAATTCGTAAAAGATCGCAGATTCCACGTCATGCCATTGTTGCAGGTAACAATCTTAGTTGCTGTGGTTAGGTGACATACGCTGCAATTGCCACAGGGGTAATGTCCCTCTGGGAGTGGGTGTAGTAGGCGTACTGGACCAACCGTCCTTGTCGAATGAGGTCTGGTATGTACCAAGTAGTTCTTTATGTTTTTTGCTTTCTTATGGCTAAACATTGGTAGTTGCAGATTTAAACCTCCACTATTGAGGATTCGCCAATGTTTTTTAATGATCTTGGTCACCTGATCTGATGCGGTGTTGAAAGTTGTGATGCAGATTTGTCGTTTCTCATTCTTATCCAATATTTTTTCAGGTTTGGGTTCCAGAAGCGCATCCCGGTTGTTGTTGGATGCTCGTTTTTGTGCTTTGGACACAAGATGTGGTGGGTAATGTCGTTGCATCAATTTTTTGGATAGATCTTGAGCTTGCCTTTTGTAATCCTCTCTCGTGGTGCAGTTGCGTCTTAGACGCAAGAATTGCCCGAAGGGTAAATTATCTTTGAGACTCCTCGGGTGGAAACTTTCATATACCAAAAGGCAGTTTCTTGCCGTGGGTTTAAAGTGTGTGGTCGTGATCAGGCGGCCGTCGTGCGCCGATATGTTAAGGTCAAGAAAGACCAACTCTGATCTGCTCATGGTGAAGGTGAACTTTAAAAATGGATCTTGTTGGTTGAGCCAGAGAAAAAAGCATTCAAAATCCGTCTCGTTACCCTCCCAGATGAGGAGCACATCGTCGATGTATCTCTTCCATAACTTGATATTGTTGATGTGTGGGTTGTTGTTATGGAGGATCTTGTGTCGTTCCAAATGGTGTACGTAGAGCCCCGCCAGGCTCGGCGCAAAGGTGCTTCCCATGCTCGTACCGTGGGTCTGTTTGAACAAAGAATCATTAAATTGAAAGAAATTTTCTGTTAGAGCTAGTCGACAGCACTCCAACACCACATGTCTGGGTGTGTGGTAAGCCCAATCATTTTCGAAGAGTACTTCCTCAAGGATATCCAGTGTATCCTTGTGTGGTAAACTGGTGTACAAGCTTTCCACATCAAGGCTGATTAAGATGCTGGTTGTAGGATTGAAATCTAGATTTTGAATCAGACACAGAACAGCTTTAGTGTCTTGTAGATACGTGTCGGTCGCTTGGACTAGTGGTCTCAGAAATGCGTCGGCGAATTTTGACAGGGGCACCACAACACTTGAACAACACATAGTCTTGTTCAGTGCTCCTACGTAAATCCGCAAGTCGCAGCACGCCTCAGCCCGTAGAGGACTGAGAGGACCCCAATGATGAAGCATGTCACCGTGGGGAAACCCTGGTGAGTGAGGGGACTAAAGAAAGGAATTGCCCTTTCTTTCTTTTGCTTGGGTGTTCTTTCGGGAAACAAGTGCTTTCCTCACACCCTTTTGGTTAGGTTCTCATAATCTGAAGTGTACACAGTATACCATGCAAGCCCTTTTTGACAAAGTCTCACAAATGGCTACACTACATTATATCTTTTATTTGTTTGTTTGTACTTGTAGTAATTGAACCACAACAACAAATGCAACATTTCACTGATGTTCTTCTCATGGCTTCTTTGCTTTTAGGTGCACAAAAAGACAGAGGAGGAGGTGTCATCATCATCACCCGTTGTACTGCCAGACAGAAGTCCTGTTGCGCACCACGTCACGTCCACGTGTGACCACAGACATCTCTGCAACTTGTGCACCTGCGTCCTGCTGACATCTGAAGAAGATGGCCCCAAAGAAAGGTAGCAGGTCATCCAGTACCAAGAAAGTTGTCGGTGAGAAGAAGGAACAGAAAAAGGATGTGGCACTTACCAAGACTGGTGTGCCGCCCCAGATGTTTTTATTGGAAACAAAAAATTACGCCTGCAGCAGCGTTGTCTTGGGACCAAGCTGGGAGCAGCACCTCCGCATCACCGGCCCAGACCCACCAACCTAGGCCCAAGCCCATGAGTGTCGCAGAGGTAGCGATGTTAAAATGTCATTATCGCAAAGTAGTACACAATCAACGCAGGCGGAAACTCAGCAGATAAGTGGGCAGCAGCATGCGCCGCAGCAGGCGCAGCAGCAGGTGCAAGAACAGCAGCAGGTACAAGAACAGCAGCAGCCGCAAGAACAGAAGCAGCTACAGCCCACAATAGTAGTTGTTCCTCCTGAAGTAGGGGCATTTCAGGAGATCGAGCTTCCTGCAGACAAAGAGGGGCAAGCCACTGTTTCAGAAGATCCATTGTCTTCCCGACACCTAGCAAGGAAAATGAGGGTTAGTCTTTCATCTTCTTCTTCAAGCCCCGCTTCTGATGATCTTCATGCCACTTGGAAGCCACCAGTTTAGTCTGAGAGTGATGCACGCCACAAGACAAGGCTAGTGAAAAGGAAGGTTCCAGAAAGCCTTACAGTTATGGAGGCAGATGTTCAAGAGGAGGATGATGATGACGAGCCAGTCATCATGAGCATCACTCCCGACCCCGAGGAGATGGAGACCAACATTATTACCCTATCCAAAATCACTGCGAGGGATGTAGCACGGATACCTCCAACACAGGTAACAACAACACGAACTCCAGCTTCCATATTTGTAAAGGCCCGGCAGGGACCTACATCCAGCTCAACCACCACCTCAGTAGGTAGTGGTAGTGTAACTGCACAGAGTCAAATTCCAGGCCCACCCTCCAGTTCATCTGGTATTGAAAGTGGCACATCCAGCAGCGCCAGAAAGTTCTCCTCCCCAGTTTGGGACTTCTTTTTGCTTAGCAGTAAGGAGGAGAACATTGCTATATGTGCAATTTGTCGACAGGCTGTTAGGCGGGGTAAGCTTGGTACAAACTATGGTATCGGAGGACAAACAAGTCATCTCAAAATACACCACCGTATCCAGTGGGAGGCTAACCTGCTTCGCTTAGAAAAAAATAAAACTGAACCCATTGCTGTTGTTAGGGATGAAGAATTAGGGGAAGATATGATCGCGGTGGAAGCCGAACAAGAGGGAGACATTTCTAGCCCTGTCCCCAGCAGTGTAGTGGTACCGCCCACATCCTCAGCAACATCTCAGTAGCACCGCAGTAAGAGTCATACTCAGAGTCAGACTGAGACACCAAGGCGACCACAATGAAAAAAAGAGCGTTGTAGAGCCTAACTGGGTTCAAGAAAACAGCTGCCCCACAAATTAAAAAAATCCAGCCTACCATTCACAGCATGTTTAGGTCAGAGAGGCAGTAGGAACGCAACCACCCAACGACACTGTTGTATAATGTGAAGCTGGCTAAAATGTTAGCACTGGACCTTCTCCCTTTTTCATTTGTGGAAGGGGTGGGTTTCCTTGAATTTGTGTCAGCCATCTGTCCTAAATGGAAGGTTCCCAGCCGGTCCTATTTCGCAAGAGTTGCTGTTCCAGCACTACATCACGATGTACTAGAATTGGTTGGACAAGCTTTGCAGCAGAGTGCTGTTTACAATATCCACCTGACAACAGACATGTGGACCAGTTGCCAAGCCACTGATTACATGTGCATCACTGCACACTGGGTCTCTTTTGTGGGGGTTAGAGATAAGCTATCTGAAGTAGGTGCTGTTGATACAGCTGAGATTTTTAATGCTACTCGGAAACATGCAACTGTAGCCATGTTCACCATGGAGAAATCTCATACTGCTGTAAACATTTTGGAAGAGTTTCACAGCAAGGTCTTTGAATGGCTGCGCCCAAGAGGGCTTAAGATTGGTTTTGTTTCCACAGATAATGGCAGTAATGTACTTAAGGCCATACAGCTTGGTTCCTATTTCAGGGTGTCGTGTTTGGCGTACTGCATTAACATTATAGTTCAAGACTTTCTGAAAAAAGAAGCCATAGTCAGCAACTTACTGACCACCTGCCGAAGAATATGCACTCATTTCAGACATTCTTTTAAAGCTCGGAAGCAGCTGAGGATCATTCAACGTGACTATAGAATGACAGTCAAAGCACTTATCCAGGAGGTGGCAACACGTTGGAACTCAATTTATTACATGCTTGACCGTCTGTTTGAGCAGTACAGACCAATCAATGAATATGTCATGCGAAGAGGGGATGCTACTGTGAAAGGCATGGCCTTCAGATGGACCAATGGTGCCTAGTTAAATGCCTGACTGAGATGCTTATTCCTTTCGAGGTCTTCACATGTGAAGTTAGCAAGGAGGACTGTACTATGGGCCAAGCTATCCCATTGTTGCAAATGCTAGAGCAACAGCTGAAGGAGGTGTCTGAAGTGTAAAAAGTTGTAGATGGAAAAATGAAGCATATGACTTATGAGTTGGTAAAGAGCTTATCCCGTCACTTAGCTGACAATACAAGGGTGCAAAATAAGATTTTGACACAAGAACATTACATTTGTGCCACAAATCTGGATTCACGGTCCAAATCAGCACTGAGAAGTAAGACATTAATTCCTTTTTCTGAAGTGGATGTTGCCCGGTACAAAACTTGGATAGCTGAGTCAGCCAGTAAGTTGGAAAATGAACGGCTTGTAATTAAAAGCCCGCTCCTAACACCCACAACCACAACAAGTACTGCAGCAGTGCATCCGGCGTCAAGTTCAACTTCGGAGCCTGAGCGCAGTGCAATTGGCTCAGAACACTCACCAACACTATCGACAACAGCAAGAACCGGATCATCAGCCCCAGTAAAATCATTAAAGGATTGGTATTTACAGCAAGGACTTGCTGGGTCCAGTGCTGATGCTAAGACAAAAGAGGCCAAACAAAGTGTAGCACCCCTGAACATTGAGCGGATGGTCAAGGCCTATCTGGATGACCCGACAGAGGTGTACATTGATCAAAACCCATTTCGGTAATGGTATGGGAAAAGGGGCCAATGGCCACTGCTCAGCAGACTGGCGATACACTATCTGGCTTGCCCTGTCGCAAGTGTCTCTTCTGAACATGATTTCAGGGCTGCTGGTTCCATTGTAACAGTTAGAAGGACCAGTCTCTTGCCTAAAAATGTGGAGAGGTTAACTATGATCAAAATGATCAGCACTTTATACCACCGAATTACACAATACATGAATCAACGCAGGAAGATGAGGACATCGGCTCAGGTGATGGAAGTAGCGTCTTAGATGATGATTAGATTACCTACTTCTGATTGAACCCCCAGAGTTTGAAGATGAGCTATATTTCCCTGACAACTAGACTTCCACTGTCTTTCTCCCTTATTGACTTTTATTTGTGTGTCTGTGTTTCTGGTTTGAAACTTCGAATCACAACAAATCCATCACCACCGTATTCTAGTCTTATTGCCATATATGAGTTTCAGCTTTCTGCATTTCAGTCCTCCGAGTCCTGCTCCTCCATCCTCCTGAATCGCCCTAAATCTATTGCCCTCAAGCCAGATGATTAGCATAATAGAAGAAAATCTTGCCTCGTTGAGTCCCTCCAAAAGAAGCGGAACATGATGATGACTACTATAGCTATCCTCCTTTCCGAACAGAGAGAGACTGCCCATTAACTGAAGATGAGAAGGAACAGGTAATGAACCTAATGATGACATGCATTGGATGCTGACTGAGTGATTTGTGTTGTTGTTGTTTGTAGTGTATGAAGTTATTCTTTGTCTACTATTATCTAATCTACACACTAAAAGTAACTCAAGGTAATGTTTGTTTTCCTTCTTATTTTTTAATAACAAATTTGTACTTCTACTGCAGGCCGATCCATTGCATTTTGAATAAGGAAAGGGGACTCAATCAATCTGTACAATGCACACTGAGTTGGACAACACCATGATGATGACCACAGTGACATATTATCTTCGCAGTCACTCAGTAGGATCCAAGGTGATTGATGGAATAACTCAGGGTGTTTCATGAGTGGAATAAAAGGTAAACAAGTCAACAACAACCACTCCAGACCTACATGTCTGTGTAGTGGTGGAGTCGACTGTGGTGGTATGACTGAGAGCGGTGCATTGATTTAGTCACTTAATTTGTAAAATGCTATGTTGCTGTATATTATGTGCTTTGTCTGCCTCTGTCCCCCCAAAACAGTACGCTAAATGGAGGTGGGTTCACGTCGGGTGCCATGGGCCTGCTCTGCCCTGTTGTTGTTGGAGGTTAATGCTGGAAACAGACTAGAGTAGACATAATGTATCCATCCCACCTCTGAAAGTGTTCTTGTTGCACTCCACCGTAATTCATGCATTTTTTTTCTACTTGATTTTCAATATGCCTTTTGTTTTTCCTTGTACATTTACAGGCCGGCCCTTACCCTGTGCTATACTGGGAAAAACAACTCACACTTACCTGACCAATAAATCTGCATCTGCCAGGCAGGCAGTGGCGTCACCCAAGATTGATGGCTGGAGCGTCCATGGAAGGGAGGACCCAGGGGAATGCCGAGATGCAACTCCCCATTTTGACCAGGATAACATACAGTAACAGTATTAACTTTCATCATATTTTAAATAATTTGATTCATTTGTTGTCTTCAATCATTAGTACTGTATGTTGTTGTTATTAGTATAATTCAATTCATCCGTACAGCTATTCTTGAAATTCCTTTGCTATCTTTAATAGTAAGCCCGGGCAGGTACAACAGAACAGAAAATGTATGTAATTCAGGTCTATGAGGGCAGACAGGCAAGGCAAATTGCATAATATACTCCTGCCCTGTACTGTCTAATTGTAGTTAGTAAGTACTTCATTAACCATCAAGTTATCATCATCAACATGCATGCATTTCCTTTTTCTCCCTTAACAGATTTATGGATATGGTTGTCTGCCAAGATTGTTTTTTCTTTTGTTGTTGTCCATGTGCACTGTTTTTCTTTGTCAAACCTTTCCCTCAACCCCCCTTCCCAACCATTCATCAAACCCTAACCCCCTTCCCCCGGGCTGTGTGACTTATTGAGGTGTAACTAAATTAAATGGACACCAATAATTTATCACACGCTTGCTGGGGCGGATGTGGCAAAAGCAACACTAATTCAATCTCAAAGCAGGGCAAGGATCTTCTTCTGCTTGTCCACCCATGAGCAGTATATATTTGCGAGGTAATTTTTTTTACCAAAGGAACCTAATCCATCAGCATTAATTGCCGGAATCGATTGGATTTGTTGTCATCCTTCTACACAGCACTAACGGTTACGCTTGTGTCGTGTGTACTGTAGGTAGGCCTAGTCGAGTGACTCGACACAACTAGAGTTTGTAACTCTGTGTACTAATTTATCTCCAACACCATTATGTTTTATTGGATTTTTCCACATTATTGTTTGGCAGTAAGTTCTGTACTGTACTTCGTTCTACTACTCCTCCAACAGTCTCTCTCAGGTGACTGACTGTCTCATTTTCTTTTTTTGCAAAGGCTACTGCCAGTGTCTACTCCTACTACCACCACAACCAATGGCATGTTGGGAAAGAAAACCATTATCACCGTGCAGCCATCGCTGTGCCTAAGTTAAACATCCCTTGCTCACTGCACCACTGGATTCAAGCTAGCCTGGCTGAAGAAGGGTGAAATACCCTGAAACCGGTCCCAGGATGCTTGTTTCCGGTCCAGGGAGGACCTGGCCTGGCAGTTCGGTCTGGACTGTTCCCATGGGGCACAGGGTCAAGACTGATTTGCATATGGCTGGGCCCAAACTGTTGTGGCGTAGTGAGCAAAAGAACGATGGATTTAACCCAGATCTTTTGACTGGGGGAGAATATTTGCATTGTCAGCATTCCGTCCATCATTTGTTTGCTGTAACACTTTTCGCCCTAAGTGGGATGGGTATGCCCAGACGTGGGTCCCTAGCTCACTGCGCCACTGGATTCAATCTAGCCTGGCTGAAGAAAGGTGACATACCCTGAAACCGGTCCCAGGATGCTTGTTTCCGGTCCAGGGAGGACCTGGCCTGGCAGTTCGGTCTGGACTGTTCCCATGGGTCACAGGGTCAAGACTGATTTGCATATGGCTGGGTCCAAACTGTGGTGGAGTAGTGGGCAAAAGAACGATGGATTTAACCCAGATCTTTTGACTGGGGGAGAATGTTTGCATTGTCAGCATTCCGTCCATCATTTGTTTGCTGTAACACTTTACGCCCTAAGTGGGATGGGTATGCCCAGACGTGGGTCCCTTGCTCACTGCGCCACTGGATTCAAGCTAGCCTGGCTGAAGAAGGGTGAAATACCCTGAAACCGGTCCCAGGATGCTTGTTTCCGGTCCAGGGAGGACCTGGCCTGGCAGTTCGGTCTGGACTGTTCCCATGGGGCACAGGGTCAAGACTGATTTGCATATGGCTGGGTCCAAACTGTGGTGGCGTAGTGGGCAAAAGAACGATGGATTTAATGCAGATCTTTTGACTGGGGGAGAATGTTTGCATTGTCAGCATTCAGTCCATCATTTGTTTGCTGTAACACTTTTCGCCCTAAGTGGGATGGGTATGCCCAGACGTGGGTCCCTTGCTCACTGGGCCACTGGATTCAAGCTAGCCTGGCTGAAGAAGGGTGACATACCCTGAAACCGGTCCCAGGATGCATGTTTCCGGTCCAGGGAGGACCTGGCCTGGCAGTTCAGTTTGGACTGTTCCCATGGGGCACAGGGTCAAGACTGAATTGCATATGGCTGGGTCCAAACTGTGGTGGCGTAGTGGGCAAAAGAACGATGGATTTAACGCAGATCTTTTGACTGGGGGAGAATGTTTGCATTGTCAGCATTCAGTCCATCATTTGTTTGCTGTAACACTTTTCGCCCTAAGTGGGATGGGTATGCCCAGACGTGGGTCCCTTGCTCACTGCGCCACTAGATTCAAGCTAGCCTGGATGAAGAAGGGTGACATACCCTGAAACCGGTCCCAGGATGCTTGTTTACGGTCCAGGGAGGACCTGGCCTGGCAGTTCGGTCTGGACTGTTCCTGTGGGGCACAGGGTCAAGGCTGATTTGCATATGGCTGGGTCCAAACTGTGGTGGCATAGTGGGCAAAAGAACGATGGATTTAACCCAAATCATTTGACTGGGGCAGAATGTTTGCATTGTCAGCATTCCGTCCATCATTTGTTTCCTGTAATAAGTTAAACATCAAGCACAGGTAAGAGAAGAAGTTTGGGGGAGGCATAATTAATAATGGGAATTTTTTCATTGCTTCAATTTCACACACCCCTTTGAGTCCAGTTGCAGAATGCATAGACTAAGAGGAGAGACTGACAGTACTAGTAGGACAAGTCGCTCAGTGAGGAGTACCACATCTATCTGTTTGTGTCTTACAAAGTCAGCCAATTATTTTAATTAAACACTGGCTGTGGCCCTGCACCAGCAAGGAAACAATGTGACGTAAAATAGTAACCCCACCCACAAAACATTAACATCATTGTATGTAAAGTATAAATATATAATTGAATCCCCTAACAAAATCAAACTATGTAGAAAACCCATAACAACACCTGACCCACCCCTCTCCCTAACCCCAACCAATGACCGGAACGAAAAAGTCCAATTATCCAACGAAAGTTAACCCCAACGCCCGATTCCCACCCACCAAAAGAAGAAATAAAAAAGGGGCAATTAACTGGGTCTTATCGGTGGCCTCGCCTTTCCAGGAGGACATGGACTTGCTCCTCTAGCCGAGCGACGTGGTCCTTCAACGCACGCCAATTGCATCCACAGGGGGGGGGCAGCATTGATGTAAGATGGGCGGCGGCGGCTGGCTGCCAGACGGTGGTACCGTAACGCTAGGAGGGGGGTGGCTGGGGCCCGGGGCATTGAAGGAGGCTGCAGCTGCTGCTGCCTCCTCCTCCGCCAAATGCACCAGCCGCCGGTATTCCCTTAGTATGGCCTCCAGCTTCCAGCGCCTGGCCTTGGCTGCCAACTCCTTCCTGTCGAGTTTCCCTTTGGAAGGAGTAGCTAATTCAAGAAAAAAAACAAGACTATTGTAAAATATACTCTTAGCAAAGCACTGCAGTAAGACAAATTAATTCTACAGATAGTGGCACAGTAGCACTAGCAAGCACAGTACATAACATTTGTGGTATGTATCTATCCTCCCACTTCCTTGGCCTTTAACATTTGTGAGAGTTTCAGGCATTCAACCACCCATGCATCTGATACCTATCAGCCACCTATTCATGCATGCATCCCACGTATCCTTCTCTGCCAGTCATAAATATTAAATCTCGCCCGTCCTTCCTCCTTCGACCCTTCTTTCCCATTTCGTTCAACCCATCCATCAAGGTAATCTGATCTGACTTTTAGTCTTCTCAATAAAACTTTCACAGCAGACTTGAAGTCAGAGAGAAGAGGCCATTGGTTACTCAACACTCCTGCCGTTAATGCTTCTACTAATGCTAAGTAAAGGGTGTCTTCAACCGTTCACAAGAACATCTTACTTAATATGTCTCAACAGTACAGTATACAGTACACCCTTGCAGTGAGTGTAATGCATTGTCAATAAGTAAGGATTAGGAATATAACTTACCACCGCCTGCCACTGCTGCTGGCTCACCACCTGCAGCTCCTCCTGCAACTGCTGTCTCTTCTCCTCCCTCAGCAGCCGCGTTGCCTTCGCCGCTGGCCCCGGCACTGGTGGACGGTAGTATGCCTAGAAAAAACATAACACAATTTTTAGATGCCATATACACCTCCCCCTATTTTTCACTAGCACGATTGAAAAAAAGGTTAATACATACATATACAACAGACATCACTAGTACAAATCGGGTAGTAGACTAGACACTAGTAGTGTTATATGGTCCCTAGGGTCATTCTAGTCTTTGCTTAGCTAGCCCGAGCCATGCAACGATTTTATCTTTGTGTCTTTTATTTTTGCACACGTTACCTCGCAGCTTGTTGTGTAAGAAAAACAAGCCACTTTTTATGAAGTTCTGGTTTTAGTCCATATTGCTTATCCATAAAAATGCTACACTTTTTGGTACGACTGAGAAATGCTTGCAATATAGTACTAACGCGCACCATTTTTCTCAGATGAAAGATTCCCTTCTACAAACCAGAGCTTTGCAGAGCTTATGATGTAACCAGTACTAGGTTCTTCTAAGGTGAGGGGTCCCCAGAATTCGCTCAGGGATCTTCATTTATAATTTTATATAAACTATATTCCTAAATAGGGGAGTGTGGTGCTTCCACAACTGTTCAGTTATCATGATTTCGCCTTTTGTCTTCTACTTGTAGTTGTTGTAAGTGTAACAAACTGTAACAATGTTTATTGTTTTAATCGTATGCATTTTGCTGTTGGTGCTGCATTATAGAACAACTTACAGAGCTTGTCAGTTGAAAATAAAAATTTTGAACATACATAGACTCGGTGGTATTTGGTGTGGACTTACACGAGAGAGTGAGCGAACGGGTGCGCAATGTGCATGTGCATTGCTTCTGCGACTGAGAGGTCGGATGTTTTCTAATCTGGGTTGTCTACTCATTGGGTATGGGGGGGTTCGGAGAGCTAATATTAATGAGCCACTGTCTATAACTAGTTGGTAAGGGGATTGTGGTGGGTTCTCTGATTGAGGTGTGAGGAAGGCCCAACCTCCCATCACCAACGTGCTATTTTCTTGTGCAAAGTGCTGTATGTGCAGAATCCCTACAACATTAGTAGTATGTCCTATCCTATCAAAAATAGTAAAATCTGGTTGGGCATTTTGTGGAAATTGTCAAAGCCTCAAGATTAAGAAAGCCTCAAGATTCAGAAGACTTGAAGTAGTAGAAGAGGACAACCCAAAGGACTGGACTCAATGGCTAGAACAATTGGTGAATCTGAGTTTTATTTAAAATCTTTCAAATAAAGAGTGGCCAACTGGGCAAGCTTAGCTACAGACAGAATAGTAGTAGTACGGAGAGTCATAGCAGAGACAGTTAGAGGCAGGGATAACAAGAATTTAGAAACAGATAGTCTAGATCGAAGAAGAATTGGTAAAAAAAATAGCATTAGGAAACGGAAACAATAGTTCAGAAAAAATAGGGTGCAGTAAAAGTTAGGGAATAATAATTATTAATGTTAAAAACAGGAAGACTTACTGGAGCCAGCAGCAGAACCCTCGATAGAGGAGCGGTCCTGGTCCTGTTCCTCCTGTCCCTGGTGTTGTTCTTGGCCAGCTGCTCCCGCCGACTCCGACCCAGTCTTTTTGCCCCTGGATGCTGATTGTGAAAGATATAAGAAAGAAAAAGACAAACATTGATGATTGGTGAGAAACAAATAAAATATTTTTAAAAACGGTCAAAAAAACATTTATGGAAACAACAATTGCAATAAAATTGAGCTATCTAATCTGGTCTACTAGTAGTATCTGGGGATTTGCGGACCGACTAATTAATATTTATCAACACTAATCAAACACTAATCCAGTGTTACATTCTAATTCCAGTCGGCACAATTTTCCACTAAGTCTGCATTTCCAATTATTTTAGTCCTCAAAAATGCATAAATGGAGAAGAAATTGTTGGTTGGTTGCTGCTGATGTTCTGCTAGTGCTAGGCCTATATTACCACTCACTAAACAAACTATAAAAAGGTTCTGCTAAGGACTGGGGTAAGCAGCACGTGACGTAACAGAGGGTGCGTCACAAATATCAGTAAAAAATTGCCAACTCATACTAATAAGTAAATAAACCTAAGTATCAATCCACCACTATCTCTTAGTGACAGAAGGACAAAGGAAGGACTAGTCTCTCTAGCATTACCCTACTTAAGTTCTCTGAAAGAAACTCTTACATAATCACGCTAAGCGAGCGCAAGTTTGCAAACAAGTAAGATTAGTAGCGCTGAGCACCTGTGTCATAACAATCACAGAAGATTTTTAAACGCAATTTACCTGCAATGTAAGCAGCAGCATTCTTGCTGGTCGGTAAAAAAATATATTCGCAATATATATCACAGAGCAGAAGAACAGACACAAAGTAGTAATATTAAATAGCTACTCACCAAGCCCCGGGACCTCCACTCCTAGCAGGTCCAGCAGGTCCTGCTTCCGGTCCAGGATATCGGACCACCGGTGCGTCAACTTGTTTTGGGTGCGCCGGACACCAGAGCAACGAAACACTGCTTGGCGCACCTTTCCCCAACACTGCTGATGCTCCCAAGGCCCGTACCCGGGCCCAGGCCTGCCGCCTGCTGCCAGGGTTAAGGGGAGGTGGCGCTGCACAAAAAAAAACAGTGCTTCCACCTCAGCCTCACCGAATAAGGCCCGTCGCTGCACCCCGGGTTGGTGCCGCCTTCCGCAAGGAAGGCGGTCGCTGCTGTGGCACGGCTATGAGCCCTGCGGCCCTTTGCCATGGTTCTGGGTAGTAGAACGGGGCGGAAAAGAAAAGGTAGGAATGAAAAAAGTAAGTAAAAGAAATGAAAAAAAGAGTGAAAAAGTATTGGAAAATACACAAAAACTCAAAATATAGAATCAGGAAAATAGAGAAATAGATAATAAATAAAAAAAAGTTCAAAAAAAGTTTCCACAAACAAAGGATTGAAAAGATACAGGGAGGATTGAAAAGCAGGCCCAAAACCATAGCAATAGAGCGAAAAACAAGATGGCCACGCCCATTGTGACAGCGTGGGCAAGTTTGCGTGACATTTCCCCTGCGAGCACGCACAAAGCGTCGCTAACACGTAATATGCGTTCACGAACAGGAAATACTTATCCCGAACGGGCGGGAACATGCAGTACGCGACCTGGAACAGGAATTAAGCATCGCGAGCATGCATTACACGACCCGAAACAGGAAATAACCATCGCGAGAGGGTGGGACAAGTGAAAAACAAGATGGCCGCGCCCATTAGCGACCTCATGGGCAAGTTGGCGATCGCGAGCACGCAAAACACATTGCAAACTGGCGGGAAAAGCAAAAGTTCTGCATACTCGCGGAGATTTAGCACAATTTTTCCCACCCCTAGCCCTGAGACCTAAGCGTTTTTCTGAAATTCAGTACCCTCTTTTGGTTGACTGTTTGTATGCCTTGTCTAAAGATCTGCGTTCTGTTCATCAACAGTTATCTGCTGCCCTACAACCATTGCCAGAGGGGCCCGGACATCAGATCCAGCCTGGTGACTTTTTCCTCATCTGCCAGTTCCAGCGCAAATCCAGTTTGGAGCCGAGGTGGAGGGACCCGACTCAAGTGCTTCTGGACACTCGGAAAGGCTGTGAAAGTGGACAGCTGGAAGCACTGGGTGCATGCCTCTCATGTGAAGAAGGTGCCCCTGCCGCTTCCATATTATTCCTGGGTAAAGGACAGGATCGCCAATCAGGACGGGGAGGTGGTCCCTCGCTTTGTTCCCTTTTCTGATGCCCGGCTAAGAGGGGCGCAGACTGCCAAGGAGAGTGACGAGGCCTTGTTCGAGGTGATCCCCCTGAGATAAGGGCCGCCCCAGATACTCCAGCTCCCACAGTACAAACTCCTGAGTCCCGATCCCCAACTGAATCTGAGTTCTCACCTTTGTTTGTTGATGACGAAGTACCTGGGCACCCAAGGTACAATCTGCGGCCCTGACGGAAGGAGAGTGTGCCAGCAGGGCAACACAGGAGATAGGGAAGGACTTGAGCTTTGGGTGCAGGTGCTGTGCCTCTGCTGCCTGTTTTAGATTAGAGTGAAGAACACTGGTGCACTGTCTAGAACACTGGACAGGATCATTGAGGGTATTTGCCCTGGAAGGAGGTTACCCTATCCTGAAAGAAGGATTGTTTTCAGCATGGGCTGCGATTGTTTGGCTGGGTTGCACTTGTGCAGCTCCACCGTGGGAGAGTCATTACTTGATGAATGATAGGAGCCTGCCTGTGAGGCTAGATGGACACAGAAAAGAAGTATACCCCTCTGGCTGGCTGTACAGCGGCTCCAATTCTTCAAGTACTTTTTAACCATGTACCCTTTTGGTTGCCCCATTCCTGATGAGGAGCAGCCCTTTGCGGTTCCCACCCAAATTTCCATGGTCTTGTTTGGTCCTCCTGGTCCCCCAAGACTAATTTTGTATTTGTGGTTATAATTTAGCTTTCTCTGATTTTTGTATTTGGACTACTGTTCTTCCTAGAAGAGAAATACCCTGTGCATGCTTGGATAACTACTACACCAACACCCCCTGAACACATCATTGGTACTTTAGCCCCTCGCAAAGAAGAACACCGGAAAACATATCAAGATAATGGTTTAATTCAGACGTTGCATCAAAAACATGCTGTTTATAATACAACAAACTGTTGGGCATGTGGGTTACTGCCTTCAGCCACACAAAAGAGTGAAAAATTACTACCTATGCCTTTGTCTTATGTTAGCAGTTGTGAGGGTTGGTTTACCTTAATCAGTTTGATTCACCCTTTTTCCCAACCAGACTCCCGGGAACATAAGGGCAGTTGACCCCGTTCATCAATGACAATGAGTCTGTAGCCCCAGCATAGATCCCCATATGGTGTTTCCCCTGGGGATGGGCGTTTTGATCGTATATTTTTGACTTCTTGCCTTAGAGCGGTAAACAGAGGGATGAAGACAAATAAAACCGAAGTGTACGGAGACAGATTCCTGCAGTTCAATGCGTACGACTATTACCAATCTTTCCAAACTCGCAATGTCACTGACGATAATCCCATACCTCTGGCGGCTGTAAATGTACAGTCGTCCTTCTGTGTCCACGGAATAGGGAGTGTAGAGGTAGGGAACAGTAGCTGCAACACCACCTCCATACTGAAGGTGCCTAAGAGTCCAATATAGATTCCACCACACAATGTTTACTTTGTCTAAGTAAATAGTGGTTATGTGTGGTTACCTGAGGGGTGGTCTGGGCAACGTTATCTCTCTTACCTCCTTCTCCTAGTATATGTGGCTCTTCCGATTACCACAAGACACACTGACTACAGCGCAGACATGCCGCAGCTTCCCGAACCAAGAGAGTTATCACCCCAGATGCATCCCTGCTGCAGTTCACGGATATAATGAAGGGTCTCACATCGTTTTGGGGTCCCATATTCAATAGCCGTAACATTAGGCATCTGACAAGGGTAGTCGAGGGAGTCATTAATACCACTGCAGATATATTAACAAATATTACAGTTGAGCTCCAGGCCACGAGGCTCGTCTCGCTTCAAAATTGGATTGTTTTAGATGTTATCTTAGCTGACAGGGGTGGAGCATGTCGCGTCATCAGGAGCAGCTGCTGTGTGTACATACCAGACACTGCCCGACTGTTTACTCAGTAATTTAGAAGTTACATAAAATTGTATTAGAGATACATGAGGACAATGGCTCTTGGTCGCTCACGGTATGGCTCTGGGGCTCACTGACATCATGGGGTTGGAAGATTCTACTTGTTTTCATAGGTATTGCAGGTGTCATCTTTACCTGTTGCCTCTGAATCCATTGCCTTCCAGCATGCAGCACTTATTGTGTGACTAAGCTTACCCCTAGTGTTCCACAGAGTAACAATAAAATTTCCACCATGATGGTGCAAGAAGTTCAGTCAATTATGCTCATTGAGGATGACCGCTTTGATTATTAAATGAAATATTATTGATGTCTGCCTTTGCTTTTATTCTGCTTCGATCAATGTGTGGTTATGTACTTTCTCCCTTCCATTACAATTGTAAAGAACCTACCAGATAGCAATAAAGGCATTTAGCCACAACTGCTAAAAGGAAGGTCTGTTAGATTCAACTTCCTTGACCCTTGACGCATCTGCCATTTTGTGTTAGGTTGGCAGTGTGTGGCTAAATTACATGTATTATTTTTTCTTTTTTTCCACAGTAGAACAGGAAGGGGCAGAATCTGAAAACCGACTCCACTAGACCACCGTACCCTTTTCTTCAATCGTTATGGTGGAGGGCCCTGCTAGAGAGATAAGAGATTTGTTTTCCTAAATTAACTTTCTCTGTACATCTTATGTCAATTTTATTTGGTAGAACCAATTTTTTCACATACACAATTGTTTACACTTATTTTCCTTGGTGGACGACTGGGTGCAGTGTTGGTGAATCGAGAAGGGCTAATAGCATTCCTATATATAGGGGCAGGATCTGCCAAATGTAGTCCAAGAGCACTTTGCCTAGTGACCAACCATTTAGGGCAGGCGCCATTTCTGACAAGATCGTACAGAATCTGAACATTATCAAGCACTATGCCGAGCATAATGGTTCCTGCAAAGGAGGATGGTGTAGAATCCCACCATATATTACGGTCCTCAACATCAGACTGGTTTTTCCATCAACACAGTCTGTACAGAGGTTCCCGAAGGCACTAGGCCAAGTGAAATCTAAACTAGGTGATTCAACCAAAAAGAAGAATATTCTAACATTGCAGTCTATTCTGGGAACACCTCTTATTCTTCAACTGTCTTTTCATTACTCCATTCTAGTATATTTTTATAATCTGTATAGAGCACTTGTGTGAAGAAGACAATTTGTTGACTTATGACAAGATTGTTTAATAATGTGCACCTTGTATGTAAATGTGCACGTTACAAAATGTATGCCATGTATACTTGATTGTGACAACAAAACTCTGGTAAAATCATCGATTCGAGCCCCAATACATGTTTAATTTAATCTCGTAGGTGGGACTTTCTATCCACTTTGGAAATCCTTGTATAACGCAATACAAATTTTCACTTAGACTGTTATTTTTGTATGCTTGTAATACATTTGAATGCACCATTGAACACTACAAAATGGATGCCCTGTGCCGCAGAAATGCATGCATTCTGTAGTCCCCCTTTGATTTCCATATCTCCTATGTATTGCCAGCCCTTTCCCACAAGACACTGTGCGATCAAGCTTGCTGTGCAAGCAAAATGTGTTACCAGGATTAAAACCAACTTTTGGTGTTTGCATAATACCTTCGAGTGATCGCTTTATTTTGCTTATTTGGAAATGTGATGCTTGGCGCGCTCCGCCAACTACTAGCGATCCACTGCAGAGGGCGGGGGGAAGGCTGATGGAGCAACAACTTTGAAACATATATATGTGTATATATATATATATATATATTTATTTATATATATATATATATAAACGGAGCCGAAACGTTATGGCCGTCGCTCTGGGTAAATAAAAGAAACCAGCACCAATTCCAGGCTCGTGTACTTACTTCTTTGGCAGTTGAAGGACTTTCAAGGCTGATGGGAGTAGTCTTCTTGATATATATATATATATATAGATATATATACATATGTGTATGTATGTTAAAAGAAGTAAAAACAATTATTCAATTTACATGATTACTTTTCAATAATTATCAATTCATACATAATTGTTATTCAATTATCAATTTACTTCCCACCCTATATCCCTCCAAACCTAGCATCCCACACCTAAAATATAACTAAATAAATACATTGTGCAGAATTTACATATTCAAAATCAGTTAAAGAATTATTTAACAATTAATAATTAGTGTTAAATAGATATTACACTATTAACCTCCCACTCTAGATCCTTACAAACCTTGCATCCTACAACTTAAATACAATTCAGATAAATAAGTATTCCATAATTTACATATTTAAAATTCAATTAAATAAATATTTGCAAATATTAATTGTAGGTCATTAGTTAGTACTTAATTACCTTCCCCCATATACGTCTATAAACCTAGCATCCCGCACTTAAAATATAAGTAAACTTTTTTTTTTTTTTTTTTTTAATTTTTATTGAAAGAAAAACAAAACTCACAGCAGAGCAATAATAATGTCACATTAGGTAATCCCCTCCCCGGCAGAGTATACAAACGGGCACTGGGGATTACAGACCTCGCATGCGGGGCAGTCTACCTCCTGTCAAATCCATTAGCGCGGCAACCTATAGATGGACTCACGCATCCACAGGGATCAGGGAACCCCCTCTCTACAGCATATACCCTGTGACTCAGGGGCCTCAGGTCACCTCGGCTGCCCCAGCAGCGTTCAATGCAGCCAGTCTTTCCCTCCTCAGTTCCACAGTAGGAGAAATACAGATGTCCCCCCGATATTTGTTCCAGCGTCCCCACGTATGATCCCACTTCCGGGGACACCCTCAACTCTTATATACTGTTTTTTCCACCACCATGGCCTGATCCATATCTGTGGCCCAGGTTCGCAGCTGCGGCACCGTATCCACCCCCCACTTCTGGGCAATGTTCCTCTTTGCGATGGCCCACCCCATGGCCGACCATTCCTGCTCCGCCTGAGTCAGGTCTGTGGTGTCCCAAATGTTGAGGAGGCAGAGCTAGGGAGAGGGGGTCAGGGGCTTGTCAATGGACCGCGCCATCTGACGGGTGACGTCAGTCCAATATTGCTGGATGTGTGGGCATGCCCATAGAATATGTATGAATGTACCTATCTGGTGACAGTGCCGCAAGCAAAGCATATCTACTCTCCTTCCTAGCTTCCAAAGCAATTCTGCGTCAAAATAAACACGATGTAAGATTTTAATCTGCACCAGGCGGAGACGCATTGGCATAGCCACCTCCCTAGGGGAAGCCAGCGCCTCCGTCCAGTCCTCGTCCGCCAAGTCCCCCAGGTCCGTCTCCCAGTGAGACCTAACTTTCTGCAACGGGTCGGTCCTATTATTGATCAACTTTTTATATGTCAGGAAGATAGCCTTGCGGTCCATTGGGTCCAACAGCAGCCTGTCCTCTAAAGGAGAATAAGCTGGGAGAGAGGCGTCATCCGGAAGGGCGCCGTCAATAGCGTGACTAATTTGAAGGTAGCGAAAGTACTCCGACGGGGCGAGCCGATACTTGAGTTGGAGCTCCGCAAATGTCGTCTTCCTACCCTTAAGCCACATATCTCCCACAGTCGCGATACCGATCAAGTCCCATTTGTCGAACCCTGCGCAGGTACTCAGCCTTCCTAGACAATCAGGTTCCCAGAGGGGGGTAGCCTTAGTCAACTGCCCATACCACCCCATGCGTCGCTGGAGTCTGTGCCATATCTCCACCGTCCGGGCAGTTGGGCCAGTGAGATTGAGTTTTTTATAGTTGGAATACAGAGCCCTACTGTATCCTCCCCTCCCCAGGAGCCATCGATCGGTACGGAAATTGGGATCATCATGGGACCCGAACACCCACTGGTTAGTTGCTACCAATTGAGATGCCTGGTAGTAGAGTCGCAGGTCCGGCAACCCTATTCCGCCATTATACCACCCCATTGTCAATTTTTGCGTCGCGATCCGAGGCTGTCCCCCATCCCATAACAAGTCTCTAATGGCAGCGTCGATCTGTGAAAAATACGACTCCGGAATCGGGTGGGGCGTATCTTGTAATGAGTAGAGAAAGCGTGGGAGGGCCAGCATCTTAAATAGCGATGCCCGACCCAATAGTGTAAGGGGCAGCGTCTTCCAGTGGACCACATCTGCTTTGAATCTCAGGAGCGGGCCCAGTAGAACAATGAGGAGTCTAATGTTATATGGATCCCGAGGTATTGGAAACCCTGTGGCGCCACCGGTATGGTGTATCCTCTGGGACTATTGGGAGGGTCGCCCCAGAGCGGGTACATCTGGGATTTGGACCAGTTAATCTGGTAAACGGAGTGGGCCCCAAAGATATGGAAGATGTGGAGAACCCGACGGATAGAGCGGGCCGGGGAGGCCAAATACAGCAAGATATCATCTGCGTATAAGGATATACGATCTTCGTGTTCTGACGTCCACTTGAAGCCTCTAATTTCTGGGTCACCCCTGATCCAGACCGCGAGGGGCTCCAAGGCCAAAGCAAAGAGAAGCGGCGACAGCGGACAACCCTGTCTCATGCCACGGTATAGGGAAAATGAGCCTGATCGGTGATTGTTAACAGAGACATGGGCCAACGGTAGCTTATATAAGAGTCTGATCCAGCCGATCAACCGAGGCCCCATTCCAATCCGGGCCATGACCGCGAAGAGATACTCCCAAGCCACAGTGTCAAATGCCATCTTAGCGTCGAGCGCTAGTAGAAGCGCCTCCTCCTGAAGAGTGGCGGCCCGACCCAGCGCCCCATGCACCCGACGAAGATTTCGTGCCGTGTTACGGCCAGGCATGAATCCCGATTGATCCGGGTGGACCAAGGCGGGAAGATACGGAAGCAAACGATTAGCCAGCACTTTGGCCAATATTTTGGCCTCCACGGTAATTAGGGAGATAGGCCGGTACGACGCGCACTCATCCGCTGGTTTACCAGGCTTACGGATAACCACAATGGTGGCGGTACGAATATCTGTTGGGAGGGTACCAATCTCATAACACTCATTATACAAATTCAATAAGTGGGGTGCAACCCTCACGGCCATAGATTTCAGGAGTTCTATCGGGAGACCATTAGGGCCCATTGCCTTACCGGACCGGGTGTCGCGTATGGCTTTTTGGATCTCTTCAATCGAGATGTCGGCCTCCAACACCTCCCTATCCTGCTGCGAGACACCCTGGACATCAATAGTAGCCAGGAGGTCTGGTGCCCACCTTGCTTGCGATTGCTGCGGCGTAGCGTAGATCTGCTCATAATACGCTGCAAATGTCTCGGCGATGTTTCGAGGATCAGTGATCAGTACACCATCTGGCCCCTTAATCGCACTGACCCACCTCGCCGCTGCCTCCTTTCGCTCTAGCCATGCCAACAGTTTCCCCGTACGTTCCCCTAACTCATAAATTCTATGTCTGGTAGCAAGGGCGCGCCGATTAGCGTCTTCGAGGAGCAGCTGCCTATAGTCTAGCCGCTTGACATTTAGCGTGTGTCGAGTCTCAGGGGACATGTTCTGCGAGACTTCGCGCTCACGGTGAGTTTTTCAGTCTCGAGCTCGCCAACTCGACGCCTGCGTTCAGCCCTGTGACCCACCATAGCGGAAAGCGCCCTCCCCTTAATTACTGCCCCGTAAGCGCCCCACAGTGTGATCGCCGACGCCACCGACCCAGTATTTTCTGCAAAATAATTGTCAGTATCCTGCCTCAAGGAATCCCTTATATGAGGGATCTTCAATAACCATGGTTGGATCCTAATGGGGCCCGGCTGCCTTGCCCCCTAGGCTCCATAAGTAGCCGTTACCGGGGAGTGGTCGGATATTCCACGAGCTAAATACCCTAATTCAGTAAAGTTTTGGATGTGTTGTGCCTGGGTGAATAGGTAGTCAAGCCGTGACTGGCTGCCATGAACCCCGGACTGGAAAGAGTAGAACGCCTCCCGGGGATTCGACCACCTCCAGACATCCACCAGCCCCACGGCATCAGTAAAATTACGTAGTTTTGAGCCCTATGGTGCGTCTCGTCGAGGCGGGGCGCGGTCCACGGTGCCGCCCATCGTCAAATTAAAGTCCCCGCCCATCACCAGGACACCCTCGGGCAGGGTCACCAGGAACGTCCCCACGTCCGCTAAAGTCTGACGTTGAAGGCCTGGCGGGGCGTACACTGAGAGCACATTGAGGACCCGTCCCTCCCAGCTACCTGAACAGGCGACATATCTACCCTGTGGTTCGGTCCAGATAGTGTGAATCACATAGGGGCAACCCTTACGTAGGAGGATCCCCACTCCCCTGGACCCCGAAGTGAAACCCGGAAGTGCCACCATCCGGTATCCCTTTCTGTCCAGGGCCTTGCAGGAGTTACCAATAAGGTGGGTTTCTTGGAACAGCACCAGGTCTAATTGGTGTCTGTGGATGTATTGTATTACTATGCCCCGTTTTAGCTTGTCCCCCAGCCCAGTTAACGTTCCAGGTCATGAGGTTAAGTCTCCGACTCACTACCATGAGACCCTAACAGTGAGACGATAGAGTGTGCGGATTTGCCCACCCAAGGATGCCTTGTATTCAGTGCAGTAGAAACAGCGGTCGAAGGCCCATTGGCCTGCGCGAGGGGGGAGAAAATATGACCAATAACCTGGGGGTAAGTACCCAGCACGACCCTATGATAGAGCCTGACATTCAGCCCTGCTGGTAAGGAACTATCAAAAACCCCTCCCCCAACAACCCAAATCAAACCAAACACGAACCATATGCATCTACCCCCCACCCTGCCTCCCTGCACAATGGGACTAAAACCGCCCGCCACCCCCAACATGCAGAGCGCCTGTCGCCCCCCCCTGAACAATTCGAGGAAACGTGTGCCGCTCCACTCCCAACATCTAATCTGTCGTTACTCAATATCCCACCCCCCCGACCCACACATCCCCAGTGAGGAAAGTCCCCAGCACAGTCCGGATATATCCAATCAAACAAACCACGGCTCCCCCGCCGCCACCCTGCATTAGCCATGTCTACTCAAAAACCTATTCTCAGGAATAAATCTACATTCAGTGGACAGCTACGCTATAGCGGAAGTGTCCGGGTTATCATCCCCCAATCATCATAAATAGGAGTCCGTAATGTCCATGTAGCAAGGGGTTACTATTATCGCCCTCCCGGGACATGCCCTTCACCCTCATCTCAACTGCATGAGTCCCACTGAATCGCCACCAGTAGCGCCGCACCGGAGACCAGCAAAGCCACACCAGCCGTACACCCCTTTACTCATGAACGTAGTCAGTGGTCTCCGGTCGGGCCTGGAGCCTCAGAGTCTGAGTGTGACGACGGCCGCCTCCGGCGGCGCCAATCCTCCGCCTTGTCTGCCGCCGATGGCCCCTTTTTGGCCCCCTTGTCCACAGTGCGCCAGCCCTCCAGCCAGTCCCAAGCCTCCTCTGGGCGTGCGAAGAACCACGATTTTCCTTCGGCCTCCACACGCAGTTTGGCCGGAAACATTGCATATTTGATCTCTCGCTCATGGAGAGCCTTTTTAACTTCCAGGAAGCTGCGTCTCAGTTTCTGGACTCTTTGTGTATAATCCGGGAAGAACGTGATGTTGCTGTTCTCAATTTTAAGAGGTGGGGCAGTCCTTGCGGTTTGGAGAATGACATCTCGGTCGCGGAAGTTAAACACTCGGGCAAGCAGTGAACGCGGCGGCGTCCCCGGCCGCGGGCGGCCACCCGGCACCCGATGGGCCCTTTCGATCGAGAAACATTTGGAAAGTCCACGGGGCTGTAGGTGCTTGAGGACCAGATCCTCGACAAAGGGGTCCGCTGCCGGCCCCTCCGCGCGCTCCGGGACACCAATAATGCGGACGTTGTTGCGACGCATCCTGCCTTCATAATCGTCCATTTGCCGAGTGAGTAGATCGTGGGAAGCACGTAAGTCAGCCACCTCTCACTTTAGAAGGGTGGTGTCGCTAGTAAGATCCTTGGTTATGGTCTCCACTGCACCCACCCGGTCGGCGATCTTCCGAACATCCTCTCGGATCAGTCCCACCTCCGTGGCCACAGTGTCTATTCGTGTCTCCAAGGAAGCCTTGATAGCCGTAATCGCATCCAAATGGTCCTTGTTCGTTGCCATCTGCGTCCGGCGCCACATTGCGCTCTCCGCTCTGCTGCTGCTTCCAAGCGAACTTCTCCAGTTTCGTCTGTACCGCTGACTTACCGTTCCGTCCGGTCGCCATAGTCCCGCCGCCGACGGCACTCTCCCACCTCCGCGCGCAGCCGCTACTCCCCGCCGCCTGCCGTGGCCAACGCCACTCGGCCTGTCGGTTTTCGCTGGATACGCATCAGCCACAGGGACCCTTCTCCTGGGTCCAGACTTCCAGCAGCAGGACCACAATGAGGGGAAGGTGCTCGCTCCCCCGCCCGGCACGGACACTTTACCAAAGCTCACAGCACTCCAGTCTTGTCACAAGCCCAGGTCAGGCGCCACCGATGGGCGTTCCACCACAACGTCGCGCTGCCTCGCCGACTCGCCACCTCTCTGGGTTATTCACTGACCAATCGGCCGCTCAGAGCCAGGCTGGCCTCGGGAGATCCGCGCCCCACCGGGGTCCGCCGATGTGCATCAGGTCACTGCACCACTCGCACGCCTGAACACCGAATCAGAACTGGGGGCACCCCCCAGCCATCCAGGGCCAACGCTCCAGGTGTCTCCAGACGTGCCAGTGCCTACTTGCTAACAGGACAGACAGCCACACGGGAGGAACTCGGCCGCCCAGCACTCCGGCCCCACCACAGCAGCGTAGGGATTCACTCCCCAGGCCGGGGCCCCACCACAGCCGGCACCGATGTTAATCCTCGCCCGCTGGGGACGGCCACCACTGCATCCAGTCACACTCCCTGCACCGGCCCCCGCCACCGGGGGGTGCTGGCACCAGTCGCGGCCCAACCGCACCTCACCTCCAGCTCCAGGCCTCGGTCCAGCACACCCGCGTGGCCGGCGCTTCAATGCGGCGCTCGGAGCCGTCTGGCGGGTTATCCAGGGATCTCGGGCGTCAGGACGATCTTCAGGGCCGGGCGGACTGCACTCTCCCTTCACCATAGGCGCCGCACCTCACCCCACCGCCGCCAAGGAAGACAGGCCGCATCCGCGGTCTCGCGTCGTCTCTTCACCCAATCTGGACGCGCCCCCCTCAGCTCGGCCGGCGGCCAAATCCTGGGGACCGGAGCTCTGCTTCTGTACCCACTCCAAACGGGTCCAGATTGCAACGCTGGGTCGGCGGGAGCCTCAGGGCCTCCAGGGACCCCTCAGAGCACGGGTCTCGAGCAGAGGGCAGGAAAAATCAGGATAGAACGGGAGTGGCGTTTCAGAGCCTCGCTACTGAGCGGCCATTCCCGTCGGCAGCAAGCCACGCCCCCCAAAAAATATAAGTAAACTTAATCAATATTCCATAGTGTACATATTTAAAAATCAATTAAATGATTGATGAAAAATGAATAAACTGTTTATTAATTATTACTTATCTAACTTACCCCAGACCCTTACAAACCTAGCAGCCCTCAACAAAAATATAAGTAAAATAAATAGGTATTCCTTAAATTACATAAGTAAAAATTAATTAATTAATTAACAAACAATACTTATTATTTAAATAACTTACCCAAGCTATAACCCTACAAACCTAACAGCCTGCAAATAACATACAACAAAACTAAATCAGTGTTACATTATTTCCGTTATAAATATCAATCATATAACTAAATAAAATGTACTAAATAATTCACAATTAGTTATTATCTAATTAACTCCCCACCCTATCCCCTACAAACCCAACAACCCGCTATGATACAATACATTACTAATATAATTATGATTTTTTGTGATCACTTTAAATTACATGCTATATTAAAAAATATTAACATTTTTATAAACAATAGAAATACATAAATTAATATATCAATAAAACACATCAGAAAATGATATTTGCAACTACTATATAATTGAAAATAACATTAAAAACATGAATGTTATTTAAAACTACAATACTTACCTCAAGAAACGAGATTCCAATCAACGATATTCTTGCATCGAAATATTTATGCATCAAGATATTTTATTTCCAATATTTCTGTATTCTGATACTTAGCGTAAAAAATTGCCATTCTGCATTTGCGTTGTTCGCACAGTGCACTTCAACTGTCTTTTCAGCCCTGACAGTAGCTTCTTTTCATGGCTCCTGCTTTTGAGCTGAATTTTTTACCAGGCATTCCTTATTTTTGGTCTCTGCCCCTAGTTAGTTGGTATGCACTCCAGGATTAGTCCTCATCAGGGGCTGTTTCTCCATTAGGGCTCTGGGGCTGAGCCCCACTGAAATTCCTTGCAGATTTCTGCACAATTATTAGAGATACAATCTTATCTCTAAACAAATTAAGGTATTTAAGTCTGGGCTGTTTTTTACAGACTGCCTGCCCCTCCTTACTCTGAAGCAAGAGATGGAAGCCAAACAGTAAATCAACTTTCTGAACTGTGATGCACCATGCAGGGCTTACTGTTCGAAAGCCCTTTATTGCCATTGTAGTCAATGATTGTATCCACTATATGCCAGTGACACTTTTAATATTATAGTCTCCCTCCCTGTCCTCCATTCATCATTAACATTGCATTGATCTCACCTTTCCCCATTTATCACATGTAGGAGTGTATACAAGCACTTTTGTTTTGGTGCCGTGTCCTTGGTAATAGTAAGTGTTATAATCCTAATCTTGTATTATGTATTATGTGCTCAGACCCCTCGTCATGCTAACGTCCCCCACTGTGACACCTCAGGCCCTGGCTGAATGTCGTTGGCCAGTTATAAGTGGAGAAGACTTCAGCCATTGAATGGAAGTGCTGTGTTTTCGGTCACATAAATATGGTAAAAATAATGCAATTTTAGACCAATCCTTTTATGTTTCTATTGTATTAAGGATCAGAAATGGGCTAGGATCCAGGAAAGCAACACCCTGGCCTCCTTTGGATGTCTTGGTTTCAGAAAAGCCCAGAGTTGGTAGGGTTCCAAATTACCAGAAGAACCTGAGCCTGAACAGTGAAGACATTCAAAAAGGAAAGTAGGAAGACATTTTAACATATGGGCCAAGAGAAAAGGGGCAAACACTCCATTCTTCCCTTTCCTTACAAGCTAAAATATGTCCCAAGAGAGAGAGCATTTTTCATAGGGTGAAATGACCTTAGAGCTTATCAAAATTACTCAAATTAACTTGACACCACCAATAAATGATTTATAGTGGGAATTAAGTCGATTATCACCCTTTACATAAGCTCCTTATCCTGAAAGCAAGGCTATTATGTGTCTTATTCCAGGTAAATTTATAATATCATCCATACTCATTCAATGTTCCCTTAAATAGCCAATTTGTGGATCAACATGCTAATGTTTTCTATGCATGCTTTTTGCATCACTGGACATTTATGGCTGTTGTGTCCAGGTTCTCCTGGCATCAACTAAATAAACTCATTTTCATTAACTTACCTGCAGCCTCTGTCCCAAGGATGATAAGTGCAAAGGGGAGAGCTGACACCCCAATGGCATTTTGTCTTCTATAAGAATCCACTGCTGTGAAGTAGCGAAGGAGATCAAGCACTATTTTGCTAATCAATCATGTGTTTGAAGGAGTAACTGGTTGTTGAAACAGAAGGTAGATGGAAAAACAGGGAGGAGAGGATGACAAGGAGAGCACCAGTAAGTCCAAGAAAGACCCATGTAGACACTGACATCAGGATATGCATCACCAATCTGTGCCATGAATGAGTCGCATATACGGGGGATCAATGGCATGGTGTGGCACTTCACAGACGAGGAACCAAGGCCACAGCTGGTTCACCTACTTAGGCAGGTGAATTTCAATAGTTCCAAAGAGTAGAAAGCAGGTGATTGGCCACTCAAGAAGCAAACATACATAACAAATGAGGAAGTCAGAAAGGCAGAGCCTGCGGCATTAGTTCAGCTAGATTGGAACCCACATGTGCAAAAGAAGGTCAACATGTGTTTCAATGCACTACTTGCAAAGAGGGAGCACATTTGGGCATTGGGCTGCATTGAACAGTTGAGTAACTTATTTTATTTTTCATAAAATCACAAAAGTGTACACAATAAAAATATAACAATCAGAAAATGAGAGAAGCATTCTGGATAAACGCCAATATAGATACGAAAAAGCTGAGTAATTGCCACTGAAATTGGAGAATAAAATACATGCACACTATAAAACATTGTAAATTTGTCAAGCAAAAAACATTTTACAGGCAGGATTTACATGATCGCAGATACAATCAGTTAACCCCAGAAAGAGTGCTCATCACCAGTGCAGAATCCCAGATAAGAAATGAGACATAAAAAAATATGGTGGGAGATTGTAACAGTTGTAACAGTTGAAGAAACAAAAATGCTGGTTTCACTTGACTAAGTCAGGGCAGGAAGTAGCGGGCAGATATACTGATGACGTTAGTTGTTAAATCTTGGTCAGGTCATAATGAGATGAAAAGTGTCAGGAATAGAAATGTTATCACAGGAACATGCCTGTAATTCCAAAACTTTTAAATACAGCTCTATCCCCATGTCTGTTTTGAACATATTAAATTGGTGCATAGAGCACTTGTGCAGGGCCGAGGCCTCTCTGCTGCCACACTGGAGAGAAAGGCCTGCTTTGTCCAAGGAATATCCCCCTTCACAATGCGCTCAGGTTGTGAAAAAAGCTCCGGGCAGCCCAATAAATAAAGAGTTTGTTTGATATATGAGAACCATGGAATACGGGACACATGATCCAGGCCCAAATAATCAACACACTATAGATCTATTAAGATTCAGTTCCTGCATTAGCCCAAAACCATGAAATCAGGGGTTGCAACCCGATGAAGTCCGAGATGTCCCCTAGCCCTATCTCTCGCTAGGTGTGCCCTGGGGGACTTTTAGGAGGCTTTTTAAAAAGAATTCTCAATAACCTGTAGTCTGGCGGCTGGCACAACACCCCAAATATCGCACCCACAAAGTTTTTGCGAATTACCATCAACTTACAGTTGATGGTGATTTGAGTTTCCTAAATATGAAGTCGCATATAGGAAATGCTTACTGCATTCCAAAAAGGGAATCGCAATTTGCGATTCCCTAAAAGCTTTTGCAATTTAGGCAATCACAAAATTTGTGATTACCTAAATTGCAAATTTGTATTTGGGTTGTTGCATCCCAAATGCAAAAATACCGGTCAAAAGGGGCCGATTCTACGAATCAGCCCGTTTGCGATCGGTATTTACGTTGATGCATGTGCCCCAATATTCAGGTATTAGTATTAGAAAAGTGTCAGTTCATGATTGAAAGTGGAGAGTGTTTAGGACATCACATGTTAGTACTGGTATAAGATACCAACACAATCTAATTGAGGCTATGACTTAGGCACCTTGCACCACTGATATAGCTCAATTTAGGTAGTTTGGGGGTTTGTTCAATTATTATGAATCTTTCATTGACAGCTTTATACTTCACATTGAACCACTCACAAAATTGTTGGGAATATGAATGAAGTATGTATAGCACACAATGGAACAAGGGCCTTATTAAAATAAAAATAGTAATTGTTGAAGCTCCTGCAATAGCTGTTTAGCATGATGCTCAAGGACATTGTCATTGTAGGTGCTAGCATGATAGGATTGGGCAGGCTTGAGCTAGATCAGAGGTGGTAATTAAAAGACAGTGGTCTTTTCATCCCAGTATTTGATGGGGCTGAACATTCTACAGCATGACTGAGGGGCTAGTGTGTAAATAGGCGGGATATCATTTATGTCACTCATTGACCACACGCTTCTGATGTAGCTTCTGAGTGACAGTGTTATGGGCAGGGCTATTTCAAGGCTAGTTTGACAGCTTTCAAAGATGAAAGAGTTTACTTTTGAAATAAAACATATTGCACAAGGCAAAAATTCTATGATGGATTTGTTGGCCAGATGTCTCATTAAAAGTGATTGGGGGAAGATTACAATAATGACATTGAATATGTCTTGGACTGGTTGATAGGGTTGTGATAGCTGAGGATGCAAGAAGCTTTGGTGAGTTGGATGAAATAGTGAAACAATTGAATGCATCCTCATGTTTGTTAAGGGATACATAGTTAAAGGGACGCCAAGAGAAGGTTGTGTTCAAAGGAGATCAGAAGGAACTTTAAGGTGCAAGATAAATTAATTTTAGATCAGGAGTTGGTAGTTAGGGTGGAACATTTAGATTACTGGTTGCTCTAAGAACATGGCTGATCATTTTGGCATGTAGGTTTGACTGACATGAAAAAAGGTTAAGGCTGTACTATTGGTTGTCTGTTTACATATACCTGGCCTTGTGCATGGTGTGCAACAATGCAGCTTGTTGTAAGACTTACCCCATTAATAAGCTACATGTGGTTCAGCAAATTAAATCCATGATTTATTTATAAATGAGGTTAGTTCATTACTCAAGTCCTCAGTTCCAACTTTGAACAGACACCAGTCAGTGAAACCTTTTTTATCCATCCCTGTTCCTAGCCTTCATATATCTTATTATAAACGATCAAGTCCATCATTGCACCCTGTTGTATTCCCTTATTTGTTGCTTTTAGCTTCAGCTAAAAAAAAAAATACAGGATTGTATGTTTTACTTTTCGTTTTTCACTTAAAAAGCCCAATTGCACTTTGCTAGTTTGCAGTGTAACACGTGTCGGCTGCGCACATTGCCATGTCACAAACGCCTTTAATTGTACAGGCATACTTTTGCGAATCATTGTTTCATATTTGTAAAATGTTTCTTAGTTTATATGGGGACATCTTTATATTGCATCAACTGTCACAGTCCTGAGGATGGTCATGCGTACTACTGAAATTGGAGACCGAAAGGTCAACGGAAAGTCCACTTTTTTGTCTCTGATTTTCGTCCGTGAATCAATTATTCCATATTGCACTGATAATATTCAAACAAAGAGACCGGACATACATTGACCTATGGGTTTGTGATATTTACTCTTGATTGTATTCAAATGCACAAGGTTAATGTATGATGGGATTTTTCTGTTTTGTGCCCTTCATTATATTTAAAGAACACACAAATCTTTCTGATGATTTGATTTTTGTGTATGCCTGTTTCCTTCAGGTTAAAACTCATGATAATTGATTGTGGACATGTGCCTTGTTTCTGAAGGAGTAGCTGGTTTGGACGACAGCTTAATCCTTAATCTGACTATAAATACCAGGCTGCAACAAGAGATCGTGTCATCTGAAGAGTTCATCTGGACTACTATACGGGTTCCACAGTACTAAAATAGGCTGTCTACTTTCATTTGTTTTTATCACTAGATGTCTGTACTTATAGGAACTGGATCATCAAGTAAGCAGGTGGACTTGATGAAATGTTGCAACTGCAGTGCCAAAGATGAACCAAATGCCATATTCACCAACCTCTGGGGAGCATGATGGTAACTCCAGCAACATGTTGCAACAGCATCACTATGTGGCATCTAGAGCAGTTAATCCATCCCAGTGGAAGATGAGTTAAAATTCCACCATATATATATTGTGCAAAGAACTCTTTTCAAAATGTTTTACTTTGTTGTCAACTTTCTTGATGTATTTATTTTGATCCCTATAATGAATATTTTGTGCTTTGCAAAGTATACCTTATTTTGTCTTGTGACTTGGCAAAGTAAGGTATCTGAATCTGTCACATGTGTTTTTAGATGTTGTTAGTCTGCACTATTGTCATGGACACATGCCTTTAAAGAACACTGAGGCGCCTATTATGATGTCGGGCGGAAGGCCATCCGACAGCTAGTCAGTGGCGGTCCACACTACATCTGCTGCTGCGGTCTGACCGCCGCATTATGATGCGTACGTTCAAAGGCAGCAGGCAGAGGGACCGACCGACTCATTTCCACAGGCTCAAGGAGCCCGTCAGACAGACTGTAATCCCTACAGTGGGGGTTAGGAATTACAATGTCCCTCTCCCTCTGCCTTCCTAAGGCGGACTGACTGAAATGGAAAGGCAGAAGGGAAATGGACTTTGGGAGATCTTAGCAGTGACCCCGTTCTCCCCGGGCCTACGCTACGGGCCCTGGCGGGCACCTGAGGTGCCCCCCGAAACATCCATTCATCGTGTGGCAGGCACCGAATGGTGCCTGCCACACAGTGCATGGATGTTTCAAAAGTGTATCTTTCCTACTGCGGCTTGTGCTGTGGCCCACAGCACAAGCCGCAATAGGAAAGATACACCTTCTGACTGCCGTGAAGGTGGTTGCATCATAATTAAGGAAGAGGGACCTCCGACTCCTTGATTGGCGGTCCTGTTTCTGAAACAATGCCGGTCGGACCTAAATCATGAAGCAATATTAGTTCAACCATCGCCCAGAACCCAACACCTTTGCCTAAGAATCACTATCTGGCTTACACTCTGTACAGCACTCGGCAACCTTTCGGCTATGTTTGCACTACACAAATACCACATACATGCACTCACACACATTAGATCAGCGGTTGAAACCTGTGGTATGGGGACCTGTGGGGAGTTGCAAAGCCTACTAAGGTGGTCCGCGGTGTTACGTCCGCTTCAGCCTGGGTACTCCTAAATCAATATGCCACGCACGGAGCTTGGCCATACACGTCTTTATTGCTTTGAGTGTAACTGTGAACTGAACATTCTTAACATGAACTCTATTCACTACACCCAAACAATTATGTCACTGTCACGGTCCCGTCATAGCTAACTCACAAGACAATACGTCTCCCCCTTGTTAAATGAACATTTTTACAGAGAGATATATATATATATATATACACACACAATACAACTCCTTTATAAGTCATCGTGGAGCTTTGAACAATTGCCCAGATCGTGTCCTCTAAGGCTGTGAAGAATGAATTGAAGTGTCCATGACTAGCACTGGTGCTGCAGGGACAGAAGCATTCAGCGGCACTCTATAGTCTCAACCAAACCAGTCTAATTTCTGCCATCAGGAACTGGCGAATGATGAGGCAGATGCCTGAAGTGCAAATAATCTTGCACAATGGACATTCAAGGACAGTGATCAGACACCATGAGCCCTTTACTAGTCACAACTTTGGGGTCAATTACGATGTCGGTCGGAAGAGCATCCAAGAGCCTTTCAGAGTCAGACCTTCCCACCGACTTGTACTCGGATCCGGTCCCTACAAACAGCGAAGCACAATGCCTAAAATACCTTATTTACTGACCGACTCGGTCGCTCCCAATCCGTCTTCATTTTCTGAATGAAAAGCCTCCCTAAACCCTGAATCGAGTTGTCCGGAGGTATTTCCCAGTCCGACTCCGAACGCGCAAGTACGATGCGTACTTCCCACGCACTGAATCGGTCGCCCAAACCAACACATCAGAGGTCCTGGAAGGGCAGTATTTCAGCTCTGAAACGCGCCACAGCACGAATCCTACGGAGGAGACGGTGTAGCATGTATCCCATTGCGCATGTCATCCCTATACTCTACTTCTTTGAGCACTACTACAACCCCAACCGACATGGTCGTCAAAGAAGGTAAGTCCGACACCTATCCATACAGAAAAACATACCTACTCAGTGAATGACAACAGAAGAGAAAGCAGGTGCAAAACTACTGTTCATTTTGTGCTGAGGGGAATACTTGCAGCAACGCAGAGGCAATTGGGGTGGGGGCAATAGTACCAGCAATTCAGCACACAAATGGGGGGCATGGGGGCTAATACTCCCACCAATGTCCAGCCAAAATTGGGAGGTAGAGTTCTAACACTCCCAGCAATGCAGAGTTAAAAGTGGGGTGGGGGCAAATACCCCCAGCAATGTCTAGGTAAAATCTAGATTTTGGGGCAAATACCCTTGCAATGTTGAGCCAATCTGGGGTTTGGGTGGCAAATACCCCCAGCAATGTTTAGCCAAAATCTGGGTTGGGGGCAAATACCCCCTGCAATGTTGAGCCAATCTGGGGTTTGGGTGGCAAATTACCCCAGCAATGCTTAGGCAAAATCTGGATTGAGGGCAAATACCCCCAGCAATGTTGAGCCAATCTGGGGTTTGGGTGGCAAATACCCCCAGCAATTTTTAGGCAAAATCTGGATTGGGACAAATACACCCAGCAATGTAAGGCAAATTCTGAATGGGGGCAAATACCCCCAGCATTGTTGAGCCAATCTGGGCTTTGGGGGGCAAATCCCCCAGCAATGCGTAAGAAAAATCAGGATTGGAGGGCAAATACCCCCAGTAATGTATATGCAAATCTTGGGTTTGGGGGGGTAAGACCCCCAGTAATGTAGATGGTAATCTGAGGTTTGGGGGCAAACCCCCCAGTAATGTAGATGCAAATCTGGGGATTGGGGGCAAATACCCCCAGTAATGTATATGCAAATCTGGGGTTTTGGGGCCAAACCCCCAGTAATATAGATGCAAATCTGGGTTGTGGGGAAACCTCCAGTAATGTACATGCAAAACGGGAGTTTGGGGGCAAAACCACCAGTAATGTAGATGCTAATCTGGGGTTGGGGGGCAAACCCCCCAGTAATGTAGATGCACATCTTGGGTTTGGGAGAAAATACCCCCAGCAATGTGTACATGAACAATGTAACTGGGGAACATGCAAAGTGCCTCAATACCTACAAGTGAAGTACATGCTACAGGAATGTCCAAATAAACAAACACTAAAGTAATTTCCCACGAAATGCATTCCCATACTGTTGCAGCAAAAGCAACTGTCAACTTTGATTAATGGGCAGAGTAGAGATGCAAGTGCTCTAGGAGTCATTAGAAAACAAACAAAGCCTCATCATCTACTACATGGTCCCTTAAAAAGCTGTGAAATACTGGGGTGCTGATGCGCAAACAAGACAGACCAGCCACCTACAGCTCAAGGACAGTATGTGTGTGTATGGAGAAGCTGTCTCAGCCTGGGCTAACACACAAGATCGGGGGCCAAAGACCATAGAGCTGTCTGTGTGTTGAGTCCAACCAGAAAGAGTTCAGCATACCCTTGGATTGGCCATGCTGGCAATTTGGCATGGTTGATGGACTGCTACACCTGGGTCACCTGTGGGCCACGTTATTGGGTCCTTCATGAACCACACCAAGAGACTGACTCACTTACACAATTCCCACCACACCACTGCAATGTGATGCCAGGATTTTCTCTGGTCACCAGCTGTGCTGTATATTGAGGCCGGGGTTCTGCCTTTGGAGCATACTCACCATGGTGCACTGCCTTACATGCCTTGACAGAGGTAGTGTCATCTTCCCCACACGATAATCACTTTCAGGTCATGGCAGGTGCAGGGAGCTTGCGTTGTATGTAGGGGCCTTGCAGGGAGGGAAATCACATCTGGACAGTATGACCTACACACTACCCCCTTGCTCAGCAGCAGTGTGCCTTATTTAAAAAAAAAAAAACACTTGATAGGTAAAAGCACAGAAGGCAGAATTAAAGAGATGATCACAGATTGTGTGCCAATTACTTTCTGAGGGCCTTAGCATCATTGTGATCCAAATCAGAACATGGGTCCATAGCATGTTCTGTACGTACAATGAGGGAATGTCATCATCAGGTAGGTACACTCAGCATGCTAAACACTAGGCGAAACTCACATTTTACAGTGGAACAGGAATTGGCATAACCACACATATGTATGTATCACAAAGTGAATGCACGACTCCACAACAACACACAGTGAAACATCGCAGGGCAGCAGAACTACAATGTACTAACAATAGTATGGCATTGTGATCCATCTGTGTACAGTAAAAAACAGAGGATATTGGCCTAGACAACACACATGTCCACAGACTCAGCCACTCAGTGCTGATTTCAGTGTCTCCATATACATTACAGAAGTGGTTGTGTCACAGTCGTCAGGGAAATATTTGTAGACCAAATCCATCTTGGATTTGTAAGAAGCATGGGCCAACAACAATGTTGGATACAGTCACCATGTGAGGACTGGTGCCGCTGCACACAATTCCCAATCTGTATGCGTCTACGGTCATCTTTGTAGAATGTCATTTGCAGCAAGTCATCATCTAGCTCGTCAGACTGTAGTGTGTGCTGCAAAACAATAATCCCATTTTGTTTGTGCAGATTGTGTCCTGCACAGCAGTAGGAGTATGCAGGAGTCTCAGGATGTCGGAATCACAAAATGCTCATTGTGTAAAATAGGCTGCCAGCATGGGTGAGGATGCTGGGGGAGGCTCAATCTGTGGCTCACCAACACTTTTGACATAGTCATCCTCAAGCCAGAGTATATGGGTACATCTTGTGAGGATGAAAGACATGTGCAGAATGAAGTCTGCTCTGTCCACATTTGGCACTGATACACTGTCCAAAAATCTATGGAATGATGAAGGAGACCTTCAACAAACACATATTACCATCAGTTCCTACTGCAGTATTTAATTGGCACAATCGGAGCCATCATCGACAGATACAAGAGCTACCATTGCAAAACAAGATCAGAGGTACCAAAATGTAGAGAATGCAAACACTTATGGAGCTGTGTGTACTGTTCCAATGTTACATGTGTTTGCTTACAGTGCAATGTGTTTTCCTCAAGACAATCAGAGATATCATCACAATGACTCCATCTCCCTTGGTGTCCCCATACCTCGGACATTCAAAGTCAAAATGCCAGCAATACCCATACATGTGTAGTGTACTGGGAAGTGTGGCAATGTGTTTTGGAGTAGTCTGACCCCATGTGACACAACAACACACATACATGTCTTGAACATTGATGGGGCTGTACCACTCTAAGGAATGGACTGACATACAATCTTCTGGAATCATGACATTGCAAATTTAGCAATCACCACATCCATAACAGGGCAGTTTCCAAGGGCATGAATGACCAATATCTGAGTACAACTACCCACTAAGGGTGAAATCCCACATATGCCAACACACAACTCAGACAAGGTAAGGCTAGGTGGAGCCATCTTTTAGGATGATGTCAATAGGTCTTGCATATGACAGTGCACTCATAGTGGCCATTAAAACAATCAGTCATGAACATCCTGACAACACATTCCACATCTTCATATTTACTCAGGCAACTGTTTTTTGACTACTTATGAAGGACATGGCCCTCTAGGGCCACGCGTGTTATATACAACCACCTGCTATGCCTTCCCAAGAATGAAGAGTCGGTCACACAGTAGGGAATAAAACTTACACTTTATTCTTTGCATATACTCTGCAGAGGAGCCCAGTCACACCAGCACCAGAAGATGTCTGCTGAGGGAGACTGACTCCCCAGCTTTCTACAATACAAGATAAACCCTACTAGGAGACTTCGACCACGCCTCCCATGGAAAGTTACCAGCCAGAGCCAGGCACGAACAAAGGAGGCACAGAAAGATGAGCTAACCCCTGTCAGATGGGTGCACTATCAGTGACCTGAGGCCACTGGCCCGAGTCTCAGCATCTCCTAATGTGGGAGCAGAGCGACATGTATGCAATGGAATGCAAAACAGAATAATTGTCCTGTTAGCAGGTCGAGTTGTAGCCTTGGACCAAAGAAAAAATAATCATGAAGTACAGTGTTCTGCTGAGACAAGCAGGTTAGGAACTAGGCCTAAGGCAAACACAGCCAAAGCAGTTCTAGTCATTGCGAAATAAAAAATGGAATCGCACTAGCTAACGAGGCCTTCATACTGCAGGGATAACTTAGCAGGGTACAGAATGCGAACATCAATGCATGTAGTTTACCCACGCACTGCTAACCTAAGACAGCATGGCAGAGGCATCATGGGAAAGGGAATTTTATATCTAACAGACCCTCCTTTTAGAAGTTGTGGCTAAAAAAAGCCTTAATTGCTATTCGGTAGGGTCTTTATAATTCTAAGTGGGGAGAAAGGGAATGCATGGTCACCCAAATCGCAAAGGGAAACGAGACAGTACAAGTATATCAACATGCATATAATCTTCTGGATGTAAGGCACCCTCATTTTCAGCTGGTCTAGACATATACCTTGGGGTGCCACTGTGTTCTTCAACTGTGTCATAGTCAGACTATATCAAAATACACAAATGTTCATTATTATGGGGCAGGGAAACTATAAAAGGCATATTGACCTAAAATAGATCTGCATAAACGCTCAACAACTCTTCTATGTCCTTCTGAAACATAACCTCCGCACTTGTACTGTATGTATGTCCTTTCCTTAGCAGTTAATGTACCTACGCAGTAATTACAACAAACTGGGAGACAGTGTATACAAGGGTCTATTTGTCGTACCACATATTATAACTGAGGATGGGCAAAATTTGTAGATGAGGCAGCAAATACAGTCGGGATACAAAACAACTTATCATACTAACTATCATGGATGGTCTTGGCCTAATATACATATTCTTTTGTCGGATAAGAATCACTAAATGCATTATTGCAGACTGGAGAACTGAATCGAAGGTATACCAATCTGAGCATCTATATTATCATGTTGTGTCCTCTGATGCTCTCCTGTGTGAGGAGCCAAAGTAATAGGCATGTTCACAAGGGCAACTGGCATTGTATAATCATTGGAATACACAGGATATTTTTCGTCCATGGGGTAGGATATTCCTGCAGTATTATTAACACAATAACAACTATGGATGCAACTAATATTTCTATGTACTAACTTTGCTCTGAACAGGGAGATGCAAAAGAAAAGCTCTTTCCTTGTCAATTGGGGGCAAAACAAATACATGGTGATTGGGAGAAAAATACGACACAAGGGGATTGGTGGCCAGGGAACGAGAGGATGGCAAAACTCTTCTTTCCATTGTCTTTTTCAGAGTGCCATCACTGGTAAGCTCCTATTGTTCATCTAGCGTAGGTGCTATTGAGCACCGGCGGTGGAGCTGTGCGTCCACCTCGGATCCAGATCTCACATTGAAAGGCAAGGTATTTCTCTCTCTGGTATCACAGACCATTTGGCCCGTGCGTTAACCGTCCAAACTATGCACCAAACTCTCTTCTTCTACACTATCGTATGCATCTTAGGCAGGGTACCCGCACCCTATTCTTCATCCATGAAGTCCATCCCTACTAACCCTATTCTACCTTGTACACTGTTCCTCCATCAAGCAGATATTACACCCTACGCAAAAGGGGGTCAAAGGAAGAAGGGGGGTCGGACTCAAGATGGACCAAGGGGCATAGACTCAAACACAGGTGAGCCTACCGACTAGGCTCGATGAGCTGGGACTTAGGCACAAGTAGACAAACAGGCTGGGGCTCCTGAATAGCCCTTCTCCTTTTTTTTAATGGTGGTAGCGCCTCGTCCAGCATGTCTTTGCTTGGTCGTGATCATAGGTGTTCCATAACGAGCAGCCAGGTTGTGCATCCTGTCCGACCCCTCTCTCTCCCAATGACTGAAGGGAGTCCAGGACCAATTAGCGAGTATAAAACAAACTTTTAATGAACTGACAAGGGTAAAACGTTACACAATTTTTTTTCCTCCCAAACCCAAGCAGTAGGGTAAGCCTAAATTCAGTTACTAAACCCTGAAAGAATAATTCGGACATGTTTTGAATCATTGCGTCTGTGCATTCCAATATTATTCATTTAAAGAACCTCAAAAAGGGAACATTTCAACGCAATGGCTCCTTTGTCTTTCTTGTCTTAGCAAGCTTGTGTTCAATAAGTCATAGAGTTCACAGCACTTCTACTTGTGAACTTTTGTTACTGTGCAGGACTGCAGACACTTCTAGAATAATTTTTTTCGAGTAAGAACAACTATATATGACCATGCTCTCATGTTATAGGCATAGCATGAAACTCTAAAACTGTGAATTTAACAGAGATCCTTATTACATGAATAACCAACAAATTAAGCATAAAGTAGTAAGTACATGAATTCTCCAGAAACCTATTCGCCAGCTCTAGTAAGGGCTGTCAGCTCAATTACACAGTCTAACTGATAAGGGGCTTGTGATGCCTCTGAGATCATATGTAGTGTTGCAATAACATGAACAATAATGGTGTTGCCACCTGGGGATTTTAAAGAAAAACCACTGACATATAGCTCCCCTTAAGGATCGAATAAGGGAGCATCAGTCTAGTCTACCCATCCTTTCATCTTCATCCAATTCAGATTCCATCAATTTACAGAAAGGAGGAGCAGTAACATGGCGTGCTTATTTATTTATTTTTTTGATCCTGACAATTTTTTCAAACAGTGTTATTTTAAAGCCAATTAGACGTGTCTCTCTGTCTATTCAAAAGCATATTCACAGCATCCTGTGAAATGAATGGCTAAAGCGAGTCCGACCGATTGTCTCATGGCCGTTTCTAGACAGCTTAGGTAGGCTCATAAAGAGAGAGAAAGTGCACAGCAACAAACTGCCTTGCGTACTTACCACGCGAAACAGCACACAACAATACACATAGTAAGCACATAAGACAAGAAAAACATAAAACGCACAACCGTCTTGTGTACGCACAACACAAAACAGGACACAACAATACATGTACCAAGCACAGAAGACAAAGAAAAACGCAGTGTGTTAGTTTCATGCACCTCATGCATTGTTAATTTGCTTACGCTTAATTTACCCAGGTGCTATTCTCCCACCCACTTTCGACAGTAGGTGACCTAAGTAGGTGTCCTCCTGTTGAAAATACTTACCCCATGTATGGGAAAAAACCTCCCCTGTCAGTGAGTCAGTCAAAAGTAAATATAAGAAATATCTGTTAAAGAAAAACTAGTTTCTTTGTTTGGCAAAGGTAAGTACCTTCGGGCAAAATAGGTACCCTAATCAACACAATGGGAATATGCTCTTTAGACAACCCCTGCTCAACCCCACGGGATCTTGGTGCAAGCAGATAGTGTTATCCCAGAGGCGATGAAGCAAGTGTTCGTAGCAACACTCACAGTAAAACAATAAAACACCATACCAAGACACCATACCAAATGCACATTCTCAGTCTCAACCATACTGATACCATACAGCCTATCCACAATCAGGCAGAGACACACAAAGAAACTGGGCAAGAAATTACCCTAACAGTGCTTGTTGCAAATACAGACTTTAAAACCGTACTTACCAAGAGACATATTAACAAATTCTGGGCCCGATTCACAGAACTAACTTAAGACAAAATCCTAAACTCACTACTTTTGGTATTCACAGAAGTTAGGATTTAGTCTTAAGTTTGTCTTAAGACAAACTTAAGACAGACTTAAGACAAACTTAAGTTTGTCTTAAGTCTGTCTTAAGTTTGTCTTAAGTCTGTCTTAAGTCTGTTTTAAGTCTGTCTTAAGTTTGTCTTAAGACAAACTTAAGACTAAATCCTAACTTCTGTGAATACCAAAAGTAGTAAGTTTAGGATTTTGTCTTAAGTTAATTCTGTGAATCGGCCCCTCTGAGTTCAATCCTTTTGTTTATTGTATTCCTATGAAGGATATACTCGTAAAATGGTACAAAAATAATTCCACATTCCATCCCACCAACAGGACAGCCCTTCAATAGTGAAAAAAGGTGAAATGATATCTTTTCACCACCAGGACACGACACACACACACCAGCACATATCAGGACATATCCCACTCTACACACACACCGCCTTATCCTGGGGGCCTCAACTAGCAGCCTTTTATCTACCAGTCCTAGTAGTCATCTGTGTACTTCACTAGGTGTTTACTAGTAAAACCAATATGTCAATCAGTTAGAACTAAGCACAATATCCATTTGCACAGAAAACACTAGCAATGAGACACTGAGCAGCAGTGGCATAACGCCCACTGCATCAGAACCAGCAAAAACGAAATCCTGCATTGCAGCAAAACCATAAGAGGAAGAGGCAAAAGGTCAGGTAAAACCACATTAAAAGATAACGGGCCTCATGTAGGTAAATAAATTTTACCGGTTCTTAAATACCGAGCCGTACCGAATTGGTAAATTAGAATCGGTAAGTTAAATGTAGGTAAAAATTCGGTAACAGTTACCGATTCGGTAACATTCGGTAAATACGAATCGGAATTCACCGAATCGGTAAATACCGAGGTGATAATTACCGAATCGGAAAATACCGAGGTGGTATCTACCGATTCGGAAAAGACCGAGGTGGTATCCACCGAATCGGAAAATACCGAATCGGTATGTACGGATTCGGTAAATAACAACACATGACTTGACGAAACAGCTAATCCTGTGCAACGACAGCCCACCCAACCAGGAACTGCCCACACCCAGGCAGGTGTACACAATTAGCCGACGTGGCCACACCCAGGCAGGTGTACATAATTAGCCGACCCTGGAGAAGCTTGGAGTGCAGAGGAGAGGCAGGGAGCAGTTGCATGTGCGAGCGGGAAACGAACAGCATGTCCAGCCAGAGAACACAGAAAGACGGACGGGAAAGGAGGAGGAAGCTCAAATTCAGCCCCAAGGAACTCCAGGTGCTGGTGGAGGAGGTGGTGAAGCAGCACCAGAAGCTGTTTGGGAGGCAATCCCTGCAAGTGCCTGAGGCCGAAAAGCGCAACATATGGCTGGCCATCCAGGCGCAGGTCAATGCTGTGGGAGTGACCCACAGGGACATTGAGGTCCTCAAAAAGCGCTGGTATGACCTGAGGATTGTGACCAAGAGGAAGATGGGCGACATCCAGAAGGAGGCCAGCCAGACCGGAGGTGGAACCAACAGGGCACCTGCCCTCACCGAACTGGAGGAGCTGGTGGCGGCCACAATCGAGCAAGAGAGCGTCGTGGGTCTTGGGGACGCCGACAGCTCTGCCAGAGCCGCAACACACCAAGGTAAGACGAAAGCACAGCAATGTAGCCCCCCCTACCCCTATCCCACATCCCCCATTGTGAAACGAGAATCACACTGCAGTCCACACGTGTCAGTGCAGACAGGCAATGCATTCCGGGAGATGTAGTCAGGGCAACACTAACCATGACGTAAATGTCACAGGGCAACAGGGCATGTCACGCACTCGAGGCACAAGGAGACAGAGGACAGATTGGAATGTGAAATGATTTATTGTGACGCTTGCAATGCAGCCCTTCGGGGACACTGAGCCAATGTTGTTTTTCTGTCCACAGATGTGACATCATGCAGTACAGGGCATGCTGCAGGGGAGACGGCACACCTGCCACAAAAATCACCTCTAGCCAGCACGAGTTCAGACCAGGGAGCAGGCCCACTGGCAGCCGCACCACCAACACAGCCAGCCTCGCCGCACACAGAGCCAGCATCACCTCACCGAGAGCCAGCATCACCACAACCACAGCCAGCATCGCCACTCATGTTCGAATCACCGGCCACATCTCCGCTTGCAGGTGTGAGAATGAGGAGGCGTCCAGCAGCCAGGCTACGAGCCTTCGACACCTCGTCAGACGACAGCATGGGCCCAGAAGACCGCACCGGGCACCAGGAAGGGAGCCATCCCACTGTGCCCCACACCTCACAGGCAGCACAGACGGGAGCAAGAGGGCGCCGCAGGTCGCGTGTCCAGAGTCCACCAGCACCCACTGACGGCCATGGTGTCTTCTTGGGGCTCGAGGGCCAAATGTTGAAGCAACAGCGCCTGCAATCAAAGGCAGTTATGTCAGTCCAGAGGCACATGCGGGTGATGAAGACAAGCTTAGTCAACATGGACACAAACATTGGCGGCATGGCTGCGGGCATTCGGGACATGTCCCAGTCAATCCAGCAGTTGTGCAGCAAATTAGATGCTGACATCGAAGCACGGCGCCGGGAACGCCAGAGAAGGGACACTACCAGCAGGGCACTCAACCGTCTGGCAACTGCGACTTCCCTACTTTGCCGGCGCTCTGTGACGATGCAGGAGGGCCTAACACAGTGCTGCAGCGACCTGTCTCGGGGGATGGTGCAGGTGACAAGTGCACTAGGGGTGCTATTGACTAGTCAGGCGTCGACAACTGCTGCTGGGGATGCTGCGGAGCGCATCGACACCAGCAGCAGCATCACACCCCCCGTCCCAGAAGCACGCAGGAGCAGCAGGCGGCTTGGGGTTGGCTCTAGTGAGGATGCACAGGCCGTGCAATCCACCACTGCAGCGCGTATGCGCAAACATTGATGTGGCCCTGCTTAGCCACTTCCCATTGGGTGACGTAACCCTGGACATACTCCTTGTATAGATGGTATATTGCCAGATTGGCCTGTTCATGTGTTCATGGCGTGGTGCCACATTAAACTACGTCATGACTTGTCACAACTCGCTGTGTCCCCTCACTTACTCAGAAATAGTTGCATGTGATCTCTGCCCGTCTCTCTCTCCCATCGATTGCAGTTGGCACTCTAGCTGCGCTGCCCTCTGGCTGGCCTGACTCATCCTCGTTGTCCTCAAAATATGTTAGTTCCACATCTGTACCTTTTTTCGTGGCAAGGTTGTGCAGCATTGCACAAGTGGCAATAATCTTGCAGCAGGTGATGGGTTTGTACTGGCGTGCGCCTCCGCTCTTGTGGAGGCAGCGGAACCTGCTCTTCAGTAGTCCAAACGTGCGCTCCACCACATTGCGTGTTGTTTTGTGTGCCACGTTGTATCGTCTCTCACTCTGGGTTGCTGGGTGTAGGTAGGGAGTGAGGATGAATGAACGGCATGCATATGCACTGTCGCCTGGATGAGTAAGAGGGAACCATCAGTTACATGCCTCTATACACTCTGATTTGCAGGTTTCAAGGGGCGTCACTGTTACTTACCCAGCAGGTATCCCTCTCCGAATTCGCCGGCACTCAGTCGTGTGTAGATCCCACTATTCTGGAAGATGTAAGAGTCGTGGGTGCTCCCAGGAAACTTTGCAACAATATCTGTGATGATGTTCCCTGCATCACAGATCACCTGCACATTGATGGAGTGGGTGGACTTCCTGTTCCTGTAGATGTGCTCTGTATCAGCTGGTGGACAGATTGGGATGTGTGTACCATCAATACAGCCGATGACATGGGGGAACTGTGCCATGTGATAAAAGTCTGTTTTTGTTTTCTGCAGTGCAGCCTGTGTGTTTGGGAAGCTTATGTAGTGGTGCATTCTCTGCATCATGGCATCCAGGAACTTCCTGAAGAAACGGGACAGGCAACTCTGGGATACACCACCCACCGCAGCTATCACCACCTGATAACTGCCGGATGCCAGTAGATGTAGGCTGCAGAGCACCTGCACATGTGGTGGTATGGCGTGCGCCCTTCTTGTTGGCTGGTCCAGGAGTGGGTGCAGGTCCCTTATCAGGTCCATGATGGTTTCGGGGTGTAGCCTGTACCTCTCATGTATCTCTGCATCAGTCAGCTGTAATAGTGTGATGCGCTGTCTGTAGATTTGTTCCTCCCGTCGCCACACCCTCAGTCCTGCTGCCTGTAGACGTAGGCGCCTTGCAATGACGTACATGGCGGCCATGTTGTCCACGCTGTTGCATTTTGGGATTGCTTATGTGCATTGTTGATGGTTACCACCTGCTTTCAATCCGTGTTAATTACCGACTCTTATTTACCGATTTTCCTGGATTTCTTAATTACCGCCTGCTCCTACATGTCATTTTAAATTTTTACCACTTCATATTTACCACTTCATATTTACCGATTCGTTAATTATGTATTCGGTAAACATGAATCGGTATTTTGGAATTCGGTAACTATGAATCGGTATTTACCGCCTCATATTTACCGAAAAGTGGTTTTTGGACTCCTACATCTCACTTGTCTGAATACCGGTCGGTAACGGCATATTTACCGAAAATCGGCCGTTACCGACCGGTATTTCGCTACCTACATGAGGCCCAACATGTTTAATACTATCCAACTGTGCCATCCCTAATATTACCTTGTATTTTAAAACAAACTTTCAGATTTGTCCAGTCTTCCTGCACAGCACTAAAGGCGCAGCAGAGCCTATATCTCTTACCAGCCAATGTTATTCTGAACAAAGACCCATCATCTATTCTATAAGCAATACTGCCAAAGAAGGCTTTGATCAGCGACAATAAAATATTGAGCAGCAGAAGAAGCATAAAAATAGCCAGAGCAGCAGACAACCGGAGGGCCACATTTTTATTTTTAACTGCACACAGGTCAGTCACAAATAGTACACACAAAATTGAAATAGTGGTACTATTACATGGTACCAGCCTTCTCCTCCCCAGCACCTTTTCTCAACCAAATGCAGAATCATACACAACAGGGCTCGTGGAATCTAGAGGAATTGCAGCCCTACATCGTCTGTTGCCCACAAAGTGGGTGGCATGGCCTCAAAACTCGGGGGGAATGGGCAAACACTACTCTCTACTTACATTGATGCCCATCAAAAAGCTCTGCCCATCATTAGACATTCACGTGCTTGAGGGCAGTAAAAATGGGATGCCAGACTTATCACATGCTCACCACAACCACACCCACCAATACACGCATAACACTGTACTATGTTAAATACATAAGATAAAGGAACAATATAGACCAATTGCTTCCCAATATCTACAACCAAGTCTCTTATTGTAAAACAAAACACAATAAAAATGAATCTTTAAACAAACAATCAAATTCCTCCTTTGAGACACAAAACCTGTCCAGTAAAATCTGAATGATGCCTTCACTCCCTCATCTTTCCTCTGACAGCAACAACCAGAACAGCCTGAACGTCACTGCAGGAAAGACAGCATTTGAAAATTGACTTTTCTGATAACAATGCTACAGCTGTCTCCAGCTGGGCCATTTTAAAATGTGCATCTTAATCAGAAATCTGATAATTAACATCATCACATGTGCAGTAATGTGTTCTTTTTACTTTGCAGAACAATTAGTTTCCTGCTAGGCCTGTATCAGAAACAACAAATTAGCAACTTTTCTCAAATGGGCCTATTTCTGCTGCCACCTTCTCTAAAACTGTATTTGTAATTTCTGTTTTTAAAACTCCTACAACTGAGTCTGGACCTTTCACTCTTTTCACAATGGACTTGGTAAATACAGAATTGTTAGTGTTAAAACTCCCATTTTCAAATACAGTAACCTGTTGAAATGCGTTCTCAGTTTCTTTCTGGAAATAATTCACATTTGCTCCGGACAACTAATTTAAATTAATTTTAGTATTTTCCATATGTTGTGGGAGCATCTGGTCTTGAAAGACTCCTGTCAAATGTACCTTTTTCTGAAACGGCATTTGCATTTGCTGAACTGGCACATTTTGTACCTGCATTTCTCTCCAATGCTCAAATCTGCTATAAAGATTGTAAAAAGGGCACTTTTCAGCAGTGCAACATCCATACCTGAATTTGCACAAACCAAAACACCTTTACTTCCATCCTGTGAAACAACACCTTGTAGCTCACTTTCTTTCTCGGCAAACAACTGATTCTGAAAACCTTTCTGTGCAAACCTTCTCTGTACCATCATATCTTTTTCCTCAAACCTTTTCTTCTTCATTCCTTGTTCAGCACTATAGTACCCTTCAGCCTTCAGAATACAATCTATCACCTTTCCTTGAAAACAAACCAATATTTACTGTATGTGCACACTAGCCTGAACAGAGAACATTAAACCAGTTAACAACTGAGTCCCAAAACACAAAACTCATGAACCTATTATTTCAGCTCCTGTGCTATTTTTTTAGTCCGTTCCCAATTAACATCTGTTCCTGTTATTCTGCCTTTCGAACAAAAAAAAACCTGGTTCTGCGGTATGCAGCTCAGCCTGTCTGTGTCTGACGTAGAAGCTACTCCTTGAATGAACCCTCCCTTCACAAGAACACTCTTTTCAGCATCTCTGCTGTCCTGTCTGCTGCTTTCAGTCCTCATGCTTGATGAGCCTCCTCCTTGGGAATGCCTCCCTTATCACACCGAACGTCATGGCAAGCCGGCTACAAACTGAATTCACATGCTATGTCTTTCAACTTTGAAAATCCTTTTTATTCAGCTAAACACTCACAGCCCAAAGAGCTTGAAACACCTTTTTCCAAATTAAATACACATTCCAATGTGGGCAAACACACCCACTTAGCAATCCATGTCTGAAGCTGGAAAGCTCTAAATACAAACCCACAGCTCCCTTTCCAGAACTCCTGCCTCCCCTCTTTTTTCAGAGAGAAAATAGAGAGCACATTCAGCGCTGCTGAATTACGAGCGTGTATTTCACCTCTCCTTACTGCACCTTTAGAATACGTGTCTGTTGAGCACAATGCTCATCCCTTACTTACATTTTTCTCATGATGTACTTTTCCTATGTCAAACCAAATGTACATTCTTGCTAGTATTTCTGATCATATCATATTTCTATTTATGTATTATTATTTATTTATTCTTCCAAATTTAAAGTGTCATCCTTCCAATGGGCATCTGCAGAACACAATGACAACAAGAGACCAAATTAAGCTCTTTCAAGACATTGTCAAGAAGGGACCACACTCATCATTTTGCCTGGCAAAGGAATTTGCAAGTACATTTCCAAAGACGGTCGGTCCTCAAAAGGTGTAAAACAAAAACCCACACAAAACAGCTTGCTGAGGCAAGGCATCCTTACCTCCACATGAAGAGCACAGTTGCTACTCACTCAAACAAGCATTTCACAAGCACCACCACCGACATCGGTCCACACACCTCATAGCACTCAAACACCTCAATCAAACCACAAGTCAGCCAGGAGACTGCATCAAACTACCTGTTTTATCTTCTATAGGCCATACTCTCAAAAAGTCAATCATCGACTGCCTACTCATTTTGACGAACAATTTGTCTTGCAAGAAGTTCCATTGGTGTACATCAAACAAACAGAGCAACACCGGCATCCAAAACACTCCATTTTACTTAGACAGGGCATCTCAATGTGAGATACAGGCACTGTCCCTAACTAACAAATATAACACCACCAGCAGTAGGAAAAGAAAATATTAAACGATAAGAATAAAAAGTTGTCCAAGGAACAAAACACAAGCAATCGGAAAAGCGCTCCCTACAGTCTAGAGACTGTACCAAGTTCAATAAGACAGGCACTAGCCCCAGAACTCTTCAAGCACAGTCCAAATTTCAATTTGGCCTGGCAGATTGTTCACAAACAGTCCCAGACCTTTTGGAGTGCGGGCCAAATTTCCACTTGGCTTGGTGGGCTGTTCTCAAATACTCTGTGTCTTTTCCAAGGGTCCACAAACCCGCCAAGTACAAACCAAGGCGGTATTCACACCATTCCAAGACACAGCCCATCGACTCGTGTCGTTCAAGCAAGGCAGTTCAGAAACTGCACCCAAGACAGTAAAGAGACTGTACCAGACACAACCCACAGGCTCGTGCCAACCAAGAATGGCACAATTTTCCCAAGAACCAAATCACTCTCCTCGTGCAAACAGGTCAAGCAAGTTTTTCTCCACTGCCGACTCTCCAGACCAAATGGTCAGCTCCAAGGTTTCGCATTCAGGACCCAGCTAAGGGCCACTAGCCGAGGATCCATCTAATCGGGAGGGCAGAGCAGCTGCGAGAACCAAGTATGTGAGGGGCCCGATCCTCTCGACCAACCAGATACCACCCCGGCCCCTTCGACCCAATTACAGGTTAGGGGTCCCTTCGCGGGGTCCCTGTTTGGGCACCATCTAAAGGATGTGGCCCTCTAGGGCCACACATGTTATATACAACCACCTGCTATGCCTTCCCAAGAATGAAGAGTCGGTCAAGCAGTAGAGAATGAAACTTACACTTTATTCAATGCATATACTCTGCGGAGGAGCCCAGTCAGGCCAGCACCAGAAGATGTTTGCTGAGGGGCACTGACTCCCCAGCTTTCTATAATACTGGGAGATTTCCCCCTCATGCCTCCCATGGAAAGTTACCGGCCAGAGCTGGGCACGAACAATGGAGGCACAGAAAGATGAGCTAACCCCTGCCAGATGGGTGCAATATCAGTGATCCAATGGCCACTGCTCCGAGTCTCAGCATCTCCAAATTTGGGAGCAGAGCTACATGTACACAATGGAATGTATACATGTCCTGTCCTGTTAGCAGGTCGAGTTGCAGCCTTGGACAGAAGGAAAATAATCACGAAGTACAGTGTTCTGCTGAGGCAAGCAGGTTAGGAAATAGACCCAAGGCAAACACAGCCAAAGCAGTTCTAGTGATTGCGATATACAAAATGGAGTCGCACTAGCTAACGAGGCCTTCATACTGCAGGGATAACAACAGGTTACAGGATGCGAGCATCAATGCATGTAGTTTAGACACACACTGCTAACCTAAAACAGCATGGCAAAGGCATCATGGGAAAGGGAATTTTAAATCTAACACTTACATACACAAAATCTACACATATGTACAAAGCAACATTACCTCATGGCTTGCATGAACTCTACTTGTGCAGATATGACCCCTCTCACATCCACATCAAAGTACATGCTCAACTTTCCAAACTAACATACACACAAGCACGTCATATGCCCCCTCTCGTGCAGCTAGACAGAAAAACATGTCTGCCACGCAAGCTACAGCCTTGTACTCAAACTCTTCCAACCTGATTCTCACAATCTCACACAGGTGCTGCCCTTCTCACATTCACACCTACATGTACAGCACCACTCTTCATCACTATGTACACCACAACTCTCACATATATGACATTCACACAATGTACTGTATTCAGCACCTCCTCAGCAGACATCAAATGTAACATGTCAAAAGGACCACTCTCATCACCAGTTGCACCCTCAGTAATGTCTTCGGCTGCACTCATATCACAACGTGCAGCATCAGCTCCCATTCTGACATACACAGTTTACAAATCACCACATCTCACAACAAGACACATTGCTCAATTGATATGTCCGCAGTCATTCACATATCACCACACACCCACCCTACTCTGCTTAAGTTCTACAGATTGTCATTTCTAAAACACATGCATTCACAGATGCAAAAACAAAATACATCAACTATACCACACCTCACATTTAACCGTTCAGCATACTAAATTACACAACTGGTGTATCATACACTTATCCACTTTGTCACATATGACTAGTTTAACCTTGTTTCACTGTGACCCTGTCACATCCATATATGACTTCCATGCCCAATAACCCCATTGACTTATGCACATTAACAACTAACCTCACACATTGTCAATGCACTGTTCCGGTCATATCTCACAATAGTGCAACAGACTACAGCTCTCATCACCTGCCATAATCCGACCATGTCTAGCTGGATATACCCCTCTCACCTCTACTTATTCCTACAATACCGTGTGCAGTATTAAACCAGTGTAACAAGCTTGCACACTCTGATTCACACCCCCATGTACCACCACTCTCCTACACAAGAACATCCCATGAACTTAACCCATTCCTAAGACTCTCTGACCATATCTAAATTTGTCCTGGCTCCATTTGAAATTGCAGCTTTTGGCTAGGTAGGTAAAGAGTCTGAACTCAGAAGTTTCTTTTCACAATTGCTTTTATTATTCCTTCTTTACATGCCTATATGATGCCAGGATGAATGAGATTGCTTTTGTTGTCTTTTCTTTTCTTTCTCAGACTCTTCAGGTACTCCTTCGTAGGACTGGCTTCCCGATGTTGCCCCTCGGAAAGAAGATGGGACTATGGTAAGTATATCACCCCCTTTTCTTTTCTCTCAGTCAGCGATTATTAGGATCTGGAAATTAGAGGATTGAGCAATTTCCATACCCGACCGCCACCAGTGCTCATTGAAGTCACACAAAGTGATTAAATAAATAAAAATCCTTCTTTAACGGCTCTCTTGCCCCACCAATCTCCCACCCTTCCAGACTCCTCTTTAGTTTGCCTTTAATTCAAGTAAGATAGTAACCGGCCACGCATCTGTGATAGCCACGTCCCTACTGGGGCGTGGCGGGCTGCTGCACGCTTTTGTGTCCTCTTCTCTTCAGCTTCTTGCTCCGGGGGTCACTGCAGCAGATGATCTCCCGCTGGCAGTGCCTCAGCTACCAGGTGCTTTTTGTTCTTCTTCTCATCCTCTCGGTGTCTTAACTCAGGACCTCTTTCGACAGTCAGGTTACGCGGCGGCGTTTCCACTTCTGGGTCTCTTCTTAAAGGGCCCGTGTTCTCTCCACTAGGTTCTGTTGGAGGATCTACGTCATCCGTTCTGGTCCACGACAGGGCGGTCTCGCCTCGGGATTGTAACTCTCATTGGTATCAGCGTGTGGCAGAGGACTCGTAGGCTGCAAGGGAGAAACAAAAGGAGGTATTGGTTCATTTTCCTGGTTTCCTGGTTTCCTCTCCACCAGTTTGGGTTGCTCATTATGTGTTGATGTTCAAAGGAAGCAATACAAATATTTGCATAGGCAGGTGCCCCAGAAAAGCCCATTGATGTACCTGAGAGCTGTGTGTAGTATGTTTCATTCCAATTGAAATAACTGTGGTGTAGACAGTAGTGTAAAAGTTGTAACAGGAAGACCTTGTCCGTTTCAATCTCTTCTAATTGGAGTAGAGCCCACTCTACTGCCTCCATACCTGCTGCATGGGGTATGGAGGTATATAGGGCTACCACATCAATTGTGCATAATAACCAAGATGTTTGTATTTCAGAACGAGTATTTTATAGTTTGGAAAGAAAATCAGTAGTGTCCTTAATGTACGATGTCCAGTTCTGCACACATTTCTGCAAGAAGTAATCCAGGTATCTTCCTATGGGATCAAAAATGGATCCGCAGCCGGACACAATTGGTCTGAATGGTGGATCTTCGAGATTTTTGTGTATCAGACACAAAAATCTGCCTGCCTATGCAAATATTTTTATGGCTTCCTTTGAACATCAACACCTAATGAGCAACCCAAACTGGTGGTCTAAAATTGGATTATATTGTCGCTTTATAGATGATATTTTTCTTATTTGGAAAGACACGAGTGAATCACTGAACCACATGATTCTAACGATGAATTCTTTGGATCCTAGAATTCAGTTCACTTACAAGATTGATAATAACAACATTGAATATCTAGACGTAATCATTACCAAAAATTCTGTTGATGCTAGTCTTGAAACCTGCATTTACTCCAAACCCACGGATCATAATAACGCTTTAGACTACACAAGTTTTCATCCTAGAAGTCTTCTAAAGAATTTACCGTATTCTCAGTTTATACGGATTAAGGGTATATGTTCAAATCCCTCAGCTTGCAAACAAAAAATAGAAGAGTACAGACAGAGATACATTCAAAGAGGATATCCTGATACCATTCTTCAAGAGTGTATACAGGGAGTTACCAACCAACAACGTTGTGATTTGTTTGCCAAACACAAACCAGCAAACACCATTAATATAGCATTTGTATCTAAATATACAACTAGCTCCCCAGCTATTAAAAAAATCATCAACAACAGATGGGAACTACTGGCCAATGAGGCGGGCTTTAAGGATATTTTCAAAGAACCTCCTTTACATGCTTATACAAGCGGCAAAAACCTAAGAGAATAACTGTCTCAAACCCGCTCCGAAATCGCTACTTCCACATCCAAAGGAACACTTAGACTGTTCTCGCTGTAATAACGTAATTCTTGGCAATCACATTACTCATCCTACTACAAGCAAAGCAATCTCATTAAAACATACGAGTGATTGCAATACCAGCAATGTGATATATGGAATAAAATGTCCCTGTGGTAAGATTTACGTTGGAAAAACAGAACGTAAAATTAAGACTAGACTGACAGAACACAAAAGTCGAATAAGAACAAAAAATTTGAACTCGTCACTTGCGGCCCATTGGATTGAGGCACAACATTCAATCTCCCAATTACGTTTTCAAATCATAGAGAAGGTTAAAATCACACCAGGAGTAGATAACAACAATAAACTACTCCAACGTGAGGTTTATTGGATCAAGACTTTGGACACCATGGTTCCGATAGGTATGAATCATAGATTGGACATGTCATGTTTTGCATAGCGCTACAAACACAGAGCACTTAATATACAGTTAATCATTCATGTTGGATTATGTTTTTCCTTTTTTTCATTTTTTCTTTCATTTAGTATTACATGCCATACAGTCAGTTTATTCTAGCATGACTTTACATCCTCACATCTCTAGGCGACACATCGTATTATCAGCAGAGTTTCATGCGTCGACCCTTCGCATCATTTCAGTTATTATATAACATTATCCCTTCATCTAATGGATAGTGTGATTCACGTAAAAATTTAATTAGGTAAAATATGTTATTACTACAATCTGATAAAGAATATTACATTTAGATGTGGTTTGATAAGCTAACATCTTTTTATGTAAACTTTATTAAGAGCATTGTTTTTGAGTTGGAACGCCTAATTTCATATAAATATCGCACATAATTTTATGAACCACTGAGATCCAGTTGGTATATACAACTAGTTGCCTCTTTTAATTTCATTTGTTCAGCATGAGCTTTTCATTATCATGCTCTTCATTATTCCTCTTTAAACCATGTATACAGTTTCATACTGATGGATATATTTCAGTGTATATTCAAATATGGCACCCGCAAGAATGCTCTCGAAACAGTTTTTGTCAGCCCGTTTTTTATGTTTACACTTCGGTCTGACCAGCGAACATCTTTTTATGAAACTTTATTAAGAGCATTGTTTCTGAGTTGGAACACCTAATTTCATATAAATATGTCTCATAATGATGGACATATCTCAGTCTATATTTAAATATGGCGCCCGCAAGAACGCTCTCGAAACACTACTTCTGTTTGTCAGCCCGTTTTCTATGTTCACACTTCGCGCTTTCACCGCGCGATTTAAACGTGAACTCATAGCACCATTCTATTAGCATCACGGAAGTTATTCTGTTTATCGCGATCACATCTACTCCAGGTATGAGGCATTATTTCGTGGTGTTCGGTTTTTTAGAATTAATCGAATGCGTCTTTAACATTTTACGGAATAGGTTTAAACTAAACTCTCACTTATGCAGTCTTTTTGCTCTCCGTTTCCATTTAGATATTTGATGAAATGGGTGCTGTTTAGGTAAGACATTTGACGTTGTATACCTGCTGTTCATACACCTCTAGCAATCGTGTTTTCTTGGTTTCAATATTGCCTTAAAACACGTGGATTTTTCACACTGAATTCTCTTTTGGCTCTGTGTTTCAGATAATAACACTGGCAAATCTTTAATTAGGTAAGCTTTTACAAATCAGGTACTCTCACGGTTTACTATTGCTTCATGATATTAAAACCATTATTATTGTGATCTGGCATTTTAGGATTATCGGGTAGGCGGACACACACTGGCTATCTAAGGTACGATTAATTGATATACATTGAAAACAGTTGAGCTAACACATACTCATTCTCGAGCCTCCGAATGGACACACAAATAATATTATGTTCTATATATTTTTATTTCAGAATTTTCCCCTGAGGAAGGAACTTGCATGTTCCGAAATGCATTGGGCATAGATACGAGCATCCACGAATGTATATTTCTGTAAATGCACAATTTATGTTATGTATGATGTTTAAGCACATGAAAAGGGGAATTTTTGAATAACTATTGATTGCTATGTTCCGTTACCAAATACAAAAGTATGTATTATTCCTCCGTTATGGTTGGAAAACTTTTTTCTTATAAGTAAATAAATGTATACATGAGAACAAATGGATTAACATTGTTGGTTACAAACCAGTGAACAGTGCGCAGCAAACACAAGCCCCCATACTTGTGACTTATAAGCAACACTGGCTCCAGTGGCATCTGCACTCCCAAAACTCCTGTATACTTACTGTCCACTCAGCATACCACACGTAGCACAGCACAATGCAACAGACATCACAGCACCCCTTGTTCAGCTCTGTGTGATCTGGAACAGCATGAAGCATACTGCAAAAGGACACCATGGTCAGCCATGCGCAAATGACAACCTACACACAAATCATATACTCAACTACTAATGATATGTGGCAGTAAATAGGAAAGTCAATTTTGGACTGACAAAACAAAACATCAACATGATGTAGCCAGACCAAAGCAGGATGGCCTGACTCACATATGAATAAGAAACCACTGGACTATTAAGACCACAGAAACCTTGCATAACTGGAATCGAAAGTTAAGTCCTAGGAGGCAACAGGTTTTGAAGACTGTGAGAATACTCCTCACCTTACACTCACCATGGAATCAGGCAAAGTATGAGATGTGTACACATCCATGAAGGGAAATTGCCTACAGGGGCATGCCACCTGTGGCAAGGTAGTCATTGCCACTAGTCTACCAGATCTAAACAATACACAGACATGGGCCAACCACTATCAAGTCACAAACAAGTATTGTACCATCACTTTTGGACATATGTGTGTTCAAAGTCACCAGTATGTAGTCAAACTCCAGATGTAATCAGGTGTATTGATGAGACAGGTGTCTTTCTGCATATCACAAGCATATGTAGCATGCTTCTCCTAAACTGTTGCATTTTGAGACACTTGCTCTATGTTGACATATGAAAGCATGACCTATGTGCAATTGTGATGTAAAAAAGTAAAGGTTTGTGACTACATTTCACACTCATAGCCCAAACTGATGTGGATGATGACACCCAGCAAATGTAGAAACCAAAATCTTGACAACATACTGTCAAAGGGAACATACTCCATGAACCAAATGCAATCCGTGCCATACTAACATTGTATACTTTCTCTACTAATTGTACATGATTTACAGTTAACTAAAAAACTATTTGGGGGACACAGAAATCTGAAATAAAAAAACAGTTAACATGCTTTATTCTGTGTGAATAAGCAGATGAATAACACAAGGCCAATGGCCAGTCCAAATATGTCCATAGGCTTTATGGTCCCACACATCTTTCCCATAGAGTCTTGCCTGCACAAATACTGCAAGGGGTCACCTCCCTTGGGAGGGGCATCTAGGGGGCATGCCAGGCACCAAAGGGACAAAACTAGGGAGGACTTGGTTGGGTTTTGGAAGGAATGGGATCAGGAGGTGTGTGTGGGTCCACTCCAGTGGTTGTGTCATATTGAGGGGGCATTGGGTCCACTGCCGTAGTAGGCTCAGACTGAGGGGAGGGCAGCTGTAGTGGGAGTGCTCGATGGAGGTGGGAGGGGGCTTGGTTTAATCATCTTGGGGATGGTATAATCACGGATTGTATATACAGGGATGGGGAGGGACTTCTTTTTTTTGGTGCGAGGTACAGGGCTTGGGTGGAACAGTCTGGGTTGGTGGAGGGGTTTTGGGTTTAGAAGACCGGTGGGATCTGCGGGGGGGTTCCTTTTCTTCTCCAGGTGTGGCAGATTTAGATGTCTGGGCTGGGGGGTGGGTTGCTTCTTCTTTTTGGTATGGAATGTGGATAGGCCGGTAGGGAAGAGGCCAAGGTCAAAGAGAAAGACGTTTTGGGCATAGGGGAGGAACAGGAGAGTCAAGGGCAGGTGTTGTGGAGGCAGAGGGTTCTGAAGTCTGCGGGGTGTGTGTGGATGCATGTGTGTTGTCTGGTGGTATGTCCCAGGTGGTGAGTCTGTAGGGCTTGGAAGACCGGTGGGATCTGCGGGGGGTTCCCTTTTCTTTTCCAAGGGGGGGCAGATTTAGATGTCTGGGGCGGGTTGCTTCTTCTTTTTTGAATGAGGTGTGAATGGGTCGGCAGGGAAGAGGCCAAGGTCAAAGAGAAAGACTTTCTGGGCAGAGGGGAGGAACAGGAGAGTCAAGTGCAGGTGTTGTGGAGGCAGAGTGTTCTGAAGTATGCAGAGTGTCTGTGGATGCATGTGTGTTGTCTGGTGGTATGTCCCTGCTGGTTAGTGTGCTGTCTGTCTCCTGGTTGTGCGTGGGTGTTTGTTTGCCTTTGTGTCTGTGTGTTTGTGTGCTGCGGGTGGCTTTTGAGGTGTGTGCATGTGTATGTTTTTATGTGCTTGGGTCAGGTAGGGTAGGGTAGTTGGGACAGTAAATATAGAAGAGGTAGGAGTGGGAGGGACTGCTGAAGCTGTGACACTGCTGCAGTCAGTGTGGAGGCCAGTGCCTGATTGGATCTGTGTAGGGCAGACATCTCAGAGTGAATGCCCTCCATGAATGACAACATTTGTGTCAAAAGAGTTGTATGTGCATGAAGGACATTCAGCACTGATGTCTGCCCCACAGAGATCTGCTTTATGATGTCTATCGCCTCCACACTGAGGATAGCAGGGGAGATAGGTGCAGGGTGTGAGGTGCCTGGCCCAAAGGAGACGGCTCCCCTGCCACGGGAGTGGTCACAGACAATGGGATGGGGGCCAGCCGGGAGGATGGACATGGGAGTGGTGGTGGACTCAAATGTTGAGGAATCATTTCTTGTCTCCTCAACCACCACCAGGGAGTCATCACTGGAGCTTGACTGGTCCTCAGATGTTGCTGTTGGAGTTGTAGACCTGTCCTCATTGTGGCTCCCCTCATCCTCCCCACCAGTGGATGCCTCCACATCAGATTAAGCACTGGGCCCAGACTGGCAAACTGCTCCCCCTACTTCTGTGGCACTGTCTCCTCCGGTGGCCGGTAATAATACTGTGAATGAAATTTAAAAGATTCACATAAGTCAAATGTATGTATTTTACACATAGGTGACATCACAAATCCTCACAGTTCAAACATCTACATCATTTGTATTAATGCTATTGTCCTTAAATACATTTACATACATGGAACTTGTCATTCTGCAAGTTAACCATTGCTCCCTCACACATGTGGGTATCTGCAAGATTGGGTGGATCAACTTCAATCGCCCAAACCACAATGTCGACTACTTCACTATGTAGTAGTTGATGTATGGTCTTTTGCACCTGACGGTCTTGTGTCCTGAAATACTATGTCTTATCTCCTGCAAGGGAGTATAGAGCTCACAATGGGAAGAGGATTCACACAATTGAATTGAGACATGGTATACATACTGCAATCCCTTGTCATCAAATTGGGAAAATTTCACTCTAATGTCACAGGCATCCTTGTTCAACTTAAAGCTTGCATACTCTTTGCATGTGTCTTGTCACACAGATAACATTGATTGTGCTATTTTGTCCTGTAACTTAGGTTCTCTACTGTCAGGTCACACATCTGACTCAGATTGAGAAGTCACCAATGTAGTAGGCATAGCTAGGGTGAGAGGCACGTGGCCCACTGTCTTGTGTCATCTCTGCACAGGGTCATGAGGATGAATCAGAATGTTGTGCACATTGTAAACAGTTCACCATTTTCAGATGTGAACAATGGTCAACACACTTCCAAGTCCAATGACTGCATCTTCACAATGCTTCTGGTGGAACACCATGCCAATGGCCCATCTGGGTGCACTGTCTGTACAGGCCATCAGTACAGAAACTCCATACTTCATGAGCCCAGTCAACACTGTGTACCAAACCTGTCCATATGGCAGAGGTCCCCATTTGTCGGGCCCAAGTCGGAATGTCCCTCACTTCCATTACCCGTATTGCACACTTCTGACAGCTTAGATTGCTCTTCTTTCCCATCTCAGTTTGTTGATTAACTTTGAGATGATGCATATTTGACACCTGTCAGGCTGACAGTGATGCATAATGTACATGGTTTATAAAGCCCCAAGTATGTATAGTCAACGGCATTTACACACATGGCAACTGTTGTGAATGTGTATCTAACATCAGACCTCAAATTATCAGCCATGTTTCAACCAGTCACTGTTAGACCTGGCACCATTGACGTGGGTCTCCCTTCCATTTTTCGCTGTTGTCTCCTCTGTTTTTGCTGGTGTTAGATGCTCTGGGCGCTGTGCCACTGCCATTCAGTGCCACAGCGCGAATGCTCGTTGTGTAAATATGACATGTGAATTGGTATATCCATGATTGGCTTATTTGGTTTACCTGTTAGTCCCTAGTAGCGTGGCCTGTGTGTGTCCAGGGCTGGTAAACTAAATGCTGCTGGTGGACCTGCAGCGCTGCTTTGCTCCACCCACAGAAGCAGCTTGTAAAGTGTGTCTCAGACCTGCCACTGCAGAGTCTGTGTGCAGTCCAGAACCGCCATCTTGGCTGTGAAGTGCACCCACTTCCCAGCCCCTGAACCCTCCCTTGGCATCATGTAAGCCACCCCTATGGTAGGGTGCATTGTATGTGTAAGGTAGGACATGCCTTGGTGTGTATGGCTTGTCCTGGTAGTGAATTACACCCCATTTCGATTTTCACTACTGTAAGGCTACCTGTTCTCCATAGGCCAGAATGGGCAGTTTGACTATACATTCTATAGTCCTAACTGACCCAAGGAACATGGTAGAAAAACGAATTTAGTATGCCTGAGCTCAGAATATTAAAATACATCTTTTAGTGAAGTTCATTTTTATATTCTGTGTTTGAAAATACCACTTTTAGAAAGTAGGTATTTCCTTGCCTAAGCCTTCCAGTGTGCTCTGCTGTTATGTGTATTCGCTGTTTGGTTTTGGAGGGACAGGGCAGGCTGAGTCAGACCTGGGTTGAATAGAGAGATCTGCATTGGAGCGTGGGGAGGGGTAGCTCCTTGACCTTAATAGGGCTGTGCCGGGCAAGGTGAATGCTGGCTCCCCCTCCTGCTGTGCGTCTGATGGCAGACCCCCTCTTTCTGAAAGGAAAGATGCAGCCTGGTAAACAGGACTGGGCAGAACTGGTTCTGGCTGGGTTCAGTGACTTGTAGCTTCTGAGAACAAAGACTTTTGGTGTATCAAAATCTGTGCTGAAACCCCTACAATTGGTATTGCTCCTGGATAACAAGAGGACCTCTGTCAGTGTAACTGAAGGAATCTGCAGGAGGTCACTGTCCTTGTGCTTGTGTGCTGTTTCTTGGCTTGGCCTGCAGTAGTTACCATTGGACTTGGAAGAAGAGGGAAAAGGACTTTGAAGGAACTTTTAATGAATCTTTCTAAAGCAATCACCCAAGGGCTAGAAGAGAGCAAGCCTGTTGAAGTCTCAGGCTCATCAGATTTCACCACCAGCCTCATGTCTCCTCCCAGCGAGGATTTCTATCTGCAGGTGAGGCTTCTGTGAGTTCCAGGGCCTCTAGTTCTACTACAGAGAAGAGAGTGCTGAAATCGTTGCTAACGCCCGTTTGCGAGCCAACGCAGCTGAAAGCGCATGCAAAATCATTGCGCTGCTGCCGCTGAGTACTCGCTTCATCGCATCGCATATTTGCGGGCTGCCAAGTACTCGCTAACCAAAGATCATCGCATCGAGATCCTCGCATCACGACATCGCAGGGCGGATCCCGGGCGTCCACCATTTTCATCGCATTGCATCAGGAGCGTCGCTCCCTCGCGGAGCACCATTTATTCGCATTGCAACCTGGTCGTTCATGCCGAAGGATCGTCGCATCGTCTCCTCCCTCGCGGCGAGGAGTCAGCACATTAACGGCCTAGCGTGCAGAAGTTTGTCACATCGTCCCCGCACGCATCATCAGATCGGCACTCATCCTCCCTAGCGGCAAGGATTCAATGCATCGCCGGCTTTGCGTGCAGAAAATCATCGCCACAGCTCCTTTGCGACATTTTGGTTGTTTTGCTACAAAATCCAGGTACATTTTAAGTAAAAGGGTCGCAGAGACCACTGATTTGAACTGAACTCCTCTTTGCACACTTTGAACTATTTTTGCAGCATTTCAAGAGTAATCCTATTTTATAGTATTGTGGCTTTTTACCGTTATTGGTCTTGTGTTAAGTCTATATATAAAGATACTTATTTTTCATAACTACTTGTGCGGTGTCCCTTTGTAGTGTTCTTCACTGTGTTTCTGTGTATGGTCATAAATGCTTCACACACTGCCTCTGAGATAAGCCTAGCTGCTCGTGCTACATTACCACAGGGTTGAGCAGGGATTATCAAAGGGTGTAGCCCTCTTACTCTGACTTAGGAAGAAGGGTCCCTACTTGGACAGTGGACAGCCATTGCCAACTAGAGACCCCCATTTCTAACAGTCACCAACTATGTTTGTCAGTGAATGACATATGTTGTCACTGTTGCAGAGTCAGACACATGGACTCACTCCTTTGAATGGAGAGAATGGAATCTTCCACACAATCATGTGACAGGCCAGTGTGACAGGTGACCAGAGTTAACATACCTGTAATTGGCCCATGGGATACTTTTCATAACACTGAGCAGCACGGCTGGTACCTAATAGTGGCACAATGAGCAAGCAAACCTCACCAATATCTCAATCTTGATGTCACCTGCTGCAGGGATGTATAGCATAGCCTATTCACATTTGTTTGGTCCAATGACAACATGCCTTACATATTTATGGAAACCAAAATGAGAAAAGGTCATACATCAGTCAATGTTCTGGCACATATTGGGCATTTTCATTACTCCAGAATTTACCTTCATTTCCATGTTTCTGTAGTGTGTGGTGATCATATGAGCATGGCACCACGGTCACTTTCCTGAACATAGCTGACTCACATTTCCCAGATGATAGGGACATAACTGGGCATCAGATTATCCACGTGCATATGCATCTTACAAAACTGATCAGTGGGTTTGGCCAACTTACAACATGGAAAAGGGGCAGCAGGCTAAAGTACTGTAACATGCATGTCTAACAAAGCTATGCGACAAGGCACATACTCACTCCCTCCTTTCTTCTGTCTGACTTTCAACTGCCCATCCAGGTCAGGGAAGACCACTGCTAGGATGCGGAGCTTGTGGGGCACCAGTGTTCACTGCCCCCCTCTTGCCAGGATGTGACAGGCTCAGTTGGACTTCAGCAATCCTCTTTGCTCATACGCAAAGGTCCTGCCACCTCTTGCGGCAATGACGAACGCGCCAAAGCTCCAACCCCATGGAGCGCACCTTCTTGGGGATTTTCCTCCAAAACTTGGCCTTCTCATGGGTTTTAACCTGTAAGGATGACATGGTGACAGAACCTTAGTGCCTATGAAACATGTTTCTGAGTCCGACACCTGTGCACACTATTAATGCTCGGTTTGGCAACAACGACTAAGGGCTAAGCATCTGGTATTCTGTACAGTTGTCCTGGGTTCAATGATGACTCCATCCCATGAGAACAGGGATAAGATGTTCACCCCAGAACACACTTTCCTACAGCAGTGTACCTGCCCAGAAGAACATGTATCCACACACTATCAAAGTTACAGATACAATTTTACATGCATGCCAATGAGATTCCTAATGGTAGTATAGCATGGTGTTTGCAAAAGTCCAATGAAAATGCTGTGTGATAATCACTCACCTGCTCCTCTGGTTTGCCATACAGCCGGCTGTACATTGGCAGGAGGGTATCCAACAGGGCCTGGTACTCCTACTCACTGAAAGCTGGGGCCATGTCCACTGTACTTGCCATAGTAGCTCTCAGAGGATGTGGTAACAGCAGCAAAGAGATGGGGAGGTGCAAGAATGATGCAGATAGTGCAGGCAAGTGAAGTCTCAAGGGAACAGACCGACTTATATCTAAACAGCAGAGGCGATCTTAATGCCATGCTGCCAAAGTGACAGGTTCGCGTTGGTTGCATTATCTGAATCAGTCCAATGAATTACATTGCTAGCAAACGACACGCCTACCACGATGCTCAAAAACTCTTCATCGGACTACAAGGGACCTTGATACATTGTTGATCGGAGGTTACTGAGTCGGTTACCATGCGATGACGATAGGAATCGAAACATGCGTTGGTCACCATAACAAGCAACGTCCAATGTCTGTGACCGAATAGGTTCGGATGCAGCTACCTCGTCTTTTGAATACTCACCCACGTCGGTCACCATAACAACCAACATCCAATGTCTGTGTCTAAATTAGTTTGGATGCGGCTACCGCGTCTCTTGAATACTCTCCCGCGGCAGTCACCATAACAACCAACATCCAATGTCTGTGACCTATTCGGTTCGATGTGGCTACTGCGTCTTTTGAGTACTCACCCACATCGGTCACCATAATAACTTTCAGCCATCGTCTGTGAACAATTCGATTCGGGTGGTGTTTCTGCGCCTTTTGAATATTCACCCGGGTCTGTCACCACAATAGCTTTCAGCCAATGGCTGTGGTGATTCGGTTCAGATGCAGCTACCACGTCTTTGGAATGATCGTTCTGCAGGGCAGACACTTCTGTGATTAATGTATATTTTGAGCATTACATAGGTGTGGTTACATTTTTTAAGCTGAAATGGACCTTTATGTGCATAGCTCACACACCCATAAGTAGCTAACCTTGAGGGGCACATGATACACTGAAATTGTGGCTAATACCAACAATTTTGATAAGTTTTCCAATTACCCTTCTAGGCTTGGTCACAGTGCGAATGACTTCATGGGGATGTACTTGTCCATTTTTTTTACATAATCATGGCATTAGGTGAGTCTGTGATCCAGTGTGCAATCAGTGTGATGTCTGAATATAAAGAATGTGAGTGTGCTTCATGGTTCAAGCATTTACATTTGAATGATCAGACCTTGACAATATGCACCCACAAAAATGATGTGTTTGTAGTGTGTTTCACCAGTGTATCTTATTTGTCCCAGACACAAGTGCACAAAAGCATCATATATGCAACTCCAACATACTTAAAGGTTTTTGTATGTATTTGTATGTGTGATGCTGAGCTAACAACATGACAGTGTCCATCCTGGACAGTAGTGTGCCTAATTTCCAGAGTTGGATGCTGTATGTATGGCGTGTCCCCCATATCTTTCAAATCTTGATCCTTAAGTTGGTACATTTCAAGCATGTAATTCTTCTCACACAAATATATCTCAGCTTATTTTATGTTGATTTGTTTAGTATTTGATGCTTGATTAACATGAACGGTGGCGGACAGTAGTGAATTTGTCATGATGGCACTCAAATTGCTGTGTGACCGTACCGTGGTAACAGACCTGGCAAGGGTCATAATGCTGTGATATGTATCTAAGATCAACCATACTAATTTATACTTGTGTTACAAATGTTCCATACTATATTTAGTGCTACTTTTTCTTGATCTGTTTGATTTGAAGCATGTTATCCTGTATATTGATATCTGACAACAATTGTGTTTTCACTCTAGACATAGGTATCGCAGACGACCACCAGTCTACAGGCCCTTCCCAGACCTGCAGACCATGAAGGACCGTGACCAAATTTGTAAATTTCGTTTCACCAGGACAATAATTGAACAGTTGGCAGGTCAGTTGACACAAGATTTGAAGTCTGGTTGCACATACCTGACTGCACTGACCCACAAGGTGAAGGTTATGGATGCCTTACATTTCTTTGCCACTGTTTCCTTCCCGTATACTGTGGCAACATCTGGTGGAATGTCACAGACGATGTTCAGCCATGTTTTGCGTGATGTGTTGGAGGCATTGCTACATCGCCTCGACCAGTACATCAAGTTCCCCACACCAGGATACTTATCTGACATCAAGGGCAAATTCTACACCTTGGGACGTATACACCACAAGCAATTGATGGAACCCATGTTGCCTTGGTAGCTCCACAGGCCAATGAACAGGTTTACTGCAACAGAAAGCACTCCCACTCTGTACATTTCCAGGTGGTGTGTTTGGCGGAAATGTTGATCTCCCACATCTGTGCATGTTTCTCTGGCTCTGCACATGATGCATACATCCTGAGGAACAGCATCGTCCCCCAGTTGATGTCTCAGATGCAACGTGACCATGCCTGGATTGTAAGTAGGTGATGTTTCATGTGTATGTTGTAGTGTGTGTTGATTGCATGCCAGATTGTGCTCTGTTATCAGACAACTGAACATTTTTCTGTGTTCTATATAGGCTGGATACCCCAATCTTCCCTGGTTGCTGACCCCTCTTCGCAACCCAGTCATCCCTGCAGAAGTGCGGTTCAATGAGGCACAGGGTCATACCAGGTGAGTGGTTGAGCGTACATTTGGTCTCCTGAAAAGACATTTGGTCTCCGGTGTCTGGATCGGACAGGAGGAGCACTACAATATGGCTCTTGAAGATGTGCAAGAGTGTCACAGCCACTTGCATGCTCCACAAGCTTGCAATCCGGCAGGAAATGTCACTGATACTGAATGACGGAGACCAGCAGCCACCAACCAGGGAGGATCCCAGCTTGGGACATGATGGCAGTGATGATGAGGATGATGTTGGGGATTTTTGGCAAGAACTTATCCTCAACTTCTTCACCTGACTGTAAGTTTCAAATGAGAGGTGTCAACCCCAAAATGTTTGTTTGTGTGTTGCTTTTGTCCATTGTGTATGTATGCTGCTGAGTATATCTCAATTAAAATGAGGATTGTACTGGTTTTCTAAAACAAATTTTACAGGTGACATGTACAGTGATACACTCAAGACTAGCTTGTGTTCACACTGACATTTGCATGCTTTAGCTGAGACTTGGTTGGCAGTTCGGGCTGGACTGTTCCCATGGGGCATCGGGTCAGAACTGATTTGCATATGGCCAGGCCTGGGATGGGGTGCATGCAAGAATGATGGATTTGACCTAGATCTCTTGACTGGGGGTGAATGTTTTGATTTGTTCTGCATTCCGTCCATCAATTGCATGTCTTTAGCTCAGCTGAGACTGTTAGCAACACTGAGCAACATCATTTTATGTTTCTCCTAACCAGGGTACTTTGCCATGTAGACTGCAGAGTTGTGACCTCACAACACCCATGATACTGTGCTATACTCAAACTGAATATTTGTGGAAATCCCTGGAACGCTCTTCATTCAGAACTGATGGTCATTTATTTTTACTTGTGAGCATTTTGTTACTGTGTGATCTGTTTTGAGTTTGGGTTAAGGTTAAGGTGAAAGGTTGTATCAGTAGTATAAACCTGTGCTCCACATTGAGGTGTGTCTTGTCTGTTTACACACCTACAAAGGTTATTGTGAAACAAAACAAATTCCATGATGATCTGGTTTGTTGGGAATTAATGTTGTTTGTGCTTGTAAACTGTGATACCTTTGCATACACACGGGCTGTGTTATAACCTGGACGTGCCTATCTATCATGATGTGACAGGTTACATTTACTCCCTAGCCAGTATGTACAATTTATGAAGTGATTTATTATACTATGTTGTTGTCACTAACCATCAGGGACAGCATGGTCGCAGGTGTGCTGTTTGAGCTTGCTGGGAAGGTGTGTGGAGGAAAAAGCCTGATGGTAGATGTAGACACTGCAGGCATTCCTCCTACCAGGCAGCCCAACCAGGCCATCATGAAGAGTGATGCCCTGACAATGAGTAAAGTGTACTGGCAAGATGGCTGACACTGGTGACTGCTGTTTGCTTTGCTCACAACTCCCATCAAGGCCACGTGCCCCTTATCCCAGTCCCCAGTGTCAGCCATCTTGCCAGTACTTTTCCAATCACTATCAGGTAAGCATAGTTTCAGGTGGGCCGTTGGGCTGTATGTGAAGAGGAGTATTTGCACAGACTTCAACTTCCATCATGCCCTGTCCGCCACACACCTTCACATCCAGCCCAAACAGCACACCTGGGACTATGCAGTCCCTGAGAGTGAATGGAAATGTACTGGCAAGATGGCTGACACTGGGGCCTGCTGTTTTGCTTTGACCACAACTCCCATCAAGGTCATGCGCTCCTGACTCTAGTCCCCATTGTCAGCCATCTTGCCAGTACTTTTCCACTCACTGTCAGGAAAGCATAGTTTCCAGGTGGGCCTGTTGAGCAGTGTGGGAAGAGGAGTGTTTGCAGTGGCTACAACTCCAATCAGGCCTGTGCCCACACCTACCTTCCCAGCCGTCCCAACCAGCCAACCTGTGACTCAGATTTCCTGAGAGTTTGTGTAACTGTGCTCGCAAGATGGCTGATGCTGGTGACTGTTGTTTGGAGCAGAAGGCCTTGCTATGAGTTTTTAAGTGGTATGTACACAGCTTAAATTTGATAACTTTTAAGTTTCATTGCAGGTATGTTGTTAGTCAATATGGCATACACATCACCTGCTCATTTACTCGAGTTTTTAGAAACTTGGGAAACAGTCATTGGTTTCTCTGTATCCTTGAGTGGGATGTCTATGGATGTGTATTTGTTAACAATATTGGAAAGTTCAGTTAGTACTCACCAGACTCTTGTGATCCTGATATTCCATAGATGCCCTCTGGTGGAAGGATGTCACGCACCTTCTCCACCCAGGAAATGTAGTACACAGGTCGTGCAGGAGGGCCACCGCCAGTCTGCTGGCTCTGTGCATGTTCCCTGGCCATCAGTTTCTTGACCCTCCTTCGCACATCACAGTACTTGCTCCTGATATCATCCATTGTGCACATGCAAGGTGCATTAGCATTCACCTTGTTGACTATCCTGTCCCACATCCTATTTTTCAGGGACAGGGGGGGTCTGTTGTACCTGGTTTCCAAATAACTGTGGCTCTACTCATCTACAAACACTTCCAACTCCTTATCAGTGAAACGTGGTTCCTTCTTTGGGGGCATGGTGAGGGTGAGGGTGAAAATGGAGGTGAGTTTGAAGGTGAGTGTATGTGAATAAGTAAAAGAGTGTGTGTTTGTGGGTCTAGTTTGTCAAAATAAAAATGTGTGCAAATTGTTTTGTGGGTGAAGGGTGAGTGTAAGTGGCAGAGAGCAGTGAGTCTGTGGCTGTTCCCTTTTCCTCTCAGCTGTTCAGTTGGTGCAACAGATCATGGGCATTTGTTTGGACCTTTATATAGGTGGATTGGTGGATGTGGCAAACCTTTTGTGTTTAATTATTTTTTGGCTTTGCCAATGTTTGTTTTGACATGTTGTAAAATTTTCAAGTTGCCTTTTGTGACACAAACCGACACGATCATTAAACGTGTCTGATGCATTGTCATCTGTTCACCGGTTAAACTGAGTCTGATTCATAACCAGAATGCTGCAATGCAAAGTGGAAGGGGCTTGAGGCAAAACTGATTATACCTATCTTTTAGTGGAGTATTTAGTAATGAGATTTGCAAGGTGCTAGGGACCCGAGACTCAATACCCCTAAGCATCCAGAGATACACAGAAATCTCTAAATATCAAAAAACACAGTAGTCCAGCACACTTGACTCTGATTTGAGAAGTAATTAGTAATATTTTTACAGAGGTGATTCTTATTCTATCCTAAACATTCTTTTTGCATAATCAATTCTCATATTTGGGCATAAAAGGCAATTCAGCAGAGGTGTTCTTTTTAGATTCTTTATTGGGGACTTCTTTTTTCAGACATGATTAAAACCGTAGCCAACGCCTTTTGTCCTCGAGGACGTCTTCAGGGCTACAAACAACATACATACATACAAAATTACTTCCCATAAAGATGCCGATTCCGATCCTGTAAAACCCGGGTACGAATGGTTATACGGAGCGTATTCTCCATACGACTCATACCCGGGAAATCCTCCGTAGAAAGTAGCAAGTACGATTCGTACAGAAATACCATTTCTGTACGAATCGTAAAAACTACGTGCGGCGAAAAAATACCCACAATTCCGATCGGGGACATCGCGTACGTGACGTCCGGACGGAGTCAGGCAGCGTTTTACGGACCAGCAAGTACGATCCGTGCCTACGTCACTCCGCACCGCTCATTTTTTACGGCAGCCAAAAACTCCCGGGAAATTGAGGACGAGGCGAAGAAGGAGCACGGGTACGCGACGGACAGCCATGGACCCCATCCTACGTGTCATCCCGGCCCTCCTAGCCTACGACCTGGTACACAGAAACCAACGCAGATGCCGCAGAAGGTCAGAACAACACCCAGGGGGCAAAGGGGGGGCGAGGGGCAGGAAACATAACCCCCACCCAAGTACAAAAATATAAATCCTGTACATAAATTACCTCCAGGGTCTGGTCACTTCGGGGGGCGTGTCCACCAATCCCTACGTACCGCCACAACGGAAGCGGACATGGACGCGTACCCGTCACCACTACAATGGTGGGACGGCCGTACCCACGCCCCCCAGAGCGTGGGTACGGTCCATACCACCATTGTAGTGGTGATGTAGGGGTACCGTGGTACGGACCGTACCCATGCCCCCCAGAGCGTAGGTATGGTTCGTACCACCATTGTAGTGGTGATGTAGGGGTATCGTGGCACGGACCGTACCCACGCCCTCAGAGCGTGGGTACGGTCCATACCACGCGTACCCCTACGTCACCACTTCAATGGTGGTACGGACCGTACCCACGCCCCCAGAGCGTGGGTACGGTCCGTACCACCATTGTAGTGGTGATGTAGGGGTACTGTGGTACGGACCGTACCCATGCCCCCCAGAGCGTGGGTACGGTCCGTACCACCATTGTAGTGGTGATGTAGGGGTACCGTGGTACGGACCGTACCCACGCCCTCAGAGCGTGGGTACGGTCCGTACCACGCGTACCCCTACGTCACCACTACAATGGTTGGACTGTGCCATCATTGTAGTGGTGATGTAGCGGTACCGTGGAACGGACCGTACCCATGCCCTCAGAGCGTGGGTACGGTCCGTCCCACGCGTACCCTTACGTCACCACTACAATGGTGGTGCGGACCGTACCCACGCCCCCCAGAGCGTGGGTACGGTCCGTACCACCATTGTAGTGGTGATGTAGGGGTACGCGTGGTACGGACCATACCCACGCCCCCCAGAGCGTGGGTACGGTCCGTACCACCATTGTAGTGGTGATGTAGGGGTACGTGTGGTACGGACCGTACACACCCTATGAATGCAGGGGTACGGTCCGTCTCACCCGTGCCCCTACGGCACCAGTACATTATGGATACAAGGCATACACACACCACAAATGTTGGCTTACGGCCTGGTGCAGCATATTTGCAGTAAATTGGGGGGGGTGTATGCCCAGGACAGCAGTGTACTGCACCAAGGGGGCGAGTGGGTGGGTGGGTGGCTGCAGAGGACTCCCAGCAGTGGACAGGGACATGTGAGGGGTGGGTGCCTATCACTCCTAGCAGTGGACAGAGACATGGGGGTGGGTGTCCATCACTCCCAGCAGTGGACATAGACATGTGAGGGGTGGGTGCCTATCACTCCCAGCAGTGGACAGAGACATGGGGGTGGGTGCCCATCACTCCCAGCAGTGGACAGAGACATGGGGGTGGGTGCAGATGAATACCAGCAGTGGACAGGGACATGTGAGGGGTGGGGGCCTATCACTCCCAGCAGTGGACATAGACATGTGAGGGGTGGGTGCCTATCACTCCCAGCAGTGGACAGAGACATGGGGGTGGGTGCCTATCACTCCCAGCAGTGGACAGAGACATGGGGGTGGGTGCAGAGGAATACCAGCAGTGGACAGGGACATGTGAGGGGTAGGTGCCTATCACTCCCAGCAGTGGACATAGACATGGGGGTGTGTACATCATTATCAGATGACCCCAACTCCATGGGTGTATGTACGCATCCCGAAATTTGGACTATGTTGATAGTGCCATAACAACACATCAGTGACAGCAGTGTCCCACTCCCATGAGGATGGATGTCTTTCCCCCACTGCATGACACACCACATGTGGGTGTGAGGACAAATGACACGTGCATACCCACCCCTGGCGGATGCAGCACAATACACACACAGAGATCATGCCACAAGACTGTATGGTCATGTCAATGCCTACTAAACTAAGAGAGCCAAAGGGAACACACACTGTCACGCACATCCCAGGACTGATAGGAATGTACAGGTGCTGGGACAGCCACCAAGATGTTGTCTCTCATGGAAGGAATAGGGTGGAGTTCCCACAGATACAATGCCCACAATTGTGAGTCAGGTGCCCAAATACTCTGCAGAACAAGTACCATATGTGTGCTAGGCTGGGATTACACACCAGCATTGTGCGGAAAAGGGACAATTTCTCCATGAAGGCATGGCAACATACTCAATACACAAGTACAGTGACTAGCAAGGATGGCACAGACGATGCTGCCGGAGACATTGATGAGCAGGCATGGCTATAGTTGAAGGGATCCGTCACCAACCAAGGAAATGTAGACACAGGTCAGCACAACATTTGTGCAACAACCCTGCAGGGAAGATGACAGGTGCCACAGAGGAAGGAACACTCCTTGGGACAATGTCTCCAAACACAAATAGCACACACGACCAAAGAATCTTTGCAGAGACCTTGTGATGGCACGCAGATACCATGGCCCACCCCATGAGCAGCAGACTACAACATTTCCCTGAAACCTAACACATTCCCACAACCCCAACTCCTGTAGCATCAGCACCAACATCAATACCTGAAATGCAATAGTGTTCAACTGAAAAAGAAAATGCTTTATTCAGCATGAAAAGAAAAATGAGTAAACAACACTATTCATAAAGGCCAATGGCCAGTCCAGTCCTTGGGGGGACACATGGCCACGTGTCTCCCCTAGCTTGCCTGCACATGAGAACCCTCAGGTTCGTCGACTGGGGGGGGGCATCATGTGGGGAAGGACCAGGCACCGCAGGGACGGGAGGGGTAAGGGTAGGTGTGATGGGTGCAGGGACGGACGACTCCACCACAGGGGGTGGGGCAGCGCCAAAGGTGGATGTTAGCACGGCGCTGCACACCTCTGCAAGGTCGCCCTGCGTCTCCCCTGCACCTGAAGAAACCACAGGCCCCAAGGAGGGGGGGTCAGAGGGATGGGTTGCAGCTCTACTGGAGGAGTGGGTAGACAGGGGTGGGACTCAACTCCCCTACCAGTGGAGGACCTTGCACGTTTGCGGGCTGGTGAGACAGTGGGGCTGAGGCCCAGCACAGCCAAGTAGCTCTCCTTCTCAGATTGTGGGGCAGGGGAGCCGAGGGAAGTGCCATTGGAGGGACTGGTTAGTGAGGCATGCGGACTCGGACTGTGGCTGCGTGTATGCCTGTGTGCCCCAGACCCAGTGGGTGTGCCTTCCTCCCCCTGAGTGTGCGTGACAGGAGGTGTGCACTTGCCCTTCCGTGTTGGTGTGCTGCCTGTGTCTGGTGGGGTGCGTGCTTGGGAATGTCTGGGTTTGCTTGGGACAGGCATGGGAGTGGGTGGTGTGGATGGTGCAGGGGTAGGGGGGGGACGAAGCGCTGCAGGAGACTCACTGCTGCCGTCAGTGAAGAGTCCATGGACCTCAGCAACATCCGTTGGTCAGACATCGCTGATGACATGCCCTCCATGTACGACACAATCTGTGTCAGCAGTCTGGTGTGGCCATGGAGGACCTTCAGCATCGATGTCTGGCCAACCTGCAACTGCCACTGAATGTCCACAGACTCTGCAGTGAGGGCAGCAGGGGGGACAGGGGCAGGGGGTGCGGTGCCTGGCACGAAGGAGACATGTTGTTGCCCTACACGGACAGAAGGGACCGGAGCAACTGGGAGGGCGGTGATGGGAATGGAGGGGGCGGTGACAGATGTAGTGCTGCTGCCAGCTGTTGGAGCAGCCTCCGCCCCTCAGGGAGTTCAGCCTCGGACCCGTCAGCGTCGTAGTCGGTGTTGCTAATAGACAGGTCCTCCGCATGACTCCCCTTGCCCTCTGTGCCACTTGCTTCTGCAGCCACGCCAGCAGTGGTGGCACTGGTGCTGGATCCCTCCTGCAGGTCCGTGCAGGTGTCTCCCTCGGTGTCCTCCGATGATGCTGTGGGCAAGGTGAAGATACAGAAAATAATCAGTCACCTGTATACATCTGACACATGAGTCCAAACAAAATAGGTCACAGTGCATATCAGGAAATGCATCATGAGTAACATCTAGAATACTCTGCACATATGTAAGCCCTGCACTCCCCAGTTGGTTGACCCACCATGCCACTTGGAAACAATGAAAATTAGGACACAACAGCAAATAACCTGATATCAAATTATACTGAGAAGCTAGTGTCTGGGAACAGTTGAGCACAGCAAGACTAGGAAGGCATGCCACCTCTTGTTCACTGTGAATGAAACAGTATTGGTGCACCCAAGGCCAAATAACAGACGCCAATGCTGGAGGTGTCCCCACACTCAGAGACCTGTGAGTACTTTGGAAACCCAAAAGAAATACATTGTGATCCCTTGGGATTCACAACTATTTACACAATCTACATGTTTAGAATGTGTGAATGTGCCACTTTGTGAACAGAACACACATGTGCCTGGATAACAGAAGTCACACAAGGAGGTGCACACAAAACCACATTTACACAGTCATTGTATGAGCTGCCATCCCAATTCAAATAAGCCACTGTTAAGAAGAAATGGGGTATCAGTAAGTACATATACATGGCACCACGGTGGTCTGGATGACTTGACACTCGTAAGTTGGTATCAGCAACAACCCAAATGCAACCACACTGTGGGAACATGTATATGTATAATCTCAAAACAAGTGGTATTCGAACTGTGCCTTTCTTTTAAATGTGCCAGTGTGTCCCCGGAAAGTGTAAAGGTGGTTTATTGTGCACTTCCTTGGGAGACATCTGTCCTGCAGGCACATTATTTTCCTTCACAACAAAACATAAACGTCAAGCATTGCAAAAATTGAGACATGTTGACAAGTGTAGTGAGTGCCAAGGTACAACACTTCTTGACTAACAACTTGAATCATGCCACCTGTCACATGGCCATCTGTACCATGATGACACAGTTGGAAACACATCTGACCCACTGCCTTGCATGTGGTGTGGCACACATGCCCAAATACAGGACAATGCATAAGCTAATGGGCCTGAAATTGTGTCGGAATAAGGAGCACCTGCACTGAGGAGACACCCTCATGGGAACCAAGAATGTCCACACAGATGCCAGCACACAAAGACCAAACTACGTAGCATCTGGACCACACACTGGTGCCAGAAATGGATGAGCAGGAACCATGTAATTTAACTTTTGACATATGCTGCAAGGCACAAACATTAAACCCTGCACAACATGACTGGGTCACTGCACGTTGTCTGTCCAGACAATAATCACACACAGGTCAGACCTGGCAAGGAGACATAAGGTTTTGACATGTAGGCCTTGCCCGCACAAACCACCCATACCTGAGACAATGTGATTGAGACAGATCAAGAAGTTACACCTCTTAATCGGGGTGTAAGAAAATGTGCATCAAGAATTCTTAAAAGTACTCCACATCACCTTGTGAGGCTGCCAACACATATTTGTGACAAACAACCATCAACAGATAGTTGTACATAGACACACAGTCACTGGCCAGTGTGAGTATGCACAAGCCAAATGGGGTCACCCTGTACAGTGGACACATGTAGCACACTTCAGATAAATACAAATGAGGCCAGGGAACAATGCCACAGAGGCCAACCTATGCTGAACACACAGAGAATGGGCACAGTGTTGGATGACACACATGATTATGAGGCAAGGGTGTCTCAGGGGACTGTAGTGGGCACACTGCTCCATGGTCCTGGAATGATCTGACTGTAACATGAGCAACCGTCCCGGCACTATGCATATCTCCCACTCATGCACATCATGTCTGAGGCCACAACATCGGTCATGCATGCTGCAAGTCTGTTAATTTGAAACCTCACACTCCTATGTTGAGACTCAGCATCAGTGCCAACGAATATGAACCCCCAAATGACTGAACAGGACAGGGCACAGGCAAGGTACCAACACATGTCACAGACCACCCCCACACATGATGCATAAAGCAGTGTGCACTTGGATTACCTGGCAGCCTAGATGACCATGTGCAATAGTGATTTCACACAGACCAGGGAACACAGGTCAAGTAGGGGAAGGGAGGAAGAACAGCACCGGTTGCCTTGGGGGAACAGGATATGCACTGCACATCTAAAACCTGGCAGTGTATCCATGCGACTGAGCACTTCCAAAATCTGGTGACACACAACAAACATACATGTACCTACCCCTTCCTTGCTGCTGTCCCTCCTGTAACCGCCTATCCATCTCAGGGAAGACCACCGCCAGGACACGCTTCATCTGGTGTGTCAGGCGTCAGCGCCCGCTGTGGGGGCGTGGTGGTGAGTCCCCCAGCAAGACCCGGGCGATCCTCATGGTCCAGCACCGGATGTCCTGCCAGCGTTTCCTCACTTGGGCTAGGCGCCGACTACGACCATCCACCGATATCACGGCCCTGACGGCCCGCTTCCATATCTTCCCCTTCTCATAGGCAGTTCCCTGTGAGGATGACAAAGTGAGACAACATCACTACACCTGCTCAATGTCACAGAGACACACATTTGAACATCTTTGATATGTTGAACAGGGCATAGGATGTTGCTAACGATTAGCACCCTTGTCATAGGGACATTAGCCTCTGTGGAAGCCCCAATGCACTACATGGCATTGAAATTACACAGGTGGCATGAGGGGTGCGACACACTGCCTGATCATGGCACACACTGTGCATCACAAGCAACACCAGGCTGATGGACAGCACCTCAAAGCAGTCACGTGCCCCAGGCCACTGACGCAACCTCAGCAGAGTACACAGACACACACAGGCACAGATCAATCACCTGCCATTGTCAACAGCGGATACAAACCTCACTCTGCACATGTGCCACTTGCCTGTGGGATGTCACAGGTGTGGGGCCAGCTCAGCAAGTCAGACACACAGCACGGCTTACTTCTCACATCAGATGGGTAGAGCTTTTGCCTCCTCCATGCAGCTGTGGTGCAACAATCCACATAGACACTCACCCACATGACAAGGAATATTCACACACATCAATGTCCAGGGGGCGTACACATCATTTGGACACTCTCACCACATCTCCACTCAACTCCCACACATCTGTGGGTACAGTCACCTGTCACACCGGGGGACTACTGAATCACCTCAGGACTATAGAACAAAAATGGCCCAAAGGATTAGCCAGGCTGAATGTGCCATGCACTATGCAGTGAATGTCACAGTAAGCCCAATGCAAGTGAGGAGTGCACACATGAACTACACCATGCTCTGCATGAGAGACATAAGCCATTCCCACCCCTGGGACCCACTCTAAACAACATTGCATGTCTGTCACACCTGGACAAAATGCCAGAAGTGACAGTCACTAAAAAGGTGCACAGTCAAAGGTAGTGGAGTCAGCACTCACCTGCTCCCCTTGTCTCCCATACAGGCTGGGGTACTGTGGGAGGATGACGTCCAGCAAGGCCTCATTCTCCTCCTGGGTGAATGGCTGGGCCCTCTCCACAGACCTGGACATGGTGCCAGAGGAAGCACAGACAGCAGCAGTGGTGACGACTGAAAGGTTGTGCAGGCAAGTGCCCTCTCATGGGTTCTGCCTGACTTATATCTGCCTTGCTGGGCTCATTCATTTACAGGAGTACAGAGTGATTGGTCAGACTCATTTGCATCCTACTTTTCCTCCAATTCCTTTAAACATACACCAGTGACAGCATTTGCATGGTTCAAAATTTGAGCATCATGTCAAGTCAACAACCACTTTGCAACATTGTATTTAGTGGCCAACCGACTTTTGCAGGCCACCTGATGGAAAAATTTGAACTGGGAACTCGGTATCCATGACAACCAGCATCCATTTAGGCCCTAATACTTGTCCCCGATGTGTCCCCTATGTAATTTTTAAATCCACACACAGTTACGGTGCATTTCACACGTACCCCTACGGCACCAGTTGCACAGTGCGCTTGACGCGTACGTGTACACACTGATATTACACGTACGTGTACTACGGTAGTACACGTACGTGTACGACCAGTGTGTACACACACGGTAGTACACGTATGTGTGCGACCAATGTGTACACCTAGGTACGTACGTACGTGTACTACGATAGTACACGTACGTGTATGACCAGTGTGTACACCTAGGTGTACACATTGGTCGTACACATACGTGTACTACCGTGTGTGTACACATTGGTCATACACGTACGTGTACTACCGTAGTACACGTACGTGTACTATGGTAGTACACATACGTATACAACCAGTTTGTACACCTAGGTACACACTGGTCATACATGTACGTGTACACACTGGTCGTACACATACGTGTACTACCGTGGTACACGTCCGTGTACTACGGTAGTACACGGATGTGTACACACTGGTCATACACGTACGTGTACTACCTTGGTACACGTCCGTGTACTACGGTAGTACACGTACATGTACGACCAGTGTGTACACCTAGGTGTACACATTGGTCGTACACGTACGTGTACGACCAGTTTATACACCTAGGTGTACCCACTGGTATTACACGTACGTGTACTACCGTAGTACACGTATGTGTACACACTGGTCGCACACGTACATGTGTACGGTCCGTACACACACGCGTACTCCTACGCCAACCCCAATACAGTGATACGACCGTACACACGCCCTCAGAGCGGCTTACACTGGTGATTTGAAGGCGCACACGAAAGGAATGGAGGTCTCAGACTCGCACAAGGCTGTACATCAAGTCATTGTCAGTGCAGTCCTTCATGTGCAGGGCCTAGGTGTGTTAGGCAGTGATGTGGCACATGTCTCCTCATGTTTTAGCACAATAGATGTGTGATGACCTGTGTACACATGGCATGTGTGATGGGGCACTATGTGGCACACTTCCCCTTCACACTTTGCACATGTGTGCATGTAGTACAAACGTGTCAAGCACTGCATCACTGGTATGGCACAGTATGCAACACCCGCAACTGTCCCCTGATGCCAGGGACACGGAAAATTACACCTGACATCTAACTACCAGCGTGCCCCGATGTGACTATATCATGTGTGTGTCATGTGTTCCCATGAGCTTGCTGTTGGTGTTCCGTCAACTGCATCTGCTGTTGCTGCATCCAACATGTGTCTGTGTGTAGATGGACATGGCACACATATACGCACACCATGCCACATGTGGATTCACACGTTACGTGTGTCTCGATGGTTCGAACATGATTTTCTGACATGAGGACATATCTGCGTCGTCTCCATGTCTGTGTTTTCGTCTTTTCACGTGTACCCCTTCATCGCAATGTGTGTGATCTGTAAATTTTTCATGACATGTGACCTGTGCGTCTAGCTTGCCGCCAGCTGTCTGTATGAGATAACATCCTTCGAATGCAGATATTTGGATGTATGTCACTCCTGTGATGTGTCTGGCTGTTCACTTACACTGGCCCACAGCTAGTTTCAGGGCATGTAATGTAGAACTTAACAATCAACGGGTGTAGCTGCGTCTTCGTAGGAGTATCACCTGGCTGGCATACGTGTCCTGGATGTATTGCACAGACCAGACTCTGTATTTAGCAGATGTGTAGTAGCAGTTGAGCATGTGCTCAGTTCATTGACATTGATGTTGTTATGTACTCACTCTACGTTATTCCTTCCAAATTTCTGCAGGGCACCGCCTCTCCCCCGACCAATGCCAGACTTGGGTGCCATGAGGGAACGTGACTGCATAAGACGATACCGCTTCTCGCAAGAGTTGATTGAGAACTTGACCGCAAAGCTGGAACCACACCTCCAACCGTGACACAGGTATCCTACTGCGCTGACCCCCAAGATGAAGGTGATGGCAGCCCCACATTTTTTTGCAACCGGTACGTTTCAATTAACCATAGCTGATGTTGGTGGCATGTCACAGACCATGTTCAGCCGTGTCCTGCATGATGTTTTAGAAGCCATGTTGGAGCACCTGGATGAATTCATCCATTTTCACACTCGTGAGCAGTTGACAGGTGTCAAGGGTGAGTTCTATGCCCTGGGAGGGATGCCCCATGTAATTGGGTCCATTGATGGGACACATGTGGCTTTGGTACCACTTCAGGCACAGGAGGTAGCCTTTCGCAACCGTAAACATTTTCACTCTATTAATGCCCTTGTGGTGTGTCTACCTAACATGCTGATTTACCATGTCTGTGCACATTTTCCAGGCTCAGCACACGATGCCTACATCATGAGGCGTAGCAGGGTGCCACAAATTATGCTGCGGCTGCACAACAAACGAGCATGTCTTGTTGGTGAGACCAGAGCCGGAGGATGCAGCATCGGGGAGCCACGCCTCCACGCTGCTAGTTGCGTTCGTGGTCCCTCCCCCTCCCCCTCGCTGGACGCCGCGGCCGATGGCGGGTGCCTGCTCCCTGTTGAGAACGCTTCACAGCAACGCTCTAGGAATTTCGAGATGACGTGAGCGGGAGATTGGCGTTTTCTTTGCTGCTGTCGTCTATGGAGGGCAAAGGGAAAAAAAAACCGGACAATTAAACCGGGGGAAGACGCTGCTTGGCAAGAGTATGAACCAGCTGCTTCTTTGGTCCTGCTCTCCACCACGTTGGAACTCTCGGCTGCCAGAGGCCTGGATGGATTTGTCTTCGGTACAGGCGAGCAGCTGAGCACACCCTGAGCGCGCTCAGGCCCCGTTTCAGACGTAAGGAAAAAATAAAAGGGGGTTGCTGGCTAGAGAGCTGGACTGTACTGGCAGATGAACATTTACACAGGGGTGTGTTTTCAGTTTCCTCGGTCTAGAGATCCTGCCGGGTGGGGGGGAGTCAGCCTCCTTGGCTCATAGAGGAAAATGGTGAGACCTCAGAGGGAGGGTGCTGCAAATTTCAAAGCGGCCAGAACTGAAGCACAAAAAGTGAAGAAAACCCGTCGCGCTCTCACCAAGATTGCACGCCAAGCAGTCCAAAAAAGCGACAGGGGAGCTGTGCCTTCTTCACCGGGCAGTTGCAGTTCGCCTGTCACCTCAGATGAGGATACATCCTTTACCACTTCTGTCGATAGTCAAACCTTGCAACAGGAGACGCAAGGGGCACAATTGAATATTAGCCTGGAAGGGGCTATCCTGCTAGGTCAGAATAACCAAGACCTCTGCACTGGGGGGAACGTGCAAAAGGAGGTGAAAAAATTTCCTTTATTTACCAAAAAACTAATTTTACTACCTCCTCACTCCCCTACACTTCAACAATCTATCGATCCCGGCGTGTCCTCTCCAGCAGCTGGATTGGATCCCAATGGCAGGGGGCAAGACACATCTGGCCTTGAGCACACAAATGTGTCAAAATCAAAAAGTCTTGAACCTTGTTCCATAGGGGGGATTGGGTCAGGTGGACAGGTAGATACTCCAGTGCCGATTAATGACTTACCGGATCAGCCAGATCTCCCAGAATTAGGACGAACTCTGGATAACCCACAGGTTTCTGCCCCGCTATTATTGGATCTTTCTTCCAAATCACAAGAATCATTCTTAACTTTACCATCATCTAGCGTTGATACTTTACCGTTTGCGAAATTTGGCACGGAGAAATCCGAAAATTTTTAAATTGATATCCGAGATATGCTGAATTTAATTTTAGAAGAGATAAGGGAAATGAAAAAGCTTCAGCAAATCGAGATCAATACCCTTAATCAGAGGCTAGATAAAATTGAAGAGGCTATTACCGGCATCCCCTCTAGAGTCTCTGAAGCAGAGGCCAGAATCTCCAACATTGAAGATCAACTGGTGGCGGGGATGGCTGAGTCAAAGGAAGCGGACAAGAAGAAAAGATATCTAGAGAATAAGGTCGAGGAATGGAAAGTCATTCTAGGAGATCCCAGACTCTCCTTTGGGTATAAACGTTTATCAAGCAGCAAGTGTTGCCAGACTACGAAGGAGATCTGTCTATCACTAGGGCACATCGTATTCCAGCCCAACCTTTTCCAAATTCTCCTTATCTGAGAACAATTCTTCTCAACTTTGCTGACTATAGAATTAAAAAGAAGGTGTTGGCAAAAGCTATTAAACAGCGACAATTTCCCATTAACGAGACGCAGAAATGTAGAATCTTTTCTGATATGACAGCTGTTGCAGCTCGAAGAAGAAAAGAGTTCGTTAAGATGTTACATCTCTTTAAAGCTCATGGGGCTCAGGCCTCTATCGTTCAGCAATCGAAATTAAAGGTGCTGGTGAAGGGGAGATTTTTTATGTTTTCGGATATCAAGGAGGCCCAGATTTGTTTAAAGGGGATATCTGGTCCCTCGTGTGAAGTGTGATCCTAGTTCTATTTAAGCTGGTGTTGGTTATCCTTGATAAGAAATGTATTCTAAATTTTTTTTCTTCCCTTTTTTTTTCTTCCATTTTTCTTTCTCTTTTTTCCGTAATGCTTGGTTTGTTCTAATCAGGGGACAGGAGGGGGGGGGGAGAGTTAGGGGGTGTATGACCACGATCGCCCCATGGGGTGTAACAACATGACACCCAGGAACAATTGTGGGAGGTGGGAGATGTGGCCTGCGTGGTGTAGGGGGGGGTTTCCACATTTCCGAGGGAGGGTTTTTTAGGGTGGTGGGTGGTTGGGTGTTAGCAGGAAAAAGCAGGAAAAAGAGCAGTAGTAAGAAGGCCAGGATTGATTTATAGAGCACAGAAGTATGGCAACTGGTAGTTGTAAGATTCTGTCGTTGAACACCAATGGGATATTGAATAAAAAGAAATATGGTGCACTTATAAGATGGGCCGCTTTTTTGGACCCCCACGTTCTCTTTCTTCAGGAAACCCATCTAAAGTCTAATTCCCCCAACTTGTTTATCCCTAAAAAATTCTCAAAGGCTTTTTTTGCCTCTTCAGGGGCAGCAATGAGGGGGGTAGCAATCTATTTCTCTAAAATAATGGATTGGGAGTTTCTCCAAGTACATAGAGACATTTTAGGGAGATGGATCTGGGTAACAACAAAAATTTGGGGTCGGATAATGTCTTACCTCTGGGTCAGAGGTAAGACATTATCGGATATTGGATCCGATAATGTCTTACCTCTGACCCAGATCCACGAAAGGCTGATTAGTTCTCCTGGGCAAATTGTTCTAGGGGGGGGGTTTAACTATATTATGGATATTAGAAAGGATTCCACTAATAAAAACAAAAGACAGTCGAAGCCTAATACCAAAAAAATGATGGTGGCAATTAAGGAACAGTTTGGACTTGTAGACTCTTGGCGGGATCTCCATCAAGAAATGGAATCCTTTACCTTCTACTCCCATCGCTTTTCTTCGGCCTCTCGACTAGATTATCTATTAACATCAAGGTCTATACAGGTGACAAATGCATGGATTAGTAGTAATTCCTTTTCTGACCATGCGCTTGTTGGGGTTTCCTTGCTATTGGGGGGAGAGATAAGGAACGATCAAGGTGGCAAATGGATCGCCTCCTCCTTCAAAATGCAGATTGGATTACTGGATTTAGGGAGTGGATTGTACAATATTTTGAGGTTAACAATAATACCGCCACCCCCTTCGCTGTCTGGGGAGCTTTTAAGGCCGCGGCCCGGGCCCAAATAATAGCTATCATGGCCGGGCAGTCCAAAACCCGGAGGTTGCAAATTGAGAACCTTCAGAATAAGGTGGATTAAGAATATGCCTTAATGCTACAACATTCCCCCAACTCCTTCAATAAAGCTAGCAGGGAACTAAGAGATTTTTTTATCCTTGAGGAAATATGCAATTCCAAAATTTACCAGCAAAAAATGTATGAAGAGAGTCAGTTAATGGGGAAGCTGTTAGCCAATTCTACCAGGAAAAAAATGGAATCCTCCCTAATCACTTCCATCAGGGATCCGGTCACAGAACTAGTTGTATCAGATAGGGATAATGTTTCACGGGTTTTCCTCCATCACTACGGACAGCTCTATTCAACAGAGTATCCGGTTAATGACGAACAAATTCGGAAGTACTTGATGAATGTTGATCTTCCCAGACTCTCAGAGGCCAGAATTAACGAATTAGACGATGAAATAATGGAAGAAGAAATTATATGTGCAATTAACTCTATGGCAGGGGGCAAGGCATGTGGACAGGATGGATTTCCCATCGAATTTTATAAGACTTTTATTAAAGAACTGGTATCTCCCATAAAGAGACTTTTTAATGATATTAGAAAGGGTGGAACTGTATCAACTGAATTTAAGGAGTCTATAATAATATCCTTTGTGAAAAAAGATAAGAACCCATTATATGTCAATTCTTTTAGGCCAATCAGTCTACTTAATTCCGATTACAAGATTTTGATGAAAGTATGGGCTCAGGGCTTCCTTCCTGCTGCTCAAGAAATAATCCATAAGGACCAGACAGGTTTTATAGCAGGTCGAGCTATGGCTACTAACACTCAATTTTTAATTCATGCCTTAGATTTTTTTAATACCAACCAAATTCCTGCCGCAATAATTATGGTTGACGCTGAAAAAGCCTTTGATCTTGTGAACTGGAAAGCATTGTTTTTAACCTTAAGTCGTATTGGTCTTCTACAACAGACTATTAATATGTTAAAGAATATTTGACATAGTGCTAGCGCAAAGGTGGTTATTAATCAGGAACAAATAGGGGAAATTACAATAAAACGGGGAACCAGGCAGTGTTGACCGCTTTCCCCGCTACTTTTTACCTTTTTTATTGAACCCTTGGTTTTAAAAATTCGTAATAATGCTGCTATTTTTTCTCCTATGCCAGGGACGTCAAAAGTTAAGTTGTTCGCTGACGATATCATTCTATATTTAACCCCGACGAAAGAGAACCTAGAGCTAGCCTTTAAAGAGTTTTTTCTTTTTCAACAAATTGGTGGATACAAAATAAATGAAAAAAAGACCGAGATACTGGCTCTTAATATTGATCCCAATGTCTTTCCTAACAATTTGAGGGCCCAGGCTATGAAAACTGACCCGATAAGATATTTGGGTATCTATGTTACTAACCAGTATCAGAAATTATTTGAAGTAAATTATCTTAGAACTAAGCAGAAGATAAAAAGCTCCCTTGAACAATGGTCTGCACTCCCCCTTACTATTATAGGGAGAGTTTCTTTGGTTAAAATGTCCATTCTTCCCATACTGATTTTCTTATTCTTAAATGTCCCTATTCGTCTCTATCAATCTTATTTTAATGAGTTAGATAGATTGTTTAGGGAATTTATTTGGGCAAAAAAGGTTCCTAGAGTAAAATTAGCTACAGTTCAGTTGCCCATAAATCAAGGGGGTCTAGCATTTCCGCAAGTACGGACATATTATCAGGCAGCCTTATTGAATTTAGTGGTGGACCTATTACATTATAAGTGCATCTATGATAGTTTTTTTTTGATAAAATGGTAGTAGAAGGGGGAACGCAAATGCCCACCTTTTTAAAAACAGCTAAATTACCAAAGAAAACCCGCTACAAGTCTCTACGAGAAGTTCAGTGTAGGCTTCAAGCAGTTTTTAAAAAAAATAGCTCCTCAGGCTTTTAATATTTAGGTCTGGGTGAGTGTAACAGCATTGGCCTTCACCTGCAACTAAGACATATTGAGATATGGGGAGAGTGTGGGTTCTCTCAACTTAAATGTTTCATTATCAATAATAAAATAGTATCTTGGCAAGAAATTATGGTTAGGTCAGGTGGTTGTAGAAAGCCCACATTTTTCGAATATATGCGGATAGTTCATTTTATTTCCAGTATCGAGGGCATTTTGAATACTCCACATAATACCATGGCAGAACTTTATGACTCCAAGTTTTTGGGACTTGGGCAATGGTATTCTGTATTGCGGAAGGATGAACAGGCAAAGGGGACAGTCTGCCACATTGAAAAAATAGCCAGGGATACTGGATGTAGATTTACTCCTAAGGAATGGGAAAAAATATGCCTTTTAGGGCACAGATCCCTACACGCCGCTAATTTTAAAAGAATGTCCTTTCTTTCAAAATGGCTCGCTTATTGGACCCCGGCTATGATTCAGAAACGATATCCCGACCATCTTACTAAGTGTTTCCGTTGCCATCAGGAGGAGGAAGGAGGATGGCTACACATTTTCTTTTCCTGTCCGCAATTGGAGCAGTTCTGGGGGAGATTTTTAACGATATGGGAGTAGTTATAGGCATGAGTGTTTTTCCCCAGGCTGAAACTGCATTATTCGGGTATTCAAGGGACGAGGCCAACTTATCTAGCTCTGATAGGGGTTTTTTAGCTATATCGTGTATGGTGGCCCGTTCCTTGATACTTCAAAATTGGAAATCTAAGGAGATTCCAAATCATTTAAATTGGTTTAATAAAATGAAAAGGATTTGGAAATTCGAAGAGGCATATGCCAAGCGAGTAGGCGGCATAAGGAAATATGAGAAAAATTGGAAAAGATTTGAAGAATTACTCCTACTCAAGGATAGGTCGTAGAGTTGTCGCGGGCTTTTTTAATTTTCGAAGAGTACTATATACTTTTTTTAATTTATTTTTATTTTTTTATTATCGGTGTTTAATTTGTCAGCTTAAATCATAAATCACTACTGATCCCCAACTGGATTGGGGCAATGATTTTCTACTTATACAAGTTTTATATGATTTGCAACGTACAATTTTTGGGGTTCAATCATGAAAATGTTGATTTTTTTAAGGTCATTTTTAGTATGCTATTTATTGGCTGCTATTTATATTTGCACTTTATCTTGTTAACCTTATATGCCGTATTTTATGACTGAAATACTGTTTTCTTCTAAGTGAAGTTTTGCTGCTATTATATTTGCACCTTATGTGGTGATAATACTCGTATTTGATGTTAACAGTACTGTATTTTGCCAAAGTGAATTACCGGCTGCTATTGCATTTGCACTTTAATCTAGAACTTAATTTGTGTCTTAAAGATGAATTTTATATCACAGTCGAGACACATGTGATCTCGTAGCCTTATTTTGCATTTGCACTTTATTCATCAGTTTGTTATTATACAACGGAATGGTATGATATAGTATATAAAACACAAGAATATATAACACCCTGCACGTTGTTTAGTAAGTAGTCTTTCGACATACTAATATTAATGGTTTCTCCAAATGTGGTGATCCAAATGTTGTGACTGAAAACGTGTATTTTGGTACCTTCTTGCTCTGCTCAATAAAAAAAATTATATAAAAAAAAAGAGCATGTCTTGTTGGTGGGTATACTCTGTTTGTCCTGTGTTTAGCACTATCTTTGTATCTTACGGCATCTCCTGACCCACTTCTTCACATGATGTTCCCATGTAGGGGACTCTGGCTATCCCAACATGCCATGGCTGATGACGCCTCTCCGCAACCCCAGAACAGCTGCAGATCACCGTTACAACAATGCCCATAGGCAGACCAGGCGAGTGATTGAGAGGACGTTTGGCCTCCTGTAGAGCCGATTCCGGTGCCTCCACAAGACAGGTGGGTCCCTCCCATATGCACCGGTGAAGGTCTGCAAAATCTTCCTTGTGTGCTGCATGCTGCACAACATGGCAGTGGAGAAAGCTGTGCCACTCATCCTGGATCCGGATGAGCAGGAACATCCACCCGTGGAGGATGAAGGGCTTGGTCACGAGGCAAGTGAGGAGGAGGAGGAGGAGGACATCCGGAGTCAGCTCATACGCAACCTCTTCTCATAATGGTGAGTCCCTGAGTCTGAGTGTGCACGCTTGGAGCCTTGTGTGGCATGTGCTGCAATGTGTGTGTCCAGCTGACTGTATGCTAAGTGACTTAGAGGTGTGTTCAGATGTGTCACTCGAGTGATGATGTCATTCCACACATTTTAGCTGGGACACTCAATTTCAAACTAGCATGGTGACACACTTATTTCTGTAGGGTAAATGACCATGCATGCGGATGACAATCTTTTCTCTGACTTCTTGTGTGTCTGTCATCCCCAGGTAGTTGCGCATGCTGTCTGCTCATGTCATCGTTGGCCTTCTGCTATTCCTCATGAGTATTGCAACGTGTGCTGAATCAGCGTTCCATGCACAGACATGGTGAAGAGTCATTTTGGGTAAGGATTGCAGCAAGGGCTTTTGGGTGTGGTAGGTGTTTGGAATGTGTGGGCACTGCTCCTGTGCATGTTGTGTCACTATGCATACATGTCGACTCACCATGGGGCACATGACATGTAGCATGACTCACATGAATTGATAGTCACACTTCGTGACAGTCATCTGTAATGGGATTGTGGATTGTGATGAAGGCATCAATGTGTGTAAAACTTCCCTCTGAAACATACGGGATGCTACGGGTGGACATAGTGTGGGACATCCCCATAAGAGGATCAATGGTAAATTGCAGCCTCTCCGTGTGCAGCAGGGGGTGTTTCGCTCACCCACTTCACTTGTGTGCCAGTTCAATGGATTTACAGCATCTGTGGTGTGAAGGGGGTGTCCAGTGTCCAGTGTAGGTCCCACATGTTCAGCCAAATGACCTGTGAGTCTGTTCATATTGATGCATTTCCATAGGTGTGAGCCTGAGTTATAAAGGTGTTCCTCACCCTCCAAGGTACCTCATCTCAGTCAATGCAGGTCTCTTGCCACTTTGCATGCGGCATCTCTGGCATAGTTGTCAAAGATTGTGCATATGAGTCTATGTGTAGATTAGCAACATGCATGCAGTTCTTTATGGATTTGAATCTCTATTGTGCATGAAGTCCATGGTTGTGTATGTATTTGGGCATGTTGGTCCCCACAACGGGCCGTCAACACCTGCTGAGGGTGTGTCTCCTGTGCGCAGCTCGGCCTTCAGTTTCCTGATCCTGTATCAGTCATCTTTGGTGATTGTGCATCCATTGTCTCTGGATGTGCCATGGAAAACCGGACACTCCTTCCTTTACATACGCCTGTTGCAGTTGTCTTTTCTGACATCCTTGTCTTTGTGTGCAACTTGTGTCATATTTTCCAGGACATGCCGCCTGCTGCTGCGGCCCCTGCAGCAAGGGCCCACAAAGATTCCGGATTCGGCAACACACACGCCTCAAAGATGCTCCTCCCTTCCTCCCTCCACCCATTCATTTGGCTGTCATCAGCTTGTCTGTGCCACTGTTGCGGCCACGCGGTGCCAAAAACTGGACCGTCTGCGCATGCAACGTGCACATTGCACGACCCTCATGTCCTTGCATGACCCACATCACAATACAGTCTGATGTTGCAGCCACACTCCAAGCAATGTCCATCCGAAAATCTACCGCCTGCTCTCAGGCATACCCTAAGCGCACACACAACACCTTTGCATGATGAGTGTGCAACTCCAACTGCCTGCACAGCACTGCCACGCCTTCCAGGCCCTGTCACACCAACCAGGTCATGTCCCTCCTACTCCCCACCGGCTCTGTACCCCAGCAAGGCCATGGGATTGGGACTCAAGGCTTCAGCATGTAGTATGGTGTCGTCATCTGGCACATGGCCCAGGTATCATCTCTCAGTGTGTCAATCTTCAATGTGTCCAGGACCCCACCATCACAGCCAGGTGCTACTCACCCTCACCAAAGATGCAGACATTGTCAGTTCCAATATACAAGGATGCATGAGATCCTTTGATGAATGGCTGAACATCAGCCACCTGAGGCTGGACTTGTACAGGACTGAGGTAATCATCTGAGGATTGTCCCCTTACAGCTGGGTCAACTGCTTGTGTCCCACCCGCAAGAGCCCTGCACAAGCACCCAGTGGCCACGCACACAAGATGGTGTGCATCATATATTGCTCGCTAACATTTGCAATGCTAATCACCAGCATCTGTACCTCAGGCTGCAACACCCTCTGCATTATGCACATATTCCACAGATAGATCCACTCCAAAGAAAGACAGACCATCCCCCAGGTCCACGACAACATCCGTGTCAAATACTGCCCTGCCCTCTACGGAGCAAGTACATCCAAACTCCCGGGAAACTTGTCCACATCCAGGGTGCATCTGCACACCTCAGCTTCAACATCCGGCGCCCCAGCCACATCACCGTCCACCAGAGATAGCTGCAATGGATCACTGTCTGCTGCAGGATGACCTTCAGACTCCCCACCCACACTCAGGAGGCAGTCCACAACCCCGACCCAAAACCAACCTTGTACGTCTGTCATCCGAGACCCCGTTGAGCCATCTCCGTGCATCCAACCTTGCCCTGGCCACCATTCTTCACATCCACCGTACTCCAGCATGCAGGACATAGTTCTCCCACCTGGCCAAACATACCTGGTACTCCCTCCCCGGGAACCTCCACATGAGCCATGAGCTCTACGCCTTAATGATACTCTTCCAAATAGGTCTGTCCGCACAGTATTGCAAGCCCCCCTCAGCAGCTTGAGGCCATCACGGGTGAGTATTGTGCTCCATGTCTGCATTGAATTATACATTGTGACCCATGTGTGTCCTGTACCAGACTCAGATCCCAGGGTATGGATGGCTGGAGTTAGTTCAACACTCAGGCATAGTTTGACATTTACACACACGTATGTTGTGGACTAACGCAAAATGACTGCAACATCTCATGACAAAAAATAGTTTTATTCGCGGTGGGGTGCATGTTTTGGTAGATAAAATAAGGTGCTCTACCGGGTGCATAGAATCCAAAGTTCACAGGGGGAGATGGTATCCTTGGCATTTGAAGTCATCAGAGTCCAGACCACAGTGTTGGTCATCATTGGTCAGACTGTGACCAGCAAGTCCATGTGGCAGAGAATGTCATTGGATGAGGTGCTGCTGTTGCGCCAGAGGGCCAGGTGCTAGGCCAGGTGACCTGGGAGATGTGGATGGTCCGCTGACTCTCACAGTCTTTTCCGTGGACGACCCACCTTCCTCCGGGGACCCTTAGATGCAGGCCTTGACAATGTTTGAGACGCTCCGTCGGACGAATCCACCTCCTCCTCCTCCCTCCCTTTGACTGGTGCTGGTCTGCGCCTTGTGTCACAGGGAGGGTTGCCCATGTTGTCAGCGATCCGACAGAGTGAATGGCTTATGTCCCTTTGCACCACCAGGAGTTCAGCCAGTCTTGCCTCCATCCGACCTTGGTGTTGTTGGTGACTGGCATGTTGCTTGGCCTGCAGGTTCTTCATCTCGTCGAGGGTCCCCATCATCTCTGTGAGGCTCCCCACTACCTGGCTGATGCCCCTGGTGTCACGCCGGTATGTGTCCAGGATGTGGCGTATGTGTGACATACCGGTTCCCTCAGCTGGCTGGTCAGGTTCGCGCCTCCGCCTGCCTCCACTCCCACCACCCCTGCCCACACGAGCCTGGCCTGCCGTTGTGGGCACATCGGGTCTACGGGGCCCCTGAGGGATGGCATTTGCGGGGTTGTCTGCCTCCTCCTGGGTGCCCGGAGAACCTTGTCCCTCCTGGTCAGACTGGCTGTGTTTTTCAGTGCGAGCAGGGCTCCTGGGTGTCTCCTGGGATGTGGCAGGAATGGGGGTGGAGGTTGGCACAGATGTACCTGAAGCAGGTGCTGCAGGGGCTTGGGCACCAGAGGGGCCAGGTTGGTCGGGGACATCCACGGAGTGCTGAGAGTCATCGCTGCCGGTGGGATCATCTTCACGCCGAGCCTGGGACTGTGATTCTTCCCCCCCATTGTTGGGGGAGATCCATGACTTTGCCCTGTGTGTGAGAGAGACAATGTTAATGCTGTTTCATGTGACATATTCAAGTTGGCACAGTTCCTCAAGGTAGTTGGATGTGCCTAGCATTCCTCTCAATGTCCACTTGTGGATGGGTATGTTGCGGGGGTCAGATTGATATGTTCTCCTGAGTGTTTGACCTGTAGAATTTTGGCTAGGATGCTTATTTGGCTATGGATTGATCTTGTTGTGTCACATGTCCATTGTGAGAGTGGGTAAATCCGTTGCCTGCCCCGGGGGTGTGTGCTTGTGTAAGGGGGGGTGTGACTGGGCCTGCTGTTGGGTGTAGTGTGAGTTGGCATTGGGTCTCCCAGGTGATGTGTCTGTCCCCTCATGGTGCATGCTGGCATGACAGTGAGTGTGAGTTCCTGTGCTAGATATCTGAGCTTGTGGAGTTGGTGTTTAAGTGTACAGTGGTCACAGGAGGGCCTTGTGCTGCATACAGCAGTGCCTAGTGTCAGCTACCTTGACAGTACTTTGCCAGTCCCTGTGCATTGTGCATATTGCATGGCTATGTACCTAGGCCATATGGGCTGAGGGCATTGGTGTCTGCTTCTGAGTTGCACAATGTGTTTTGTGAGCTCCACCCTCCCAGCATCCCGGACATCCAGTCTTGGGTTTGTGGTTCATGTAGCCTTGGACATGGCATTGCCTTGCTTTGTGAATGGGGCATGGACACGTTAGTGGCATGAGCATGGTTTTTGAGTGTGGTTGTGTCCGGTGAGGGCTTGGGGGTAGTTACGTGCATTTGGTGTAGTTGTGGTGTGGATGCCATTACCCCCATGTTACGTCAGTTGTTTGTGTACTCACCAGGCTCTGTGACTCCTTCGACTCCGTGTACTCCCACCGGCGGTAGCAGGGCCATCACCTTCTCCTCCCAGGGATGGTAATGTACCGGTCTGCGGGGCAGCCCACCTCCAGTGATGTTACTCTGGGCGTATTCCTCGTTCATTTTCCGCTTGACTGCCCTCCGCAGATCGTACCACCTGGCTTGGCATTCATGCCTGGTCCTTCTGATGGGCGCAACAGCATTCACCCTATCGACGATCCTCTGCCACATGCATGATTTTTCAGCTATGCTGGTCTGTCTGACCAAGGTTCCAAACAGCTGTGGCTCGACTCTGATGACTTCGTTGACAAGGATGTCCAGCTCCTCCCTTGTGAACTTTGGATTCTTGTCTGTGGGCATGGTGTGGGGTGTGGGTGTAGATGGTTGTGGGTGTCTGTGTGTGAATGTGACTGTGTGGGTGTGAATGTGAAGAGGGGGTGTTTGTGAAGGAGGTTGTGTGAAGGTGTGTAAGTTAAGGTGTAGTTAAGGTGTAGTTAAGGTGAGCAAGCCAGCTGCACAGGTGAAACGCGTTCAATGGTGGCCGACAAATTAAGACCTAAAAGAAATATCCACATACGGCATTGTCATCCTTTGCAAGGGAGTTTGGTGATATATATATATATATATATATATATATATATATATGCACCAAATCCTACGAAAGGAGAGTCGACGCCGTGTCGTTCAGCTAATTCTCTTTATTGTCAGCTGGTGATGTTAGACGCGTTTCGCCTGTCCTGCAGGCTTGCTCACTAACATTGCAATAAAGTTTTACCTTCAATTTAACTGAAAAATATGCCGTGTCACGTGAAAACTACAAAGTAATGGAGGGTGAAAACAGACTCGTAGTTTGTATTACATTGAAGGCATTATTTACAAATTGCATAAATTATATATCATTTCATTCCAAATTATTCATCACTTAGTGTGTCGTTACTTTCACAGATATATATACTTGCAAGTGCAATTTATATAGATGTATCTATAATTTGTCTATCTGTTCCTATGATTGTTTTACGTTTGATTACAAACTGGGTGGTTTCAAATTCATTAAACCATAAGAAAACAGACCAAGCTATATATAGTAAGACTCAAATCAGAATTACTACAACTTGTCTTATATCTTTATGCCTGCTTTTGCCTTTTTACCTTTTGGGTCCGGCCCCAGTGGGCTGTAATCGCCTATGGCGACAAAGTAATTAATAATATCTTTAAACAGTCAGGTGACCTATTGTGCCCAACACCCAATCTTAAAGTAACAAAACACACAGTTAATCAAATGCACATGGTTTCAGCCCTAGTGGGCTATTGACCAAAACATACAATGAAAGAAGGGACAGTTGATATAACAGCTACCCACAATGCCTGTTGGTTGATCATTCTTACCCTCCTACTACTGGTGTGAACATGATAAAATCAAAACAGTTAAAAATAGGAACTCGAGGAAAATTACAGATACGTATGGAGATCCTCTTCCATATTTAACCCCATCGGGGTTTTAGTATTCAATTTGATAATATAGCTGAATTCCAGCTTGCGAAGTGTTTTTTGGCGATCACCTCCCCTACTGTTTGTTGGAACAGCATCGATAACAAAATATGACAACCCTTTGACATCACTGTTGTGGTAACTTGCAAAATGGCGAGCAACTGGATAGGTTTTGTCTGCATTCTTAATAGCTCGCAAATGCTGCAACACTCGCTTGTGGACCTGGAGAATTGTACTGCCTACGTACTTCAGCCCGCAGGGGCATTGAAGCACGTAGACAGCAAATTCCGTTTTGCAGGAAAATTGACCTTTGATTTTCTGTTCTTTCTTAGTGAACCCAGGAATATAGCTGGAGGTATTTTTACCAAAGGTACACGCCTTGCACTTAGTGCATTTCAGAAACCCATCTTTTTTCACTAGCCATGATTTGCCTGAGTTAGCCTGAGTTTTGTTAGTTAGCATATTGCTGACTAGAGCTTGCTTAAGAGATCTTGCTCTTCTAAAAGTAATGAGGGGCCTCCGTGGCAAAACTTTCTTTAGAATTGGATCATTATAAATGATGTGCCAATGTTTCTGCAGGATTTGTCTCAGCTCTTTTTGTTGGTTATTGAATGTCATAATCATCCTGCATTGTGAATTATCATTTTTTTGTTCTTATTTTTATTTTTATTTTTGTTTTTGTTATTGTTCTTACTAGGGTTAAAAAGTATTTCTTCCCTAGATTTTAGATTGGCCTTCCTCATTGCTTCCTGAATGCACTCTTGAGAGTATCCTCTCATGGAGAATCTTCTCTCGAGGCATTCCAATTCTGCATCCAAGTCTTGCTTGGTGCTGCAATTTCTCATTGCTCTAAGACATTCCCCATAGGGGATACTCCTGACTAGGTTGGCTGGATGGAAACTTGAAGCGTGAAGTAACGTGTTTCCATCTGTGGGTTTACGGAACAGTTTGGTGTACAACTGCCCTTGATGTATGTAGACTGTTAGATCTAAAAAATTCACTTCTGAACTACTAATGGTGCTGGTAAACTTCAAATTCAATTGATTAATTTGTAGCTTGTTGACAAAATCCTGAGCACTGTTCTCATTTTCTTTCCAAATAATAAAAAGGTTGTCGATAAATCGACTCCACAAAATTATATTTTCTTGTTGTTCTTGGTGAAAAAGGGATTGGATTACCTGCTCCTCCCACCAGCCCATATGCAAATTAGCATAGCTGGGGGCGAAGCAGGTACCCATAGCTGTCCCACATAGTTGATGGTAAAGAACATCATTGAAAAGGAAGAAATTGTTTTCTAAACAACTAGTGATCATGTCTAACAGCATCTGAGTATGCTGCTAAAACTTAACTGGTCTGCCCCCCAGAAAGAATTTGACAGCATTCAGCCCATCCGAATGGCGTATACTGGTGTACAGAGTTGTAACGTCTATAGTCATCAGAAGATAATCTGATTCCCAAGGTATATCATATATCCTTCGTAAAAAATCTCCTGTATCCTGGATAAAGGAAGGAAGCTCACTGACTAGAGGACATAAAAACGAGTCAACAAACTTTGATGTGTGCTCAAATGCACTGTTAATGGCCGAAATGATTGGGCGACCCGGGGGATTTTTAATGTCCTTATGTACTTTAGGGATTAGGTAAAATACTGGGGTAGTTGGATTGGCAATTACTAAATAAGAATATTCATTGCTGATTAGACCCATTCTCCGCCACTCTAGTAATTGCACATTGTACAGATCAAAACTCTTTGTCATCACCTCACGTGGAACTTTAGCATAGTTATCTTTGTTCCCTAGTTGTTTGTGGGCTTCATTAAGGTATTGCTGTTTTCCCCACAGAACTATGTTTCCCCCCTTATCGGCATTTCGTACAATACAATTATCGTTATTAGACAATTTCTCAATCAATCTGTAGTAATCTCTTGTTTGTTTCGTGCATGGCTTTTTCTTTGCATTTATTGATCTACATAGTTCTTTAACTTCATTGACAACCAAATCATTAAAGACATTAAAGTTGCTCGCCATTTTGCAAGTTACCACAACAGTGATGTCAAAGGGCTGTCATATTTTGTTATCGATGCTGTTCCAACAAACAGTAGGGGAGGTGATCGCCAAAAAACACTTCGCAAGCTGGAATCCAGCTATATTATCAAATTGAATACTAAAACCCCGATGGGGTTAAATATGGAAGAGGATCTCCATACGTATCTGTAATTTTCCTCGAGTTCCTATTTTTAACTGTTTTGATTTTATCATGTTCACACCAGTAGTAGGAGGGTAAGAATGATCAACCAACCGGCATTGTGGGTAGCTGTTATATCAACTGTCCCTTCTTTCATTGTATGTTTTGGTCAATAGCCCACTAGGGCTGAAACCATGTGCATTTGATTAACTGTGTGTTTTGTTACTTTAAGATTGGGTGTTGGGCACAATAGGTCACCTGACTGTTTAAAGATATTATTAATTACTTTGTCGCCATAGGCGATTACAGCCCACTGGGGCCGGACCCAAAAGGTAAAAAGGCAAAAGCAGGCATAAAGATATAAGACAAGTTGTAGTAATTCTGATTTGAGTCTTACTATATATAGCTTGGTCTGTTTTCTTATGGTTTAATGAATTTGAAACCACCCAGTTTGTAATCAAACGTAAAACAATCATAGGAACAGATAGACAAATTATAGATACATCTATATAAATTGCACTTGCAAGTATATATATCTGTGAAAGTAACGACACACTAAGTGATGAATAATTTGGAATGAAATGATATATAATTTATGCAATTTGTAAATAATGCCTTCAATGTAATACAAACTACGAGTCTGTTTTCACCCTCCATTACTTTGTAGTTTTCACGTGACACGGCATATTTTTCAGTTAAATTGAAGGTAAAACTTTATTGCAATGTTAGTGAGCAAGCCTGCAGGACAGGCGAAACGCGTCTAACATCACCAGCTGACAATAAAGAGAATTAGCTGAACGACACGGCGTCGACTCTCCTTTCGTAGGATTTGGTGCATATTGGGACCGAGTCTCGGAGGTCCGGAACGCCGACGCGCCCTTCGGTCTGGAGGAGGTGGGATTACCGAGGCACTCGTGGATATATATATATATATATATATATATATATATATATATATATATATATATATATATCTTATATATACACCAAATAACATAATAGCATACAAAAATACCAATTTAATTACAATTAAAAAGTAAACAACATAAAAATCTATCATTTTACTAACTATTTATTATTATTACATTTTTTAAAAATATTATTAATTATAAATATTATATTTTTACATCCACAAATATATAATTTCTATATATACTATTCTCACTACAATTTATACAACAGTAGGAAACATGTTTGATTCAGGAGGGGTAAAATTTACTTCTCCCATTCCACGCAGTGCAACAGTATGGAAAATGTTTAATTGCGGAGGGGTATATTTTGCTATTCCCTCTCCAGTCAGAGCAACAGTAGGGAAAGTGTTGGATTGCGGAGGGGTAACATTTATTATTCCCATTCCAGTGTATCCAACAGTTGGGAAAGTGTTGGATTCTGGATGGGTAAAATGTAGTATTCCCACTCCATGCAGGGCAACAGTAGGGAAAGTATTGGATTGTGGAGAGGTAAAATTTACCATTCACACTCCATGCAGTGCAACAGTAGGGAAAGTGTGAGAAACCTTATACTCCTACAAAACCTACAACCCACACCTAAAATTTAACATAAAAAACTAATACCACAATTAGCATAATTAATTATCAATTACTTAATTAAATGTCATTTATTTCCCACTAAATACCCCTACAAAACTGAATTAACATAAATATTCATGTTAAGCAATTATTGATAATGAAAAATGTATTATTAACCCCTACGATGCTCATGACGAGCTGGACTCGTCATGGCACACAGTGGTCGTGTGCTCATGACGAGTCCAGCTCGTCATGAAACATCGCGTAGGAAATCCCTTTGGTGCGGCACCAGAGGGATTTCCCTTAACCTAAAATAGCCTCAGGAGCTAGGGAAGAGCTTCCCCAGCTCACGAGCCCCCCTCCCCTGGTTTCCCTAAAATGACGATCGGCGCGCACGTCGCGCCAACGTCATTTCAGTGAAACCGAAACTAAAATGAGCCAAGAGCCTCATTTCAGTTTCAGTTTCTACCTGCTCAGGGGGCTATCTAAGTCAGGGATTTTTTTTAGGCAGAATTTTTGTAGGGTGGGGGCTGCCCAAAACAGGCATGCCCATGCCCCCACCCCCTCCCCCACAAACATGACAGCCCTCTTGCCCCCCCGGGGGGCAGATGGGGCATTAGCCCCCAATATGCCCCCTGGGGGGCAAAAAGCCCAGTAGACGCCAGGGATGTTTTGGGCAAATTTTAATTAGGGTGGGGGCATTGGCATGCCTGTTTTGGGCAGCCCCCACCCTAATTAAAATTTGGCCAAAAAACTCTCTGCCGTCTAGTGGACTGGCATTAGCCCCCAATCTTCCCTGCCAGGGGGGCGAAAAGACCTCTAGATGCCTGGGTTTATTTTGGGGCAAATTTGAATTAGAGTGGGGCAGCCCAAAATGGGCATGCCCCAACCCCCTCCCCCACAAAAATTACAGCCTTCCTGCCCCCCGGGGGGCAGTAGCCACCAATCTGCCCCCACGGGGGGCCAAAACTCCACTAGACGCCAGGGATTTTTTGGGGAACATTTTTATTAGGGTGGGGGCATTGGCATGCCCGTTTTTGGCAACCCCCACCCTAATTAAAATATCCTAAAAAAAATCATTAACATCTAGTAGGCTTTCTGCCCCCACTGAGGGGCAGATGGGGGCATTGCCTGTCACGGGTACCTGGGCCTCCCACACAAGTGAGGCACCATTTTTACCAGGAGACCTGGGGGAACGCTGGGTAGTGGGAAATTTGAGTGAGCCCGGTGATGCCACAACTTTCCCACACAAAAATGTGTGAAAAAAGTGATTTTTTCAGCTAAAAATGAGGTTTGTAGGGGATTCTGGGTAAGGAAACATTGGGGGATCCATGCAAGCCATACCTCCCTGGAAGCCCCCTGGTGTCTAGTTTTCAGAAATGTGTGGGTTTGGTAGGTTTCCAAAGATGGCCGCCGAGCACGGGGCCAAAAACCCAGGTGACCCCCCTTGCAAAACCAGGTGGTTTTGAGATAGGCAATTTTGATGTCGCCTCACTACATTTTGGGCCCTTGTCTGTCGCGGGTACTTGGGCCTCCCACACAAGTGAGGCACCATTTTTACCGGGAGACCTGGGGGAATGCTGGGTGGTGGGAAATTTGAGTGAGCCTGGTGATGCCACAACTTTCCCACACAAAAATGTGTGAAAAAAGTGATTTTTGCAGCTAAAATTGAGGTTTGCAGGGGATTCTGGGTGAGGAAACGTTGGGGGATCCATGCAAGCCATACCTCCCTGGAAGCCCCCGGGTGTCTAGTTTTCAGAAATGTGTGAGTTTGGTAGGTTTCCCTAGGTGACGGCAAAGCTAGGGTTCAAAAACTGCAGCTAGGCACTTTGCTAAAAAAGGGTCATTTTTTCTGGTGAAATTGAGGTGTGACCACGTTGCGTTTTGCGCCGTTTCCTGTTGCGGGCACTAGGCCTACCCGCACAAGTGAGGTACCATTGTTTTTGTAAGACTTTGGGGAACGCGGGGTGGGTGGAAAATTGTGGATCCCCGCAGATTCCAGAAATTTCCACCACAGAAATGTGGGGAAAATTTGTTTTTTTTGAAAATGTTTTAGTTTTGCAAGGGATTCTGGGTAACAGACACTGGTGGGAGGCCGTCAAGTCACCCCATCCTGGATTCCCCTGGGTGTCTAGTTTTCAAAAATGTATAGGTTTGCTAGGTTTCCCAAGGTGCCCGCAGAGCTAGGGTTCAAAAACTACAGCTAGGCACTTTGCCAAAAAAGGGTAATTTTTCACTGCGAAATTGAGGTGTGACCACGTTGCGTTTTGTGCCGTTTCCTGTCGCGGGCACTAGGCCGACCCGCACAAGTGAGGTACCATTTCTTGTAAGACTTTGGGGAACGCGGGGTGGGTGGAAAATTGTGGATCCCCGCAGATTCCAGAAATTTCCACCACAGAAATGTGGGGAAAATTTGTTTTTTTTAAAATTTTTTTAGTTTTGCAAGGGATTCTGGGTAACAGACCCTGGTGAGAGGCAGTCAAGTCACCCCATCCTGGATTTCCCTGGGTGTCTAGTTTTCAAAAATGTATAGGTTTACTAGGTTTCCCATGGTGCCCGCAGAGCTAGGGTTCAAAAAACTACAGCTAGGCACTTTGTCAAAAAAGGGTCATTTTTCACTGCGAAATTGAGGTGTGACCATGTTGCGTTTTGCGCCGTTTCCTGTCGCGGGCACTAGGCCGACCCACACAAGTGAGGTACCATTTTTTTTGTAAGACTTTGGGGAACGCGGGGTGGGTGGAAAATTGTAGATCCACACAGATTCCAGAACTTTCCACCACAGAAATGTGGGGAAAATGTGTTTTTAAAAAAAAGTTTTTAGTTTTGCAAGGGATTCTGGGTAACATAACCTGGTGGGAGGCAGTCAAGTCACCCCATCCTGGATTCCCCTGAGTGTCTAGTTTTAAAAAATGTATAGGTTTGCTAGGTTTCCCAAGGTGCCCGCAGAGCTAGGGTTCAAAGACTACGGCTAGGCACTTTGCCAAAAAAGGGTCATTTTTCACTGCAAAATTGAGGTGTGACCACGTTGCGTTTTGTGCCGTTTCCTGTCGCAGGCACTAAGCCGACCCGCACAAGTGAGGTACCATTTTTTTTGTCAGACTTTGGGGAACGCGGGGTGGGTGGAAAATTGTGGATCCACGCGGATTCCAGAACTTTCCACCACAGAAATGTGGGGAAAATGTGTTTTTTTTGATAATTTTTTAGGTTTGCAAGGGATTCTGGGTAACAGACTCTGGTGGGAGGTGGTCATGTCACCCCATCCTGGATTCCCCCGGGTGTCTAATTTTCAAAAATGTATAGGTTTGCTAGGTTTCCCAAGGTGCCCGCAGAGCTAGGGTTCAAAGACTACGGCTAGTCACTTTGCCAAAAAAGAGTCATTTATCACTGCGAAATTGAGGTGTGACCACGTTGCGTTTTGCGCCATTTCCTGTCGCGGGCACTAGGGCGACCCACCCAAGTGAGGTACCATTTTTTTGTAAGACTTGGGGGAACGCGGGGTCGGTGGAAAATTGTGGATCCACGCAGATTCCAGAACTTTCCACCACAGAAATGTGGGGAAAATGTGTTTTTTTGACAATTCTTTAGATTTGCAAGGGATTCTGGGTAACATAACCTGGTGGGAGGCAGTCAAGTCATCCCATCCTGGATTCCCCTGAGTGTCTAGTTTTCAAAAATTTATAGGGTTGCTAGGTTTCCCAAGGTGCCCGCAGAGCTAGGGTTCAAAGACTACGGCTAGTCACTTTGCCAAAAAAGGGTAATTTTTCACTGCAAAATTGAGATGTGACCACGTTGCGTTTTGTGCCATTTTCTGTTGCGGGCACTAAGCCGACCCGCACAAGTGAGGTACCATTTTTTTTGTAAGACCTTGGGGAACGCGGGGTGGGTGGAAAATTGTGGATCCACGCAGATTCCAGAACTTTCCACCACAGAAATGTGGGGAAAATGTGTTTTTTTTGGACAATTCTTTAGGTTTGCAAGGGATTCTGGGTAACAGACCCTGGTGGGAGGCAGTCAAGTCTCCCCATCCTGGATTCCCCTGGGTGTCTACTTTTCAAAAATGTATAGGTTTGCTAGGTTTTCCATGGTGCCCGCAGAGCTAGGGTTCAAAAACTACAGCTAGGCACTTTGCCAAAAAAGGGTCATTTTTCACTGCGAAATTGAGGTGTGACTGGTGCAGTTCAGAACACAAAATCTCCTCCTGCTTCCACGGACGGAATGATTCCACAGTCACACGCACATACACACATCACACGCTGGTGGGGCCCATAACACCAACATTCATTCCCATCAATCTATCCGTGCCTACAGGGGAGATTGGGTTTCAAATTCCCCTTCCGAACTACAGCTTTATTTCCCTTGGATGGAGGAGACCACATTTATTTATTTATCCTGACAATTCCTCCATCCGGAGGCCAACTGGATCATTTAGTTGTACTAGTGACTTTGATGATAAACACTTCAATTCTTATGCTAATAAAATACACATTTCAAGAAATAACCACCCGACACAGTTCTTCAAATAATCAATTTCTTTATCTAATTAAATTGCAAGTCAAAATCCTAACAAGTGCAATAGAATCTTGAGTCATAATTACCTATTCTGGCTAATTGTCGTTCTCTAAGTCAGAATCAGGTCCTCAGGAAATCATCAAAGAGTCTAGCGTCCCGTCCTCTGCTGTCAGCGTCGTGAATAGCATCGATCAGGGTGCGTCTCAAGATCGTAGGGTGGTATCCTAATTTCCCTCTCTGGACTACTAATATTTATACTGAAATTTTACATATAAAGGAAACATTTCATAATTTCTAGTCATTTCATTGGCTGAATTCAGCCCCGTCCCAAGATTTTAAGCAACAATTTAAATGTTCACATACGGATGATGTATTAAACTAGGCGTATGGGAAAATCGTTCCCAGGTCAGGAAAGTATCAGTCTATTGTGGAAAAGGTGGCTTTTGGTTCCCAAATGGCAACATTTCTTCCATGTTCAGGGACATTGGCATCTCGCCCAGAGTAGTCTTCATGGACCTGTTTCAGGGGTTCAAGGAGAGGTTGCTACGTAGTCAGTGCAGACGCCTTCCTCTGCTGTCAACTGCATGAAGTCATGTACTTTAGCATGGATTCAGTTGACGGCCATCTTTTAGCAGCCCAACATAGTCAACTTAAGGTAAAGAAACACAAAACGTAATTAATACATGGAAATGAATAAAACAATGTTATTCCCTTGCTAATACCCTTATGTGTATGCATTTATCTAGCCATATGGGACAATTAAAGCCGTTAATGCGGGTTTATTTAAGCACAAATCACATAAACATTGCTTAAACTACACATATAATTTTTAGTATGCGTACAATCTTAGTTCACCTAATATTTTAGCCATGCAAATACATTCCCACGTATGTACTCTTGATTAATGAGGTTGATTAGTTCGTCACAGCACACTGTTTAATCATTAAAATTTATCGTTTAGTCTTTTTAATATAAACATATATAAATGGATTGGGTATACCAAAATATTTTATTTTACCCGCTCCAGCAATCCCCCCTTTGGTGATTTTATCACCACCAAACAACCCACAAATTTCAATTTGGTTTCCCCTTTTGCAGAAATTTGAAATGTCTTTTTGCTTAATTAAAATTCTGTTTCTCTTTCATCTTCTCTCTGGGTTCTATCATACATGCTCTCCTTCCACTCTTCCATTTCTATTTCATTGAGATCTTTTTCTGGTTTCTTTTCTCTCTTTTTGTAAATTTCTCTTTTAACCTTCTTTTTATTTCTTCTATATCTACAACACATACATCCTAATCTAAGTAATAATAATACAAAAATCACACAGGTTAATGGAAATAATATTTTCCCTATTATAGTACTACCTAATTTACCTAAGAAAGCTTTTATAGCAGCCATCTTATTACTAATTCTAGTCCAGATACTTTCAACCTCCAGTGGTTTTATATTTCATCATGCAATTCTGTAATATTTTTGATATAGACTTTTAGATCTCTGCTTTTGTCAGGAATGTAAGTGCAACAATGTTGAACTTTCAGCATTCCACAGACTCCACCCTCTTTTGCCACTAAATATCAAGGGCAAGTCGATTTTGCATGATCATAGCACGCATGGCAACCAATTCAGTGTTTACCAATAGAAATCCTCCAGCTGTGCTTGTTGACAAACGATCCACTATGGTGGACAGCTTCCGAATATTATTTGCATTCAAAGATATTCCCACTGCTGGTATCAAGGCTCCAAAAATATCACCTACAATTTCTAACCAAGTTTCTCTTCTGCTACGCATTAGTAGGTTATTTGGTCCACTATTTTCTACTCTATCCATGTGAAAGATCTTTGGAAAGACCAGGCCTCCATAACATGTGCCATACCAATGGTCAGGCAACCTGTAATAAGCCTTGTTCCCACAAATATAATACAATCCACGGAAAACTGGGTCTTCTCCACCTCTGAATCCCTATCCAGATGCAATGAAGTATGTATCATGACACTCACTTGTCCCTATATATATGTAATCATACTGGGATCTTTCTCTCATGATGCATAATTTGCCTTTCTGTGGTGAATCTATAGCTATTGTTGGTCTAACATCACCTTGTGCTTCCTTGTTCCCATCTATTGCCCAAATGTTTTCCCCTTCTTTATGTCCTTCTGCATTCTTGTGTATTTTCAATCTTCTCTCCTCAACCATATCCAAGAATGTTTTCTCTTCTGGTTTCAAACTGCAAGTTCAATTGTTCTTAAAAATATATTCTAGGGTTAGTTCCTTAGTTTCTATAAAAAATTCTCCTAATGTATTAGCATCTTTAGCTGGATTTAATTCTTTATTCATGGGCAATCGTCCAAGAATATTATCTATGTTAGACAAATTATATTCAAATTTTCCTACTTGATAAAATATACTAGTCAAGACGCCACATGTTATTCCATAAGTTGCTGGGAGGTGATGATAAGTCACCCCTTCTGAAACAGATGCAGGTAATTGCATGCAGACGTAGCAATACCTTACTTCCATTGTTTTAACATATCCATACAACAGTTTTGAAAACACATTACTAGAGAAATCATTCATTGACCTATCTTGATGCACGTGCTCTGTGCGTGTTCTAACCGGTATTACTTTTTGTGAGTTTTTCACTATATTAGTCATATTCTCAGTATGTCCTGCTAATGTATCTAGAGTTACTTTGAAAGAGATCAAAAGAGCGAGTACGCTCCAAAGAAGCATTAATAGTCCTGTACAACAGCAACATGTCTTGCACCATCTTCTCATGAAGGTACATCTACTCTTGTTATCATCTATGTTAGCCATCTTGTTAGATCTAACCGTGTCTTTAGCCTCTTCTACTCCGCCTCCTTTAGCTTTTTAAAGCTAAACTTATCAGGTTGTCCAAATATTGCAATTTTCTTATTCAATCCTATGTATTCCTACAAGGATCGCCTAAATTACTCAGCTTGGCCTTTCGTCGTTTTTCACTTCTTTCTCGTCATGCACATGCAGGATTTCCTGATCTTCCGCTTCTTCTCCGATGTCGGATAAGATAACTCTCAGGATTTCCCCAGTCTCTTCTTCTTTTATCAGTTTCAGCCAAGTCTCCTCTGGATTTCCTTGACTATCTGCCTCTTCTCCTTGTTCAGGCAGTGCCACGTACGTCCATTCAGGTGACTTATATTTCTGATTTGGCTTCCTTGCTCGTTTGTTTGCTTCTGACACTTCTGTTTCTCCCTCTTTCTCTGGATGCTGACTAGTTACTTCATTCACTTGTTCAGCCTCTGAGGGTTTAGCTCGTGTCAATCTGTATCTTAATTTCTTAATTTTATTTGGCCAATTATCTCCTTTGGCGTTCCTTCTTGTTTTGCTGTCTTTGCCGTTTCTCTCCTCGATCCAAGTTCTCTTTCTCAGAACCCGACCTTCTGGTATCTCTGTTTCGCTGTCCTCAGATTCTGTTTCATTTGATTCTTCCTTTTCAGAAGTCTCCTTTTCCACCTCTTTGGTTGGCCCTACTTCTGTCCCTCCTCGGGTCTCCGGCACGCAATCTTCTTGCTGACTTATTGTCCCTTCACCTGTCTGGATGTTGCAGTTCCCTACACCTCCTCGGGGATTTTCCGCAATCTGTTCCTCTCTTTCTACAACTGTCCCTTCCTCTACTTCTTCCAGTATTTTCTCAGGTGGAATTTCTTCTACTCTACTTCTGACTGAATGTTCTTTTCTTTTTTCTGTGTTCACCACTTGCGTTTTGCTCATCTCCAGAATCTGAAGTGTCTGAAATCTGCAATCTTTTCCTCAGAATTTCCTCTCTGGGGGTCTGAACTAGTCTTGGCTCATTTTCCCCCCTTTCAGGGTTTTCTTTTGTTTTTGCGTTTTCACTGCTTGACTCATCACTTGATTCTGATTCGTCAAAGTATTCTTTTCCAATGCCGTCTGCTGGATTTGGAACTCTCAGAGTGTGGCTAGCATGTATCCAGTTCTTCAGTCCTGCACAGTTCACAGCAGTTGTTGTAGTCAGGATGACCTGTCTTGGCCTTCCCAACCTTGGAACCAGGCAGTTTCTTCTTCTGTGTAGTTTTATCCTTACCCAGTCCCCTGGGCTCAAATCATGGTCTGGTTTCCTTTCAAGGGTGGTGGCATCTGCTCCAACCTGGTGAAACACAGAATGAACTGCGTCAGCCAGGCCTTTACAGTAATCCAAAATCATGTCATCAGTTATAGTCATCAGCTTGTTGACTAGCACAAACACATGTCTCATGGCACGGCCCATGATGATCTCGTGTGGACTCAAACCTGTGGTTCTATCGGCAGTAGACCTAATGGTCATCAAAACCAAAGGCAAGACATCAGGCCATTTCAACCCTGTGGCCAAACACATTTTTCCAATTCTATTTTTGATGGTACCATTCATTTGCTCGACCACACCAGAAGCCTCTGTTCGGTAGGCACAATGCAGTTTCTGTTGTACACCCAATGCTTCACAAATCAGTTTCATGATCTCATTGTAGAAATGTCCTCCTCTGTCTGATTCAATGGTTATCGGGAACCCGTACCTTGGGATGAATTCCCTCAACAACAGCTTAGCCACTGTGATTCCATCATTTCTTCTGGTCGGGTATGCCTCCACCCACCTAGAGAACAGACAAACTACCACCAAAACATACCTCAGTTTGTTGTAAGGGGGCATTTCAATGAAATCTACTTGCATTCTAGTGAAAGGTCCTCCTTCCCTACCTATGGTACCCAGACTCACCACTGTTTTTCTTCCTGGATTGTACTGTTGAGATGTCAAACATCTCTGACAGAGACTCTCTGCAATCAGCCTGAATTTTGGATTATACATCATGCTATCAGGCATTACTGGTCTTCCAGCTCGATATACCCACACATGGTCTTTTTCTCTGGGGGCATATCCTGCTTTTACCCACTGTCTCATTTCCTCATCCCCTGCTTCATCCTGCAGTTGCCTCACTTCTTCCCATGTTCCCACAACGTTAGTAAACATTATGGAGCAAAAAGACATTTCCTTTTCCTTAGACCGATTGATCGAATATTTGTTTCGGGCACAATACTGAGCCATGTCATTAGCAAACCGGTTTCCAGTAGTGATGTAATCACTACCTTGTCCATGAGCAGCACATTTCACCACAGCCAATTCTTTGGGCATTTGTATTGCCTCGAGCAATTTTCCAACCACTTCTGCATTCCTTATGGGAGTTCCACTTGAGGTCAGGAAACCTCTTTGCAGCCATAGTTGGCCAAAATCGTGGACAACTCTGAAGCCATACTGGTTGTCAGTCATCACAGTCACTCTTGCATTTCTTCCAATTTTGCATGCCTTGGTTAATGCCACTATTTTGGCTACTTGAGTGGATCTAACTCCTTTCAAGGGTGATGCCTCTATAACTGCCGAAACGGTACACACTGCATAGGCTGCACTCAACACTCCTTCTTCCGTTCTCAAACAGGATCCATCCACAAAAAACACATGATCACTTTCTGGCAGTGGTAGGTCTTTTATATCAGGACGAGGTTTCGTACAATAATCAAGCACATCCAGACAATCATGATCAGCTTCTTCTCTTATCTCCACTCTCTCTGCATCAGACAAAAGTCTAGCTGGATTCACATTCACACATCTTTCCAGACTCACATTGTTCGCACCTAGAATGACCTTTTCATACTTAGTCAGCTGACTATGTGACATGAACTGTGTTCAAAAGGATTGCCACACTATGGGGTACAAACACTTTTACTGGATACCCCATCACAATTCCCTCACTCTGCTCTAGGCTTCGGCATGTGGCCGCTACCGCTTTCAGACATCCTGGCAGACCTATTGCCACTGGATGTAGCATTGATGAGAAATAGGCTATTGGCCTTCTTTGTCTTCCATGTTTCTGTATCAACACTGAAAGTGCACACCCATTTCGCTCACTACAGTATAGCTCAAACTCCTTTTCATAGTCTGGCATACCTAGTGCGGGGGCTTCACAAAGACTGTTTTTCAGCTGTTTGAATGCCGCCAATTCTTCTTTATTCAGTTCAAGGGGGTCTTTCACCTCACTTTTTGTCAATTTCACCAATGGTTTGGCAATCAGGGAGAAGTTACTTATCCACTGACGACAGTACCCAACCATTCCTAGGAACATTCTTACTTCTCTTTGGGTCATTGGAGCTCTCATTCCTCTAATGATTCGGATTCTGTCTATGGTTACTTTCCTCAGGCCTTTCTCAATATTATGACCCACGTATGTCACTTCCTTCTTACAGTACTGCAGTTTTGCTGGAGATACCCTAAGTCCTCCATCTGCCAGATGATTTAGCAAAGCTATGGTATCTGTTTCATAAGCTTCACGTGTCTTTGACGCCACCAATAGGTCGTCAATATACTGGACCAAAACTTAATTTTCAGGCATGGTAAAGCTTTCCAGAGATTTCTTTAACAGCTGATTGAAAATGTAAGGGCTTTCTGTGTACCCCTGTGGGATTCGGCACCATGCCAAAATACGGTTTCCAAACCTGAATGCAAAAAGTGGCTGGCTGTCATGATGCAAAGGTATGGAAAAGAAAGCATGACACAAATCAATTACTGTATACCATTCTGCATCATGCGGGATCTGATACAAAATTACTGAGGGATTTGGAACAATTGGACAACATGAAACGACAATCTTGTTAACCTTTCTCAAATCTTGTACAATCCTGAATTTCCCACTTTGTTGTAAATTGCAACTACGATGTGATTAAGCATTTACTAAAGACATGAATTCTCCTGGCTTACACATGTCTCTTTTGTTATGTTGACTGAAGTCTGGACTCCATTTTGTATTGTCATGTCTCCACGTGTGCAACACGAGGAGAGTCCTATCTTTGTGTTAGTTGCTCTTGTAATCTGCCTAGTAACAGTCTATAAATAGTTTCTTTGTCCGTCTGGCGCATGCCCAGACTTGACCACATCTGTTATCAGTTAGTCCTTGCTTGACCATGTTTTCGCGGGCTTAAGGAGTATGTCAGCTCCGCCCACATATTGATCTTGTATTGAAAATGTCCATAAAAGGTAACATTCTTCGCCTCATGTTGTATCCTCCCACTTATGAGCCCCTCTGTTGTGTTTAAAAGGGGACCGTGTACGAAAGTTCTTTGTGCTACTCTTTGCAATACTAAAGGGTATTGTATGGATTGTAGGACCACCCTTAAGGGTTAATAAACTCTGTCTTTGTACTTTGCAGTTTCCGTGCCAACTTCCTTATAGATTCCATTACAGGAGAGCGAACCCTTGTGTCCTGCGGGCCTAGCTGGGGCCTGTACTCATCAATTGGCGCCCGTCACGTGGGGCTCATCGGCGACTCGGATGCTCGAAGGATTGGTCGCGACGAAGGTGAGGAATTTGGCCGGGGATGTGATCACTGCCAGAGGCATTTTAGTCCTGGCATCCCGAGGTTTTTCTTCCTTCCCTTCCGAGCTGACCATCTGGGTGGCGCCGGTCCTCGACTGAGACCTCTTCTGTCGGTTCTGCCGTGACAGCCGTTTGGGCGAATTTTGGAGCTTGGCAGTTGGAATCAGGACTCTTGATTGGTAAGAACCGTTGTACGGTACTTGCTCCGAGTTCTTGAAGCCTGGGTTGGCTATTTGAGTTTGATTTGTGATGACCGGTCATACCTTGTATTGATTATTGTGAGAATATATGCGTTGCAACACATATAGGCAGGTAATGTGGAGATATTTCTCCGGAACTGTGTAACTTTGACCAGCACAACGTTTAAGTGCCATTTTTTTGATAATACTGCATATTCTGCATTATTTTTGAGCATGCCTGCTTTTAGCGCACTCCGTAAGTGGTGCTGCTGTTTTGGAAACCGGTTAAACCTCGAGGAATCTGCTCCAGCTCCCCCAGAGGGGACTCCTAATAGGGATATGTATGTGAAGCATGGTCTTTCCTCCATAATGTACAGCACAGTATGGAGGAAATATACCAGAAAGGATCCTGAGTTACGGTGGCCGTTGTATGGGTCGTTTGATATACGTAAGATTGAGTATGTGGAACAGTGTATGTGTAAACGGCGTGCGCGGCAAGATATGTTTGAATGTGTGCGACTATGGGTGAAGGAAGTGCGTGAGCGAGAGAAACGCGAGAAAGCGCTGTTTGATAAAGAGCAACGAAAGAATGATCATGTGAGAGCGCAGGAAGCAAAGCGTCGGGAGGAAAGAGAACAGACGGAGAAACAAGAGAAAGAACATAGGTTACAAGTCTCGGGTCAATATGCTGTTCGTCAGCCACTCTATCCTGTCCTTAATAATCATGACGATGATTTTTATTTATTAGATCGTTCTCCGCCTCCTTATGTCGGCGCGTCTGCCCCGAGGCCGCAAGATTCTGGATCGGGTTCGAGTAAGGTAGACACGCGATCCATGTTATCGGCTGAGCGAATGGGTGAGCTTCGGCAGGTTTCTTATCGTGCATGTAAGGGCAAGTTATCCCTTGATGAACTGTTGGCTTCTTGGGAACCGTGGCAGGATAGAGAAAGGTTGTATTTCTTGGGACACTTTTCTGATGAAGTGATTGGTGCCTTTCGGAAATATTCCAGCGTCTTTGAACCTGACGATGTGGTATTGGATGCTAAAGCATTGCGTAATGGTGTTTTCTCTCCCTCTAAGGCGCCTGAGGCGGTTCGACGAATGTTTTCGTTGCGGGATGCGGCAGCAGACCTTAAAGAGAAAGCGCGCCAACATCTTGAGGAGGAAAGGCGGTCGGATTCGCGTACCGGCGGCGGCCATTTATCCACCTCTCAATCAGATAAGAGCGATCTAGTGCATGCTAAACCAATGCGCGAGGCGGCGCCTTTGTATGTTCCTCCTAAAGGAGCGGGGACTAGCTCGGATACTACCTCTGCCGATGCTAAGGGATATTTTGTGTATAATTGGGTTTATACTCCCTGGCACAGGGCTGACGTCATGGCATTAAAGAATGCGTTGCCTGATCCCCGCAAGAATCCAGCGGCCTTTTACGAAGAAGTCGAGGGGGCCTTGAATTCTTGTATTATGACCTTAGCGGATATAGATTTGTTCTTTGGGCTTATTCTACCACCAGATATGTGGCGATCCGTGCGAAAGGTAGATGATGCTGCCACTTTTAAGGCTCGATGGTCTGAACTGGAGGATGAGGATAGGGAGAGAAAGCCCGCGCAGAAACCACCTCAGATTATCTTAGATCTCCCCGCTGCTATTCTGACTAAGTTGAAGACCATCATTCCTCCTAAAAAGATTGACTGGAATATGCTAGCTTCGTGTAAGCAGAAAGCCGATGAATCAGTTGCAGATTTCTTTACGCGCTTTGAGGAGACGTTCCATGATTTTAGCGGTCAGTCCCTTACGGATGATACGGGTCGGCACCTTTTTGCTGACAAATATGTGGCGAATTTATTACCGGCAATTGCAGCTCGCCTCAAAGCGAGTGAAAGTTCCTGGTCCACTACGACCCCGACAGCCCTTCTGACTATAGCTCAATACTATGAGCGCCAGGAGCTAGAAGCGAAGGGGCAGGAGGAAAAGAAATCGAAGGATTTAAAAACGAAGGTGATGTTAGCACAAGTATATGGTCCGCCCCGACGGGGTGTAAATAGAGGTAGGGGAGGATTTTATGGTCCTCCCTCGGGCCGATCTGATCTGAATAGGAATCAATGTGCGTATTGTAAGCAATCGGGGCATTGGGCCAGAGAATGCCCAGCGTTGCATGCTTCACGGCAGGGGCACGGTCAGGGACACACTCAGAGTGGCCCAAGAGGTAGAGGGGGTTTCTCGAATTTTAGAGGGAATTCTAATGATCACGCTCGTTTTGACCCTGCCGGGCAGCAACGACATAGGTCTAATGTTTTCGATCGACAAAACCAGTATCAAGTGTCGGGGATTGACCGTTCTGGGTACCATGATTCTCCGCATGCATAGGAATGCGTTGGATGGGGGTTAGAATCAGTTGAGGTGCCGGTTGATCAGAAGGGTCCTTACGTATCAGCTGAGGTTTTGGGCTCTACTGATCAGTTCCTAGTGGATACAGGAGCGACTCGTAGTGCGCTGTCTAAACAATTGGTTCCGAGGGCTCCCCCATCTGGCTTAATGGTTACATCGGTAGGGTTTGATGGTACACTCTCCCGAAGCCCTCTTTCGCAGCCCCTCACATTTCAGGTTGATTCCTTTTCTGCACCCTGTCCGTTTTTGCTTGCCCCGAACACGCCGGATAATATTATGGGCCTTGATATGCTGAAGCACTTCAGAGCTACGATCCGCTGTTCCCCTGCTGGAGTGCGGGTGATATTGAATGACAATTACCCCCTGTCTGAACGGATGTGTGTGGTTACAGAAGATGCTGTGTTGGCTACCCTCCCTTGTGCTCTATGGGCCACCTCGGATACTGATGTGGGACAGATGGTGATTCCGCCTGTTCACATTAATGTCCAGGAGGGGGCGGTGTTACCACGCCTTCCACAGTATCGTATTTCGCAGGAGGGGGAAGAGGCTCTTATACAGATTGTGCAGGATTTGATTAAGGTGGGAGTAGTGGAAGAAGTTCCCTATAACGTTTGTAATAGCCCGATTCTACCCATTCTGAAAAAGGATACGGATGCCAAAGTCTATCGGTTTATCATTGATTTAAGAGAAGTAAACAAGATCGTGATACCTCAGTATCCAGTGGTTTCAGATATCACGACGTTGCTTACTTTGGTCCCGCCTACGGCGACCACGTTTTCAGTTATTGATTTGAAAAATGCCTTCTTTTCAATTCCCATTCATCCCGATAGTCGATACCTTTTTGGTTTCACTCTAAATAATAGGTCTTACCGATTTTGTAGAATCCCTCAGGGCTATACGGAAAGCCCTAGCATCTACAGTCAAGCTTTGAAAAGACAATTGGACTCCTTTGTTCTGCCCGAGGGTGTCGCCCTCATTCAATATGTCGATGACATCTTGCTGGCGGCCGACACTCCGGAGTTGTGTGAAACGAGTACGTTGTCTTTGCTTTCCTTTCTGGCATCCCACAATCATAAAGTCTCTCGGAAAAAGTTGCAATTCTGTAGACCAAAGGTGACTTATCTGGGTCACCTTTTGTCTCAGGAGGGACGTGCACTCACACCAGATCGTGTCCAAGTGATTCTGGACACGCCGACGCCGTCCACGCAGAAGGACGTGCGCGCATTTTTGGGTCTTGTTTCTTTTTGTAGGCAGTGGATATTAGGGTTTTCGCACATAGCCAAGCCATTGTTAGCCCTTTTAACAAAAGATACACCTATCCCGCTTCCTTGGACAGATGAGTGTGACACTGCCTTTCAGAAACTGCGACAGGCCCTCTGTTCAGCACCAGTGTTAGGAACTCCTGATTATACCAAGCCTTTTTCGCTGTATGTGCATGAGAAAGATGGATGTGCATTATCGGTTTTAGTGCAGATGCACGGCGACAAGCAGCGCCCTTGTGCATATTTTTCAGCTGTACTTGATCCTGTTGCCCGAGCATTGCCTGGTTGTTTTCGCTCGGTTGCGGCAACAGCTGTGTCAATACGCCAGAGCGAGGGAATTGTGTTATCTCATAAGCTGTTGGTATTAGTCTCCCATGCTGTTGATGCCCTGCTTAATCAGACAAAGACGCAGCATTTGACCAGTGCCCGTTTAACGGGATATGAGCTGACGCTTTTGGCTCCTCATATCACGTTGAAGAGGTGCGTGACGCTAAATCCTGCCACATTGTTGCCATACCCCGAGACTCGGTCTGAGGCACGAGAAGCACATGATTGTATCCTCACGACCGAGGAACAAACGAAGGGTCGTATTGATCTCCAGGATACGCCCTTTTCAGATGTAGATGGAGAACTGTGGGTGGATGGGTCATGCCTGAAGCTACCAGATGGTACGACTTCAGCAGCGTATGCGATTACCACATTGCAAACAATAGTGGAGACAGCACGCATACCACAGAAATCAGCTCAAGCAGCGGAACTGATAGCATTAACACGAGCATGTGAGCTCAGTACAGGATTGTGTGTGAATGTTTATACAGATAGCCGCTATGCCTTCGGAGTAGCGCACGATTTCGGCCTGCTCTGGAAGGAAAGAGGGTTCTTAACGTCGCATGGAGTACAAATAATACATGGGGAGTTAGTTCATAATCTTTTAACTGCATTGACATATCCGAAGAAAATTGCTATCATTAAATGTAGCGCCCATAGGAAAGTAGTCGATAAAGTTGGAGAAGGGAATGCGTTAGCAGACCGAGTGGCGCGGGAGACTGCGATGCAGCCCGGTGCTACTGCCATGTATGTAGTGAAGTCACAAGTAGAAAGATGGCATGATGCGAAGGAAGAAGTGCGAGAAATACAGAGGACTGCTTCTGACAAAGAACGGGAGCAATGGTCCAGTGAGGGAGAATTGGATGATGAGGGTTGCTGGAGAAATAAGCAGATGGATCGATGGAAATTACCCACAGCTTTTGTACAACCTATGGTTCAGATGGCACATGGGCTAGCACATGTTGGAGCTTCCGCAATTGTAAAATTGCTTACCCAAGTCTGGGAGCATCCAGAGATTGCTAGCATGGCAAAGAGGGTGGTGCAGACCTGTATGATCTGCCTGAGATACAACCCAGGAAAGGGGACTCGGACCCCAGCAGGAGGGTTCGTAACGCCTACTGCACCCTTTGAGGTTTTACAGATGGATTACATTCAGCTCGAGCGTTGTAACAATTTGAAGTATGTCCTAGTAGTGGTGTGTGCCTTTAGCAAATGGGTTGAGGCCTACCCTACGAAAGACAATACTGCAATGACTACCGCTAAGATGCTGTTGAAGGAGTTCTTCCCTCGATATGGCGTTTGTAGACTTCTGTGGAGTGATAACGGGCCCCACTTTATAGCGGACGTTATAAAGTATGTTCTGAAGGGTCTAGGCATCACCCAGAAGTTCCATGCAGTATTCCACCCTCAATCTGCAGGACTAGTCGAGAAGTATAATGGTACACTGAAGCTCAAGATCGCTAAAATTCAAGCTTCGACGTCTTTGACTTGGCCAGACGCTTTACCGCTGGCATTGTTGTCAATTAGGTCGGTCCCGCACTCTCGAATCGGTCTTACACCGTATGAGATTGTCTTTGGACGTCCAATGAATATTTGGGGTCCACCAAAACCCAAGACTGTGTATGATGTACCTTGTGTGATGATGAATGACTATCTGGCACAGTTAACGGATAACTTGGTTTCCATTCATCAACAGGTCCGGGAGGCGCTCCCTGATCGGTCCACCGGCGAAGGACATAGTCTCCGGCCTGGAGACTATGTCATGCTGAAAATCTTTGACAGGACGAACAGCCTGGAGCCGAGATGGGTTGGCCCTGAGCAAGTCTTACTGGCAACGAGGACGGCTGTGCGAGTTTCCAACAGAAAGAATTGGATCCATTCCCTGCACTGCCGCAAAGTACCGCCCGGATTGGTGGAGCCTGCTGTATTGACCGATCAACGAGAGATTCTGACCACAGAGAAAGGCCGTGCTGTGGAATCGAACGACGCTGAGGAGCTCTTTCCGGACCACGCGGCTCCTGGAGGAAGGCGATATCATCTGAGGCCAAGAAAGTGAATCCTTCAGTAGCGGGACATGTTGTCAGAACGGCCCTTGGGTTAGTGAAACGGAGAGCCAGTGAGGCAAGGGGGGGGGATCAGCCCTGCATTAGTGTAGCGACACCCGTCTTGGCCCGTTGGTGAAGAAATCGACCGCTGCCCAAGGGGAAGAGTTCTGACAAACTTTTAGTTTCAGGAAGATATTGATTTTCTATTTTTGACATGGAGAAGAAGAAGATCCTCTGTGCAACAGGTTTTATGCTCACAGTAACTGTTGTTGGGATAACCACATGGTTTGTGGAGAACGTGACTCCTGCCCGAGAGTTGCTTGTATTGACCACTCCAGTGCCTGCTGAGCACTATTTCTATACCCTTCCGTATCAAGAATTGAAGCATCGTCAGTCCTATTTGAATAACACTTTCATTCAGATGTTACATCATACCCATGTTGCCACCAATGCTACGAACTGTTGGATATGTGGTATGATGTCAGCTCATCAGAAGAAGGGAGGAACGCCATTTATACCTCTTCCTTTCTCTCATAATGGCTCTTGTAGAGCATGGTACACTTTGCTTTTTGCCACTCGGAAACCCACAGTGGGACGATTACTCTTCAGACTCAATAAAGAATGTCATCAGGATAAAGATGGATATCCGCAAGCGAATGGGACAATTTGGGAATGGGAAGAGTATCGACCAGACAATGAATCGATACCATATGTTTTCACGAACACCAGAGACACTGTGGGAAAAGACAAATTTGTGATTCAAGTGGCACAAGCTCAAGCGGACCTGTGTGTCCAAAGTGTGGGTTATATTCCTGTTGGTGTTAGCGATTGTATTACCATATTAAACATCGATGGGTTGAATAACAGTACCTTCTTAGCATCCCATAATACGTACTTTGTATGCGGAAATAAAGGTTATTACCGTTTGCCAGCCGGTTGGTCCGGAGTATGTTATGTATCATTTTTGTTACCTCCTGTATTTCTGGCACCTGCATCCTATCATAAGGATTTGAAGTTGTTAAATAATGTGACTGTAAATAGGTATAAACGTACTCTATCAATTGATGACGTGGACCAGACTGACACCAGTCTGCAGCAGTATATCAATTTTAATTTAGGATTGTTTTTCTTCGTTGGAGCTGCCCTAAATAGTAGGAAAGTTCGAAGATTAACAAGAGTGGTAGAGGCTGTGACAAACCAAACCGCTGCTGCTCTTGGGAATCTTACGGAAGAATTACAGATTACCAGAATTGTTGCATTGCAGAATCGTATGGTGTTAGATGTTATGTTAGCTGATCGAGGTGGAGCTTGTAAAATTATCGGAAGTAGTTGCTGTGTGTTTATTCCTGACCACACACCTTCAGTCTACAATGCAATTAACAGGTTGCATAAAATAGCAGCTGAAATCCATACAGAAAATGGCACTTGGTCCTTTTCTGGATGGTTTTGGGCATTGATCACTGCTTGGGGTTGGAAGGTTTTGACTGGTCTCTGCATAATTATAGCAGTTCTGTTTTCTTGCTGTATCTGTATTCAATGTGGTCCCTTGCTTTGTTCCTTATGTGTATCATTCTGTATCCCCGATAAGAAAGCTATTGCCAATGTCACTTATCAGAAACGTTTAGCTAAGGAAGTAGAAGAGATGATGATAATTGATATATATGATGATTATCCTAACAAACCGGATGTCTTCAGTAAATGCTGAAAGGGTCGTCTGTTGTAAATTGCAACTACGATGTGATTAAGCATTTACTAAAGACATGAATTCTCCTGGCTTACACATGTCTCTTTTGTTATGTTGACTGAAGTCTGGACTCCATTTTGTATTGTCATGTCTCCACGTGTGCAACACGAGGAGAGTCCTATCTTTGTGTTAGTTGCTCTTGTAATCTGCCTAGTAACAGTCTATAAATAGTTTCTTTGTCCGTCTGGCGCATGCCCAGACTTGACCACATCTGTTATCAGTTAGTCCTTGCTTGACCATGTTTTCGCGGGCTTAAGGAGTATGTCAGCTCCGCCCACATATTGATCTTGTATTGAAAATGTCCATAAAAGGTAACATTCTTTGCCTCATGTTGTATCCTCCCACTTATGAGCCCCTCTGTTGTGTATAAAAGGGGACCGTGTACGAAAGTTCTTTGTGCTACTCTATGCAATACTAAAGGGTATTGTATGGATTGTAGGACCACCCTTAAGGGTTAATAAACTCTGTCTTTGTACTTTGCAGTTTCCGTGCCAACTTCCTTATAGATTCCATTACAGGAGAGCGAACCCTTGTGTCCTGCGGGCCTAGCTGGGGCCTGTACTCATCAACTTGGCTTTTTCAGTCCCATGATAGGCGAATTACATGGACTGCTCATTATTTCCCTCAGCACTCCTTGCTGGATCATCTTCTCAATTAAAGGGGTTACCCCTGCTATTATTTGTGGAGTCAGCATGTACTGTGGAATGTTGGGGTAAACAGCTCCCTCTTTTACAGCAATTCTCACTGGGTCTACATTTCTCATCAGGCCTACATCTTCCCCAGTGAAGTCCAAGTCCGCTGCTTTCACTGTCTGCTTCAATTCTGGGGGCAATTCATCTGGATTGAATACAGCATAGGTTCCAGCAACCTCACACTCTCGATTAGCTATGGTCATTTTATACAGGACATCCTCATCTGGTGTTTCAAAAGCTATTCCGTCTGGTGTACAGAATATGGTGCAATTCATTTTGCACCACAAATCCCTTCCTAATAGATTCACAGGACTGGTGTCACACACCACGAATCTATGCATGTCTGAGAATTTCCCTATTCTGACCTTTACAGGATCAGTAAGGTACGTTTTTATCTGGGTGTTTGACACACCAACTACTTGGATTGCTTCATCCGAAAGAGGAAGATTTTTCACATCTGCTGATCTGACAGTGGATCGTGTAGCTCCAGTGTCTACTAAGAAAGTAATGTTTTCATCATTAACTTTCCCATCTACAAATGGTCCTGTCTGATCTATTTCTAGAGATGCGCCAAGTACGCACTCTGCTTCCTCTTTTCGGCACCGTCAATAGATTTCTTCTGGCTCACTTTCATCATTGTGCATCCAATATTGTGACAGCGCTCGCGCGTTGCGGTTTGTTTACCTCTTCTTCATTGTAGAATCCCGTTTCCTTGCTATATCTTTGTGTACTTCGGCTCTGTGGTAAGGGCGGTTTTGGCACTTGATTCTGTAGACCGACAGCCTTCTGCTGTTGCGGCGATGGGCCACTCCCCTCACACTGCACCTGTGGATTTAATGACGGATTTTCATCATTAGCAAGAGGTGGATTTTTACACTCGGATTTCCAATGCCCTAACCTGCCACAGTTGTGACAAGGGAACTTCTTCTTGGCTTCCTCAATGTTACCCTTTCCCTTTCCTGGACCAAACTTTGATTTTATGCCTGGATTATTGGCTTGGTCTATTGGCTGAGCTTCCTGCCTCTCTGCAACTTTTACTTGAGCCCGCATTGCCTTCTCTTTTAGTTTCTGCTGTTTTGCCTCAATTTCATCACTAAAGTATTTAGCATGTCTCAGGATCTCATCTATTTTCTTACTCTGCCAGTCCACGGTGTGCTGCTTGATCATGTCCCCAATCTCAGGACGCAGTCCATACACAAATCTGTACACAAAATTACTCAGGTCCTTTTCTCCCAGGCTGTCATCCCCACTAAACTGTTTAAACGCCAGAATTAACCTCTCATAATATGCATGGACTGACTCTTTCGCTTCTTGATGTGTTCGATCTATTTTAACCCAATCTGTTTCTTTCGGGGGCACTTTATTCTTCAAGAAGACCATGACCTGTTCATACTTCTTCATAACCTCTGGGGCTCCTGTTTTGGGATCCCTCGGGTATTCTTTGGTGGGCCAATCTATGACTATCTTACATTCTGCCCAAAAATCTGCTGGCACTATTATATCAAACAGGCTATTTAGATCAATCCACAACACTTTTGACAATTTCACAAATCTGTCTACCTGTCTGTACCACTCGACCGGCTTTTCCCGTAAACGAGGGAAGTCATTGGAAAATGACAAAATGTCTTGTCTGGTCCATGGGACATGCACATATCCTCCTCCTGGAATCTCTCTCATAGGTAACTCCATTACCACTTTTTCCTTTTCTCTCACAGGAAACGCTGGGAATGTTCTGTCTGAGATGTCATCTCGCTTTCTATACCACCTGCTCTTCCATTTATCCACATCTCCCCATTTCCTTAATATTGTGATTATGTCCCTAATCTGCCCTATTCGTCCTGTAGTGTTCAGATTCTCAATGTCTTTTTCTGTAAAATCCACTCGGTAGGGCTTTTGTAATGCCTTTACCTTGTCCATGTCAATTCCCATTTCACTCGCTATTTCTGCTAGTCTATCATGTAAATTCTTCGCTCTCCAGGTGATGCTCTTGCATAGGAACAGTAGTTCCTCATCTTGGTAGTTTTTCAGCTTTTCTGTGGGAATTGTCCCTACTATCAGTTCTTCTAACACCATCCTCAACTTTGCAACATCAATGGTATGTGATTCTTTTTCTTTATCCTGCAAACCTTTTAGCCAGTCATGCAAATCTTCAGTAGTTATGCCTACTGATTTTTCTGCATTTCCTGGTTCTGTCAGTCTCTGTGGTTCTAACATTGATCCTTCTACCCTTCGGTTTCTCTCTACAGTATCAGAACAATAAAATGGATTCTTTGACACAGGTAATTCCCCTTTACCCATAGCATGTTCCCAGGAATTTCCTTTCGTTTTCATCAGGGGCTGTTCTGTCTGTCTCTGGTTCACATACGGAACGGTTAGTCCCTGCTCACTGTTTTTCTGCTTCTCAAAAATAGGCATAACAGGACCTATGGTCACAGGGACTGTAACTGCTTCTAGATTTTTCGTTAGTTCCCTTATTTTCTCAGTCAATTCTAAGGTGGTTTCTGCTAGAATTTTCATTCTCCACCTTAGTCCCCTTCTCTTTAAGTGAATTTCTCCGTTTTACTTTCGGGGTCATAACTTCTGTTTTAATGATTCTCAGAGTCTCCCTTACTGGTGTTCCTGTGGTTGGCGTTTCTGGTTCCTGTCTGTATGGAGGCGGGCTTTTGTAAAACATATCATCTAGAACATCATCGTCAGTATCACTAGCCCCATACCTCCGGGTTTCTACATGATTTCTTTTTTCTAGACATTGTCTTCCTCCACTTTCTCCTTCCGTTCTAAGAGGAAATAATTCTTCTGTCATACTGGCATCTCGCCACCTCCTCATTCTATCCCTATGAGTTTCTCGATCATTCGGCCGCCCAAACATGTACCAGTACCTAGATCCATTTCTCTGCTTTTCTCGCTCATGCATCTCATCTTCCCACTCCGTCAATGCCTCAAACTGCGTAGGCCTAGGTCGCGGATCTAAACTCATCATCCTTTCCCGTAAGTTCCTTAATATGGCCAAATTAAAAGACCCATCCTCAGCTAGAACTCCGTCTTCCTTTGTATACTTCGCCCAATTGTCTAACCAGATACAGGTATGATACCCATATTTCGCAACCATAAAGGATGCGGGGGTCTTTGCCGGAGAGAGTAACTGTCCTTCCTTAGTCACAATTTTCTTGTCTTTTACAAATACATTTTTCAATTTACTGAACACAGACTTTTTCTTTCTCTCGGGTGAATGATAATACATTTTCCCGTCTTTCGTGAACTCTTTTAGTCTTCTATACCTCGGTTTGATCTGTAATCCAATGGTAGCGCGACTCTTACTCACGCACCAATCCTGGCGCGACTATGTCACTGTCACAACTTCCAATCCCTGCGCGACTCACACTAAAGCACCAATCCTGGAGCGTCTACGTCGTTGTCACAACTTCCAATCCCTGCGCGACTCACACTAACGCACCAATCCTGGAGCGTCTACGTCACTGACTAGCTGTCCAATCCCAGCGCAGTCCTTCTGACGTCTACAGTCGCTGCAGCGGCTTCTACTCCTGACTCCTGTCCTCAGTCTACCCCTCCTTTACAAAACTACTCAGTAGACTTTGTTTCAAATTTACAATACTGGTTAGTTACAACGTACAAACATCTCCATTGTCTGCTCCGCTAACCACAGAATAGCAAAAGACCTTTCCCACGAGAATCCTGTTTTCCCGAGAGCAGCGCTTACCTCTGCCCTACTACAGAATTATTACGTCCGTTGGCAAAGTAGCACATCCCTCTACTTCACCCTTCTACCACGCATTAATTAACTGTTCTCTCCGGAATTAAAACACATAGTTGGAAACGTAATGCTCCTGAGAAGTAACACCAGAGTTCCGCAATTAATTCAAATGCTATTTCATTCACGCACTTTCACACAAAGAAGTGCTGTTCATTCACACAGAATCCTGCTTTCCCGAGAACAGCGTACAGTCTGTCCCACTACAGAATTATAACATTCGTTAACAAAGCAGCGCTTACCTCTACTCTGTCCTACTAACAAGCTCAGAGAACACCTGCTACCTTTTCAATAAAAAGCGTTATCGGCAAACCTATTGGTTTCCTGGTACTTTAGACTGAAATTTCACAAATAACTCTTTGCTATCATATACACTTCTCTCACACAGAAATTATCTCTAATGGCGACACTCAGCGATGCCACCGAATCGAACCCAGACAATGCGGCGCGCAACTTCAATTTCCCCGTATACCTACAGGCAACCACAATCCCGTCTTTCCCGAGAACAGCGCTTACCTCTGTCCTACTACGGAATTGTCACCGACTTCTTACATCCCAGAAGCCGTACAGACCACATAGAACTCAATATGACTTCAACATATAGTGTTAATACATATATCAACATCAATTGATAATCAATAAGCTATATATACATGCCAAAATCATCAACTAAAACAATAAAACTCATCTCTAGCTACCCAGAATACTGGTAATTTATACATACACAACTCATCAAACCTAGACAATAAAAACCATCATCTTGCTACCAAGAAAACTGGTGCAGTTCAGAACACAAAATCTCCTCCTGCTTCCATGGACGGAATGATTCCACAGTCACACGCACATACACACATCACACGCTGGTGGGGCCCATAACACCAACATTCATTCCCATCAATCTATCCGTGCCTACAGGGGAGATTGGGTTTCAAATTCCCCTTCCGAACTACAGCTTTATTTCCCTTGGATGGAGGAGACCGCATTTATTTATTTATCCTGACAATTCCTCCATCCGGAGGCCAACTGGATCATTTAGTTGTACTAGTGATTTTGATGATAAACACTTCAATTCTTATGCTAATAAAATACACATTTCAAGAAATAACCACCCGACACAGTTCTTCAAATAATCAATTTCTTTATCTAATTAAATTGCAAGTCAAAATCCTAACAAGTGCAATAGAATCTTGAGTCATAATTACCTATTCTGGCTAATTGTCGTTCTCTAAGTCAGAATCGGGTCCTCAGGAAATCATCAAAGAGTCTAGCGTCCCGTCCTCTGCTGTCAGTGTCGTGAATAGCATCGATCAGGGTGCGTCTCAAGATCGTAGGGTGGTAACCTAATTTCCCTCTCTGGACTACTAATATTTATACTGAAATTTTACATATAAAGGAAACATTTCATAATTTCTAGTCATTTCATTGGCTGAATTCAGCCCCGTCCCAAGATTTTAAGCAACAATTTAAATGTTCACATACGGATGATGTATTAAACTAGGCGTATGGGAAAATCGTTCCCAGGTCAGGAAAGTATCAGTCTATTGTGGAAAAGGTGGCTTTTGGTTCCCAAATGGCCACATTTCTTCCATGTTCAGGGACATTGGCATCTCGCCCAGAGTAGTCTTCATGGACCTGGTTTAGGGGTTCAAGGAGAGGTTGCTACGTAGTCAGTGCAGACGCCTTCCTCTGCTGTCAACTGCATGAAGTCATGTACTTTAGCATGGATTCAGTTGGCGGCCATCTTTTAGCAGGCCAACATAGTCAACTTAAGGTAAAGAAACACAAAACGTAATTAATACATGGAAATGAATAAAACAATGTTATTCCCTTGCTAATACCCTTATGTGTATGCATTTATCTAGCCATATGCAACAATTAAAGCCATTAATGCAGGTTTATTTAAGCGCAAATCACATAAACATTGCTTAAACTCCACATATAATTTTTAGTATGCGTACAATCTTAGTTCACCTATTATTTTAGCCATGCAAATGCATTTCCACGTATGTTTTCTTGATTAATGAGGTTGATTAGTTCGTCACAGCACACTGTTTAATCATTAAAATTTATCGTTTAGTCTTTTTAATATAAACATATATAAATGGATTGGGTATACCAAAATATTTTATTTTACCCGCTCCAGCATGACCACGTTGCGTTTTGCGCCGTTTCCTGCCGCGGACACTAGGCGACCCACACAAGTGAGGTAACATTTTTTTGTAAGACTTCGGGGAACGCGGGTGGGTGGAAAATTGTGGATCCACGCAGATTCCAGAACTTTCCACCACAGAAATGTGGGGAACATTTTTTTTTTGGACAGTTTTTTAGGTTTGCAAGGGATTCTGGGTAACAGACCCTGGTGGGAGACAGTCAAGTCACCCCATCCTGGATTCCCCTGGGTGTCTAGTTTTCAAAAATGTACAGGTTTGGTAGGTTTCCAAAGGTGCCCGCAGAGCTAGGGTTCAAAAACTACAGCTAGGCACTTTGCCAAAAAAAGGGCCATTTTTCACTGCGAAATTGAGGTGTGACCACGTTGCGTTTTGCGCCGTTTCCTGTCACGGCCACTAGGCTGACCCGCACAAGTGAGGTACCATTTTTCTCATAAGACTTTGGGGAATGCGGGGTGGGTGGAAAATTGTGGATCCACGCAGATTCCAGAACTTTCCACCACAGAAATGTGGGGAAAATGTGTTTTTTTTACAGTTTTTTAGGTTTGCAAGGGATTCTGGGTAATAGAACCTGGTGGGAGGCAGCTAAGTCACCCCATCCTGGATTCCACTAGGTGGCTAGTTTTCAAAAATGTATAGGTTTGCTATGTTTCCCTAGGTGCCGGCAGAGCTAGTTTTAAAAAAATACAGCTAGACACTTCGCAAAAAAAGGGTAACTTTTCATTGTGAAAATGTGGTGTGTTCACGTTGGGTTTTGAGCCATTTCCTGTCGTGGGCACTATGCCTAGCCACACAAGTGAGGTACCATTATAATCAGGAGACTTAGGGTAATTTATATTTGTAAAGCAACTGTTATTACCTATTGATTTTTGATGCATTTCTGCCTTCCAAATGAAAGACATTGTGTAAAAAATAAGTCATTTTGAAAAATGACCGATAATTCTCATGCTAGTATGAGTATTCCCAAATTCGAAAATGTGCAAATATGTACTTTTTCTAAACTCTATAATTTGTTCCCATTTCAGAAATACATAGGTGTCTTTCATACCTATTTTTCCATGTATACATTTTCCCACAATAATTACTATATACCCGGAACATCATAAAAAACCATTGCAAATTGCTGCTCAGTTTTTGACTCTGAATTCGTCGGGTTCTTGGTGAACCTACAAGTACTATATATCCCCACAACCAGGAAGTTCCAGCAAATGTAACGGTATATTGCTTTCAAAGAGCTGTCATAATTAGAAGAAGTTACAGGTAAAAACGTTGACACAAAAGCTTTCCAGGATCCATTATTGTTTTCACACCCATTTCTACCATTAACTGGAAGGAGGTTGAAAGCACAAAAAATAGCAAAAAAAGGCTATGTCCCAGAAAAATGCCAAAACTGTATAAAGAATGTTGGTTTTCTGACAAAAGTCTGTCATTCCCTGAAACCTGGGAAAACGGTGTTTTCAGCCCCACAAACCCTATTTTGATTCCATTTGCAGAGAAAAACCCAGACGCTTTCATTTGCAGCCCGTTTTCCCCCGAAAAAACAACAAATTGCTGTATTTTGGCTAATTTCTGGGACCCCAACAGGGGAATCCACAAACCCTGGGTACCGTTAGAATCCCCATAATGTTGGAAGAAAAGGACGCAAATTTGGCATTGATACCTTGTGTGGTCAAAAAGTTACCGGGGCCTAAGCGCGCACTACCGCAAATAGCCCAAAAAAGGCTTAGCACAGGGGGGGAAAAGGCCTAGCAGCGAAGGGGTTAATCAATTACAATTGATTCTCTTCCCACCATATACCCTTACAAAACCCACAACCTGCACCTCAAATTTAATGTGAAAAAATGTATTGCTCAATTAACATGATTAATTGTCAATTAAAAAATGTATAATAAAAAAATATTGATTAATTATAATTGATTTACTTCCCACCCTATACCCTTACAAACCCAAAACCCACAACTAAAATTTAAAGTAAAAAAAATCATTACACTATCAACATAGTTAATGATCAATTAAATAATTTTTATTAATTAAAACTAATTTTAAATTTTAATTATAACATTCCCAACCTCTACCCCTACGAAACCCACACCCTGCACATGAAATGTAACGTAAAAAAAAATAATTGCACAATTAACATAATTAATTATCAATTCCATAATTAATATTGATAAAAAATGAATTATTAATTATTACAATTACATTACTCCCCACCCTGTACCCCTATAAACCCCACAACCCGCTAAGGTACTAAATATCTCAAAAATGTATTCAACTAAATGTAATATTATTTAAAAATGTAACAACTATATTAATTGACATAAACTATAATTATTCAAAACATTTATTACATATACATTTAAAATATAAACTAAAATACATAGCAAATAATTTTAAAAAGCTGTATTTTTGAAAATGATATTAATGATTTCGATATTTTCAAAATTCATATTACTTATCTTAAAACCGATATTGTTGACAATGATATTCTTACATATAATATTTTTATATCACAATATTTTAGACATGATATTTTGGTATGACAATATTTTGGTTTCGATAAGACATTTCTCAGGCACTACAAGGCATATTGGGCATATTTGGGCACATTGGGAATCACCAGGCTAACTAGACAACTAGAAGGGAATTGACGCTAGTTGCAGAGTTGCAGGAGAATGGGAAGGAGTTGAAGAACAGGCATCTGAGGCACCTGAAGCATCTGAGGTAGGGTACTTTTACAAGATGGCATCTAGGTGTTTGTGCTCAGGTCTTTTAATCTCTACTTCTGGTCCATCCGCTATTAGTTCCCCCACAATTTTAAAAACTAAAAACATTATTATGCGAAAGAAGCCTCAGTCCCATTTGTCTCTCCTGAGATGTTAGGCACAAATAAAGAAGACGATGTAAGTTTAGTTACTGTTTTGTTCCAGGGAACTGCCTTACATAAGGCCAGTCGATTTGTTCAGAGCCCAGTTCTGGCTGATCTTCTGTGTCAGCCCAATACATGTTGTTGTCGAGACGAAATAGTGGAAGAAATGGACAGAGAGGCCGCTCTTAAGATGAATACTGTTGGCAACAAATTAGAGTCCGAGTCCAGTCCTACGAGTTCCATGGCTGCATTTGGTGGTCAAGATGCTGCCTCTGAGACGTAAATGTTGCCCTCTAAAGAGACTTCCCGAGAGGCTCATGGTGGACTCGTTGATTCATGTAATGGTGACCCTGGTGTAGTGGAGGACTATTCCCCGGCAGATATTGCTGCTCTACCAGAGAAGAATCAGACTAGGAAGGCTAACGTAAAATCAGTCATTGACCCGGACCTGGTTGTGAACCTGCCTCTGGATTGCTTACTTAGTCGTCCATCATTACAGGTGTTATATAGTAGTTCACCATCTTTGAGGGTTTCTTTATTGGCTCAATGGACTCTTTGAATTGTGATTTATCTGTGTCCACAATTGCTCAAGTACTTGCACAGCCATTTAATCTGGAAGGGGAGTGGTCTAGTGGGGAAAGGACCCACTCTAATATTTTATTATGTGTGATGAAGGCCCTATCCTCGATTTTGGCTTTGCTGATAGTTCAGTTGCAAATTCTGATCTTGTGCTGGATGTGTTGTCCCCAATTCTAATGCGCGTTCAGCACCTCACCGCCTCAGGCTTGTGGTCAAGGAATTAGGATAGGGGTACTGAAAGGAAATCTCAGGCCTCCCAGACTAACTTAGAGACAGGAAATGGGGTGGCAAAAATTGGAATTCAGTTAAGAGGCTATTGTGAACTTGGGTCCACTGTTCATGGACAGTCTAATGGTAATCCTGAGGCCACTAAGGAGACTGATAACATGTCCTGTTCTTCCTTTTTAAATCATTTATCTGAAGAACGATGTTATGTAGCCCATAGTGCAAATGTGACTGTAATTGAGAAACCTCTTCCTGTTTTGCCTGTTATATTTCACCTCAGTACCCTAATATAGGTCCAGGGAACATCATACACTTTCCCTACATCAGCTCCCGTTATTTCATATGAACGAGCCTTATAAGGACATAATGCCAACTAAGGACAGAATGCCTTATATGGACATCACGTCTTATAAGGACTGCAGCCTTTTATGGACTAAACCTTTCACCTAGTTCCATGCCGAGGGTGGGTTTTTCCCAATCGATATTGCTAAAGCATCATCCTTAGCACATATGAATAATTGATGAGTACACTCTCCAGGGGGTATACTTCACCTCTCCAATCGACGAACAATATTTAATCCCCAATGTCATCCTCATATTGAACAATGGGAAACACATGTACAAAGACTATATAAATACAGCACCTTTTGCTATCAAAACGCAGGAGGGACCCGAGATATCATGGCCGACACACTGACCAGAAACGCTGTAGCTCCGTCATGCCATCGCTCCAGCTGACAGTGGTCTGACGATCCCTTGTGGGTTGTCCAGCTCAAGTCCAGAACAAACTCCCACACTCTCACTATTCAGGTATGGGGGTTTGACTAAAGCCTAGATTGGATTCTTGGCTCATAGGCTCTTAGGCTTAGGCTATATAGCACTTACTTACATGCTAGGTACACTTAGGTACATCTAGTCAGACATCTTAGGAGTACACACTTCATTTTATAAATGCATATTCTTATTCATGTATATGTTCATGACTATTGAAAAATTGTAGAACAATATTATTTCTTTTTATTCCCTGTACTGCTGGTTCTGTATCTTTGCTACTGTGTTACAGTTGTAACAGCACATGAGAAGAAATACTTTACAATAAATTCTTATTGTAAGCACGTTCAACTGTTTCTTCTCTGTATCTCTCTGAGAGCAAAAACAAGCAAGCACGAGTGACTAGGTGAAAAGTAATATAATGTTTCCACGAGTCTGAGATTATTGTGTTCTAAGGTTGCCAAAAACGAGTCTCTCTGAGACGAGGAGATTCTAGTGGCACTGTGAGCTAGCTAATGGAAACCATAGGCTAATATATGCAGCGGGGGTGTACAGAGTCAGTCTGCCACCAGACCCACAGTATATGTTATCCGTAAACGTCTTAGGTCCTGCATGACAGGTTACTTTTGCTACTACCCTACATGGCTCCCAATGTGATATATTGAAGGCGCACTTACTCAACAGTAGAATCTGAGTAGCCCGGTCGTGCTTCTTCTTATTCTCAGAGACCCTACCTACAAAACCCAGAGACGTCTGAAACAAGTGGGAAAAACTCTGTCACAGCTGAGTAGGCGAGATATCCTATGTATTGACTGTAGGTTAAATCAAGCTTGAAAGGAAAATGTCCCAAAATTGTGCATAAAACCTTTGTGTAGAACCTTTTCCATAGCTTCCTTAGATAATTCGCCTGTGTTCAAAACACAATGGTTGAAGAGAGAGATTTCTAGCCCAAGGACTCAATCAGTCTGGTGAGGAAGATGCAAATGCAATATAAATTGCACCCAAAGTAAGACAAACCTTAACAGTTAAACTACTCAAACATGGGTTACCACCCAGAGGAGGTGCAGTAATATTCGTGATAGAGGCACACAAAGATTTCAATACCAAAAGGAAAGGAGAGTGCCTGCCACAGGTTGATAGGGGGAACAAGGCCCTAAATAGGGTCCGAGCAATTAATACCCACCGCCAATAGGCAAACCCAGACAAACAGGTAATGATAAAGATAGATTTATAGATCTTTTGATAATTTTTTTATTTTGATCCTTTTTATTTATGCAAATACCGTGATTTTTTGCGTGTGTTGGTTAGCATTAAGAACCAGAAATGGATATCTAAACATTACAAAAATCCTATACATGAAATTGCTAACAGTCCCAAGCAAAGCTCCTTCAAAACAACACAATCATACTATCACTCATTCAACAGCATCATCATTCACCACATAACAAAAATACACAAAAATGGAGACATATACGTAATTCCACAGTTCAAATTCAATGAAAAATAGTTTAAAAAGCACAAATGAGCACAATTTAAGCAGCCAAGATAGGCTTAAGAGCGCCAACGCGCGTTTCGGTGTAGAAGCCCCAGCAGGGGTTGCACCTTCATCAGGGCAAAGGAGGACACGTAGGGTGGGACTGGCACACCTATGGATATGAACAAAATTAAATAGATCATATAAAAAATAAATATACAGATGTATGAATATACAGATTCAGTTGCCCAAGTACAGTTAGAGGTCAAAATTTAAATGAATAAATCATACACTGTAGGACTCTAATTTACAATCTGTCAATAAGGTATGCCAAAAAGATCAATAAAGTCTATAAGGGATAGATCATTTGTCAAAAAAGGTTTGCCATAGGTCAGTAGGGTATGTCTGCCCCACTGGTCCCACATTGGCTTGAAAAGAACCACACTGAACAGGATCTCAAGTGGTCTATCCTGGAGAGAATTGTTACCCACCCCGGAAAAGATCCCACACAGACCCATAAAAAAAGAGAGGTATTCTGGATATACCTCCTTAACGCAGTGAACAAAGGCCTTAATGAACATTGCCCATGGGAAAATGCTATTACATGACCCCACTGGCTAATGTCCATATTCGCCCTTTCCCCTTTTACATCCTGGGATCCCCCTAATTGGTTTGAATCTCTGTATCTCCTGAGCGCTCTCTGTGTTTGCTGACCTCTCCTTTTTGTGACTGAGGTTTATTGGCATTTCCTCAGCTTCTGATTTTAACTGATCTCACCCATGTTTGATGGACCCTGTGCCTTCTGCCTAGTTTTCCTTCATTCTACATTTTTTATATTCCTTTTTTTGCCCTTCTTATTCCTGTTATCCTCTACTTCCCTTCCTTATAATTGGGAAAGGCTGGAAACTTTCTGTTTGAACCGGGTATATTCTACTCTTTTAACATGGCCGCCGTGTTTGTTCCTTATTATCTTCCCTTTTTATCCCTTGTTTATTTTTACTACTTATCTTCGCGTTAATCACTTCGGGCTGCCGATTGGCTATCTCACTTCCTGTGTTGACTTATGAGGAGACGAGGCCCGCCCTCCCTGATATTCCCTTGCACGGAGACGTTACATCTGCGCTGCTTCAGAGAGATTTATGCTCCGTGTCATATTGTTGTTTCTGCTGGCAAATACAGGTAAGCGGCCCGCTATCTATCCGGACTCCCTCTCTCTCCCTCTCTCTTTCCTCCCCCACCTGTGGCCATTCGTGCGCTGACAGTACGTTTGAAATGTATCCCTCTTGCCCCCGCAGGCTGCAACGCATGCTTTACCCCCTCTTCATTTCAATATCGCGCTCTACCTCTGGGGAGACTGTTGGATCTCGAGTTTTTTCGCTTGACGAGAGAAACCCTCCTCTGCCCTTACCTATTGGTGACGAATCATCCTTCGCCCCCGTCACAACTAGGACTGATCTTTAAACAACTGACGGGTAGGTACCTGATAGTGCTCCTCGCCCATTTTCGCTTATTATAACCTCCCTTTGATGTATGTCGGGTTGAGCCCGTAAACATTGTTTTTGTAATTTTTTCAGATCTATTACCTCCCCAGGCCTTCATCCTTTCCCAGAAACCTGCTCTCCAGTTGTGAACCACCTCATTTACCTATTTTGTGGAAAATCCTTCAACTGTTAGGTACTTGTTGGCCCCCCCTTCCTGAGAGCATTCAGTAATCCTTGTATACTGATTATGCTATATTCCTCCCTCACTGATGGGTTATAAGGTTGCACCAGTAACGGTTAATCTCTGTGGTTCTTTTCCAGGCTGTGACCAGTTCTTCTATTTGGGTTCATTCAGTTTCCTGCGCCCTCTGTTTTTTGCCCTGTATTTATGAAAAAGTTTTTCTTATTCCTACTTATTAGTTGCACGCTGACTCTTATTGTTTTTTCACTTATTGCCTTTTTAAAAAAAATACACACATATGTGTTCTTCTCCTCTCTGCACTTTATTCCAATTTTTAATGTAAACCTCTATCCTTCTTATTTAACCCTACTGACCGATGGCAAACCTTTTTTGACAAATGATCTATCCCTTATAGACGTTATTGATCTTTTTGGCATACCTTATTGACAAATTGTAAATTAGAGTCCTACAGTGTATGATTTATTCATTTAAATTTTGACCTCTAACTGTACTTGGGCAACTGAATCTGTATATTCATACATCTGTATATTTATTTTTTATGTGATATATTTAATTTTGTTCATATCCATAGGTGTGCCAGTCCCACCCTACGTGTCCTCCTTCGCCCTGATGAAGGTGCAGCCCCTGCTGGGGCTTGTACACCGAAACGCGCGTTGGCGCTCTTAAGCCTATCTTGGCTGCTTAAATTGTGCTCATTTGTGCTTTTTAAACTATTTTTCATTGAATTTGAACTGTGGAATTACGTATATGTCTCCATTTTTGTGTATTTTTGTTATGTGGTGAATGATGATGCTGTTGAATGAGTGATAGTATGATTGTGTTGTTTTGAAGGAGCTTTGCTTTGGGACTGTTAGCAATTTCATGTATAGGATTTTTGTAATGTTTAGATATCCATTTCTGGTTCTTGATGCTAACCAACACACGCAAAAAATCACGGTATTTGCATAAATAAAAAGGATAAAAATAAAAAAATGATCAAAAGATCTATAAATCTATCTTTATCATTACCTGTTTGTCTGGGTTTGCCTATTGGCGGTGGGTATTAATTGCTCGGACCCTATTTAGGGCCTTGTTCCCCCTATCAACCTGTGGCAGGCACTCTCCTTTCCTTTTGGTATTCTGAGTTCCCCTGTTCTGCCTGCCCTTATCCGTTTTCAGGGGTCCCCCTTCTTAGTGGATATTTAGTCACAGCCCTGTGCTGTGGGGGCTAATTGGTCCTTTTCATTGGAATAATTGTGCTTTAATTGTTTCTCACCCTTTTGTTTTGTTCCCTGTATCTGATCACTTTTATGCATTTATATTTTGATTTTTGATTAACAACTTACCTAGGACCTCATTACCGGGGGGTTTCCCCTGCCCTCTTTCACCATGGAAAGTATCAAAACTTTCGGATTTTCAGACGAAGACTTTGCTAAAATGATAGGTTTAGCTGCTGGCAGTGACCAACAATTTACTTTTAATAAAGGGTTGGAGGGGGAATGGACCAAACTCCTAAATCTGAAGAAAAAGAGTAAACGCACTGAATTCCATGCCAAATTCATGCTGGAATATCTAAAAGCGGGAACAATCCCTATTGGACTAAGAGTCAGAAATATACCTGGCCTCTTTATAGAGATCAGACAATTCTTAGAAAGATGGGCCCTAATATCCAACAGATGTTCCAGAGATTGGATGATGTTGATTGTGGAAACCACCAGAGAGGTCATAGCTATCCTCAATAGAGAGATAGAAGAACTGGAAGAAAAACTGAAAAAAGACAATTCTGTTGAAACGGGGAATAAGAAGCAAGAGGAAATCTGTTTAGAACTTGATTCCTTCACAGATTACATCTTAAAGAGAAAAACAGATAAGCTCAGAAAAGACATCCGCGCATTCACCCAAGAACGCGCATATCCTTATCTAACTACCAACTTCTATAACACCCCAGAAGATTCCACCTCTGGCAGCAATACCCCCAGATGGGGCAACAGACGGGTTACCACATTCTCAGACACCACTGACTCTGAAGGTGAGGGCCCCAGTAATTATGATCCTAGTTATCAACATAAGCAAGACACCTTTGAAAGACCAACCATGCCTAATCGTTTTTTAGGCAATCGCAGGGGGAACTTCCGCCCCAGAACGCGGAACCCACATCAAAGGAACTACCGTCAGGATCAACCCCAGCCACAAATGTACATCCAAACACGCCAACAACAATACTGGAAAACGTAAAAAGTATTCCTGTGTTTAATCTGTCGAATACCTGTGTGGGTCCTGAAGCTCTGACTCTCTTATCCAGGGGTCTTTCCTTTGTTCCCACGAACAACTTCAGTAAATTTGAACTTCTGAAAGATCTTTATCTTTTTTTCCGTAAAATTAGATTAAAAAAATATTTTTTTAACAGACCTTCCCTTGAAACTGAAGAAAATCCATCAGGCCTTAAACCCCCGTCGAACTTCACTCCCTCGTTGGAAGTAGTGGGTCCGGAGGTTGGCATCTTCGAGAAGGTCGTCACTAAAAAGATATGCAAAATCATCAAATATGTACCCACACCCCCCAGCAACCTCTCGAGTGAGGAAACCAACACGTTGCTAACCCTGAAATCCAACAAAAACCTTACCATCAAACCTTGCGACAAAGGCGGGGGTATTGTGATCTTTGATACCCCGACATATATTGACAAGATGAATACTCTTCTGGCTGATGACAGATACTATAAACCTATTGGCAATAACCCTGAATCTACCCTGAAAAAATGCATCCTCACATTGGTGGAGGAGGCCGTTGACAAAGGACACATATGTTCCAAAGAAGCGGAGTTTTTGACACCCAGCTATACCCGTATGCCCATTATCTATGGGGTCCCTAAGACCCACAAAAACACCTTGAATCCACCCCTGAGACCAATAGTATCTACTATCGGTTCAGCCATAGAACCCCTATCCAAATATATTGACCGTTTTCTCCAACCTTTGGTCAATAAATTGGAATCCTTTGTCAAAGATACTGGCCACTTCATTTCCAGAATCGAGGGAGCGTCCTTTTCTTTTGATAGTGAACTGTTGGTTACCTTGGATCTTGAATCCCTATATACCAACATCCCCCAGGAGGGAGCCCTATTGGTTATACAAGAGATCCTGGCATCTGAGCCCGAGATTACCAATGCTCCTTTCATTATCCAATGTCTCAAAATAGTTCTCTATGAAAACTATTTTGAATTTAACCATTGCTTCTTTCAACAGACACAGGGAGTCAGTATGGGGGCTTCCTGTGCTCCTAGCATTGCATGTCTCTATATGGGACATTTCGAACATAGGAACATCTACAATGAAATGGCCCCCTTTCATGAAAATGTTCGCTCTTGGGTCCGATTAATTGATGATGTCTTTTTCATCTGGGAGGTGGATCAAACCTCTCTTGATGTCTTCTTATCGTGGATTAATGCGGCTGACATTAACCTCAAGTTCACGGGCCACTCTAGCAACATCCAATTGGAGTTCCTTGATGTTTGGATCAAACACAATGAAAACAAACTCTACGTATCTTTATTTACCAAACCTACTGCAAGGAACACCCTTTTGCAGTATGGCAGTTATCACCCCCGCTCCCAAAGGGACAGCATTCCATTCAGTCAGTTTCTTCGAATTCGAAGAAACTGTTCCAACATCAAAGACTTCCTCGACCAAGCTGATGTACTTAGGAGTAAACTCATCCATCGGGGTTATCCCCATAAACTTATAAAGGACTCCCTCAAGAGGGCTAGATACTTCAACCGTGACTCCATGTTTCTCCCCAAGGAAAAGCAACTTGCTGACAAATTAGTCTGTGTGACAAAACACTCCAACATTGATCACAAATTGAGACAGACGATAAATTCTTGCTGGTATCTCCTCAACATGGGCAATGAGGATTATACACTCCCTAAACCTATTTTTGCATTCAAAAGGAATAAAAATTTGAAGAACCATCTGGTCAGAGGTAAACTTCAGGAACCTCCCTCTCTTCACCAAAAAGCTATCACTGGCCTTGGACCCATTTTGGGCAACCATCGGTGCGGCAACTGTCAGGCCTGTCCCAATGCTATTACAGGAGATACCATTGATACTCCAGAACGCCAGATCAAACTATCTAAAATGACTAATTGCCGTACCTCCAACATTGTGTATGTGATTTTTTGTCCATGTCGCTTGATTTATGTTGGAGAGACCGGACGGGAATGTAGGACCAGAATTGGGGAACACAAATCCAACATTCGAACGAAGAAACTGTCTGCCCCACTGGTCCCACATTGGCTTGAAAAGAACCACACTGAACAGGATCTCAAGTGGTCTATCCTGGAGAGAATTGTTACCCACCCCGGAAAAGATCCCACACAGACCCGTAAAAAAAGAGAGGTATTCTGGATATACCTCCTTAACGCAGTGAACAAAGGCCTTAATGAACATTGCCCCTGGGAAAATGCTATTACATGACCCCACTGGCTAATGTCCATATTCGCCCTTTCCCCTTTTACATCCTGGGATCCCCCTAATTGGTTTGAATCTCTGTATCTCCTGAGTGCTCTCTGTCTTTGCTGACCTCTCCTTTTTGTGACTGAGGTTTATTGGCCTTTCCTCAGCTTCTGATTTTAACTGATCTCATCCATGTTTGATGGACCCTGTGCCTTCTGCCTAGTTTTCCCTCATTCTACATTTTTTATATTCATTTTTTCGCCCTTCCTATTCCTGTTATCCTCTACTTCCCTTCCTTATAATTGGGAAAGGCTGGAAACTTTCAGCTTGAACCGGGTATATTCTACTCTTTTAACATGGCCGCCGTGTTTGTTCCTTATTATCTTCCCTTTTTGTCCCTTGTTTATTTTTACTACTTATCTTCGCGTTAATCACTTCGGGCTGCCGATTGGTTATCTCACTTCCTGTGTTGACTTATGAGGAGACGAGGCCCGCCCTCCCTGATATTCCCTTGCACGGAGACGTTACATCCGCGCTGCATCTGAGAGATTTATGCTCCGTGTCATATTGTTGTTTCTGCTGGCGAATACAGGTAGGCAGCCGGCTATCTATCCGGACTCCCTCTCTCTCCCTCTCTCTTTCCTCCCCCACCTGTGGCCATTCGTGCGCTGACAGTACGTTTGAAATTTATCCCTCTTGCCCCCGCAGGCTACAACGCATGCTTTACCCCCCTCTTCATTTCAATATTGCGCTCTACCTCTGGGGAGACTGTTGGATCTCGAGTTTTTTCGCTTGACGAGAGAAACCCTCCTCTGCCCTTACCTATTGGTGACGAATCATCCTTCGCCCCCGTCACAACTAGGACTGATCTTTAAACAACTGACGGGTAGGTACCTGATAGTGCTCCTCGCCCATTTTCGCTTATTATAACCTCCCTTTGATGTATGTCGGGTTGAGCCCGTAAACATTGTTTTTGTAATGTTTTTAGATCTATTACCTCCCCAGGCCTTCATCCTTTCCCAGAAACCTGCTCTCCAGTTGTGAACCACCTCATTTACCTATTTTGTGGAAAATCCTTAAAACCGTTGGGTACTTGTTGGCCCCCCCTTCCTGAGAGCATTCAGTAATCCTTGTATACTGATTATGCTATATTCCTCCCTCACTGATGGGTTATAAGGTTGCACCAGTAACGGTTAATCTCTGTGGTTCTTTTCCAGGCTTTGACCAGTTCTTCTATTTGGGTTCATTCAGTTTCCTGCACCCTCTTTTTTTTGCCCTGTATTTATGAAAAAGTTTTTCTTATTCCTACTTATTAGTTGCACGCTGACTCTTATTGTTTTTTCACTTATTACCTTTTTTAAAAAAATACACACATATGTGTTCTTCTCCTCTCTGCACTTTATTCCAATTTTTAATGTAAACCTCTATCCTTCTTATTTAACCCTACTGACCGATGGCAAACCTTTTTTGACAAATGATCTATCCCTTATAGACTTTATTGATCTTTTTGGCATACCTTATTGACAGATTGTAAATTAGAGTCCTACAGTGTATGATTTATTCATTTAAATTTTGACCTTTAACTGTACTTGGGCAACTGAATCTGTATATTCATACATCTGTATATTTATTTTTTATGTGATCTATTTAATTTTGTTCATATCCATAGGTGTGCCAGTCCCACCCTACGTGTCCTCCTTCGCCCTGATGAAGGTGCAGCCCCTGCTGGGGCTTGTACACCGAAACGCGCGTTGGCGCTCTTAAGCCTATCTTGGCTGCTTAAATTGTGCTCATTTGTGCTTTTTAAACTATTTTTCATTGAATTTGAACTGTGGAATTACGTATATGTCTCCATTTTTGTGTATTTTTGTTATGTGGTGAATGATGATGCTGTTGAATGAGTGATAGTATGATTGTGTTGTTTTGAAGGAGCTTTGCTTTGGACTGTTAGCAATTTCATGTATAGGATTTTTGTAATGTTTAGATATCCATTTCTGGTTCTTGATGCTAACCAACACACGCAAAAAATCACGGTATTTGCATAAATAAAAAGGATCAAAATAAAACAATTATCAAAAGATCTATAAATCTATCTTTATCATTACCTGTTTGTCTGGGTTTGCCTATTGGCGGTGGGTATTAATTGCTCGGACCCTATTTAGGGCCTTGTTCCCCCTATCAACCTGTGGCAGGCACTCTCCTTTCCTTTTGGTATTCTGAGTTCCCCTGTTCTGCCTGCCCTTCTCCGTTTTCAGGGGTCCCCCTTCTTAGTGGACACAAAGATTTCAAAACAGAGGTATTCTACTTATGGGTTATATTTCAAGCAGCAAATGCTATAACAAAAACTTTTCATTATTACTTACATGATGACATTCCAGCGGTCTACACTCCATTTGAGGAGACTGAGATTCCGCTTACTTTCCAGGAGCATATTTTCTGGTTTAATGGCGTCCTACCCCAAAGAAGAACAAGAGAAAGGCTTGGTGCTGTAGGGATTCCAGGAGCGACATGGCCGATATTTGCGACCTAATCACCACATCCAGACATTTACACAATGCCACACGATGAACTACTTGTTCAACACAAAGGTGTATTTTCAGCAAGAGTAACAGAATTACTTCACAAATTTGATGAAGAAGCGTTGTCATATGTGGATGATATTTATCTGACTGATGACGACTTGATGAGGCACTTGACCAGGGCAAGTACCATAATTATGGGATTTGCCGCAGAGGTCTTTATGTTCACCTTTAAAAAGTCGAAAATAGCCCAACTCAATGTCCTATTTTTGGGATATGAGCTGTCAAATGAAGGCAAAAGTCTGGCAGCTAACTTTTTAGAAAAGTGTGCACTGCTCCAGCCTCCAAAATCAATTATTAACATATTAATATTCTTCGTTTAATCCAGGAAGACATGATTACTTCAAAACACTTACAAACACGCGTAAACGTACACCATTTAGTGATCCAAATAATTGCGGGTCAATGTGGGTACACATATTTGACCTTTAATGAGGGAGAAACTGTACCAATCGCTTACAAATCACACCTGTACACAAATGCAGAAATGAGCTTTACTTAAAATACTGAGTGCCGTTCAGACTGCCGTAGCAAGAGAAAGAGCACTGGCTCAGGGGAAACGCATTATTGTCGTAACTCCAGTACCAGCTTTAGAAGGTGTTACAAAGGCCAATGTCCCAAATGTGAAAGCGTTACATCCCAGGATACAATGGGCAAATTCTCTAACTGCAAAAGACGTTGAATACAGATTTGATCCCAGTTTAAAAACTCAGGCATTCCTGCAATATGAACAAGAATATCCTCTACCAAATGAAATCTTGCCTCTTGAGCAATATGAATATATTATATACACTGACGGATCTGCGCAACTGGCCATAGGGAGTAAGCAACAATATTTTTCAGCGTGTGCAATCGCAAAAGGTCGCATGCATGATGGCAAGTTCCATCCTAGTTGCACAAAAACGCAATCTCTAAGAGACTGCCCGGCTCAGTTGACAGAATTAAAAGCACTGATACTTGCACTAAAAAATACGGATCACGAATTCCCCACATTAATCGTGTGTGATTCTTTTTATTGCGTACAGTCGTACAATGAGTACCTACAACATTGGGAGTATCTTACTAAATGTTTGGTGCCTGTTCCCAATTTGAAGTACTGAGGATGGATTTAAGTGATCACAGTATTCTCTTGGTGGCAACTGATTTAGAGTTCAAGGCGCTTGAGTCCTGGAACTCCAGAAATGACACCATTGTTTACAATAAAACAAATGAACATACTTTTTGGTCAAATAATAACATGATGAATTTGGCCACTCATTTGTAACCAGCGAGTTTACGCTCTTCTGCTACAGCACTAGAGAACCCTATTGCCTGGTTTCAAAAGCAGCTGTCTCTGTTTTAATCATGTGAGAGTTAAAATAGAATAACTAGTGTTAAATCATTCGTGGTTATTTATTGGGAGGTAAAAATGGGAAACTGCGATTTATTCCGTAGATAAGAAACTATTGAAAGACCTGTTGTATTTGAGGCACAGGGATATCAATCGGCTGAAGCAGGTGCAAACTATACTGAAGGTGTCTGAACGAAGCGAAAGAGTGAGAAGGAACAGAAATGGATTAAATTGGATTAAGTTGACAGAAGTCACTCTTTTTGGTGACTCGTGAAAATATTGGACTTTAATAGCCGAATACTGTGATTCCAGAATTTAGGCTGAGGCCATTCCAATATCCGAAACAGAGTGGGCCCTATCTATATCAAAGGTATATGCCACCAATTCCAGCTGTAGGATTCTATTGGAGTTGAATGATGAGATAGAGAGTTTTATTAAGGGTGTAAGGTACTCTGGGGCGCTGGGCCCGGGTAAACCCCCGATATCTATCAAACAAGGTATTTCTGCATGGGCTCTCTTTTTTGTGTCCGGTGTTTCAACACTGTTGTCTGTATGGGGTCATACCTTCATCCTGGAAAGGAAGTGTTGTTGTGACTCTTTATAAAAAGGGTCATACAACCTCTCCTGCTAGTTTCAGGCAGATTGCTTTTTTTATGCGATTGGGAAATTGTTTGCCAAGAGCATTCTTCTTCACCTGCAGGGTTGGGCATTTTGTAATAACTTTATTCCTGTTCAGCAGGCTGGTTTCCGTAAGAACTGTGCAACCTTAGATAATATACCTGCCTTTCAAACACTGATTGAGAAGTATGCTGTGGGTAAGGGCATGGCTTTATATTCTGCCTTTATTGATTTCTCAACAGCGTTCGATGGGGTTGACCGTGGGACCTTGTGGGGGAAATTGGTTGCAATGAGGATACCTGCTCACCTGCTAAGATTGATCATTGCTCTGCACTGTGTAACTTGAACTCAGGTTCTGATGGGAGGGAACCAGGGTCTATCCAGCAAAGTGGAAACACATAATGGTTTCAATTAAAGGTGCTTACTTGCGCCCCTTCTTTTCTCCCTTTACATCCATGATTGAACATGCAGAGTCAGATGGGCTAAGGGGGACCCACCTAAACTAGGATCAATGAGAGTTGGTTTTTTACTCTTTGCAGATGATGCTGTTCTGTTGGATTGGACTACAGAGGTGCCTTTCTGAGCTTGTAAACTATGTTGATGAACACCTTTTAGAAATAAACATTTCCAAGAGTAAAGGTGTGGTTTTTAGATTTTAAAGGTGCAGAGTTAGGAACAATTTGCACTGGTTCCTGAAGAATGATAAGTTGGAAGTGGTGAAGTTGTACCCATATCTTGGTAGAATCTTCTCTAGTAAATGCTTATATGAGGATCAGTCAGTGTAGAACTAAGTCATTATCTTAAGCTTCAGTCATTTGCAGACTATACAAGTGCTGCGGTCAAAGGCATTTTGCCCATGTTTTGCTGATTTATAAGTTATAATTGCGCTTTCACTGAGCAATGCCTGTGAAGTAATGGAAGGGCGGTATTGGTCCTTTTTCGAGAAGGTTGAGTGTTGTATTTGGCACCAGATCTGTAATTTGAATTGCTCAGCTATACCTTTGGCCTTCAGACTTGAGTTTGGGCTCCTCTCTATAAATGTGTTTGCCTTGGCAGCTGTCCTAAGGTGGGAGAATAACATACTGAATAGTGACCAGCATTCTATTCGGGCTGCATTAAAATCTGAAATTTGTTATAGCTTAAAGTGCTGTCTTTTCAAATTATGTGAAAGCCCTGGATATATTTGAAATTGGTCTGAGTGCGGTGACACCCCTTCAAAAAAGTTTATTCTGAAAAATGTGATAAAAAATCAATCTATGAAGTGAGTTGGAAAAAGGACATTGTACTTTGTGTTCAGTACTCTTAGAATGAAATAGAAGTGGAGAGTAGCATTTGTAAAAAAAGCACAACTGTATGTTCTATGGAATCTACCCCATGGTGTGCGTAGAACTATTTTGTATTAAGGTTGAACTTGCTTCTGTTGGGAATTATCACTGGATCCTGGGAAGGATGAGCTAGGGAAGTGAGGCGTTGTGATCTTTGTTGGAATTATGTTCAAGATTTAAATCATGTGCTATTTGTTTGTCTTCTCCTGCACTAATTGCAACATCAATTGTTTAGACCACTGTTCATAAAGTACAACATAACTTTGGTAGCGGAGGCCCGATAATTCTTCTTTGCACCTCATCAGAAATAGTTTGCTCAAACGTTTTTACATTTTTCAATTGTCTTTGTTTTTTTTTAGATATGCTTGTACGTTGTATTGCCATATTTATTGTATATGGCTTCGCCTTGTGGTATTCGGCATTCTAGGCCTTAAAGATTCTGTACAGCATAATTTTGCACCATTTATGTGTTGTATTATATAAAGCATGTATAGTTTCCCACATTCTCTAGGAATTGTATTATAATGCTTAAATGATTTGATTGCACATTTGCACTTTTTTGTTTGAGGGGTCTTTCATCTAAAATTGAGTATGGCTGTACGCTGAATTGCTTCTGGCTTTTTATAGTTCTGTATATTTTGTTGTATGAATTGTATTTTTAAAATCTTTTTTATATTTAAGTGGACTGCTTTGAGTTTCAAATCATAATAATAAAAACTTGAAACTTGAAATAACACCCCATGTTGTAAAAATGGCATCTAACCTCTCAATGAGTCTATCTTGAGTAATTGATGAGAGATCTTCTACTAATGGAAAATGGGAGTATTCATTGATAACCACCAACAGGAGTCAAGAGGACCAAAGAAATCAACAGCGATTCTCTCCCATACATGTTTTGATAAATCTGACATGTTCGAGGTACGTTGAGTGATTTTGGATAAGCCATTGCATTAATAACAGGCTTTCCACTCTCTTTCAGCTCTGTCATCACGATGAGGAAACCAAGCTCGGTCTAGAAGAGCTTGTTTAGTAACAGACAGTTCATCTTTCATATTTTTAAACTTCGGATATTCGCTGCCACGTGTGAGAGGTCGAACATGCAGTTTCCAGGATTGATGTGCAATAATGTCTTTTGCAGTAGTTATTTGTTTCAATGAATAAGTGGCATATGTACTGGACATTCCGATGAAGAGAATGTACGCTTTTGCCATTTTGGAAGGGGTATCATGTCACTGTACTGGCACTCGTGCAAATGTAGTTAACCGGGCTTTGATCTTTCCCTTTTTCCCACTATAGTGTAGTCATATTCCTGTAGTTTCAAACCCCAACGTTCAATTCTAGGAGGCGTCTTGGCTTTTGGATTGCCAAAGATAGTAATCAATGCTTGATGATCGGTTACAATAGTGAAAGGTTTTCCATATAAGAATCCGTGGAAATGTTCACAAGCCTACACCACTGCTTAACTTTCTTTCTCAGGTTGTAAACAGGCACGTTCACATTGTGACAAACGTCTCCTTGAATATGCCACAATATGCCATCAAGCATTTGGGTGTCCACTGTGTTGGGCAAGGATTGCACCCATCTCGACCGGGCATGAGTCAACAACAACCTCTGTATGAAGCTTTTGATAACAGTAGGCCATTTGAGTGGCGTTTTCAGTTACATGCTTGATTTTCTTAAAACTTTGCTCATATTCGTGTGACCAGTAGGATGAAGCATTTCTTTTTGTTAAGTCTCTGAAGGAAGCAGTTACAGTGGCAAAGTCACATATGTATCTGGAATGTGACTCGTTACGATGCGAGTCACTACATCGCGTGGCATTACAATGCGGTTGTTACAACGACCACGTTGTTACCATGCAATGCCATTACTACGCAAGTCATTACATCGACTTGCAGAAGAAGGCGCGCTGACATTAGAAATGTATAATTTACTGTTCCAACTCCAGCCTACGCAACAGTAGGGAAGGTGTTGGAATAGTAAACTATACTATTCCTAATGTTAGAGAGCCATCTACTGCAAGTCGATGTAATGACTTACGTAGTAATGGCATTGCATGGTTACAACGCGGTCTTTGTGACAACTGCATTGTAATGGCATTGCGGTGTGATGACTGCGAAATAAAGGTCACTACCCATTTATCTGGAACAGTAACTGTCCATGCCAAGGAATGAACGCAACATGGTAACATCTTGTGGGGGATCGGTGGCTAACTAAACTTGCACTTTACCTGGATCCGGCGCCATGCCCTGTCAGAAAAGATATCGCCAAAGAATTTGAGTTTTGTTTTGTGAAAATCACATTTCCCAGCATTCAAAGTTAAACATGCATCAGCGTTGAAATGACACACTTGTGTAAGAGCTTTATCGTGTTCCTTTTGGGAAGCTCCGAAAACGAATATCTCATCACTGTAATTGAAAGCATTCACAACAGGTTGTATTGTGTGTCAAATGTCATCTTGAAAAGGTTCTGCAACTGATGACACAAAGACACCCAATCATTTATATCTGAACAAACCAATATGTGTAAAAAAGGTGGCAATGTACCTGCAATTTTCTTTGAATTCCAATTGATGATATTCTTTGTTCAGATCAAGGCGATAGAAGACTTTAGGGCCATTTAAGTGTGTGATCATGTCGGCAATGTACGAAGCAGGATGTTGTTCTCTTTCAACTGCCTTGTTAACTTGACACATATTAACACAGATGGTACCTCACTGTCCTTTTGGGGCACTACCACTATGGGCGAAACCCATGGAGTTGGACCAGTAGATTGCTCAATGATATCATGCTTTTGTAATGTCTTAATCTCTTTCTTAACAGCTTCTTGTAGATGACATGCTAAACGTCTATCTCTTTGAGCAACAGGACGAGCTTCCTCATCGATATATTGTTGTACTTTCATGGTCTTGAGTTTTACTAATCCATGAAACGACGGGAACTGAATCACTATTTCTTGATGAGCCTTTATATTTAGTTCTCAGATTTCAGGCCCATATCCACAGCACTATTGAAACAGAGCAAACAGGCACATAACGCAGTACCTTGAAGTAAGTGAATGGATGCTTGTTCTTTTGTATTTTTGTGTCTCATGGTTGCTACAAATGAACCTTGCACTTTTAATAGCGTTGATGCAGCCCATGCATACACTTTAGTGGAGTGAGACGAGGCAATGGAGACAAATTCATTGTATTTCTCCTCAGGCATATTGTTTATCGACGCCCCACTGTCAATAATAAAAGGTATGGAGCAACCATCTACTTTTAGTGTAATTTTCGGACAGTGTTTAAAAAATTTCTGTGATTCTCCATGTCGCCTTTTATTTGACTCATATTCTTCTTTGCATGAGGTCAGTCTGGCATACACACATTTTTCTGAGGTAGACATCATTCATCCGTCTTCCTCACAGTCACTTGACAATGAAACTGAAGAACTCTTGGACAAAGATTTAGATGATGATCAATTTCTTTTAGTGTCGGTTTGCCTCAACTGATGTTGCCTCTTGGCCTTGTGGGCATGCATAGAACGTCGCTTCAGGAACATTTGGGTATCCATTTTGTTTTCTCGTTGTGGCGCACTTAGGTTTTGCTTCACCTTGCAAACTAAAATGGGTCTCTTTCCTATACCCTTTGCATACTTGTCCAAAAGCAGGGCATTTACCTTCTTGTGGAAACAAAAGTTCACATCTAAAGTGCTGCTTCTTTTTTCTCAAAGACATCACTTTGTATCCTTTATACTTGTATTTCTGCTTACTCACTCAGGGCACCTCTGGCTTCCATGTCAGTGGCTTGTCGAGCAGCACGTTCCTCAGCTCTGGCAGCCATGAGAACTCACTCCAGACTAAGGGTTTCTCTCAGCATTCGTCATCTCAATTAACTTGACACACATTTGTCAAAACCCTTAAGACCTATAGCTTCTTCATCATTGAATTAATTGAACTTACAGTGTTTAATGAGCATATCAAGTCTCTCAATACATTTGTCAATTGTTTCACCAGCTTTCTGTTATTCCTGACTGAAAATGTATCCTTTGTAATCAACATTCAGTATTGGATTGAACTTGAAATGTAATGCTTCTTTTTTTTTTATTTCAAAAGTATTTTATTTTTAAAGGAGCAAATAAGGACATAAGATATAAGCAAAAGTGATACAATTGATATCAGACCAAGATAAAAAATATGGTAAACTGAAATTAAATAAGAAGAAATACACCATTAACAATCATTAATCTGCAGATATCCTATAAATAAATTAATTAAGGAAGAAAAAATTGATAACCTGCAGAAGAAATTAACAAAAGTATCACCATCAGATAGCAAAATAGAGATGAGAGGAAGAAAGAAAAGGAGGAAGAAAAGACGGAGAGAGTAGAAAAGAGATGAAGAAAGAGAAAGAAAGACAGGGAGGAGTGAAAGAAGAGGAGAGGATTTCCAAAGGATTCATCCGACACACAAGACAACATTAACCAGACAACATTAACCAGACACATCAAAAGGATATTGAACCACCAACCCCTCTGAGACCAGGTCCATATACGTATCTAAGGCTGTCCAAACACCAGCAGATATAGAAGGAGAGAGATGAGCATGATCAACTGACGTGTGAGCACTTCGTAAAAAAGAAACCCAAGCCCACCAAGTATGGTAAGAAACAGAAGAGAAAGACTTCCACTCTGTGGTAAATTTAATTACCTAGACTTAAATATGCGGTAAAATTAAATAAGAATAACTCAGTAAAAATAAGAGGCAGAATCCGTGGCATTTGAGGTTTTTAAAATGGGTTTATTCCTTACAAAGGAATTGGTTCGAACCAGGCAATCGTATTCCGTCACCACTAAGGTTCGGGAAGGGATAGAAGCCATACTTTATTGACAGGTTGTCATATTTATAGTAAATGCATTACAGTGAAGACATATGCAGAAGGCGTTACAGCTGAGAAGAGAGATAAGAATACACATACGTAATGAAAAAGGCGTTACAATAGGCGTGCATGAGGGCATGTACTGGAAACGTCATTATGATGATGACACAAGTGGGTGGATCCATAAGAGAATCCTGCAAAATCAGCAGAAATACTTGCCAAATATGCGCGCACAGTAGCATGACGTGTGATTGACGTGTAACTGGAGGGTGAAGGGGACTTGACATTTAGCCCTACTTGAGGAGACAGAAGTCTGGGATGTCAGAACAACCTAATCCCAAATCGTATCTAATATCTTGTGTTTAAGGAACTGTATTATCTGGAAGGAAAGGTCTCTCAGGCAGAGGCTATCCTATACTAACTACTAGTGCGTGTATAAGCGTCTACATGTCTGCATGAGAAGCGAGGGGCATGGGCCTACCATGGAGACAGAAACCATGAATTACTCGCACGGAGACTGCAAGGCCGGGCCCTTTTCTCTGTAGCTGGAAGGATGTTTACCTAAACTACTAGACAGGAATGCATTTCTCGAGGAGCGGAGCAGATAACTTGAAGGCTGAATACAGTCTTGGCAGGCAACAGGCCGGGCCAGGCACCGTTAGCCGCGCAGGAAGTAAGACAAAGGTCACGGATACAGATACAGGTCCAGGCTGGAGCATTCAGAGGCAGAAGCAGGAAAAGCTCGATGGCAGAATTCAGGGCCTACCTTGCCAGAGCTGGAAAACGTGGAAAGTATACCATATAAAGACGGTGGCAAGGCAAACTTAGGAACGGAATATCTGACCCATTCATGGCAGATCTGAAAGAGGACATGTTAACGTTGGACGCATATGTATTTGCGTCTTCATAGCTTGAAGTGGAGGGAACATACATGTACTTGTAGCATGTACATGGAGCCGTTGGGGTCTAAGATAGGGGACATAATTGACCATAAAAATTCATATTTCCTCAACTCCATGAGGATTACTTTGACTGCAACAGTCAATAAAAGATCCAACAATTGTAATTCCATGGAATCTAAAGGCAGAGGGACCGGGGCCGCCAACGGACCTAATAGAATTAATGGAAAAGAGAGTTGAAACTCAATATTAAAGATAATCATGAGGTGTTTGTGAATTAAATTCCAAAAGGGTTGGAGAAGGGAACAATCAAAGAACATATGCTGAAAATCGCCTGGTAAAAGCCCACAACTCCAACACAGATTATCTTCTTTGAGATTTAATGAATGCAAACGAATGGGAGTCCAATGAAGAAGATTAATAGAGAAAAACTTGGACTGCATTAATGAGGGGGCGATTTTACTACGAAGAGAAAGATTACCAATATCTTGCCATGTGTCTGAAGAGATATGATCGGTAACACTATGATCAAAATGATGCAGCCATTTTTGCTGTGCGACCGTGTGGGAAGGAAGTGTAGAGGACGATAAGAATTTGTAAATCCTAGACGCTACATGGCCAGTCCTGATCCATAATTGAAAAAGCGTAATCGTAGGGGAAGAGGGATGAAGGTGCACTTTAGCAAGTGCTACCTTAATCTTAAGAAAGGTATAAAAGTCTAAGTTAGATAAAGAAAATTGTTGCGCTAGGGAGGAGAAAGGGAAAGGATCATTATTGGAGTCATAGAGATGTTTAACAAGTGAGATACCTTTCCCAGCCCAATAAGACATCAACTCTGGCTCAATATTAATTTTGATTCTAGAATTCCGCCAAATAGACGACCATCTAGTTTTATGCAGTGGAATTGCCACTTTCTTATCAACCTTGCGAACCGCAGCAATAGTGTCTAAAATAATAGATCGAGAGAATGGAATAGAAAGGGTATTCGTGGTTAAAAAAGAGGCAGTCGGCAGAGGGGAGGCTAAGTCTTGTTCTATTAGCAACCAAGATGGAACATGAGTATGGTATGATATGGGAGGCTGTAATCTTCCTGATTGGGGGAAATATCAAACTGCTTTCCTGGCGTCTCAGGGTGCTCTCTGGTTTTCTTCTCCCTCTACTCATGTTCCATCTTGGTTGCTAATAGAAATGTAATGCTTCTTTAACTTGACAGAATGTGACTTCATCAGTTTGCAGCAGTTTCTTTATTACCTCTTTTACTCCTTCACCGGCCAAATTTGAGAGGTATTTGACAACGTTTTTGTTATCTGTTTCTTCCAGTGCATCAATGAAATCATTGAATGTTTCTATCCAGGCAGTCCATCTTTCACCAATCTTGGCCGTATATAATGGAAGAGGTGATTTCATGATGGCAGCAGTGTTATAACCAACTGTGTTACTTAATGATGAGAGTGGAGCCCACTCCAGCATTGTTGGCTACCCACTTGGATCTGCACCTTTATTGAGCACTAGCCGCGTGCTAACATTTGGGTCATTTCGCCTGCTCTCTGTTTGTGTGGCACTGTCTTTCCCTTTGGCTGTGAGTGGCGGCTTTGTTTCTTGCACAGGGTCTTCACCACTCTCACCTTTTAGTACTGTACCTGTTTTTTTGCATTTTTCTGCTTCTAACCACAGCATTCTCTTGCACCTGGCTGTCGCCACTCATTGCACTTTCCGTACTTGCTTGTCGCTGCCTTTAGGGTTTCCCTGTACCTGATTGTTTTCACCTTTAGGGTTATCATGTTGTATGACTTATAGCTCAGTGTTGAATTGTGGCGCAGTACTTTCTTCACGGCCTTACGAGCAAGTATCTGGCCACCTATGAGCGAACCTCTCAGTGAGGCTTTCAATATCTTCAAAAGCTTCAAGCTGGTTAGAGTGGCACTTTGACTCCATGTACGCCAAAAGTCAATCTTCATTACGACTGAGATATGTGTGGCACGCATGATCAGTTTGCTGAACCACGGCAAACTCTCTGGAAGAGCACTGTCGATCTTCGGGTTAAAGTCACCTGTTGTAGCATCCTAGCCAGTCAGGGTTCTCATAAATGAATATGCCACAAATGGAGCTTAGTTGTGCAAGTCTTTATTGCTTAGTGTGTAACTGTGAACCCAACATTCTAAACATTAACTCTATTCACCAAACAAGAACATAGTTTCACGGAGTCCATCAGGGACCAAAAGGGTCCCGTCAGCGCTAACTCACTAGACACTAGACGCGGCAGCTTAGAAAATTAAACAATATTAAGAGATTGATAAAGTGCATATAAATGAAAAAACAAAATGTAGAAAATACATTTTTTAAATGTTCTGTAAGGTGAAAGAATTTTAAATTGAAGGAAAACAAATCTGTATCTTCAGATTGATTTATGGGAGCAGTGCAAGTACATCAAACAGATTATAGTAGGGACAATGAGTGGATTAAATTGAATTTGGAAACATTCCATTGTTGCATTATAATTAATATGTTGTGTGACAAATGCTTGTTTCTGTATTTTTTGTGTGTTGATTTGTGGTTCAAATCAGAGAAAATGTTTGGACTGGAGTCCCTGGCTTCCAGTAATAACTTAGTGGGGGTTCCCGGATTCCTATAATGATACAGTTGGTGTGTATGAGTATCAGTAATGATTAAGTGGGGGTCCTCAGAAGTCAAAAGTTAAAGAGCCACTGTATTAGATGACACACATTCATTTTGGAGATAAAACATCAAGCAAATTTAGGACACCATCTTGTGGCAATGAGAAGTTACTCCAAATTAACTGAAAAATATTATTTTAGGTGTAAGCAGTATGAATGCTCCAACAGGAAGCTTCTATTTTGAATGAAAAGCTCAAAACCCTGTTCCTACGTATTCTTTTAGAATCACTGAGATGGAAATATCTGAATCCACCCTAGGCTGCCACATCTTTTAGGAATGAACAGGTGCTCTCAGAATGGTGCCAAAATGTTGTTTTGAGAGCCCTCCAGTCTGTTAACATAATTCATGCAAAAACAACACTTCTTCTAAGAACTGGATTTCATGAATATTTTCCATGGCATCCTGTGATCTATCCCTGGGGCAAACAGGCACTTGACGCAGTACCTTGAAGTAAGTGAAAGGGAGTTGTACTTTTGTCTTTTTGTGTCTCATGGTTGCTACAAATGAACCTTGAATCTTTAATGGCGTTGATGCAGCCCATGCACATACTTTAGTGGAGTGAGACGAGGAAATGGAGACAAATTCATTGTATTTCTCCTCCGCCATAATGTTTATCGATGCACCACTGTCAATAATAAAAGGTATAGAGCAACAATTTACTTTTAGTGTAATTTTCAGACAGTGTTTGAAAAATGTTTGCGATTTTACTTGTCACCTTTTCATTGACTCGTATTCTCCTTTGCATGAGGTGAGTCCGGCATGCACACATTTTTCTGAGGTAGACATCATTCATCTGTGTTCCTCACTGTCTCTTGACAATGAAACTGAAGAACTCTTGGACAAAGATTTAGATGACGATAAACTTCTGTTAGTGTCGATTTGCCTCAACTGATGTTGCCTCTTGGCCTTGTGGGCATGCACAGAACATCACTTCTGGAACGTTTGGGTGTCCATTTTGTTTTCTTGTTATGGCACACTTAGCTTTTCCTTCACCTTGCAAACCGAAATGGTTCTCTTTCCCACAGCTTTTGCATACTTGTCCAAATGCAGGGCAGGTACCCTCTTGTGGAAACGAAAATTCACATCTAAAGCGCAGCTTCTTTATCCTCAGAGACGTCACTTTGTATCCTATAGATTTGTATTTCTGCTTACTCACTCAGTGCACCTCTGGCCTCCAAGTCAGCGGCTTGTTGAGCAGCACGTTCCTCAGCTTTGGCAGCCATGAGAGCTCACTCCAAACTAAGGGTTTCTCTCAGCATTCGTCATTTCAATTAACTTGACAGATAGCTTCTTTATTATTGAATTCATTTATCACACAGTGTTTGATGAGCTATCAAGTCTCTCAATAAATGTGTAAATTTTTTCACAAGCTTTCTGTTATTCCTGACTGAAAATATAGTGTTTGTGATCGACATTCAGTATTGGATTGAACTTGAAATCGAATGCTTCTTGAACTTGACAGTATGTGACTTCATCAGTTTGCAGCAGTTTCTTTATTACCTCTTTTACTCCTTCACTGGCAAGAATTTTGAGGTATTTGACAAATATTTTGTTTTCTGTTTCTTCCAGTGCATCAATGAATCATTGAATGTTTCTATCCAGGCAATCCATCTGTCACCAATCTTGGCAGTATAGAATGGAAGTGGTGGTTTCATGATGGCAGCAGTGTTATAACCAGCTGTGTTACTTAATGACAAGAGTGGAGCCTACTCCAGCATTGTTGGCTACCAACTTGGATCTGCACCTTCGTTGAGCACTAACAAGGTGCTAACATTTGGGTCATTTCGCCCGCTCTCTGTTTGTGTGGCACTTTATTTCTCTTTGGCAGTGTGTGGTGGCTTTGTTTCTTGCACAGAGTCTTCACCACTCTCACGTTTTAGTACTGGACCTGTTTTTTTGCGTTTTTCTCCTTCTAACCACAACGTTCTCTTCCACTTGGCTATCGCCACTCGTTGCACTTACCGTAATTGGTTATTGTTGCCTTTAGGGATTCCCTGTACCTGATTGTTGTCGCCTTTAGTGTTATCGTTTTGTATGACTTATAGCTCAGTGTTGAATTGTAGCGCAGTACTTTCTTCATGGCCTTACGAGCAGGTATCTGGCCAGCAATGAGGAAACTTCTCAGTGAGGCTTTCAATATCTTCAAAAGCTACAAGCTGGTTGGAGTGGCGCTTTGACTCCACATATGCCAAAGTCAATCTTCATTAAGACCGAGGTATGTTTGGCACGCATGATCAGTTTGCTGAACCATGGCAAACTCTCTGGAAAAGCACTGTTTATCCTCAGGTTAAAGTCACCAGTTGTAGCATCCTGGGTACTCATAAAGGAATATGCCACAAATGGAGCTTAGTTGTGCACGTCTTTATTGCTTTGTGTGTAACTGTGAACCCAACATTCTAAACATTAACTCTTTTCACCAAACAGGACCACAGTTCCACGGAGTCCATCAGGAACCAAAAGGGTCCCCTCATTGCTAACTCACAAGACTCTACACGCGGCTGCTTAGCAAATTAAATAATATTAACCCTTGCTCCTGTGCTCATGGTGAAACCATTCCGTCATGAGCACATGCTCAAAAAATCCCTCTGCTGCAGACAGCAGAGGGATTTCCCTTTTTGTTTTTGCCTAGGGAGGTGGGGAAGAGCTTTCCCAAACTCCCCAGGCCTATTTTGTAATTTTCTTGCAATGATGATCGCGCACATGGTGCACTATCATCATTGCAACAAAAACAAAACTGAAACTTAGTTTGAGTTTCACAGTTTCGGTGCTTGTGGGGCTATCTCAGCCTCCCGATTACCAAAATAGATGGGCGAGATATCGTTGGAAAGGAAAGAATCTCCCCTTTCCAATGGTTTTCTTCCATAGTGGATCCTGCTTGGCGATCCTCCCAGGAGGGCGACCCCCAAGCAGAGATCTACCCGCTAGCACCAGGGAGGGGGGAGTGGCCCCTTGGGCGAGGCCTTTGCTCCCCCCATACATTTTGGACACAAGCAGTCTTTCTTTTCCCCCGGGGAGCAGATGGGGGCTGTAGCCCCCAATTTGCCTCCCGGGGGGCAAAAAGCACCCTAGACCAGGGATTTTCTTCTATAGACCAGGGGTGGGGGCTGCCCAGAATGGGCATCCCAATGCCCCCACCCTACCCCCCCCAAAGAAGGTAATAGACTCTCTGCCCCTCTCAGGGGGCAGATGGGGCAATAGCCCCTGATCTGTCTCCCAGGGGGGCTGAAAGCCCACTAGGCACTAGGGTTTTTTGGGGTATTTTTGTATGGAGGGATGGGGGCTGCCCAGAATGAGCATGTCAATGCCCCCACCCAATAAAAATAGTACAGTCTTTCTACCAGCCCTGGGAGGCAGATGGGGCAATAGCCCCTTATCTGCCCCCCTGGGGGGCAGAAAGCCCACTAGGCACCAGGGATTATTTTTCTCAAAGTTTGGGGTGGGGGCTGCCCAGAATGGGCATTCCAATGCACCCACAACCCCCCAAATATGCCACAGTCTTTCCGCTCCCCAGGAGGCAGATGGGGGCAGTAGCCCATTATCTGCCCACAGGGATGCAGAAAGCCCACAAGGCACCAGGGATTTTCTTTTCATATATGTTGGGGTAGGGGCTGCCCAGAATGGTTATGCCAATGTCCCTGCCCCCCCCCCCCAACAATTGTCACAGTCTTTCTGCCCCCCAGGAGGCAGATAAGGGCAAAAACTCCTTATCTGCGTCCCAGGGGGGGGGGGCAGAAAGACCATTAGGCATCAGGGAATATATATTTTTTTAATTTAGGGGTGTGGGATGCCCCCAATTCCCAAACTAATAGCCACAGTCTTTCTGCCCCCTTTGGGGGCATATCGGGGCACACTCGTCAGCCCCCGTTTTCACCCCCAAGGCGGCCGAAGGCCCATTTGGCACAGCCTTGTTTTTAGCCAACCTAGCAAACCTGTATATTTTTTAAAACTAGATAGCAAGAGGAATACAGGATGGGGTGACTTGTGTGCCTCTCTTCATGTTCTGTTACCAAGAATCCCTTGCAAACCTCAAACTTAGGATCCACAAAATTCCACCCACCACACATTCCCCAAAGTCTCTCGCAGGCCTACCCACACAAGTGAGGTACCAGTTTTCTCAGAAGACTTTGGGGAATGCTGGGTGGGTGGAATTCTGTGGATCCACACAGATTCCAGAACTTTCCACCACAGAAATGTGAGAAAAATGAGATTCTTTTGACAAGCTTTGAGTTTTGCAAGTGATTCTGGCTAACAGAACCTGGTGAGAGCCAGACAAGTCACCCCATTCTGGATTTCCCTGGGTGTCTAGTTTTCAAAAATGTATAGGGTTGCTAGGTTTCCCTAGGTGCCGGCAGAGCTAGGGTACTTTGCAAAAAAAGGGTTCGTTCTCACTGTGAAAATGTGGTGTGTCCATGTTACATTTTGGGCCATTTCTTGTCCCTAGCACTAGGCCTACTCACACAAGTGAGGTATCATTCTTCTTGGAATACTTTGGGGAATGTGGAGTGGGTGGAATTTTGTGGATCCATGCAGATTCCAGAATTTTCCATCACAGAAATGTGAGGAAAATGTGTGCCATATTCAAAAGGAGCTATCGCCGAATTAACTGCACTTTATCGCAGCCAAAGTTGTGATAATACCCCATACCCCAGTTTGGACCCAGACATATGCAGATTAGTCTTGACCCTGTGCCCCATGGGAAGAGTCCAGACCGAACTGCCAGGCCATGTCCTCCCTGGACTGGAAACAAGCATCCTGGGACCGGTTTCAGGATATGTCACCCTTCTTCAGCCAGGCTAGCTTGAATCCAGTGGGGCAGTGAGCAAGGGACCCACGTTTGGGCATACCCATCCCACTTAGGGCGAAAAGTGTTACAGCAAACAAATGATGGGCGGAATGATGACAATGCAAACATTCTCCCCCAGTCTGGGTTAAATCCATCCTTCTTTTGCCCACTACACCAGGACCTGGCTTGGCAGTTTGGGCTGGACTGTTCCCATGAGGCACAGGGTCAAGACGGATATACATATGGCTGGGTTCAAACTGGAATGGCATTGTGAGCAAAAGAACGATGGCTTTAGGCCCAGATCTCTGTACTGGGGAGAATGTATGGCATTGTTCTGCATTCTGTCCATCAACTGTTGTTTTTGCATTTGTCACCCCGAGTTGGACGGGTATACCCAGACGTGGATCCCGTGCTCTACATGCCACTGGAATCAAGCTATCATGGCTGAAGAGGGGTGAATCCGAAAAACCAGTGCTAGAATGCTTGTTTCCCCATTCACAAGCTTGTGCTAACAGCCCACAGCAGCAGCGCCGCGATAGCAGCCGCAAAAAACATCACCACTGAGGACCCCCGCATCTATCGCTAATGAGTAAAGAGTGGGCATTCCCGTGCCAAAAGCCGCGACCACACCACTCCTCACCATTCTCAACGACCAGACAGATCGGTGATAAAAACACAAAATAGGCAATAAGAGGCGTTAGCTGCAGGAGGTCTACACCTGCTCTGACCTGGTGTTAAGTCGGGCGGCAGCCAGCACCACAAAAGGGAGACCATCCCAGGGCCACATCAGAAGTGCAACAGATGTCAAGGAGCCACCCATCATGCGGCTCGGACACCCAAGAGGGCCACAATACCCACCAACACCACACCAGGACCCCACCGCACACCCGGAACACCCCCCAACCCCCGGACAACCACAGAGGCAGCGCAGACCAAGACAGCAGAACCCCAGGAAGCATACCAGCTGCCCAGACCCAACCTCTGACAATGTCACCATCCACCGCAGGCTGAAAGGGACAACTATCCCATGCATCCCGACCATCATCTCCCAACAGGCCTACAGCACCAACACAGTGGACAACCAACATCCCACCCCACACCAAGCTGCGGGCTTGGCTGCACCTGTTAGCCTCTGGCACCCCAACCAACACCAGCCAGAGTCGGAGGAGTCTCACTGCCAGCCACATTCAAGTCCTTCACACCTGTCCTGGACATCACCATCACCCTGGTACCTCGGTCCCCATACGTAAAACACAATGCGCAGGTCACGCTGGAGACCAAGCAAGGATCATACGCCATAGCAGGATGCACGCACATGCTGGGAGCAATCCACAGCACACATGTCCCACCTGTGCCCCCTAGTGACACAGCACACAATCACCGCTACAGAAAGCACACGTCTCAACCCAATGTGCAGGCAACAACAGAACACCGTGGAACCTCCAATAATGATGCCTTCAAATACACAGCCAGTGTGCATGATTCCTCCACCCTCTGACAGTACATCAGCAACCAGCGTCCCCAGGATGGCACAAAGGGAAAGGCACAGCCCCTTGGCAAGTTCCAAATGAACACCCAACTCACCTCTACTCCACAACTATGCAAATCACAACTCGGGCAATGCACATGTCACAAAATCACAACCAACATGCACAACAACATGCCCACCTACCAGACACGACAGAACAACTCACAACAGCTGAATGTGGGGAGAGGTGGCAAACAGGCATGGGTGAAGGATGCAGTAGTACCATGATTGGGAAAGTACACAATGCCAAGAGTGGCGTAGATGTGCTGGACAGACTGTAGTATGCAGCACACACCCATATCTATGGCGACATACACGTCTGGTGTATGGACTGTAGTGGACAGTGGACGCAACCATGTCACTACAGCCAGTGCGGGACCTCAAGGAAATCTTCCCTGTTACGCCTCTCCAAAGCGTGACCAGAGTGGGATGGCCCGCCATACCCCAGTTTGGACCCAGACATATGCAGATTAGTCTTGACCCTGTGCCCCATGGGAAGAGTCCAGACCGAACTGCCAGGCCATGTCCTCCCTGGACTGGAAACAAGCATCCTGGGACCGGTTTCAGGATATATCACCCTTCTTCAGCTAGGCTAGCTTGAATCCAGTGGGGCAGTGAGCAAGGGACCCACGTTTGGGCATACCCATCCCACTTAGGGCGCAAAGTGTTACAGCAAACAAATGATGGACGGAATGCTGACAATGCAAACATTCTCCCCCGGTCGAAAGATCTGGGTTAAATCCATCCTTCTTTTGCCCACTACACCAGGACCTGGCTTGGCAGTTTGGGCTGGACTGTTCCCATGAGGCACAGGGTCAAGACGGATTTACATATGGCTGGGTTCAAACTGGAATGGCATGGTGAGCAAAAAAACTATGGTTTTAGGCTCAGATGTCTGTACTGGGGTGAATGTATGACATTGTTCTGCATTCTGTCCATCAACTGTTGTTTTTGCATTCAACTACCACAAGAGTAGTGTAAAGTAACTTTCAATATTGCAGCCTATCACGGGAAAATAACCCTGTGCCAACGTGGAATTCAAAACAAGGTGGTAGCATGCGATAGTCACCAGAAAACGCTCCAAATGTCTGCGTCAAAATCAATGACACGCAGCATAAATGCGATACTCTAACGCAAAAAAACATGCGATGAGGCCAACCGCGGTACAAAAAGTAGCGAAAACCAGCCACAGGTCTGCAAATCCCACGCGTCTGGTGGATCTATGCCCTATAAAAACCACAGAAAAATACACCAAAAACAATCCAAAGTGCATAGCAACATGGATGCACCCTGACACAGCTCAGGGGCCAACCCAAACCCCACAACCCCCACACACTACCAGCAAGGAACAACGGGGTCGGGGAAGACCAAGGAGAAGAGGGAGAGGAAGACGGGGTGTAGACCACAGGAAAACTAGACCAGCGCCACTGAGGTAACAGAACACTACCTGCAACTGACCGACTAGCAGACCACCTGGATTGCAGTCGGAGTGCCCAGGAGGCCAATCCAGGAGGCCAATAGGCACCAGCATGACGTGATTACCTAAACCAGGCACAAACCAGCTGCCAACAGGAAGGCAGCAATGGCGACAGGACGTGGCAGTCCAGCGCCACCGGAGGAGCTGAAGGACCCCAGGCCACAGTCATCAGTGTAGAAATGGTGCAAGGAGTAGGGAGTAGGGACACAGCTCGAGAGGATCTGACACAACAGCAACAGTGAATGGGGGGACAGGGGAGTGGGCACAATGGCATACAGTCACAATGAGGTGTAGCACACTGCACACCCACAATCACCCAGGTCCATGTGCCCGATCCCCTTGGCACACTGCAGCACACACACATAGCACGAACAGCACACCCACATTGATGACAACGAGGAACAATGCGCCTAGCCAACACTGTAGAACAGAGGACACAACTGGCTCTGCACATGCACAGAAACATGCATACTACATTCGACGGAGCCGGAAACTGTGAAATGGAAATGTACGCAGACGAAATCACATTTGTCATGTAGACTAAATGTACACTGTCCCGCAGAAGAATCCAGCAACCCCCAAACAGTCACAATGTACATTGCCATACAGTCTGCATGCAAACCTGTACAATGCGCCAACATATATGTCAACGCAAAGACAATACGCACCTCCCCTTCAGTTCGCAGAGGGGCACAAAACACCTTCAGCAGAGAACAGAATACAACACATCAGTGATGCCGGAGAGGACCACAACACCGTTGACACCGATGGCACCCGCAAGCACAGCTGGCTCACGACACTTCACCCACCCACACATCGCACCCCAATGCCATGTTCCTACATGCCAAAAGGAGGTGGCCCAACAGGTGTGGGTGGGGGCCGAACCCATGCAATACAAACCAGGACACATACGTAGGTGTCCATCACCCTTCAGGGGCCACCAACACCCCACTAAGGAGACACAAACTGCCATAGAGACACATGCATTTGCACATTCACAGTACAGAACCATGGGCAGGGGCTCTCAAATTCTAGTCACACACCCATTTTGGCTCTGCATAAGAAGGCCATGGCCACTTACATTACAAATTGAGTGGGTGACGACAAAGCTACATGTCCAAGCTCCAACCCGCTGCCTGCGGTGACACGAATACATCCGATGTACACAGCACAATGTAATGGCGTCAGGCCCAGGGCCGTCAGGCATACAACAAGACCAAAGGAACACATGCAGATACCATGTTGAACTGGCTACGGGCACATGCCCCCGGCCCCTTTATTGGCAGGACCACATGTACAGTGACGCCTGTGCTGGATGTGTGCGGGGTGGGTGGTGCTGTCAGCCACTTGAACATTAGACACCAGTGCAGTGGAAACAGAAAACACATGCATAAAAGAGTCAACTGCTGAGCAACATGGTGGAAGCCGGAGAAAGTCCAGAGGACAGCCAACATGCAAACAGAAGTGTCCATGAGTTGCAGTGCACTGGGGATGGGACACTAGAGATGAGCACACCCATGTGAAGAAAATGTTTCGGATGGTGTCCCCCAGACAGACACCTGATGCAGATGCAGTGGGGTGTGTCATACCTGCATCATCTTCCCCATCAACATCTCAGGGCCCCCACACTGTTTGAGGTGACATAGCTGCACAACCTCTCCACAGCTCATTACTCAATCAGTAACAGACAATGGCTTGCGGTACACTGAGTCACGGGCACCTGCAGTGCTGCTGAACAGGGTATCAGGCCGATGACGGCATCCACGACCGGTGTGAGCAACTCCGCAAGTCTGTCAGGACCACCGTTTCGACTCTGGCAGATGGCTTTTGGAGGTGGTCCTTGCGGTGGTGGCATGTGCCTCCTGCGGTGATGCCACGTCCGGGCTGGTCAGGACTCAATTTGGTGTGTGAGCCCCGGTGGGACGCTGTTGGGCCCGGAGGCTGTGTATAGCACAGGGCCACAGAGACATGGTGTTGATTACCCCAAGGCTAACGTTTCAGGGACCATCCAATATCTCAGTAGAAAGGGTCCCGGACCTGACTAGCACAGAGTTAGGGGCCCCGGATGCACAGTGGCCCGCACAGGCACCCAGCCACAGGACGGTGACTTGCGGTGCAGTCAGATGGGCCATGCGACCTGAGCGGGTCACCATCAATGTCCATGGTGTATGTTGTGGAGGGTATCGGGGGACAGTGGAAGGTGTCCTCCAGGGCATGACGCCGAAAGGTTTGATTTTATTCAGAAGCAGCAAATGGAGGAGTGGAATACGACAGCCTTGTTGCCACCACCAATTAGGTATCAGCTACATGAGGATGAAAACTGCCGCCTAGTCCATAGGCTCAGATGCCACCAAAGTTCGACCAGAGAGTGTCCATGATTGTCGGGGAACAGACTTAGTGGCACCGGGGCTGAGAGGGGATGCTGTCTGTGATGATGCCAGTATGCTGATACAAACTCAGCCATTGCAAAATGAAGACTCTGTGACTGACTGAACCGCAGTGTAGGCCCGAGGTTGCTGTCAGCAGTGGCACACAGCCACATGTCGTTGCCTGGCGTGGCACAGAGTTAGTGACACAAGGGCAGTTGTCGGTAGTGTTCGAACACCTCTGTAACGATGATCTTGTTCCCTCCGCACTGCAATGCGTCATCCTATTACGCCTCTCCGTGCGTGTGATGACATGTATTCTGCCTTTTAAGTGACCGATGTTTAGTTCAAGTGTGTGACCTAACTGACCGTGTTGAAAACTAAAACAGCGATATGATTAAGCATTCACTGAAGACATGAGTTCTCTTTAGTCAACACGTGTTTCTTGTCTTATGTTGACTAATGTCCGGACTCCATTTTGTATTGTCATGTCTCCACGTGCTTTGCACGAGAAGAGTCCTACCTTTTTGCTAGTTGCTCTTGTAATCTGCTTAGTAACAGTCTATAAATAGCTCCTTTGTCCGTCTGGCGCATGCCCAGACTTGACCACATCTGTTATCAGTTAGTCCTTGTTTGACCATGTTTTCGCGGGCTCAGGAAATTGTTGACTCCGCCCATATATTGATCCTGTATCGAAAATGTCCATAAATGGTAATTAATTTTGCTCTATGTTGTATCCACCCACTTATGAGCCCCTCTGTTGTGTATAAAAGGGGACCACGTATGCAAGTTCTTTGTGCTACTCTATGCAATACTAAAGAGTGTTGTGTAGGTTGTAGGACCACCCTTAAGGGTTAATAAACTCTGTCTTTGTATTTGCAGTTTCCGTGCCAACTTCCTTCTAGCTTTCGTTACAGGAGAGCGAACCCTTGTATTTTGCGGGCCTAGCTGGGGCCTGTACTCATCAACCGTGGTGTAGGCCTGAGGCAGCGGTCAGCACGGCCCATTCACCGAGTGTCGCCAGCATAGGTTGGATGGCCCCACGGACTGCGTAGTTCAGGTTCAGTGACACCAGGTGTCGCCGACTGGCGTTGAACAGGGTTAATGGCACCATGTGTCGCTGGCTGGCGTTGAATAGGGTTAGTGGCACCACGTGTCACAAGAAGCCAATATGGAACTATGCCTCACTGATCAAAGGGAGACTGGTGGCCCGGATTTGGGGTCACTGCCATTCATGACTCAGGACACAGTTTCACACATGGGACCTACTGGGCCGAGGAGTAGGCCTGAGGCGGCAGTAGTGTACGTCAATGAAAATGTACTCAAGCGGGCCCGTGTCATGGAGGCCGTGATGGTCTGAGGAGGTTGCAAAGGTCGCGGAACTCAGGCCTGGAGCTTGAGACGTATGAAATGTGAGACAAATGTGTTTTTTTTTTTACATATTTTGAGGTTCACAAGGGATTCTGGGTAACAGAACCTGGTGAGAGCCAGACAAGTGACCCCATCCTGGATTTCCCTTGGTGTCTAGTTTTAAAAAATGTATAGGTTTGCTATGTTTCCCTGGGTGCCGGCAGAGCTGGGGTTAAAAATTTACAGCTAGGCACCTTGCAAAAAAGGGTCCATTTTCAATGTGAAAATGTGGTGTGTCCACATTGCGTTAAGGCCATTTCCTGTCGCGGGCACTAGGCCTACCCACATAAGTGAGGTACTATTTTTTTTTAAATGCTATAGGAATGCGAGGTTGGTGGAATTTTGTGGATCCACACAGATTCCGGAACTTTCCACCACAGAAATGTGAGGAAAATGTGCTTTTTTGACCAATTTTGAGGTTTGCAAGATATTCTGGGTAACAGAACCTGTCGAGAGGCAGACAAGACACCCTATCCTGGATTCCCCTGGGTGTGTAGTTTTGAAAAATGTATAGGTTTGCTAGGTTTGCCTAGGTGGCGGCAGAGCTAGGGTTCACAAGCTACAGCTAGGCACTCTGCTAAAAAGGGGTCAGTTTTCACTGTGAAAATGTGGTGTATCGATGTTGCGTTTTGGGCCGTTTCCAGTCGCGTGCACTAGGCCTACCCACACAAGTGAGGTACCATTTTTCTCGAAAGACTTTGGGGAATGCTGGGTGGGTGGAATGTTGTGGATCCACGCAGATTCCAGAACTTTACACCACAGAAATGTGAGGGAAATGTGTTTTTTTTTTACAAATGCTGAGGTTTGCAAGGGATTCTGGGTAACAGAACCTGATGAGAGCCAGACAAGTCACCCCATCCTAGATTTCCCTGGTTGTCTAGTTTTTAAAAATGTATAGGTTTGCTAGGTTTCCCTAGGTGCCAATAGAGCTAGGGTTCAAAATCTAAAGCGAGCCACTTTGCAAAAAAAATGGTCCGTTTTCACTGTGGAAATGTGGTGTGTCCACGTTACATTTTGGGCTGTTTCCGTTTCGCGGGCACTAGGCCTACCCACATAAGTGAGCTCCATTTCTCTTGGAAGACTTTGGGGAATAAGGAGTTGGTGGAATTTTGTGGATCCACACAGATTCCAGAACTTTCCACCAAAGAAATGTGAGGAAAATTTGTTTTTTTGGACAAAGTTTGAGGTTTGCAAGGGATTCTGGATAACAGAACCTGGTGAGTCACCCCATCCTGGATTCCCCTGTGTCTAGTTTTCAAAAATGTATAGGTTTGCTAGGTTTCCCAAGGTGCCGAGCTAGGGTTCAAAATCAACAGCTAGGCACTTTGCAAAAATAGGGTCTGTTTTCACTGTGAAAATGTGGTGTGTCCTCTTTGCGTTTTGGGCTTTTTCCTGTCGCGTCCACTACACCTAACCACACAAGTGAGGTATCATTTTTATCAGGAGACTTAGGGGAACACAAAATTGTGGAGCAGCTGTTATTACCTATTGACTTTCAATGCATGTCTGCCTTCAAAATGGTAGACAATGTGTAAAAAAGAAGTCACTTTGAAAAATTACCTATAATTCACATGCTGGTATGGGTACCCACAAATTTGTAAATGTGCAAATAGCTACTGTTTCTAAACTTTATATTTTGTTCTCACTTCAGAAATACATAGGTGACTTTCATACCAATTTTTCTTTGTTTATATTTTTCCAAATCAATTGCTATATACCCGGTACACAATGAAAAAACATTGCAAGACGCTGCTCAGTTATTGGCTCTGGGTTCCTCGGGTTCTTGGTGAACCTACAAGTCCAATATATCCCCACAACCAGAAGGGCCGAACAAATGTTACAGTGTATTGATTTTAAACATCTGTCATACTTAGTAGAAGTGACAGGTGAAAACGTTGGCACAAATGGCTGTTTTTTGTAACTAATTTTCAATTTTTTTCTACTATCAACTGTTAGTTTCTATACAAAAACCTTGAAGGATATACACAAATGACCCCTTGCTGAATTCAAAATGTTGTCTACCTTTCAGAAATGTATAGCTTTCCAGGATCCATCATTGCTTTCATACCCATTTTTACCATTAACTAGAAGGAGGTTAAAAAATTGAAAAGATAGGCTATGTCCTAGAAAAATGGCAAAACTGTGTAACAAATGTTGTTTTTCTGACAAATGTCTGCTTGTCCCTGAAAGCTAGGATGATTGTGATCTCAGCACCACTACCCCTTTGTTGATACCATTTGCAGGGACAAAACAGACGCTTTCATCTGTAGCACTTTTTTGCTGTATTTTGGCTAATTTCTGGGTCCCCCCCAGGGGAATCCACAAACCCTGGGTACCTTCCGAATCCCTGTGATGTTGGAAGGAAAGGACACACATTGGGCGTGGATACCTTATCTGGTCAAAAAGTTACAGGGGCCTAAGCGTGAACTACCCCAAATAGCAAAAAAAGGCTTAGCCCGGGGGGGGGGGGATGTCCTAGCAGTGAAGGGGTTAAGAGATTGATAAAGAAAGAAGCATAATGTGAAAAATACATTTTTTAAATGTTCTGTAAGGTGAAAGAATTTTAAAATGAAGGATTGATTTTTGGGAGCAGTGCAAGTATATCAAACAGAATATAGTGGGGACAATGAGTGGCTTTAATTGAATTTAAGAAACATTCCATCATTTCATTATAATTAATATGTTGTGTGACAAAAGCTTATTTCTGTATTTTTTGTGCGTTGTTTTGTGGTTCAAATCAGAGAAAACGCTTAGACTGGAGTCCCTGGCTTCCAGTAATAACTTAGTGGAGATTCCCGGATTCCTATAATGATACAGTGGGGTGCCTGAGTATCAGTAATGATTAAGTGGGGTCCTCAGAAGTCAAAATGTTAAGAACCACTGTATTAGATGACACACATTCATTTTGCAGATAAGACATCAAGCAAATTTAGGACCCCACCTGGTGGCAATGAGAAGTTACTCCAAAATTACTGAAAAATATTATTTTAAGTGTAAGCGGAATACATGCTCCAACAGGAAACTTCTATTTTGATTGAAAAGCTGGAAACCCTGTTCCTACGTTTTCTTTTAGAATCACTGAGATGGAAATATCTGAATCCACCCTTAGCTGCCACATCCTGGAATGAACAGGTGCTCTCAGAATGGTGCCAAAATATTGTTTTGAGAGCCCTCCAGTCTGTTAACATAATTCATGCTAAAACAACACTCCTTCTAAGAACTGGATTTGATGATATTGTTCAATGGCATCCTGTGATCTATCCCTGGGGCAAGTTTTAAGGTTTCTTTGCACAATCAGGAAATTACCAAACAGGATCTATGGTAACTATATAACCTTCAGTAACCCAAAAGCACCAAACCATCAGAACAGAATCTTTCTGAAGGAACAAGACATCTCACCACTAACCCGGCTATCAAACAGTGAGTAGTAACGTTTAAAAAGTTATTTGTGAAATACTGGTGTGTGGATGTTGTGTATTATATATGAATTGGATTTTTGGCAGAATTTTTTTAATGCTGCTCAGTACTCAGAACATTTGAGAAAGTGGATGGGCTCAATGTTTTTTTAAATAAAATATGTATAGCCCAAATAGGAGATTTCTTAGATTGTGTTAAAACTTTTAACAATACTCAGATTTAATATGAAGTATACATAAAAGTGATGAATAGAATGCTTGAATTAATCTCAGCCCCTGGTAATTACTCAGCCGTATCCCAGTCCATCGTTGATTTTGCACACCCTTTGCCAGGTCCTCCCTGTCAGGTCCTCCCTGAAATGCAACACAAGCAACCCAATTAGTACCAGTGATCAATAGTCGCTAAGATTAATTCAAGAATTTCATCACTTATTTGTATTCTTTAGTTTGTCAGTCTAAGTGGGACGGCTATACTCAGACGTGGTTCCTGTGCACACTGTATCACTGGAACCAAGCTATACCTAGATGATGATTCCTAATCAGGGCAAAACCGGTCCTGGGCTGCTTGTGTTCCATTTCAAGAAGGACCGGTCTGGCTTTTCAAGCTTGACTGTTCCAACTGGAGCAGAGTCAATACTGATTTGCATATTACCAAGTCCAAACTGAGGTGGCATGGTGTGCAGAATAATGATGGCTTGGCATATTGCCCAAATTAATTACAAATTAATTCAAGCATTCCATCCATCATTTAAAATGTTTAATTTCTCTTTATTTTTTAAATTGCCTTTAATTAATGCACCATATGGCGCACATACTTTTTTACTCCATTTCCCATGTTTGAGCCTGGGGACATACAGTACATGCAATTATTACTCAATGTAAGCTTTTATCAACACTCTCATGATTAAATACATCAGTTCCATGAACTTAGGGCCTGATTTAGATCTTGGCGTGCGGGTTACTTCGTCGCAACGGTGACGGATATCCCGTCCGCCGAAATATAAATCCCATTATATCGTGTGGTATTTTTATTTTGTCTGATGGGATATCCGTCACGGTTGTGACGGAGTAACCCATCCCCCAGGATCAAAATCAGGCTCAAAGACATGTTCTGGATGGTTGCACTCTATCTAATTCAAAAACATAAATCAACACTTAAGTATAAATGTAAGAACCTATAGGTTATTACGTTTCAAGGGATACGTATATGTAATGCTTAACTTAGTCACTTAGAGAAGCTAGAAATTTCCTGCAAAGCTTAGGTCAAATGTACCACGTTAGCCAAATGCAGGAGCCAAATGCAGGAGCATTTGTTCAAAGAATCATCTATTTACAAATGTAGTTTGTGAGCACTCAAACTTCTAATGTAAGACATAGTCTCCCCAACAGTTTGAGGGTTTCTGATGTCTTAAATATTTGAGGAGCTGGAACAGAGCTATTTTACCAATTTGGACGGTGGTAAAGTACAAAAACCTACACTACACATAACCACCACAGCAAAATACCACACAACGAGTATGCACCCACATTCTTATCACACACAATCACCTCTGGAGATCTGCTTCCATAATACAGTGGTAAAAGGTGCTTACACCAAGCATTGCCTTACCTTACCACAAGGGATGTCAAATAGTGAAAGTGAAGCAGACACAGCAGTATTATTTAAGAAATGTTTCTGCCACAGTTTTGGGATGACTGGTATCTTTACTAGCTGGAGACCTGGAACAGTGGTATTTTACCAACTCAGACAGTGGTAAATGGTTGCTTGTCACTGGAACTTTAAGAAATGTCCTACTTGTGGCTTGAAGTGTAGCAGTATTTGTTGAGATCTGTAAAGTGATTACAGACCACATAGAACCAAGTCATACATAACATATAAATAATAACAATAATAGTAAAAGTAATTCCAATGTCTATAATGCTAATAATATTGATCCTAATACTATTACTACTACTGCTACTTTTACTAATTATAATAATAACAACAATAATAAAGAGACTTTTGAAAAACAACATTTTATAACAGGAGCAGAACTCAAGGCAAATCCATGAAAGAAACTGAAGTCTCTGAGCTTTTATAGATGCTTCAGTGATACTATCTAAACTAAAAAGAATTGTGAATTTTGCAGCAAGGTATGAAAATAACTTTTGGGAAACATTTTCGAGAGGGTGCTAACTTGTTTATGAAATATTGTGATTTATACCCTAGGGGGTGATTTGAATCAAGTGCATAATTAGTCCAAGGGCACGCATAGGGCCCTATTCACAGGCAAAGATAGAAAAGTAAGGACGGAGAGTCAGGTCTCTGTTTGAGTGTATTTTTCAATGTTTTACCTTTTTATAAATATTCACAGAAGTAGTCCTCAAAAGCTGATCTATGTGCATGTTTCTAGATGTATTCCAGGAATGTCAAGTGACTGCTACCCCTATGTAGAATTCTCCATTGAAGTGGAGTATGCAAATAGTGAATGCAGCCATGTGGGACAACTCACACATGTTGTCCTCTGCAGGGAAAAAGTTCCCCTTTGGAGAATGCTCTTTCCCTTCACTTCCACTAAATTCGGATATAATCTGTGCTCCATACCTTCCTGGAAGGGGAATCATGTCAAACCTATTCTGGAGTAAATCTTTGATCATTAACACATTTAGGATTAGAGGGGATCTGAGGAAGCCAGAGGGTACTAATCCCTCAAAAAGAACAATTCTTATCACACAAAGTACTCCCGGCTATACGTGAAAAAGAGAAGAAGAAAATAGAGGTAGTGTAATGTTTATGTGATCTAGGGATTTATCGGTTTAATCCCTAGCACTCTTCCTTTTTATCGTGTCCTTGTGACCACCCAATAAAATTCTGTTGATCCAGAGAGGCACTTTTAAATCACTCACTAATTTTACTTTGCACTCTGCCCCTCGTTCACCTATACTTTTATACGCTCAACTTTGAGAAAACACCTCAGCTCCTACCCTCGGGGAGCCGTAGCCCACACCACGCTGTGAGGAGGGAATCCATATGATGAAGCATGTCACCCAACGGTGAGTGAAGGTTCCTGTCCTGAAGGAAATTTCTCCTTCCATCTTTTCCATAAACAATACACTACCTCTATCTTCTTCTTCTCTTTTTCACGCATAGCCCGGCGTACTTTGTGTGATAAGAGGAGTAAATCTTTAACCATTACTGAGATGGAAAGGAGTCCGTTTGGGGTTTGAGAATGAACATAAATGTAAATATTTGTGTGCATCCTCCACTTTCAAGGTAAACTGGATTCTCCCAGATAAAATATAGGTAAAATGGGCTGCTTAGTGGATTGGAAACCTAGTCCTTTTTAAAGTGCCCATAATTCGAGACCTGGTTTTGCATGGCTCAGTGACAGCAAACAGTTCTATAAATGCTTTGCTCATGTAGTAAAAGAAATGCAAGCCTGAAATAAGTTGTAAACGTTCCTGAAAGTCTCTTACAACACATGACATTGTTGGCCCTATTACATACTGTCTAGTACCCAGAATGTGGCATCACAACAGAAGTATTGCAGGACTGTCATATAAACTTTACACTTTGACGTTACAAAAGTATCTTTGCATTTGCTGGAACACTGCTCACCGCTGGGGATCCTATGGGGGTTCACTCACTGAAGGGAGTTTCCTGTTTTACAAGATGGCAAGCTTCATGCAAAACATGCACTTCCTCGGACACAAACCTCACCATGTGACATTTATCCAGGAAAGAAAAAAATACTTTGGGTTGGACATAATTTGTCTCCCTAGAAGTGGCTTTAGAATGGGTCTGTGAGGGGAAACTTAAGATTTCACCTCCTGCCACTGAGCCCTAAGGATACTGTCGCTCTGATATATGAAACTCTGTTTATAAACCAGAAGATTTAAATTGCAAACAGGGCTGTGTTTTGCGATGCTGCTGATATAGTAATCAGGAGCACTAAAGTCTATATGGGTAGACGTTTGCAAAACCTTAATCCTTGTGAAAATTGAATCGACAAGATGCATCTTGTGTCCTCTCTGAATGGCTGCAAATGCAGAACTGTTGTCTTGCAAGGGACAGCATACCTCTGTCCCTGACTTCACATTCTCTGTCTGGAAACACATTGTTTTGTTTGAAAATTAGCCTTTGCTCTTTCAAGGAACATGAGCTGCTTTCAATAAAACAATTACTTCAGACAGGAAAGATATCTGGGGCCTATGTGACTCTCAAATATGAGGTAGATGCCTCCTTGACACTATTTGCAATTCTGAAAGAAGTTATTAGTTGGAAACACTGGCCCTTAAATAAGCAGGCTTAGAGCCTCCAGCACAGATTCAGATTGTAATGCCCCTAGGGGTTTCACCTTGATCTGCATGGCAATATACCAGTCACTCAAGGGGCAAGAAGGACCTCACCAGTTTGAATGCAGTCAACGAATAAACTCACTCTTGCTTGGTTCTCCCGGACACAATACACAGCCGGAATGTAGGGAAGAGCTCCATCACACTGTCAGGTTGTGGCATTTGAACCACAATTTCCTATGGGCATTCTCAGGAGCACCCATGCTCACTTAAATAGTGTGTCTATATGGCCACAACTAGGATGTGTTTTATGTCTTAAGGTGCACAGTCAGGAGTTTGCACCTTGGGGAGGTCTATGGTATTGCTAGTGATTCCAGTTCAAAGAATGGTGAAACCATGCACATTAATGGCCCAACAGAAGAAACATAAAAAAATTTAACTTGATGATTTTCAAATAGTAAACAAACTGTTGATCTCCTTTTCAGAAATGAATACGCTACTGCTAGCAGTGATTCTGGCTTTGGGACTGCATTGCTCTACTGCAGAGGTAAGAAAAATAAATATTATTTAAGGTGTGATCAAAGAAAAGGAAACACTTCAGAGCACATAAACTCACTGAACTAATCACAAAGCTACAACTAAGCAGAGTCCTGCGTTGTTTAGGGATATATCTGGTGTTTCTAGTTTTCAGACCTGGTATTTCAGATAAAACAACCCCAAAGGATTCTTTTAGCTTTTTAGGAACAACTGAAAAGCACTGACATTCACTGTATTTGTAATCTTTGGTACTATCTGTTTTCAAAACAGTATTAGTGCAGGCCTTTTTCTAAGCATCTTTCTGTGATGGATGCTGCTCCAATGATCTACTTTGGCCATTGCAAATCACTTAGAATGCAATTGTGACCATCCACAAGGTGCCTGGACCTCCATGCCCTACTTCCTTTCCAAATTGTAAGTCTTGGTCACCTCATATGGCTTTAGTTCGCTGTTCACTTCATGTTTCTGGATAGTTGTTCACAGCTGAACTCAGAGCAAACCCTCAATCTAAGTCAAGGGGCACTATCATTATCATAGAGTTTTACTTTCTGAAACTCAGATATCAGGATTGTGGAAAACAAACATCATTGTGCTTATTGATGCCTTCAGAATCAATGTCCTTCAATAAAGAGCTGCACCAAAGACACCTGTTCTTAGTTTGACACTGTTTTAGTGTTAAACACATGCCAATGCTTTGCTTCATACTGGAGGGTCAAGCACCTTATCAAAAATATCTCCTGTGTCCCATGCGGATGCCTCAAAGGGTTCTGTATGCCAGTTAACTGAAATGTATGCACTGCATTTGGTGAATACATTTACTCAGAAAATCCACAAGTTAGAGTACATGCTGCTGACCCCATAATTTCAACCAGAGCAATGGCACAGGCACCTTCTGAGCTTATGCAGCGCCATGAAGTTTCCATCTTGACTGCTTTTGTATACACCAGAACTGTTTGTAATAATGAAATAGGGTGAATTCGGCAGGAATAGTACATTTATTACCACTGTCATTTCTTGGTGTCTCAAGATAAAAAACAAGGCAGTGTGACACTGACTTGCAATAACAAAATACTAAGCACCCACAATATATATTTAAGATAGAAACTTTGCCTTTTTTCTGAAAAATAGAGCAGCAGGAAGATGGTTAAATATCCACCAATAACATTGTATCTGCAGCAATAACATGTTAATGAGGTGCAAATACTTCTCAATCCATGCACATCCTTGACATTGGGTTGGAGCTGGGAAAATGAGCTTGAATAAAAGAGAAATGAGACAGGCAGGGAGGTGAAATAAATAATGAAAGGTTACCAGCGTTAGAAGCTGAAAGGAAGTGACAAAAGGAATAAATGAGGGAAGAAATTAAATAGAGGCAAAATCCTTTATAAACACTGAAAAAATCTATTTAAAAATGTTCAAAACTAATGGCCCGTTCCGGTCAGCTCCTATCCAGAAAGTTTGGGGGTGATTCATCAAGCGGGGGACGAGAAAAAAGGGGGTCCCAAAACACATTTTCCCCATGTTATTTCTCATAGGAAAGTTTAGACACGGCTACAGCCCGAACTGCTGAATGGAATTACACCAAATTTTACAAAAAGGTAGCCCTTGGTTCAGAAAGCGCCCTTTTTTTAAATGGTGTAAACCTGTTCAGTAGTTCCTGAGAAATTCAAAAAAGAGTGGTGAAAAATCATTTTCCCATAGTAAACTTTAGACAATGTTATAGCAAAAACTGCTGAACGGAATTACACCAAATTTGGCAAAAGGGTACTGCTTGGCTCAGAAAGCGACCTTCTTAAAAATGGTGTAAATCCGTTCAGCAGCTTTTGAGAAATTAAGAAATAAAGATAGTGATATCTAGAGACACGGAGGATCCCCGCACCCTCCCGATCACGATCTTAATGCTAATTGGCTATCAACAGTCCAAACCAGAAAGTGTTGGCAGCCATCTTGTGCCTCGGTAGAACCAAGGTACAAGAAAAGAGAAAAACAAATGCGCAAAACACAAAAAGGGTACAGAGTAGAAACACCCTGACCCCCTAGGCCTGCTCAGGGGGTCCCACAAGGACCCAGCCCCCAAAAAAGCATTTTTTTTTATTTCGGGGAAATACGTGGAGCATCATTTAATTGAGGCCCCCGGGTGGGACAGGTCCCAGGGGCATTTGCTAAAAATGTATGCAGGGGTTAGCGGGGGCCCCCGCAGTCCCAGGGACCGTGACCCCCCGGGGCTTGATTACAGAGTTGCGGGGGCCAACAAGCCCACCAGGTACTTCCAGTAAGCGCCATGGAGCTGCGTTGCAGAGTGTTGTAAAAAGGGGCGTTACCTCTGAACACTTCTCTGCAACGCAGTTCCCTGGCACATACTGGAGGTACCTGGTGGGCTAGTTGTCTCCCAGGGAGCCTCAGGATTGAAGAGGAATTAATTCCCCAACTTAAAACGCGCCACAGGGCGTGTTTGCAGACATGTTACCTCAGGCCCCACCCCCTTCCTTCACCATTGTGCAAACCCGCCCCCTGGCGAGTTGTAAGTCGGAGAATTAATTCCACTTCAATCCTGAGGGCCCCTGGGGGCCAACTAGCCCACCATGTGCTTCCAGTAAGCGTTGCAAAGAGGTGGTCCAGGCAGTGCCCCTTTTTACACCTCTCTGCAATGCATCTCTGTGGCGCTCACTGGAGGTTCCTTGTGGGCTAGTTGGACCCTAGGGACCCTCAGGATTCAAGGGGACTTAATCTCCCAACTTAAAACGGCCACAGGGCGTGTTTACACAGTGGTGAAGGGAGGGGACCGGGCCTGAGGTGACGTGTGCAAACACGCCCTGTGGCGCATTTTAAGTTGGGGAAATAATTCCCCTTCAATCATGAGGGCCCCTGGGTGCCAACTAGCCCATCAGGTGCTTCCAGTAAGCGCCACTGCGCTGCGTTGTAGAGAGGTGGTCCAGGCCATGCCTCTTTTTACACCTCTCTGCAACGCAGCTCTGTGGCGCTTACTGGAAGTACCTACTGGGCTAGTTGGACCCTAGGGACCCTCAGGATTCAAGGGGACTTAATCTCCCAACTTAAAATGGCCACAGGGCGTGTTTACACAATGGTGAAGGGAGGGGGCTGGGCCTGAGGTGACGTGTGCAAACACACCCTGTGGCGCGTTTTAAGTTGGGGAATTAAGTCCCCTCTGATCCCGAGAGTCCCTGGGTCCAACTAGCCCACCAGGTATCTCCAGTAAGCGCCACAGACCTGCGTTGCAGAGAGGTGGTCCAGGCAAAGCCCCTTTTTACACCTCTCTGCAACGCAGCTCTGTGGCGCTTACTGGAGGTACCTGGTGGGCTAGTTGGACCCCACAGACACTCAGGATTCGAGGGGACTTAATCCCCCAACTTAAAATGTGCCATGGCGTGTGTTTACACAGTGGTGAAGAGAAGGGGCGGGGCCTGAGTTGACGTGTGTAAAGACACCATGTGGCACATTTTAAGATGGGGAATTAATTCCTCTTCAATCCTCAGGGCCCCTGATGGCCAACTAGCCCACCAGGTGCTTCCAGTAAGTGCCACTGCGCTGCACTGCAGAGAGGTGGCCCAGGCCAAGCACTTTTTACACCTCTCTGCAACGCAGCTCTGTGGCGCTTACTGGAGGTACCTGGTGGGCTAGTTGGACCTCAGGGACCCTCAGGATTCAAGGGGACTTCATCCCCCAACTTAAAACGTGCCACAAGGCTTGTTTGCATACATGTCACCTCAGGCCCCCCCTTCACGACTGTGCAAACCCGCCTTGTGGCACATTTTAATAGGTAGTTTTAATCCCCCTGCCCTAATATGTACTAGGGTCTTACAGAGGAGGTCATGCTAATCACAGGGGTACCCCAACGCATAGTGTTCCCTAGAGTATGTAGGTGTTTTCACTGTATTCTAAGCGTCATAGCCCTGGCTCTAGGCCTGGCTAGTCAGTCAGTTAACACCAGTACCCGTTTGAAAAAGTTGTGGGCACAGGATGATTTTGCAACAAGGCCTCTCTCTGCTCCTCTGTTGGTTCTTTCTGCACGTCTTGCTTCTTCCTGCAATTTTCTTTGTCTTTGTGGACTTCTGTTGCCTCTTTCTGCATTTCTTTTGCTTCTTTCTATGCGTTTTTTCTTCTTTCTTCACATGTCCTACCTCTGTAGGCATAGTTAGAAACTAGCATTTAGAAAACCTATGAAATTCACTGAAAAAACCATAGGTTTCAGGCACGTTATAGTTAGAAATTAGCATTTAAAAAAACGTCGAAATTCACTAAAAAAAACATAGGTTTTAGGGAAAGTTATAGTTAGTTGGACATTTCACTTGTACAAAACTATAGAAATTCCCGCCTTATAGTTATAGTTAGTTCAGCTAACTATAACTCGCGCCCCCGCAATGCACTGCTGATGACATCACATATTACATCACTGATGACATCACAGATGACATCTCAAATGACTTCACTGACAACAGCACTGATGACATCATCCATGTGATAAATTGATGCATCGTCTCACACCCTAATATAACCTTTGATACACTCACTCTAAATTACAGACTGTCATTCTCAAAACCATAGACACTCCAACACCAATAACTACATACTCACTCACTGATTCTTAGGTTTACACACACATCCACTCACTCACCCATACAATCACTCATACTTATGGTAACTCAGTACACGACTATCATATGCACTAATACACCTATATAGAAACTCACACACCACCATTCATCCATGGAGGTACTCACACACCTAGTCAGTCATGCAAATAATTAATCACACTGCCATTTACTCACGTATACAGTATACACACACCAGCTCACTTACTCATACAAATACTAGCACATACTTACGCTCTTATACAATCACTGGTACAAGCACAGACTCATCCATACAGCCACTCTCACAATCACACACTCTCACTTATAGCCATTTATATACTCCAACACACATATATACTGACTTTCACATATGTAGTTACTAACACATATACAACTGAGATATACATTCACTCAGTAACACACCCGTACACACACTCACCCACCCATACAGTCCATCACTGATAAACTCTTGAAACCATGCACCCAGTGAATCACCCACTCACACATCTATGTACAGAGTCACACACACCCCACCCACACAAACACTCAGGCACCCATAGAGATACTCAGACAACCAATCAATAACCCATATCGACACTCAAGTAGCTATTCGCAAAGCCATGCAGCCGCTTACACACCAACAGATAGATGGATACAGACATTCACACAGTTTACTCACTAACCCATGCATTCAGTAAGATAAGTTTAATCACTCACTTATAGAGTCAGTCACGCACCTACTAAATCATCCATTCAGACACTTATACACCCACTCATTCTTCAATACGCCTTTCCCTATATATATTAAACATATCTAAACTTTACAGAAAGACACAATCACTGGATGATGTCATCAGTGATGTAATTTGAGATGTCATCAGTGATGTCACTGACCATGTCATGAGTGATGTAATATGTGACGTCATCAGCAGTGCATTGCGGGGGCACGAGTTATAGTTACCTGAACTAACTATAACGGGGGGATTTCTATGGTTTTGTACGAGTGAAATATGCAACTAACTATAACTTTCCCTAAAACCTATGGTTTTTTCAGTGAATTTCTAAGGTTTTTTAAATGCTAATTTCTAACTATAACGTGCCTGAAACCCATGGTTTTTCAATGAATATATATATAGTATTTCTTTACCAGAAACTGGGCTAAAAGCCAACGAAGCACTGTACAGGATCAAAGAGAAGTATAAAGTAATCGAGTTACAGGATCAGTAGCTAGCATGGGGATGGTTAATGCATTGTGATTAAGGGCCTGATTACGAGTTTGGCAGACTGGTTACTCCATCACAAACATTACAGATATCCCATCCGCCGTATTACGAGTTCCAATATATTTCATTGGATATGATGGAACTCGTAATACGGCGGACAGAATATCTGTCACATTTGTGATGGAGCAACCCGCACTCCAAACTCGTAATCAGGCCCTTAGTGTTCTTTAAAAAATTGAGCTTTCAAATCTTTCAAAAATTGGAGCAGCTTAGGGGCAGACCAGTTGGATATGGGGATGTTGTTACTGATCCTGGGTACATAGATGGAAAAGGCCTTCTGGATTGTTTTTTCTCTTTTTACACTTCATAATTTGCAATCTCATGGTGTCTTGGATGTGGGTGTGCCTGTGCCTAGAGTCACTAAAGATGGTGAGCGTGTCTGCAAGATAAGCAGTGGTGCCAGTCGTGATGGCCTTTTAAATGATGTAGCTAGTTTTGAAGATGGTGCAGGCCAACATAGGAAGCAGTTGGAGCTCCATCAGGATGGGGAAGGACGTGATTATATTTGTCCAGGCCTTGGATGAGACATTCTGTGCTCTGTAGAATGTCTTTAAGGGTTGCTATTGTGGTGCCTGCAAGGGCATGATGATGATATACATATAAAAAAAGATCAGGCACGGATTACATATTCAGAGCACTGTCTCTGTATGCATTGGATTGCCTCTCTAACTCAATGCACTTGGAGCAGTCCAGAACAGCTTGCTCTGTTGCGCTAAAAAATAAATTGTTCTCAGGGCTAGTGCAACCATTGACAGTTTGTGCCTGTGCTAAGGTGAGCTTGTTAGTGGGAGGCAGAGTCTGGTTTGAAACTAGAACTCTGACTTTCAGTGGAGACAGATGAGCTCCTGTTTGAAGAGGGGGTCGGTATCCACCTATCTAGAAGGGTATTTGAAAATCTCTCTGGTGGCAGCCCATCCCTTCCTTAGGATGTCCATTGGGTGCACACTGATCGTGTGCCAACCCTAAGTGCCGCTCAGTCAGCACACCTTCCAACACCTTCTTTGCCTCTGGTTCCGTGTCTGAATTGTGGTGCAAAAAGTAAATGGGGGAACACCCCATTGTAGTAACTCTTTTTCAATATGTGTGCCAGTGTGATTCATATTATAGAAGGGGCAAAACAAGTGTCTGTGGAACCTCCTATAATGCAAAAGTATCTGAGGCACAAAATGAGGGTGCCAATGTGAGTTGTAGCCCCTCAGCACTTTCTCTGTTTGATGGATTTGTGCAGATGAATTTATCTTAGATTTGTCGTTTTTATGTTCATTGAGTCGCTTTTCCCAATGGTGCAATAACCGTAGGTCTTAGCCTGCCTCATACATGCTAGCAACACAGTTTTACAGCTTCTGTAAGTGGGCTCTATGTATCCTGCTGGACTGTAATACTTTTTTGGGCCTCTCTGTCTCTGCCTTGTTGTTTTCTTTCTTGCTCTTGGCATTCTCTGAGCCTCTGTAAAATGTATCAAGCCTAGCTCAAATTAGGAGTCGCATACACAGAAACAGGCGTGCTTGTGTCAGGGTTACTATTGTTATGCAGACTTTAACCTCATTAAGTGGTCACAGTCAGAATCTATTTAAGGAATGTTCCAACTGATCATGGCAAAGTAAACAAACATCTCTACACCCAAGGATTCCTTGCAACAATATTTTAAATATTACGCTACCAGGGTTTCTTTTTAAGGATCCTGGTCAATAGCCATTAGGGTATGGTCCCTCCGAGGTATCAGCTATTCAATTCCTAGAACCCTAACCGCTAGCCCTGTGCTAGACTTCGGTAGTAGCATGAAGTTCAACCCTGGAGTATCCTGCAGGCAGTACTTAATTTCATTGCTGCAGCATTAATCCCCTTTCCCTCTTTATATTAAACCTGTTAAAGATATAGCTTGCCCCTTCCTGAATATTGTGTGTCCATCTCACTTTTTAGGCCACTTGATGATGGAGCAGACGAGAGACCTCTTCCTCAGAGGCACAATCAGGACTCAGCGGTTTGCGTCTATTTAAAAACAACCTGCAATAAATGAGCAAAAACATATTATAACCTTAAAGCTGATGTAGCAGTCTCTACCTGCCATTGAAGGAGTGCTCCAGCGTTATCAAGGGAGTGGGCCTTGAATGGCCGATAGAGCCCGCTACGGAGGCCTCCAAAACTATGAGAACATTCTGCCCCTAGAGGGCAGAATGTTTTAATTTGTAAAACAAAAGCCTCATAGAGTCCTTGGGGGTTGAAATCCCCTCAGGCTCCATGAGGCCTTTGTTCGCAGCAACATTGGAATGTTGATGCTCCGGGCTTCTATGAGCCATTTGAAGCCCAGAGCACTCCATTGTCTTCGAAGAAGCGATCAACATTCCAATGTTCTAATGTAGGCAGGAACCTAGATGAATGGACAAACAGGACGAATAGAGAAAAGGAAATAGGTGGGCAAGGCAAGCATACTGTGAAGACCCCGGGAGTAACTTAGACAAACCAATACCTACTCACTCTCTGCTAAGCACTCAAAAATGAAAGCAATACACACCTCTCTGTCCTTGGCGTAAACACAATATTTACAGCATCAGTACAATAAATTACAAATGATAACCCCACCTTAAAATTCTCCTGTTACCATTAACTGCACAGTCAAGAACGGCTTGATAGTTGCACTCGTGCTTCTCAATGCAGCTAGTCATGTTTCATTTGGAAACCCACAGAACATTGCCAGATAAAGAAATAAACGTACAAATAGCCAAATTATCTACTGGCGGTCGCCAGTAGATAGTTATAGTTAGGACCGTGTTTCCATAGGAAATCCGCAACATTCTATTTAGAATAACTTTGGCGCCGGTTGACGAATCCTCGCGAAATTTTCAAAATAGGTGTGGCGCTCCGCTCCGCTCCGCTCCTACCCTGAGAGTCTCGGGGGGATTCGTCAAGCGGGGGCTGAGAAAAAAGGGGGGTCCCAAAACGCATTTTCCCCATGCAATTTTCCATAGGGACCTTTAGTCCAAGGTACAGCCCGAACGGCTGAACAGAATTACTTGAAATTTGGCAGAGAGGTAGTCCTCAGGTCAGGGATGTGCCTTTTGCAGGTCTGGTGTCAATCTGTTCAGTAGTTCCTGAGAAAATCAAAAGTAAAATCATATATATATGTGGGCGGAGCCTAACCACACATCTCATCCTGAGATCTGATTGGCTGTCAGCACTTCATCCAAGAAGTGTTGGCAGCCATCTTGGGACCAATATACATGATAGCACCTCATTAAAAAGCATTGCAGTTAATAGAAGGTTTTAAGACTTTAGTTACATTATAAATCATTTGTTGATGGTACCATACTCATTTTAGGAATTGTGGTATGTTCTAAGGTGATTTCACCATGTGAAAAAGCCTTCTGCTGGGATATCATGATTGAGAGAAAAATATTTTCTCATGCTTTTCCCACAGAGGTTTGGAAGGTGATCTATAAGCTAAACTGAGAGCTTATTGTCTGTAAATTCACATTATCTTCCTCAGTCATGTGAGAATGAAGTCTGACATTCTCAGTAAAACATGTACATCCAACAAGGGCAGAGACTGTCAGTTGATTCCTTTGTGTTCTACTGCAGCTTCCCAGAGTGTTCCAAAGAACAACTAGAGCGCTAACAGTCCTACTTATGATAAACGTATGGCACACCTGAAGCCATCTTGCTTGGATTAAAGTGGTAACTCTTAAAACATTTAAATTAAAAAGGAACAAAATGAGGGGGTTCATTTTTCCATAAAAAGTATGATTAGTGCTGCAGAAAGAAAAATTAGGGCACATTTTGAGTGACTTCTCAAATCCTCTTCTATTTCATTAAAAATTCTGACATGCAGACTGAAACATGCACTTTCAATACCAGCAGCAGTTTTCCCTGGTGAGCAGTAGCTTTACTACAGTGATCTAATGAGCAAAAAGAGTGCTAACATTATGAATTTATGGCAAATGTGTGACACATCTGAATGCCTTTGGAATCAAAGTAAAAAACTGAAAGTATTTCCTACTGAGGAGACTGCAGTAAATGAGGAAATTAGGAAACTTCATAACAAATAAGTCTGCCAAGATGGCCACCGGAGACAAAAGAGCCCAAATGTAGCCCAAAATCACCCAGATGTAGGCCAAATATAGCCCAATGACAGAAGTGTGCAAAACACTTATTATTTTGTGTTTTTGCAGTGTTAAATCGTGCAGACTTGTCAGGTATTGGAGTGCTTTACATGAGCATTGGTTACATCACACAAGAACAAATTCATTTTGGTTGTAGACATGGGGAGACTAAGTGATTTGACCAGAATCACAGAATGTCGAGCTGAAGCCGAAACTCCAACCTGGTTCCCCAGTTGCAAAGTCTGCAGTTCTGGAAGTAACACCACATCCTATCCCCTAAGTGCAACATTTAATCAAGTGGTCAACTGGATAAAAAAACATAAAGGTAACAAATAATTTAAAAGTGCTTTCTTGCTATTTGAAAACTCAGAAAATATGTCCTTATTTTAGTCTTTTAGAGCACTAACCATAATTTTGATGCCAATAAGACCCTCTCATATATGTAATTTCTAAAGGAAATGCTCTAGGTATTACAGTTTTGATTACATCAAGATGACGTCAGGCGTTCCACACTTTTGTAATAAATATAGAATGTTAGCAATCTAGTTGTTCATTAGGATACTGTTGAGAGGCAGAGGCCAGGGGCACGGACTCTGAAAATTGAAGGCAGGTAGGAGGGTGCAAAGGCAACAATTTAACCACACTGAGAAGGCAGGAAGGGCCGTGGCAGCACAACAGACTATGGAGGGCAGTGGAAAGGGGGGCAGGGGCAACAAACCAACAATACAGGACTTGCAAGAGAGGCTGTGGCAATGTAATAGACCATTGTGGGCAGAAGGAAGAGGCAATGGTAGTACAACCATACATGCCAACAGACCCGATTCAGCCAGGAAACGTCCAATGTTTTTAAGCTCAAATGGGCTTTATGTTATCTGTCTCCTGTCTACAATTTCCTCTTTTTCAATGTAACTCAAAGGGGAAAATCAAAACCCCAGTTTTTTTTCAAAATCTCCCTCTTACCAAGTTCAAAATGTTCGCAAGTATGGTACATTGGATCATGGAAGGAAATGGGGTAGGGACATGGACTTGGATAACAGAGGACAGGAGGGACATGGAGAGGTGCACCAAACTGACCCTGCAGGGCAGGCATCAGGGTTTGCAGCAGCACAATACACCACACAGGGCATGCGGGACGGGAGTGCAGCACAACAATCCATAGAAAGCAAGAGGGAGGGGACAGGACCATGCACATGGACAACAGAGAACAGAGGGGCAAGAGGCAGGACCATAATGGACAGACAGGGGAGAAAGCTGCAGCATAACAGACCATAAAGGGCAGGAGGGATGGATCAGGGGCATTACATTGGAACAGACAAGCCAGGAGGGAGGGAGTAGGGGTCTGCACATGTAAACAGAGGGCTGGGGGCAAGGGGGCAGGGCTGGAGCAGCAAGATAGCCATGGAGGTCAGGCAGGATGGGCACTAGAAGCAAGACACACCATGAAGAGCAACAGTGAGACTGTGATGGCATACACACAGACCATGGAGGGAAGGTGGGAGGGGTTCAGGGGCAGCTAACTGACCACACAGGGAAGGTGGGAGGGGCCATGGCAGCACAGAAGACCATGCATGGCAAGTGGGAGGGTTAGTGGTAGCACAATGGCTATGATGGGCAAGAAGGAGGGTGCAGGGGCATGCACAAAGGACGATGGAGGATAGAGGGGAGGGTCAGGACCTGTGCACAGACAAGAAAGTTCAGGGGAAGGGGCCTCACAACAGACCGCACGGGGCAGGCAGGAGGAGCAGTTGCAGCACAACAGACCAGGGAGGGCAGAAGGGTGTGGCAGTACAATGGACCATGTAGGACAGGAGGAAGAGGATAGGGGTATGGCATGTGGACAGGCAGGGTGGAGGTGGCAGGGACAGGTTACAGTCATCTGACAATGCTAGGCAGGTGGGAGGGGAGTGGCAGCTCAACAGATCCATGGAACATGGTGGGCAAAAAGGATGGAGCAGGGGCATACACAAAGACATCGGAGGGCAGGGGGAAGGAGAATAGGGGCAGCAAGCTAAGCACAGAGTTTAAGCAGGAGGTCAATGATAGGGCATAGAATTGGGCAATGGAGGGCAGGAGGAGTGGACTGGTACATCATACTAAATTGAGGGCAGTGGCAGCACATCAGACCATGCATGGCAGGCGGGAGGAGGCTAGTCCATGGATTCACACAACAGAGGATAGGGAGGAGGGGGATGGGGCAGCAAGCTAACTGTTCAGAGAAGGCGGGTATTAGGAACTTTATTGTTTTTAAAACGTGTGTCTGTGCGAACTACTTAAAATATGAACAAGTATGCAGCATAATCTCACTTTTATTCAGGAAGAAGAGGACGTTTGTGACTGTGACTCCGGGCTCACTTGGCAGAAACACCCCCTGACCCTCCACCCCCTATCGCAAAATGTAATGCCCGTGAAAAGGGTAGTTGAACACAGTGTTATATAGAACATAGTCCTGAGAGCACGATTGAAAATGAAAACTAGATATAGTGTATGGTATAAACTATGCACCAAAAAGTGTGATATAAGATGAACCGGGCGTGAAATATAATATGCAATACATTGTGCGCAATGACAGATTCATTGGAGAGCGCAAGATAGCACAGGCACTAGCGCGTGCTATGCGATATGCGCCTTGGAGTGTAATAGGCACAGGGCAGTGTTGTGTAACCTAACTAGTCTCTAAAGTTGTAATATAAGATATGTGCTGGGGAGTGTAACGTTGCATATGCACTGTGACATAGATATGGATCCCAGATTGTAATATGTATGGCATAGCACTATGCGTTATAACATAGGCATCGAGGAAGGCACGTTAGATGGGGCAATATAACCCGTGCGAAGACAAGTGTGGCATGACATATTCACGGGGTGGTGTTACAGTGCACATGGGCTAGAGAGTGTCATAGCATATGCACTAGCTAGTGGAATACAACACAGAGGTGTGTGGCACTCAGCAGGCAATGGTGGGTGTAACACAGCATTGGGCTCTGCCAGGAGCGCGCTGTGACTCTCAAGTGATGTTCGTCCCCTTTCCAGAGAGTAAAATAAAAAGTATTACACATCCGGCAGTGGATGTGTGTTTTATTAACCTTGAGGGGGGTTTCTTGTATAGTTTTGGTCGAATTTTTGTCGAATCCCCTTTCAATGGCTTGGTGTGCATGTGTATTAAATGTGCCCGTCAATAGCTACCCATGTTTGTATAAATTAACGACAAGGGTGTCTACCGGGATTAGGCACGGTAGGGCATCAGACATGTCAGAGCTTCACTAGTGGTGTAAATACATTCCACGTGGATTCATTGTATGCATAGTCGCCTTTTAATGAATATCATGAAAATCTTCATGGTGATAGGTATGTACGGTTTGTCCAGCATGTCCTAGGTGTGTCTATAAATATATTTTTTTTTAAAATAATAAAAAACAGTGGCCGGCCCTGGGGATTGGGGTCAAAAAAATATAATTAGGAGACAGGCCCTGGGGGATGGGGTCATCAGGGCCAATAAATTAGAATAAGAAGGGGAACCACACAGCCCCCCTTCTTAAAAAATTAAAATAAATAAAAGACTGGCATCGTGCCGGAGGCCACGCCCCCTCCTTGCAGCACTCTGCAAACGCGCCCCCTGGCGAGTTGTAAGTTGGGGAATTAATTCCTCTTCAATATTGAGGGTCCCTGAGGGCCAACTAGCCCAACAGGCATCTCCAGTATGCACCAGGGAGCTGCGCTGCAGACAGGTGTTCTGAGGCCAAGCCCCTTTTTACACCTCTCTGCAACGCAGCTCTGTGGCGCTTACTGGAGGTACCTAGTGGTCTAGTTTGACCCTAGGGACCCTTAGGATTCAAGGGGACTTAATCTCTCAAATTAGAACAGCCACAGGGTGCGTTTACACAGTGGTGAAGGGAGGGGACGGGGCCTGAGGTGACGTGTGCAAACACGCACTATGGCACGTTTTAAATTGGGGATATAATTTTTCTTCAATACTGAGGGCCCCTGGGGGCTAACTAGCCCACCAAGTGCTTCCAGTAAGCGCCACTGAGCTGCATTGCAGAGAGGTGGTCCAGGCCGTGCCACTTTTTACACCTCTCTGCAACGCAGCTCTGTGGCACTTACTGGAGGTACCTAGTGGGCTGGTTGGACCCTAGGGACCCTCAGGATTCAAATGAACTTAATCTCCCAACTAAAAACGGACACAGGGCGTGTTTACACAGTGGTGAAGGGAGGGGACGGGGCCTGAGTTAACGTGTGCAAAAACGCCCTGTGGCCTGTTTTAAGAGGTAGTTTTATCCCCCTGCCCTATTATATACTAGGGGCTTACAGAGGAGGTCATGCTAATAACAGGGGGACCCCAACGCATAATGTTCCCTAGTGTATGTAGGTGTTTTCACTGTATTCTAAGTGTCTTTTAACATAGCACTGGCTCTAGGACTGGTTAGTCAGACTCAGTTACCAGCCACCAGTATCCGTCTGAAAAAGTTGAGGGTACAGGATGATTTTGCAACAAGGCTTCTTTCTGCTCTTATTTTTGTTCTTTCTGCACGTTATCTTTCTTCCTGCACTTTTCTTCGTCTTTGAGGACTTCTGTTGCTTCTTTCTGCACTTCTTTTTTTTCTTTCTGTGCATTTTTTCTTCTTTCTTCACATGTCCTATCTCTGTAGGCATAGTTAGAAATTAGCATTTAAAAAACCTTTGAAATTCACAGAAAAAACCAAAGGTTTCAGGCACGTTATAGTTAGGAATTAGCATTTAAAAAACCTCAGAAATTCAATGAAAAAACCATAGGTTTCAGGGGTGTTATAGTTAGCTGGACTTTTCACTTGTACAAAACCATTGAAATTCCCCCGTTATAGTTAGTTCAGCTAACTATAACTCGCGCGCCCGCAATGCACTGCTGATGACGTCACTTATTACATCACTCATGACATGGTCAGTAACATCACTGATGACATCACTGATGACATCTCAAATGACATCACTGATGACATCACTGATGACATCATCCTTGTGATAGAGTGGCAGACCTCCTCTCACCCTAATATAACCTTTGATACACACATTCAAAAATAGAGACTAAACTTTTCAAAACAATGGACATACCAATACCAGTTACAACAACCTCTTCAGTAATTCTAAGATCCACATACACATCCACTCATTCACCAACAGTCCTATACAGTCACTCATACATGTATTCACTCATCATATGTACTCATACACCTATATATCCTGTTACACAATGTCACTCATCCATAGAGTTACTCACACACATAGTCACTCATGCTAATAAAGAATCAAACATACATTTATTTGCATATACAGTTATACGCACACCACCACACTTACTTCTACGGAAACTTACACATACTTAGTCTTGTAAACAAACACTTATAGAAACACATACTTATTCATGAAGGAACTCTTTCAATCTCTCACTCTCACATATACTCACTTATATACACCAATAGTCACATATACTAGTTTAAAACATATGAAGTTACTCATAAACACACTATTGAGACAGTCATTCACTCACTAACACACCCATACACACACTCATCCACCCATACAGTCCTGCACACATGCTGTCTTCAACACATACAAACAGTGAGTCACTCATTCATGCAACTATGCACTACGTAATACCCCCCACCGAACCATGCAGACACTCAGACTGATACTCAAAAAAACAACTAATAACCTATATAGACACCCATGTAGCTACTCACCAACCCATGCAGCCACTTATACACAAAGTGAGAGACTGATACAGATATTTACATATTTAAACATTACTCACTAAGCCATGTATTCACTATGATACACTTAATCAGTCAGTTACACAATCAATTTTTCAAAAACAAATCATCCATTTAGACACTTATATACCCATTTATTCTTCCATCGACCTTGAGATATACATATATAAAACATATTTAATTTTCAGAAAAACACACATTCACTGGATGATGTCATCAGTGATGTCATTTGAGATGTCATCAGTGATGTCATGAGTGATGTCACTGACCATGTCATGAGTGATGTAATATGTGACGTCATCAGCAGTGCATTGCGGGCGCGCGAGTTATAGTTAGCTGAACTAACTATAACGGGGGAATTTCAATGGTTTTGTACAAGTGAAAAGTCCAGCTAACTATAACACCCCTGAAACCTATGGTTTTTTCAGTGAATATATATATATATATATATATATTCACTGAAAAAACCATAGGTTTCACACATGTTATAGTTAGCTGGACATTTCACTCGTGAAAAACCATTGAAATTCCCCCGTTATAGTTAGTGCAGGCAACTATAACTCACGCGACCGCAATCCTCAGCTGATGACGTCAGATATTACATCACTGTATTTAGACACTTATTTACTCATGTCTTCTTCCATTAATTTTTAGCTATACATATATTACAAATATTTTTTTTCAGAAAGACACATATGTCATCAGTAATGTAATATCTGACGTCATCAGCAGAGGATTGCGGTCGCGTGAGTTATAGTTGCCTGCATTAACTATAACGGGGGAATTTCAATGGTTTTTCACGAGTGAAATGTCCAGCTAACTATAACATGTGTGAAACCTATGGTTTTTTAAGTGAATATATACATCGATAGACATCTTTCACATGAGGGACTATGGCCAATTATAAACTGGCTTGCAAACCACTGTTCATATTATGTGGTACGTAAGGCTTTGTAAAAAATACTGCCCGTGATAAGGGATTTGTAGCACTGACAGAGTGGATGCCCACAAAGCCACCATTGTCTTGTTTTGATTGGACCAGATTTTGAGCCTCATGTCTTCACAACCTGTGAGTGAACTTTAAAGGGGCTAACCTGTGAAAGATGTCAAAGCCCAAACAGACATCATCAAACAAAGGAACATTCTGCAATGCCTATTGTTGGTGATATCCACAAATGCAGGACTGGATAAGGGGAACTGTATTTCTTCGGTACACTTTATGTGGTTGACAAAACCTCATCTCAGCATTCTAAACTGTATGCATGCTGTTCTCACTGCATGTTTCAACAGTGCATGCTATTTGGAAGCATAAGATCAATTATTTACATTGATTATATTTTCAGAGCTTTGTTCCTGGACTGGAAACTGATAATGCTGGCATTCAAAAGGCGATTTGCGACAAACACAATGAATTGAGGCAAAGCGTTGACCCACCTGCCAGCGACATGCAAAAAATAGTGAGATACATTTTACATTCAATATTTAAATTAACAAATAGGGATGAAATGTTAATTTCATGGATGTAAAGGAAAATATATTCACCTTCAGTATTTCTAACCTTATAGCAAATGAAATTCTTAATGTCCCTAGTGCATATCTCTAAAGGAGGCTGTTTGATATATTTATTGTAAGCGTTAGACATTTATACAATCCCACATTGAACGTGGATACCCATGCATGCCTGTTCATCTAATATTCTGAGAACACCAAAACCTGTTCTAGCTACACCATAACCAGTAGAGAAAGATTTCTGGTTGGGTAATGGAAAATCATTTAATTTGGTGGAAGTGACAAATTCTATGTCTGAAGATTCCCATTGAGTGAAAAATCCACCACATGGAATTAAATATGCCAAACCTTTGCTCTAGCATATTGTCTATCAAATGAAAATCTTCTCTTATTCAGGCCCTTCTTATCCAATTAAAGTAGTTCCCAGGGGTTAAACATATGTCGGTAGATAAGCCAAACTTCTACTTACCCCTGTGTCGTCAGACCCCACGCCAGACACTGAATGCCCCAAAATACTCCTCTTATCTTTATTTGACCTAAAAAGTTATAAAAGTACAGATTCAAAATTAAATACATTCATCATTAGAATATGTATCATTTGACATATTGTATGCAAAAAAGGAAAAAATTCATAAACCTTTTCAAGTAGAAACCTTGTCACCATATATTACAATTGGAAAAAAAACTTAAGGTTTCAATATAGTTCATCCTGTTGTTAGTGGTCTGCTTTGCCATGAAACTTCCTTGTCTCCAAAGCACTTTGAATAACACTAATTGCAGCTAGATAGCACTTTTCTGATAGAAGTTGCTTTAGTGCCTTCAGCTCTGACCGGCATTGTTTAATGTTAAATGATCTTCAAAGTCAGAAATAGATTATGTTTCCAAGCAGCAGAAAATAATGTGCCAAAATAAAAAACAGAGCAATGTCCTTTGCTTTGAAGGGTCATTGAATTGCCATAGAGTGCGGTTTCTAGAGGTGTGGACAGTACAAGAAAACAAAACAAGGTGGTGTATGTTGTTCAGTCTGAGACGTGTCATGTAAAACCTATGCTGAGGATTTTTTACAAAAAGGAGATAGGTTTCTCGTCCCTTAAATGTCAGTAAATCACTGTTAGAGAGCACAGATGTTTTTCACAACCCCGGGCTCACATTTTCACTATGATTGAGATACAGCTGTTTAACCTTCTCTTTGGTTTAGGCCCCATAGATTCCGGGTCTGAAAAGAGCACTGGAACTCCCAAGATCTAAAAAAATTATTTTATGCAACCCAACAACAGGGACAAACATTCTATTAGCATAGCTTGTGAAAAGTTTGTCCCCTGAATAGCACATATAGAGATCTCCAATAAAAGAGATTGGATTTTAATTTAATCCATGAGATGAGGAAGACCCTGCTCACTGTAGTAGACAAAGGTGGACCACCCACCAGGAACCGAGAGCAACCATTTCCAAAAATTGTTTTCCGCTCTCTGCAGGAGCTCAATCCCTGAGTGCCCCAGAACCCTGCTCCTTACAATACCAGAGATTCACATTTACTAATATGAGTGGGTAGCTTTTCTTTTATCAGCTTGTTCCTCACTTTGAAAGCAAATCTAAAAAGGGACGCAATCGATCTACAAAACTGCTGATGCCATAAGGTGTAAAAGTTACCCCATTTAAGAGAAGAATGGAATGGGACTACCAGATTAGTGAAGATTTGCACCTGCCTAACATGAGTCTTGTCAATATAACAGGCACGCTTTCTTGCGTTTTTTGTTCCACATATCATTGTGCATGACTTAGTTAGATTAGTGGTTAAATCCTGGTCCCTCGGAAAACCTGTAAACCATCCTGAAAGCTCTGGAGACCATTGGCAGTTCTAGTCAATAGGACTGAAGCATCCACATATTTTAGGACAGGAATTGGGAGATTGGAGTACAACTTTCCCAATGCTCACCAGATATTTCTCAAGCTGGTTAATTCACAGTGTGAATAGAAGTTCTGCCAGCACACAGCCTTAGCGCACCCCTTTTTCAGATTTAACAGGTCCCATGCTGTGACATCAGTGTGCATGGCTCAAAGTTGGAAAATGTCATACTCCTTCACCTCCATGATGAATCAGATCTTTGATCTGCTGACTGTATCAAAGGTGCAGTTCAGACCTATAAATGCCAAGTATACCCCACCTCCCTCTGCTTTTGTGTATTTTCTAATCAGAGTATAATTATAAATTGAGATAATGTTCAAAAGTCTGCATCCCCTGGCAAAAGTCAAGCTGGACCTCTGGAGGAATTAAATTGTCTGTGTCTCAAGATTCCAGTCTGGCTATGAATACTCTCTCTAAACTCATTATAGTCCATTTAAGCTAGCAGATTGACCAATAGTAGGTGTGAGCGCCCCTGTTACCTTTTCTATTTACAAATTGGGATAATCGTGGTCTTGGACTAGAATGGGGGGATTCCATTTGCCATGGCAGCCCTAACAAAATTTGTTAACATCAGGGCTCACAAAGGAATGTTATGTTTGGGAAGCCATTTGTTCCAGGAGCTATTCCAATGGTGTTTTTTTACGGTAAGAACAATCACAGAAACCTCAATGAGAGGGTTTAAAATGGTTGTAAGATGTATCTTCCAGGGCACCCTTAAACCCATCTTCATGAGATGCAGCGTAGACCTTGATAAAATGGTCCATCCAGATAACTTTAAGCATCTACATTTAATGACTGCAGTCCTTTAAAAGGAGGGGGTTGACAATCTTCCAGAATGCCCACTATCCCTGCTTTTGCTTGCGGTCATTAAATAATTGCAAGCTTTTTCGTTGATATCACTCTTTCTACAATCCAGTACCTCCTTATGCAATCTCCTGAAACCTCGTACTTCATTGCTCACACATAGCTTTTCTAGGGCTACCTTTACAGTTTTGTAAGCTGATAAACATGAGCTATCAAACCACTGAGGTGTTTTTGGGCCAAGTGCGGTACTTATATGTCATCAAATTTGTTAGGGAGGTGTATATGGATGCAAACGAGTTTAAAATCCTTCAGGTTCTTCCCTGATGTGTAAACAAGAAACATAGGCTTTAGAATTTGAATGAAACAGGTCCAGAGGTAGATGAGTTAGTGCTATTTTACTCCAACGTTTGTTCGGTATGCAATTTATTTCTGCCCCTTCATCTTTCCTTTGCTGGTGACAAACCATGTTCATCCTTTCTTCTGCCACACTAATCTCCCTAATAATTGCCCCCATGGTGCTTCTGCGGTAGCTGCTGATGGATGCTGAAGCCTTAGTAGGTTTTCCTTTCCCCTTGGATGTTTGTAGATTACCTCTTCCCATTCTTGTGCCAAGTCAAAAATCCCACATGCTTTCTATGAATATTAAGGATCGGTACTGAGGGAGGGCCCAAAACAGATTCTTTCAGCCTCAGACTGGCATGTCCCACGTGCGTCTGGGAGTGATGACCACACTTTACAAGGACATTTGCCCCTACTCCTTAGGGGCAGAGTGGGAAACTAGACCATGTAGTCTGCCAAAGCAGACTCCTTGTCTCACTCATTGCGAGAGCAGTGATCACGCTTTCAAGCCTTTTTCTCAAGGAAAGTCTACTTTATTGGCAAAAAGGGGGCTCCTTTAGTCGCTCTAGTCAATCTACTTATTTTAGGGCACTTGTTCAGTTTAATCCCCTGTACAACCATATTACTACCACAGTTGTCATGCCATGCATCCTCCCCAGCCCAGGCTCCCAGTGGAGGACAGACTCAGTGGCGACGAAGTTGTAACTAAGGCTCAGGGGAGTGATACTAGGTCCAACTAGGTTCAACAGAAAGTGTAGGAATCCTTAATTAATTTGGCAGTGGCTGTGGTATAGTCCACAGATGTCCCTTCCTCCTGCAGGCTAAATGGAGACCGTGCTACTAGAAGTAGTAGGATAGGAGGCTCCACGAGCACTGAAATTACCCTCTACAACATCCGGGCCATAAAACCACGAGCTCGAGGCTTATGACGCAACAAGGAATAGAAGGAACAAAACGCCAAATTCTGTGCTCTGAGGCTGGCCAGGTGTCGGGAATTGGGTAATCCAACTTGAGAGAATCAAACGGTGTCAGATGCTAGACACTGATATGATGCGGGTAGGTATGAGCACTGATTTAAGTGGCACATGTAATGTGAAGGAATATTCAAAAATACTCAAAATACATTGTTTTAGTTATGGGAGCATCACTCTCTGAGCTCTAGCCCTTTCAATATGGCCCTTCTTGAGGAACACACATTGACAGGCCTAAGCTCATCTCTGGACATCAATCTAGTAGGCAGTGGGGCAATGTTTTGCAGCTTCTCCACACAGGAAATCCCCACTAGGCAGCAATCAGTTTTCTGTATACATCAACCCTCGACCTGAGGACAGAAATTGCTGAGCCGGATGCATGGCTAATGACAATCAGAGTGATTTCTCCACCTTTTTGAGCTTAGAGACATGGTAGGTGATTCCAGGTCATAGTTGTCTGCTCTGCCAGATCACAAAAGTAATAAAGACCAAAATATATAAGCAAGTTGTCTGCTCTACCACAGCCCAACAAGAAACAGTGCTGGTGGCATTGGTGCAATGTCAAGAAGTCCCTGTAGACCTTGCATTTTGGGCTGGGTCCAGGACTAATACGTTTAGCCCCAGTCCTGTCTGCAGCTGCAACAATGAGCTGAAACATGGATGTGTGGGATGGGTGTGTTCTTTTAAAGTTGTAAATCAAGGAACTTGTGCCCCTAAGTTAAATTTAGGTGTCCAAATGTGTTTGTGACTTAGCCCCACAGTTTGAATCTTCTTCTTCACATAGTAATGTAATTGGGGATGGTCCTTTAATTGCTTCTCCCCACGTAGCAATGTAATTGAGGACCCACCCGGGATCGTATCTTCTACTAACCTCTTGAATGCTGGTAAGCCCGCCCTTTGTAATATCGTTTCATGGAATATTGCGGGTATCTCCTCCAAATTAGGCAGCCACCAATGGTGGGATTTTCTTTCAAGGTATGAGGTTATGTGCTGCCAAGAAACATTGACCAAGGAGGCCACTCATCTAAATGGGTTCAGGATGTTTCACACCCCAGCATTTGTTGGTCTGTTTGGTAAGGGTAAGGTTGGATAAGCACATACATATCGTGCACTATGAATGTAAAAAACATAACAATGCTTGCTAGTGAACATTATTTCCAACCAGTTAATTTGGACATCAACGCTAAACACTCTATTGTCTTGACTAACTTTTATATTAACATGCCTACAGAGCAAATAGGAACTGTTGTTCATAACATGTTGCAATTGTTGAAATCTGTGGGTAGCAATTTGGTAAGAGACATGACGTTAATATTAGTAGGGGATTTTAATCGCGCGCTATGTGCCAATGCTGGGAAGAATTTATGCGGAGCCCTAAATGAAGAAGGGGCATGCATTTCACACTTCCGGCATTCAACTTTAGGGGAGAATTTTAATGAATTAATCTTTAGCCTTGACTTAAACTTTGTTAATGAACTATGCCCAGCACCCATCCCCATGCCCTGGACATTTAATGGTAGAGGGTTTTTTTTCTACTATTGATTATGTTTTAATATCTAGTTGTCAGGCACACTGGTTACACTCCTTCTATGTCTCAGACAATTCTCTTCGTGACCATTTCCCTCTATGCTTGGCTATCAAACTACCTTCTAGCAAAATTAACGTGTCTAACAATAAGGATCAATTGTTAGAAAATCTAGCCATTGGGAGTGTTAATGGGTTTTCCCTGTGCTGGAATATGATAGATCAAGAAGCACTAATTACGACAGTGGTGAATAAGTGTAAGCTTGCTATAGAGACATGCCTGAGTGAAACAGCCGCTCCAGTCCACATCTTAGCCTCGTTCTCCATGATTTCCAATGCAGTAAGAGAGTCCCCCCTCAGACGGAAAAGTAATAATAGGAATCCAAAGGGATGGTTTGACTCGAGGTGTACTCAAGCCTATTCGCACCTAAAAAAAGAGCTGCATTAGATCCCGAGAAATCTGACTATGATAAGGTTGGCCAGAGCAATCAGGGACAGATAAACCACTCTGAAAAAGGAGGCGTGGGAGGCATTACACACAGCCTCTTTGGCTAAAGACAGTGCAGCATTTGGGAGAGCAGTCAAGGCACCATTCCTGCATGGTGAGAATGGCCCTTCCCTCGAAATTGCAATTAGTGAGGAACAATGGATTAACCATTTCTCACAAGTATATAATGGTGAGGTAAACTCGGTTGAGATGGATAAATATGTATGGGAGGATTACATTTTGGAGGCCTTACCCCAGCATCACGACCTACTATTTACTCTGGATGAGGTGGGGCAGGCACTTTCTGTTAGAAAGAGTGGTAAGGCTCCTGGACCAGATGGAAGCCTTGTAGACTTGTTTAAAGCAAATACTTCTCTGCTATAGTTCAGGTGCTTACTGCTAGCTGCAGCATTGCTTACCTGGGATGAATCCACGATTGTGCCCATTTTTAAAAAGGGGGATAGACAGGATCCAGGGTGCTACAGGCCAATATCCCTACTAGATGCAATAACCAAAGTAGCGGGCAGAATAATTTTAGAAGGCGTCCAGGATTAGGCCAAGGAGAACTCTGTTTTATCTGACCTGCAATACGGCTTTTGTTCCGGATTGGGGACGGTGGAGCAGGGTTTAAATGTGTCCATCCTGGTGGGGAAATACACGAGGGCTAAGAAGGTGACCCTGTTTTTAGCATTTGTTGACCTCACAGCCGCGTTTGACTGCATGGTTCACAGCAAGCTCTGGTCAATTTTAGAAGATATTGGAGTTGATGTTCAGATAATTTTTTTTTTAAATGTTTTGATTGCGATGCCAAGGCACGCGTGCGTTGTGGTTTGAAGGGCGAGTGCTCGGCTGCTTTCCCGATCAGGAGCGGAGTCAGGCAAGGCTGTGTCCTGGCCCCGTTCCTTTTAACCTTTATATCAATGGATTGGGGGAGGCCCTTCTTAAAGATAACCGCTGCTCCCCTCAAGTGGCCAGATGCCCAATACCTGCACTCTTGTTTGCGGACGACGCAGTGCTGATGTCCCGCACACAAGTAGGTCTCCAAAGAGTGCTTGATAGTTTTTCTATATGTATGAATGATCTTGGTCTAAGCATAAATTCTTCCAAGACTTTCATTATGCGTTGTGGCCCTGGCATCAAGAAACCTAGAGACATGTTTGTGTCAGGACAGAAGATTGGGGTAGCCAAGAGTTTTTCATATCTGGGTATTTTGTTTGCCCAAACGATAACTGGGCTCATAAAGTTGCAGCTAAAAAATTAGTACTCCTACAAACTACATCCGCCCTCACTACCCTTGCTAGGAAACTGGGCAAAAGACCACCAGTGGAGCTTATCGCTATGTATGAGGCAAAGTGTGTTTCAGCTGTAGTTTGTGGGGCAGGAGTCTGGGGGTTTACTGACATGCTCTCTATCCAACGTGCAGAAAATTCTTTCCTACGATACATTCTAACCATCCCTAATGGTACTTCAGCTTGTATATGCCATGCGGAGTTGGGGCTCCCCATCATCTCTGATTTAATAAAACTTGAGCCCGTGCTATTATGGCATAGGCTCTGGAGCAAAGAAGAGGCAAAACTGAACAGAGATATCGTTTTGGATACCCTGAAACTAGAAAGGGCTTCGAGGATCCCATGGATAAGATATGTCCGTAATTCTTTTTAAGATCTGGGCTATCTACAGTATTTTACTAACCCTAGTACCATTCGGTCAATAACCAGGAAGAAATTAAGAAAAGAGGGTATTTTGCTGTTGGACTCCATTAGAATGTCAGCGGAGATATTAAAACCCACAGTCCTGCACAACCAAATGATTTTAACTTCTTTTAACATCCAACCCTATTTAACCTTTGTACCAGGAGCGCATGACAGGTTCCTTTTAACCTGATTCAGGATGATTTTTTGACAGATTAGTCACCTATCCTAAGATGAACAATTGGGCTCAAGACCTCCAACCATGTCCCTGCGATAACACTTCTGCCCAATCCACGATTCATGTTGTTCTTTTTTGTAAATTTTATTCCTACGTCAGGAGTATTTATTTAGTACCTGTCTTAAAGTGGTTCGGCCTTCGACAGTGTCGACCAGGTTTTTTGGCATCACAACACTTGGACAACGAGCATAGTGTTTTTAGGATAGCAATTTTCTTGGGAAAGTGCTGAGTCAAAGGAAATGTATGCTCATTTAATGCCATATGAAAGAGGCTTATGCTAGCTTACCCCGTCCTAATTAATATTCTTATTGAATTGCGTGTAACGAAGAAATGCATTTTGTCTTTCCGCAATGTGTTTTTAAGACTGTTAGGTATGAGGAAAGTGATGAGATAAAGGAAATATATTCCCGCTTAATTGTTTTATATGAAAGAGGGCTATGTTAGTTTAATAGTGTTTTAACTAATATCTTAACTGAACTATTATTGTATGTAGTGAAATTTTTTTTATTTTTAACTTGCTTTTATGATTGTCTGATATAACAATCGAATAAAGCCTTCTTTTGATTTTTGATTTGATTTGAATAGTCCAAGTGTGACAACAGGAAATGTAGCCAGCAAGACAAGGACTCTATAGAAAAACAAGCAGCTGTTTGAAAGCAGAGACTTGCCATGCATCATAGATGTATTTGAGTCCACTGTTCATCATGACTGGCAGCACAAACAATGAAATAGCACTCTGTGGCTTTTGCCATGTCTTTTTCTTGCAAGCTTTGTTAAGTTCTACTGGAAACTTTTCAACTTTGAAAAGGTACAATCTATGATGTTGCAGAAGGAGAACCAGCACAGACAATTCTGTATTCATGTTGCATTGTATATAAGAAACTCTGCAAAAGTAAACCTACAGATACAAATTATGCATACATTCTCCATAGCGACTATCATAGAAATTACCTAGCAAGGCAGAGAAAATAATGGCACAGACAAGCTTAAAATAGGAATGCTTGCAACACTTCTAAATAGAGAAAATGGACGGTCTCAAAGCTTTTTTGCAAAGAAAAAAACATTGGCAAAGCTAGGTATAAGCCATATGTTTTGGATCTGCCAATCCAATGCTTGTTAGAAATGCATTTGTCAAACTAGCACAGGATACATGTGCTATAATCCTATTGCAATTTTATTGCCAATATTACACCAGCCCAATAAACAATCACGTTGCCACTAATATATGTAAGGATTTGGTTCCTCCTTAGCGTTTGTGCTGCCAGTCATTTTAACCCATTACCACACACTCATTGACTCACTGTAAAATTGTAAAAAATTGTAAATTGATACTTGTATAGCGCTCTACTCACCCGCAAGGGTCTCAAGGTGCTTGTACGAATACCACTGTGGAACCCATCCTGGCTTTCCCTGTGAGGCGTCCACTCCTGGGCACCCCCAAGGTGGAGGCCAGGCATCCTTAGCGTTGTGGGGGCCGTTGTGGAGATTAAGCTAGCTATTGCCCAGAGTTGCAGAGTAGGACTCCATGATTGGAATGGCACCGAGGCGAGAATTATCAGGTCCGTGCAATTTTGAGCCCAAGACCCGCCGAGGTGGGGAATTGAACCCTGGTCCCGGGCTAGACCTCTGCATCAGGGTCTGCCGCTCTAATCATTGAGCCACACTTCTCCACTGTCACACTAACTAACGTCTCACAATAGCTCACTCAGGCCCTGCACTAAGGCTAACTCATACATTCACTCACTGTCTCACACCAGCTAACTCAGTATGCTCACTTGCAGCAAGAAACTCATGCACTCACTCACTCTCAATAACCTCCCACTCACAGAGGCTCACCCTAGAACCTTACTCATGCACTCACGCACATCAACACACATGCATGATTCAAATTTGAAATGTATTTATTCATGCACAAATAATTAAAATCTTTGCATGACAGTCCATACTAATTCTAAAAAATGATATGTTAACACATTTTCACTCAATTTATAAAACTCACAAGGTTTAAAAATCATGGAATGCTAAGTATGACATATTTTATTCTGTGATTTTAATATCTGAATAAACAGGGCCTTTCAGTGATTGGGTTCAGTCTTTTTTCTGCATGTGTTAAAATTGTTCAATTATTACAAACAGGATCATTGGGATTTAGAAAAATGAATAATGGCCTGCTGCATGCCCTGATATTCCATTGATTAAAGGGCTATTGCAGCAGTGTTATTTCATTAGAGAGGACAGGACAAATGCATGACCAAATGAGCATGCTCACTGTAGCTGAGCTTAAACCAGCTCACATATGACCTGCCCTGAAATTACCACATTAATGCACCAGGTTGGCAAGTTTTCAGAGTGCTCCTTGTTTGCAGTGTGCCTAGGTTTGACGCTTCGTTTCTTTTATATGAAGTCTTGAGTGGCACAAAATTGCCCCAGCAATGGAATTCCCTTCCATATTAAAAACAAATGCCCCATCATTATAATCAATAAATCCACAAGAAACAAGCTTATGCTAAACAAATGGAGCCTTTCAATGCAAAGCAGAACTGACCCCAAAAATAGATGGCGTTGCCTCAGCTGATAACCTGCCTAGTAGGCATTGTGCCAGTAGCAATAACCCACAGTCAGTGATGTTACAAAGCATGATGGGGCTCCCATGCAGAAAGTGGTGAAGGCATCCTGAGACTCCCATATCTTACGGTTATACAAGACATTTGTTTGAAACAAGTTCATCTGAAGAGTTGTGGTCCCGTTCACCGCAGAGGGTGCAGGAACCAGCATTATGCCCTTGGCCACAGTGCAGCCTTTCTCATTGCCATGAAAGTGCTGAAAACCCTGTTCTTATGATGGATGAGGTGTTTTTTTGCTCCAGGCTCATGTAACACTTTCCATCTTTTTCCTCCCCTCAGCCTTCTGCTGAAACCACCCACCCTAGGCTTTTATTACGTTCTACTTACTTGGTTCAGCTGCTTGCAGTATAAGTGTCATTAGGATCATCCCTCACTCCTGGTCCTAGCTCATATATGGCCCTATCCCAACTGACTCCTGTAGCATCACCTTGTTGTTTGCTCCTGTAGTAGTCCCTGCTTCCTACCTGGCTCAATAAAGTGCCCTTCCCCACTTTTTTGTGAGGCACTCTACCCTGCAGCCCTGTAATGCTTTCTGTCTCTAGGCTCCATGCTCTCTTCCTTTCTCTAGCCTCAAGCATTGCCCTCTCATCCCTCTGGCTTGGATTATTTACTATATGATGCCGTATTGCCTTCTAGCCACACCCATTAATGTAGTAGGTAAAAAGAACCCCCACACATATCCTGTTTCTTTGTATCTGCTATGACATTTTGTGAATGTGGACCAAGGCATTTGAGATACCATTCTGCACTAGTCCTGCAAGACTGTCTACGGCAAAGGTCTAAACCACGCTTGAAGAGGCGGTAGCTAAGGTTTTGACTACAAGCGTAATAAGCAGGAAAAATCCTATAAACAAAAAGACAAGTCAGTATCCTCATACTTTTATAGTGAATCTGCTACAGACATGGGGGCATATCTACAAGGCGGCGATAGAAAATTATCACCGCTTTTGCGGCCGTTTTCAGCCGAAAAGCAACGATAATTTTATCGCCTAATCAGCAAGGTCACGCTATTGCGTGAAATCTTGCATTAGCGCACAAATTCTTAACATCCAGCTTTGCATCTCTAATGAAATGCAAAGTGGGCGTTCCTGACCTGACATGACTGGAGAAACTCCTATCATCAAGCCCCACGCTATGAAGCATAGCGGCAGGAAAAGTAGGGATAACCCCTGTTATCTCTACTTTCCTTAAGCCTGCTTCAGGACTGACTTAGCCATGATATCCTATGGAAGGTGGATATCATGGCTAAGTATGTGAGGCCCTATCATCAAGCTAACGCCAAACTTTGGCAGTTAGCGCTAGGATTTTTATCGCTTTTGAGATAAGCGTTGCTAATAGCACGCTATCTTAGCGATAAAAATCCACGCTAGCCGGCGATAATTATCCTAGCACTAAGTGCGTTTAGCGATAATTATCGCCGGTTGTTGCTGATATGCCCCATGATGAGTACTTTCTGATCTGGGAAGTATATTGTGAGAGAGGATTTGTCCCAACGTCTTTTTCATTTTGGGGAGTACTTTTTTTTTTACATTTCTTATTTATTAAAGACAATGTATCACAGGCAAAATACATTCCACAAGCATTTCTATCTGTATTTCACCCATCAACAGTGTTCCCACTAAGTACACAGTTCGCTAACAAGATGAACACAGTGCACCTCCTGACAAGCTAGTAGCATGCTATTCTGACTCGTGACAATGTCTAAACAGTGGCGGGTCACAGATCTCTCCCCTGTAGCTGTTCCACTTATTCCACACTTGAGTTCACTTGTTGGGGCAGCCTCTTGAGATATACTGTTTTTTCAGTGAACATACATTGACCCATATCATTTTCCCACAGTCTCAAGAACTGCAGTTCCTGCGCCCCCCACATTGTTGTGATATTACTCTTTGCAATCATCATCCCCAAAGACACCCATATTTTCTCTTTGGTATTTAAGTCAGTGGGGTTCCATTTATTTAAAAGACACAGCTTTATATTGCAATCAGTCGTAACGCCCATCACTTCTGTCATACACCTTTTCATCCTTGCCCAGTATTTCTGGATTGCTTGACATTCCCAGAGCATGTGTATGAATGTGCCATTCTGCCCACATCCCCTGGTACAGTCTGCATCAGTCCTATAGCCCATCTTCACTAGGGTCGGCCAGAGAGGTATATTCTATGAAGTTAAATGAGCCTGAGCCTGGAAGAAATAGCTGTTTCTCTAAGAGAGGCAAGAGCCTCTAGCCATTCCCCATCATCCAGCCCACTACATCATGGTCCCACTTGGTTCTGAGACGGAGGAGGGAGTCAGGCATGTTGTTAAGAAGCTTCTTGTAGTTTAGTGATATTGCCTTTTCGGGAAGGTGTCCATCCAGAATCCTATCCTCTAGAGGGGATGACTCTGGTGGGGTCTCTCCCCTAGGTATTGTCGTCTGTAGCGCATGTTGATAAGCCTAATAAGTCCCACTGGTCAAATCCTTTGGTAAATCTGAGACTACCTAGTTGCACTGTGTCCCAGAGTGAGGTGGCCAATGTAATTTTGTCATTCCAACCCATACTAGTCGTGGTAGTCTGCCACACCCCATGCGGTATGTCAAGTGGGACCGTCAGCTTCAATTTAGAGGGGTTGGCGTACAGCACACCCTTAAAACTCCCACCAGGGAGTAACCACCTATCCATGTTGAATGCCATATCAGTCTGTGGGCCATATGTACAGTGATTTACTGCGGTGAGTTGTGCTGCCCAGTAATATTTTTTTATGTCTGGGAGGGCTATACCCCCATCATACCATTGATATTCGAGGTGGCTTTCCCTTCCATAGGAGCTCTCTCAGGGCACTGTCAATAGATTTGAAATAATCCGCTTTCACCAGTCTGGCATATTCTGCAAGGCGTAAAGAAAAAAGGAAGGGACATCATTTTGAATAAGGCTGCATGCCCCAACAGGGACAGTGGAAGCTTCTTCCAATGAGTGACGTCGCTTCTGAGTCTTTGCAGAGGGGGAGAATATTTTGATCGTGAAAAAGTGTTGAGTCTTTGGACATGTGGATCCCCAGGTATTTGAAGCCCGTTATGGCTTCAGAAATAGTAAACCCCTTGGGTAAGATTGGTGACTGGCCACTAAGGACATAGAGAACCGATTTAGACCGATTGATAGTGTAGCTGGAAAATTCTGCAAAGACTATGAATATGTGCAGTACTCTCTTTAGGGAGGTCGCCGGCGAAGCCAGGTATAGTAAAATATCATCCACATATTGCGATATGTGGTCCTCCCAATTCTCAGTCCATCTTAGCCCTCTAATAATCGGGTCTTTCCGTATCCACATTTCCAGGGGTTCTAGCATGAGGGCGAAAAGCAGTGGGGAGAGTGGACAACCCTGCTGAGTGCCTCTTCCAAGCATGAACGTTGAGGATGCACAGTTGTTAACCACAATTTGAGCCTCCAGGCCGTGTACAGGAGGTGTATCCAGCGTAGAAAGCCAGGACCAACCCCTATCTTCCTCAGTACAGCAAACATGTACTGCCATTCGATTGTGTCGAACACAATGGCTGCGTCAAGAGACACCAAAACGGCATCTTCTCATATCGTGTCAGCCCGAGCGAGCACCCCGTGCAATCTTTGCAAGTTAAGAGAGGTATTCCTGGCTGGCATGAAGCCAGATTGATCGGGGTATACTAGCTTAGTGATCAAAGGCAGCAAACGGGTGGCAAGTAATTTGGCCAGTATCTTGGCTTCTGCATTTAGCACTGAGATCGGTCTGTAGGAGGGGCAGGGATGTTTAGGTTTACTACTCTTGTGGATGACCACAATTGTGGCCAGATTCTGATCTACTGGGTGCGATCCTGCCTCGCAACTTCCGTGGAACATGTTTATCAGATGTGGTGCAAGTTTACTGGGGGTGAGCTTGCCCAGTTCAATAGGCAGGCCATTCGGGCCTGATGCCTTGCCCGAAAGCAGGTCTTGGATAGCTTTCTCTAATTCCAAGATTTCAAGGTCTTTTTCTAGGTCTAAGCGCACGTCATCAGAGAGCTTCGATAAGGGGATATCTTGCAACATCGAGAGTGCTTCTGTTTCAATGTATGTCGTTTGCGACATCTATACCCTGCAGTAGTGATCATGGAACTCATTCACAATGTCTTGCAGATCTGAAATAGTTTGGCCAGACCCCGTTGTGAGTTCCACCACTACTCTGTTTGCCTGCTCTCTGCGATCGAGCCAGGCAAGCAGCTTCTCTGCTTTGTCGCCCACTTTGTACACTCTGCTGAGTGTCGCCCTGTGTTGAGCCTTGGCAGCATCCGTGGCTACCATTAAATAAGCCTTTGTTTCGTGTCGAAGTTCACGCCTTGTCTCATCGGAGCTAGCCCCTTGTAGTTTCCCTTCCAGGTCTAAGATGTTGGTTTTGAGTCTCAGCAGCTCTTTTTTTTCTCTCTCTTAGTGTTGGCAATCTGGGAGAGCCGTCCCTCTCATAACCGCCTTATAGGCCTCCCATAGCACCCGTAACAAATCTATCGAGTGTTTGTTTTCAAGGAAGTAGTGTTCCGAGTTGTTAACAATCTTTTCGTGGATTGTGGGGATTTTAAGGTACCAAAGGTTTATAGGGGCTATCCTTCACCTGTGTGGCTCCCCCACCTCGACCCGTGCCCAGAGTGTAATAAATCTCATGAACTCTCAATTGATCCCCTTTTGGGATCAGATCTTCATTGGAGCAAGATTTCTGACAGATCCTAGAATAGTGACTCTATCAGACAGGAAAAAAGTGAACATTAAGACCAGTTCTCGAAGCTGTTGACAATGGACTACCCAAAGGTGGCAGCTTGGGTATAAATTCAAGGGAACTTAGCTACAAGAGAGTTATTAGTCTGTGGGCAAGATGCCATCTGAACAAATGGATCAGACACATCCTTCAGCACTGGTCTCCTATTTCCCAGGACTTGTCAATCGGGAACTTCTGTGGTGGATGAATTCCGAGAACACATATTAAAAAGTATTTCTGTATGTCCACTGATTCCAGTGAAAGAGGCTGTGCTGCATGGCCTATGCCCAGTAAGGCCAGTGATCCAACAGGAAGGAGCCAGACGTGATCTGGCTGCCTCACCTGGCATTCAGTCTTCGGCTGTGGGAGAAACTGGTGGTAATCAGAACAGACAATATGAAGACCAAATCACATATCAACCATAAGTAGGAAAGAAAATCACTTTCATTTTAAAAGATTACAGAGCAGATTTCTGCCTGGGCCCAAGGCAAGATCAGCTCTCAAGCAACAGGTTACATCAATATAGTGATAAGGAGATAAGGAGGTGGTATTGGGCATAGTAAAGGCGCAAAGAAAATATTCACTAGCAATTAGATTAGTCACACTATTTGGGGACGGTGCTATAAGGAGGAGAGAACCACCAACTACTCCTAATCTGCAGCCAAGGCTGCAACCAGAAACAATACAAACAATCCTTAGCACACGTCAATAATACATAAAGTCCAGTTCAATCAGTAGAGTTCACAAGATAGAGTACAAGTCCATAATCAACATTAGACAGCAGGTTCTTCTTGATATTCTTCACTCTTTAATCCATATGATGATTCATTATTTTTGGTAACTATTTCACGTAGCTGGTCCAAACTTCCAACGTACAAAGCCCAAAGCCAACACGTGTTTTGTCGATTTTACTTTTTAGTACTTGCGACTTTTTCAAGGCTGAAAAGATACAAAGTCATGAAGTTGGCAAGAGTAATACGTTCCAAAATGGTAGCAAGGTGTGCAATGCAGCAGAACAGTAATTCAAAAGTAGCCACAGGGTCCGTGTACAGATCAAAAATAAGTATTCAGCATGATAAGTAAGTCCTTTCTTCTATTCAAAAGTCTGCCACAGCACGACCGGTAATCTTGAGTGCGAGAAAGACAGGCTTTACTCTATCTTGTGAACTCTACTGATTGAACTGGACTTTATTTATTATTGACGTGTGCTAAGGATTGTTTGTATACATCAATGTAGTGACATACAAATTGAGCATGGAGATTCCGTCATCTTGGAAGTTCTGTCTCTTTCCCCAAATAATTGTTCAGATTTGTCAGATATGAGGTCTCCCAGCAATAGATTTGTTTGCATCAGTTTGAAACTCTCTTCTTCATCGATTTTGTTCAAAAGCAAAAGAGACCAAGTCTTTGACCATTAATGCCCCCTTACACCCATAGCCAGTCTCCTCTATACCTTCCCTCTGTTTCCTTTGATCCTCCGATATCTTGTCAGAATGAGGAGAGAGGGTGATCTTGATTGCTTCAGTTTGGCATACTCTTCTTAGTTTCATATACCAATAACAATGAAGACAGAACAAGAATGGCTTCCATTGATTGTGCTGGCCCCTTTAGTTCTCCCTCTTCTCCAGACCGAAGTATTAAAAAGTTTCAGGGTGATTGCCTAAGAGAATAAAATGGCAGGGTCGAGCATAAAGAGGATGTCTGATTCAGTAGATAGTTCTGTTCAGGCTTCGAGGAGACCTTCAACTTTGTGCTTCTATTCTAAGCACTGGTCAACTTTTAGGAAGCGGTGCTCTGCTAGGCAGCTACTTCCACACTCCATGGGTGTAGCACAGACTCTGAACATTCTTCAGGGTGGCGTCTCACTTGGGAAAAGAGTTTCAATCTTAAATATACATATGGAAGCAGTAATGGCCTTCAGAGCTTCCCAGGGTAATCTGAAGGATGACCAGGGGTTGATGTAGAGTCTATTCAAGGTTTTTTTAACATCTGTCTCTGAGTACCCCTTCTCTTTCCAACTTGCAAGCTCTCAATTATTCTACACCCCTGAGAGGCCCTTCTGTTGTGCCCCTTCAGTCTATCAGCATCAGAATCCCAACCCTAAAGGTGCTCTTTTGAGTAGTCATCATATAAGCAAAGAGATTAGGTGAGCTAGGCTAACTCTTTTATCAACCTTCTCCTTTAGGAAATTCGAGAACAATATTTTGCTTTGTCCTGGACAGTCACTGATCCCTAAAATTAACTCTCCTTTCCATCTTCAGCAGGAGTTTATTCTCCTGCTGTTATATCCCATTCCAGAAACAGCAAAGGAAATTAGCCTTCACTCCTTGCACATAAAAAGAGCAGTTCTTGCCTATCTCAAAAGTGTAGAAGAGTTTAGGCTATCTTCATCATTTGTTTATCAATTTTGGCCCAGCCGAAAGACAGTTAAAGTCTTCTGTTCTATCTTTCAGCTGGTGTATTTGTCCTCTAATTTCCTTAGCATACAAGGAATCAGGTGTTCCATTACTACTAGGAGCCCAGGATAGATTAACCTGGGTATGTCAGCATATCTGGTGAGTGGTGAGGGGACATCCTTGACTGAAATTTTCAGAGCAGCCACTTGGGCTCTTTCCGCAGCTTTTATTGGACATTAGAGGATAATAGAATCTCCATAGACGGTGGGGGAATTTGTTTGAAAGTTCTTTTTCTGTGACATGAACATGAAAATTATTATCTGAATATATGCTGGTTTCTTTTAGCAGGGGTGTACGTTTGTCCTGGTATGAATTAACTTAGGTATGTCTCACATAGTTATTAATTCGTTGAACCTGTTCAGTCCAATTGTACTTTTTTGTGCTCGATACAGTGACATTTTAACTCAGCATGAAAAATGCGTTTAATCTCAATGTCTGCTTGTTAAGGTTTTTATTAACCGTACAATAAACATTCTTCTTCTATTATCCAATATGTGTCTGCTCTCGCAGAGGGAAGCAGCCTCACTGGCCTGTAGCATCCTTCCATTAGTGCATCAACATAGTGAGGGCCAATACATGCTTCCCTATCCTACTTTTGATCACAGTACTTACCTAGGTGACTCATACCCTAGTTAGAGAATCACAAGGGGATTCTCCTGGCTGTAGAAGCGTATGGATCAGTGTTTTGTAGTTCACTGCAGTGTTGATGAATCTTTTGTGAGAATGCCCTGTCTTCCCTTCTAATGTTTTAGAATAAGACACTTTTAACAGACTGCTGTGACCTCTTCTCTGCAACTCTTACCACTCTGGCTGTGTCTATAAAAAGGGTCTAATGGTACATCTATAAATGCAAGAAAGGTAGGGGACTGTCCAGGTTCTCACACACACTCATAGCATTGGCATTTCTGCTTGATGACCCAGAGGTCTTGCTCTCCTACCGGCTGGGTCTGGTGGCTCAGTGGACTGATGCATCCACTGTAGGGACCTGTGTTCGACCTCATGGTCACAGGTTCAAATCCCAGTGGATCCACTCAGCCTATTGTCCATGTGAGGTTGATAAAATGAGTACTTTTGTCTAACAATAAACATCTGTTATTCAGCGCCTTGATACCCTTGGGTGATATGTGCGCTTTACAAATACATGTGTTATGCCCCATTCTGGAATAGGATCCGAATCAATCTACAAGAGCATCAGCATATCAGGTCACATAAGGTGACCATCTTCCAGCAGCTCATGAAGGACCTTGTGTCCTACTAGGTTTAGCCCAGCCTTTCTAGGCAGAGAGCGTTCCCAGAATAAAGTTTACCTTGATGGCTGAATCAGCAGGCTGCCTGGAAGCCTTTTATATCTCAGGCAAACTGCACCAGACTAACTACTCAAATACTCAATCCACGTTCCCAATCCCAGGCTGTTCTGTTTATGTCAGAAGTCGATTAATTTCTTTATCTGCGATCATATGGTTTGGTGTGAAAAAGAACGATTGGTTGGAAAGTTACCCTAGCAATTGCCCATTGTTAGACAATTTGCCAGCATTCCTCTGTTCACCTTTTGTGTGTTTTGAATAGAACATGAATAAATTACCATAGAAGTAAAGCTTTTGAAAATACATTTATGTGATATGTTAGGATTAGAGTACATGCTGTACATTTATAGCATACTCCACATCTGTCGGTCCCGGATGGATCTCTGCTTTGTAAGTCTCGTCACCCTAGTTCTGTGCTGCTTTGTGTGATGACATGAGGTCAGCCTGATAGCTAAGCTGTCTAAGGCAGAGCTAAAAATGTGCACTGCTGTTGAATAACAATTGTACCAGAATAAAGATTCCTGCCATATATGTGCTTGCCCTTTCTTTCTTTAGCTTCTTGTGGTTTGTACGGAAGGTATTACTCAGTTTTGGTTTTAGTACCATTGTGACCTATATTTGAGATTCAAATGAATTGTTTGCTAATCATTTATAAACTATGAGGCATTTAGTTTCAATACCCCAACTACATAAAACACAATGTGCATTATATTTCATTGCAGGTATGGAGCAAAGAAATTGCAGCGAATGCTAAAAATGTTGCTGCGAAATGCATTTTCAAACACAGTTCTGATGAGGAACGTATAATTGACGGTAAGTCCTAAATTATTACTCCGTACGGCATATTCTTATTTTTATTGCACTTAAAATTTTAACAGAACTCTGCACGCCATAGTAGCTTCTTCTAAGCGCTTTGGATAATTACTGCCACAAGGTTTTCTAAGAGGTCCGGAGAGAAGAGAAAACAAAGAGAATCATGTTGTTATATATTTTCCTATGGGATGATGATTCTGTTTTGAGGTTTTTCTTCAATGTTGACCTGCCCAGTAGCACAGAAAATATAGTGTTAAAGTAGAGAAGGCCATAGTATGGGATCCCAATGTACACAATGAGTGGATATGCAATGGGCCTAACCAAACTTTGATGGAGGTACCTTTGGGCTCAGTTCAGCTACACCTACAGATTCAAAATACACGAGTCATCAGCCAAAATGGCGGTAGAAAATGGGGGTGTGACATAGTGAATGGGACTACAGTAAATCCAGAAAGTCTCAAAGTTACCTATGCAAGGATTGTATAGACTCTCAAAGTCCTCAAAAACTGCCAGTGTAGTTCGGATAGTACATGAAAGAAGTGTTCCAGTTGTAAACTTTAAAGAAAAGTAATTGATAAAGAAGCTCTGTTTTGATGGAGTACCTGGTGATCTAGACTCAAAATATCCCTCAATGAGACAGATGAAAGGGTTATTCTGAACCCTATTTTACACTCTATAACTGATATGTTTCATCCACCACTCATAGAACAAGTAAAGAATGTAAAAGGAGACTCCCAATGCTTACCAAAAAAAAGAAACTATATAAAATCTGTGAAAATGAAAAATGGTAACAGCAAACTCAAAAGGATGAATTTGAGTTTCAATCGATGAGCTACTCCCAGGAAATGTTTCTCTTTCACTAATGTTCTATATTAAGTGCCAGAAAAGGGCAACAGTTTGATAATTGCAGTTTGGATGACCTCAAAAGGGGGTCTCTCACTGCATTACTGTTTTCGGCTATATAAAAAATGTGCAAAGGCAAATATCCCCTTAGTAGACATAATCTATTTGAATTATTCACAAAATGATTTATCTAATTGTTAGATATAGCTTTATTGCCTTAGATAAAGGAATCAGTTAACGCCTCAACTACAAAGGTACATTTTAACCTAGAACTGACTGAAACTGTTATCCTAAGGTTATGCTTCTCTAAGAATTTTCGGCTTGGTGATGTATCTGCCTTCTGAGACTGAAGTTGATGTTAATTAAACTCATATTATAGAAAGGCATTGTTCTGTCCCTTAACCGTAATGTCCTAAAGAACAATCCAGTCATTACTTTTTTCCTCCAATTTAGGTGAAAACTGGTCTGGGGTTCCTTATGTCACATTCAGAGGGTACCTGGCTTGGAAGTTCAGCTGGACTGCTGATTTGCATTGGCCGGGTTATCTCTGAGGTAACATGTCCCCAGACACTAAATTCTGATCCAACTAGACGCTATCCTAATCAATGTTTAGTAAATTTGCTAAAGCAAGGCAGGATACATATAGACACACAGACATAACTATCAGCAACAGGAGGAGCAGTACAAATATGCCCTGCAGAGGTCTTCACTCCAATTTTCCATATTCCACAAGAGAGCTAGTATACACACAGCCCTGTGGTCTTACGTTGGACCACCAGGCTGTGTGTAACTTGCTGACATCATTCTATCAACATGTATTGCTTCAATAAAGAAGCATTCCATTGACCTCCAGACGTTTGCACCCTAATTCTCTAAAGACAGAGGTCTATATAAGGCATTTATCTACTCTCTCCAGTTATGGACGAACACCGCTCAGGAACTCTGATTGGTTCAGATCCAATTACAATAATATAATTTGAAGATCAGAGCGATCATGTGTACTGATATGCAGGTCTAAAAAGTACCAAGTACCTTAAATGACAGATAAAGACCTCAGTATGACATATTGCAGTTCAAATTATAGAAAAGGGACTGGCATGTAACTTTAGTCCTGGTGTATATCCTTAACTCGTAGTCACAGCTATGTTGTATCAACCGTTACAACATATCTGAGGCTGCTGGGATATTTTCATACTGAAGATGCCTCAGGCACAAGTCCTTGTTCATGCAGATTGGCAGGCAGCCACGCTTCTTGAGTAGCAGCCAAAGCAACTTGAACAGTTGCCAAAGTACCAGTGTAAAACCTCAGAAAGAAACATATGCATGCTGAGTTAATCTGACTTCTGCGTGTGAGGAGCAATGAAGTGTGGTTATAATTTCTGAACTACTTCTTGTTCTAAGTATTCACTTCCATTATTATTTTAACCACGCTCCTTCGTAGGTTAGTAGAGCACACTTCACACACACACACACACACACACACACACACACACACACACACACACACACACACACACGCATACACGCACGCACACACACACGCACACACACACATTAGCACAAGATTAAAACTTAGATTGTATTTGTTTGGTGATAGGGCAAGCTTTGCCATAACATGAACAATTTAATTAGTGGTGCACACACATTGTGCTCATAAAGATCAAAATGGATGTCGCCTTGGTGATGCAGCAATCTTGGAAAAGCCTAGTTTCATTATGGCAATTGAACAGACTGAGATTGACATAAAGGTCTCTAACACTGTTGCTATCTGGTTGCCAGACATTAAAAAAAAGGGTGGAGGGTTGATTAGAATGAATATCTACCCGCACCTGTTTTGAGGGGGAAAACTACATTGCTTAATAAACAGTTTGAAGGACAACCTGGCAACAAATTAAGCTCTCTTTTCCTTCAATGCTGTTGCTGTTGGGGGTGGGGAGGAAAGGACTGGAATGTAGGATTAATAGAGTAAACTGAAATAGATATTAGGGTTGAGGCTATGAAGGATTCCTTTTTTCTTCCACTTTTTTGGCTTTTATATAAATCATATTATATAGGATACATTTTGATGCAGTTGTGGAAGGAGTTTCATCTTTGTGTTTTTAATGGCTGCTTTGAATCTAATAGACCAGCAGATCATATATTTGTAGCTGTAGTACTTACTGCCTAATTGATTTCCATGCTAATATCTATGAGGACTTTATCAACTTTAGGGATTGTAAACTCCTACCATAGACACAAGTGGCTATTTCACCATCTTTATTGCTTGATGGTAGTAAACTGCTCTTAAGTAGTAGCAGTTTTGTAGATAAGCAGCTGTCAAAGAAGGGAAGATACAATGTACAGCCAAAAATTATAGCAACAATCATCAGATTGCTCCTGATAACAAATTTGATTTTAAAACTGATGATTAAATTCTGAATGTGTTAATTATTGATGAATTATGTTTTGGTCAACTAAGCCATTTTGATCCATCCAGGCTTGTTGAAGACTGTCTGAAATGTAAACACTTTCTGCAAACACCTCTTCATGACTGGCAAAGAGAACATTCTGACAAGCATCCCTCAATGTAGGAATACAAATAATGTTAATTATATCATTGGAATTTAATAGAGGATGTGATTCAGTAGCCTGTTGAGGGTTTTTGTTTACTGATTGCACAAGGTACTTTGAATGTTTTAACCACCCCTGACTCTGATATCCCAGAAAGTATCTGGGTTGATAATGTAGCTAAGCCTTTTGCAGGAAATATGCCTGATGGTTCAACAGTGCTACAAGAGGTTGTATGTCAGAATTTCATAGTCACACATACTGACCTACAAACTGTAGAATATTGACTACCACTTTGTCATTAAGGTAGGTATGTAAAGATCATTAGAGATTTACTATTCTTAACTCCACATCTATCTTCTTTAAAGATGCATATATCTTTATTGAATGTAGATGTGAAGTTAAGAATACTAATTGCATTAATGACTTAGTGGTAGCTGGTATTCTGTAGTTGACATTTTTGTAGGGTGATATGAATAACTTAGTATTCTGGTAGTACAACAACCCACATCTGGATGATAATTTATTAAAACATTTGACAAATGATATAACAAAAAATAATGAAGTTTCTCAAATCTAGTTATGCTTCTAACGCAAACTGAATAATCAGCATTGTGATACAGTATCTTCAAAGTTAGTGGGATTGTTGTTCCTTTATTTAAGTCCATTGTGACTGCTTAGCTCCACCTTGGAGGGTTTGCATTATAAGACCTCTATTTAAAATAAAAGGAAGTTGTAAGTCATAATAAAAAAATTCAGGCCACATCTTGTTTACAGTCTTGGAGTATGTTTCCTGCTCCTTCAGGGGACAGATTCAAGCTTTCTGCGCCTGCTTCTGTACTTTCCTCTTGATGGTGCACATAACTTCTTGAAGTCAAAAGGTGAATTCTTATGCCTGTTTTCAGACAGCCAGCTCACGTTTAGAAGTAGTGACAGGTAAGGACCAACCAAGTAACCCCCTAGATTCAAAGCCAGCTTCCTTAAATGTGCAGTCACTCCGGTGTCCTTGGTGAACGTAGACAACCCATATTATCCCCTGTAATCTTTTTCTGCCTGGACATCTGCAAAGCAGTCTGTGTCCTTTTTTGTCAGAGCTGGACATATGAAGAGGCAGGTGAACAGGCAGAACACCCTTTTTGAAAACGTTTTTTGCAGTGGCCTTGTCCTTTGCCACATTTTAATGTTCATGAGTCTATATATTGATCTACTGAAATGAAAGGGAGTTCCTATCAGACACAAAAATGGTATACAATGGCTGATACAGGGAGGGGTCACAGGAGAAAGAACTGCAGAAGGAAATGCAGGAAAGGGGACCTGCCTATTTGATACCTGTTGCCTCTGTCCAGCCCAACCCACTTTTTATGAAGAAAAGACTGATATCAACACTGAATCTGCTGTTAGGTGTGATCCAGCAGAAGTGGTGTAAATGTTACATTCATTCACAATGTCCTCATTACACCATAAACTAAATTTAGATTATTTACTATACCAGAGAGTTTGGGACTATAGAAAGTCTATAACCACTCACAAACATAAGGTCCTCCGATAGATCCTTGTATGAGGTAATAGGGACTCAGATAATTAGAGACAGATGCTATTACCTTCATGAGTACCTGTAATGAAGAAAATGCCTAACTAACAACAATAGTCAAAAATATGTATCATGTCAATAGTACATTTCAAAATAAAGACAAACTCTGTATACTTATCTAGGTACTTTTATCTAAATCATCAAAATATGAATGCTCAATACACAAAACAATGTAAGATTGTCATTTCAAATGTTACAGGTAAAATCACAATAAGAGATACAGTTCATGGTAAATACATCATAAAATCAATAGCTAGCATGAGAGGAGAGAAAGAGAGACACAATATATATATATTGCAATATCAATATGCAATTCAAGATTCATATGAACCTAGGATCAGTGAGCCAATGCACAGTGAGCAATAGTCAGAAAAAGCCAACCCTTCGGCCGAAAAGGTATAGCTTGAGCAACATCACCAGCCAATGAAGTGCAACATATCAGGATAGTTCAGTTCAGGGGAAATTCAAAGTTTGGACTGACAGTATGTCTCGCACAGGATTGCAAGGATATAGCCAGCCAGAGGAGCATTGAGAGTGCAGCAGCAATAAGATCTCCCACTTGTGCTTTTCCCACGGAATAATCTATACCCCAAGATGCTCAGAATTTCAATCTCCAACAGTTTTTTTTTCACAGTTTACACAATTCTACTGGTTAGGATCCATGAAGTGATCATTATCCAGCCTAAATAATCCTTATGTTCAAGAATGTTTTTATTGATACGAGTAAAGGTGTCTGTACATAGTACATAGTCTTAACCCCTTCAGTGCCCGCCCCTTTCCCCGCCCAGTGCCGGCCGTTGCATTAGCGGGCGGGGTCTATGACGAGCTGGACTCGTCATGGGCACAGCGCCACCGCGGCCCATGACGAGTCCAGCTCGTCATGGGCACTGAAGGGGACACATATCATTACATTAGAAGACTGCTACAATCAATTTACATGAATCGGACTTACTAATCAAAAATAAAAAGAACAAATCAATATAAGTAAAACATGATTATCAATAGACTATAGAAATTCTTAGGAACATTTGCGGGAGTCAAGGAGGTTTAAGAACTTCTTGCTGAGATGGCTGTAGCTGGGAACAACGTTTGGCACTTACATCGAGAAATATTGTAACGGGCGACCACAAATCTAAACATTTTGTTGCCATGTGTATAGGGTATACAAAGGAGGTTTCTAGCCTATGATTATGGCAAACAGCATACCACCAGGCCTTATAACACATTTTTGTGGAGTCTTTCCAATTTATGGTAATTTGCTGAAGAGCAACCGCTAATAACAAATCAATAATTTTGACATTGAGCGTAACATTTTCCCAAATAGATGAGAGACTTCCTAAGAAGATAAGAATAAAGCAAAGAGGAAATTTAGTTTAAAAAACCAGGTTCATTTGGGACCATACTTGTTTCCAGAAGTTATGAACAGATGGACAGGAGAATAATATATGAAATAAATCAGCATTAGAGGATGAACACGTCTAGCAAGTATCTGGTACAGTCGTAAACCTTTTACTCAAAGCACTCGGTGTTAGCAAAAGTTTATTGTATATGAAAAACAATGTTTGCGTTATGTTAGCTGCTCTGGAAGCATCTTGATCCATATGTTCTTCCATTGAGACAATGGCCAAGATGTCATAAAATCAAGTTCCCATGCCTCTTCTATTTTAGATTTCTGCCTGACAATATCGTTACCTTGTAAGTAGCTGTATATGGTGGAAGCTTTGTATATGTTTTTTTAACAAAGTGTGAAGTTGTGAAGAGGTGTCCAAAGTGATAGGAATATCAGGTGTAGTAGGCAGTTGGATGTATGTATCCATCACAGCTTTCTTGAGTAGATTATATTTATGATTAAATGAGGCGGGCAAATTAAATAATTGGCTGAGTGAAGAAAAGGGTAAAAAGTCTGATTGTGAGAATAACTGCTGGACCCATAGTATTCCCTTTTGTCTCCAGGTCTTCCAGCAGAAGGGCTTATTCCGAATAAGCAAGTTTTTATTGTGCCAAATTGTTGAATTAAGGAAGGAATTTTTAGTATTGTGAGTAGAAGGATAAATTGACTCAAGAAGTTTGGAGGTCAATTTAATTATGGGAATGGAGAGGGCCTGTGGTTTATGTGAGAAGGAAAGATACTCATGAAAGGAAAAGGGAGATAAAAAAAGATGCTCAATTGAGGTCCATAAAGGGCAATCTACTGTGGAATCAAGCAACCAAAGAGAAGCCTGACACAAAAGAAATGCTTTCTGATATGCCTGAAAGTTGGGAAAATTAACTCCACCTTCTGTTTTAGGGCGTGTTAGTTTTAGCATGGACATTCGGGGCTTCTTATTGTTCCATAGAAAAGAAGAAAGGATGGAGGTAACTTTCTTATATAGTTTAGCGGGAATGGGGACTAGAATATTAGAAATAGTATATAAAACTATGAGCGATAGCATCATTTTTATAGTGTCTAAACGGCCCCACCGGGACAAGTAAAGGGGATGCCATATAGTGGTTAGGTCTGAGATCTTTTGAATGCATTTGTTCATGCATTATGCTACTGTTTCTGAGATTGAAGAAGTGATGTGTAATCCTAGATATTTAATATGATTAGGACTCCATGTAAAATTGGAGGCGCTAAAATCTGATTTAAAAGTGTATTTGGGTAAGGGCAAAATCTCACATTTGTCATTATTCAGTTTGTAGCCATAAATAAGGGAGTATGACTTCACTTCAGCTAAGAAGGCAGGAATTGAGTCATCTGGTTTTGGCATAAAAAGCAGAATATCATCGGCGTATGCTGTAATTTTAATATGGGAATTTAATGTTTGGAAACCATGTAAATTTGGTTTTTGACATCATTTAGAAAGAAAAGGTACCAAAGCCAAATTGAATAGGAAGGAAGAAAGAGGGCATCCTTGACGCACACCTCTGCCTAAATCTAATAGTGCGGAGATCAAACCATTGGTGCAAACTGCAGCGCGAGGGTTAGAATAAAGGAGAGATATTAAGGATATAAATTTAGGGCCCAAACTGAACCACCTGAGGGTATGAAACAAATAAGTCCATTCAACTCTATCAAATGCTTTTTCTGCGTCTAATGGTATTGCCGCAAGGGGTTGTTTTAGGTGGGAAGATTTAGATAAAACGTTAAAAAAAGTTGGGAATTATCTGTTATGACTCGTCCCTTAACAAAGCCAGATTGTTCTTTTCCCAACAATTTTGGAAAATAGGAATCTAATCGTATAGCCAGCATATTGGAAAAGATTTTGTAGTCAATGTTAACCAGGGATATAGGCCTGTAATTTTTACAATATTTAGAATCTTTGCATTCCTTGGGAATAAGGCAAAGATGCGCTTCTGAAAAAGAGCCAGAGGAGCTATTTAAGGAGCAAAAGGAGTCAATTAGGGAGTGTATTTTGGGCAATAAGAGTTTGGAGAAATGGAGATAAAATTTGACGGTAAAACCATTCGGGCCCGGTGCTTTATCTTTTTTAAGGTGTTGAAGAGCCTTTAAGAGTTCTTGTTGTGTTAGGTCTGACTCCAAAGAAGACAAATCCAGAGGAGTAAGTTGGGGTTTTTGGATGTTAGAAAAGAAATGCGACAGGGAGTGGTCTGTGGGTTGTGTTTCGAATTTATATAATGATTTGTAAAAGAGAGAGAATTCATTCAAAATTTCAGTATCTTTAAATTTTAAATCGGAGTTCTCATCATAGATAGATTTTTAATTTGTTGTGGCTAACTTTTAAATAGTTGGGCAGTATTTTTCCTGCTTTATTTTTACCCCAATAAAATTTTGCACTACGTTTTAACAAGTATAATGAGGCATCATCTCTCGATTTCTTGTTGAATTGCAATTTGGCATTTATAAGAGCTGCTAAACAATCTTTCGAGTGAGAAGTGTAATAAGAGTGCTCCAGTCTATTAATGTCATGAAGAAGATCATTGGCAAGTTTACGCACATTTTTTCATTTCTTGGCTACAAAACCAATAATGAAGTCCCTTGCTGAGGCTTTAAAAACATCCCATATAATTGAGAACGGCATGGATTGTGTTTGATTTGTTTCAAAATACTCATTAAAAAAAGTGGTGAAGGATGCTGTAAATTCTGGATTTAAAAGGGGAGCATTATTAAAACACCACTTTCTAGGAACAGTCATTTTAGGTAAGGTGTCAAGGCGAATTGAGACAGGGGAATGGTCTGAAAGTAAAATGGGACCAATTTCTGCATACGAGAGAGTTTGCAAAATGTTATGAGAGACAAAAATATAATCAATTCTTGACTGAGTTTGGTGGGCTGGGGAGTACAAAGTGTACTCTCTAGTGGACGAATTGCATAGACCCCAAACATCAAGAAGTTTATGCTGAACTATAGTATGAACAAAAGATTTATGAGGTTTATTGGGGACAAAAGAAAATTTGGAATTCCTGTCAATAAATGGGTCAAAAATCTGATTACAGTCACCAGCTAATATAAAATTATCTTCAATGCAATGCATAATTTGCTTGGCCATTGTAACCCAAAAAGAGGGTTCGCCACACGTAGGGGCATAGACATTGAGGAAAGAGACTGGAACACCCCTTAGTGACAATTTAACATTGAGCAATCTACCATCATCATCTGGCTCCTGCGACATGAGTGTAATTGGAAGTGATTTACGACACAGTATCATTACTCCATTACGTTTACCATCTCCCTGAGAGAAGAAAACTTCCCCTACCCAACCTCTCTTTAATTGTAATGATTTGACATCTGTAAGATGGGTTTCTTGCAAAAATACTATATCCGCATGTAATTTACCTAAATGAGTTAAAACTCTCTGTCTTTTGATGGGAGAGTTTAATCCCCTAACGTTCCATGAAATCAGTTTTAATGACATAAATTATCAAAATCAAATTGATCTGGGAATACCAAGCAAAAATCCAATTCATGAACACAACAATAGATAATGTAAAAGGAAAATAGAAGGAAGTGAATGGTTGATTCAATCCCATGACAGAATAAAATGGAAAAATCAGATAGCTGAAGCCGGGAGTGAAAGTCGAGTATAGCAGTACAAAAGAAGATAAGTAAAGTAGAGAACTGGTAAAAGGATAGAGAGACAATGATATTTAGAGTTGGAGTGACAAGTAGAGATGTGAGAATGAGACACCAAAATAGAGAAGAGTAAGAAAATGCAAGGCAAAAAAAAACCAAAAGACAAAACGAATAACATACCTGCAAAAAGGGAACATGGATGTGGGGATGGGTGGATCCACTTGGAACAGACGAGACGTCTAATGAGGACTGGACTGAACTGGGGGAGGATCATGCCATAACGTAAACAAAACTGTGGAAGCAAAAAGTAGAATATTTAAAACTAGTTTATAGATTGAGCGATGAACATGAGAAGAACAACACCAAGTAACATAAACTAGGATTATCAAAGATAACACTGAACTGTAAATGTATTAAAGGTAAGTAACCGCATAAAACCTGCATTCAAAGACAAAATGGCATCTTATATATAAATATTAGGACAGTCAAGTAATGTGTGAAGAGGAAGATCTTAAAGAATAAATTTGATCCGTCTTGTGCTAGTTGATGAAACTTTGCAAACGTACTGGACTTTCATATGTTGTTGTTCTGTTGTTATAAGTGACTTTAAATATACATGGATGAAAAAGACCGTATCTGGCTCCCAGGAGCGGAGGTCGGGTCTCATGTCGAGGAAGGCTTTACTTCTGGCTGCAGTAACTTTTGAATAATCTTGTGCAAAGAATAATGTGGAATCAGACCAAGATATTTGTTGAATGGCTTTAGCGGCTGCCAGCACTTTCAACAAATCACTCCAGAAAGTAAAGGATAATTCCTCTTGGTCGTTGTGGAAATGAAGCATTGGTGGAAACACGACCCAGTCTGTGGGCGCGTTGTATATTTAGTGTGGTGTCTTCCGGCAAATGTAGAATCTTGGGAAGGAAGGACTTGAAGAAAGTAATGGAGTCCGTACCTTCAGCCCCTTCTGCCAGGCCAGAAATGTGCATATTGTATCTCCTATTACAATTTTCAAGGTCTTTGACATGCTTATGGAGTGTGGAAACTTGAGAGTGTAAGAAAGTAACACTCTTGGTGGTGTCATTAAAGGAGGAAACATTTTGCTCTACTACTGTGAGTCTCGTATCAAGCTATGACCAATTATCTGAAAGGATTTGCAGTTTGGAGTTGGTTTCTTCAACCAAGGGTCTGAGGGCTCTTATTTCCTGTAGTAAGAGCTCCAAAGAAACAGGAGAAGCCTGTTTGGATGGTGAAGGGGGATCCTTTTTCAAGCGTTTAACGTTTGACTTCCCTGGTGTTGGTAGTGTGGAGTCCATTCTTATGTTGCTGCTTTCTATATCCAGAAATCCTGAATTTTCCAGTTTGGAGAGCTCTGAGAAAACCGTTGAGTTCTTGACAAAAACGCATTTTGACTTTGATGCAATAAAGAGAGACCCCTTTGTTCTGTCCATCCACTCATAGGGTGAGTGAAATAGAGAAAGACTTGAAGGCGGGTTCAAAACTTAATGGTGCAAGAGCTAGCAGTTGAAGAAATAGGGTCAGCTTAAAAGTAAACACAATAAGACAAAACGATATTTCCAAGATGAATTATTAGGTATATTACAGTCCAGGAGGTAATTGGAGACTCTTTACATCAAGAACCACAATAGCCGCTTTTGCAAAGTGGAATTTTATACTTCTTGGTGCGTCTTCATCCTCATATTAAATATATATTCACTGAAAAAACCATAGGTTTCAGGGGTGTTATAGTTAGCTGGACATTTCCCTCGTACAAAACCATTGAAATTCCCCCGTTATAGTTAGTTCAGCTAACTACAACTCGCGTGCCCGCAATCCACTGCTGATGACGTCACATATTACATCACTGATGACATGGTCAGTGACATCACTCATGACATCACTGATAACATCTCAAGTGTGGGACCCCCTAAGCAGGTCTAGAGGGTCAGAGTATTTCTACCCTGCCCCCTTTATATGTTTTAAACACTTATTCCACAGACTTCTTCAGCCTCGCTTCAACCGAGGCACAAAATGGCTGCCAACAGTTCCTGGTTTCAAATGTTGACAACCACTTGACAGCCAATTAGCATGCAGCGCGTGATTGGGAGGGTACATGCAGGGTGCGCTCACAGTGCGCATAGGGTGCACGGATCCTCCGAGGCCATAGAGATATATGTACTTTTAACTGTAATTTTCTCAGGAACTACTCAACAGATTAACACCATTTAAGCAAAAGGCACGAGTCTGAACTGCCAAATTTGGTGTAATTCCGTTCAGCAGTTCGGGCTGTAGCTGCGGCTAAAGGTCCTATGGGAAAATGCATGGGGAAAACGCGTTTTGGGACCCCCTTTTTTCTCGGACCCCGCTTGATGAATCACCCTGAGACTTTCAGGATAGGAGCGGACTGGGGCTGGCCAAAAGTTTGGAAAATTTCGAGAAGATTCGTCAACCGGCGCCAGACTTATTGGGAATAGAATAGAATGTTGCGGATTTCCTATGGAAAATAGGTCCTAACTATAACTACCTACTGGCGACTGCCAGTAGGTAATATAGCTCTTAAAACATGACGCAGAGGCAGGGAAGTAGTGAATGTAAGAGATGTGCCTCAATGAAACCTTAAGCAGAGTGAAAAGCACATGAAGCAGGTGCGCTCTTTGTAAGTGCTCAGATGATCATCATATTAAGCGCATTGGTATTCCACAAAATGGCGACCGCAACCGCATCTCTTCAGAACATGTCAAAAGGGGAGGTGAAACTGGGTTGCTGCATCGCTATGCATCCCTACTGGAGGGAGGTGTTGATACTATGCTGTGCAATAATGTCTGGGGCACTCTTTAGAGGAAGTCCATTTTCGCCACTTGTTATGAAAAGTAAGCGCTCGCAAAGCGCTTCAGGTAAACAAAATGGCGGCCGTAATAGCGCGGTTTTGAAGTTGGGCGTATACCTTGAAATGCGGTCATCTATTGTTCCAAAAAGCAGCAGAAAAGCTCACATCCTTGTAAGTATCTTCTCTGACAGGGATTTCTCTGAGCAGCTTCCCGTGTAATGCCTTCTGAGCGTGTTTCCGCCCCGCCAGTCCGGGGAGTTTCACGCCAACGCCGCCATGTTCGCTGGGCGCCTAGCCACGCCCCCCATCCTAATTCATCCTGAACGTCTACAAAATAGTCTTTTGTTCAACTGCAAGATGTCAAGCCACCTTGGAAGTAGGAAACAATTGAAACGTCTCAATATACGCACGCTCCCTTCCACATTGGCTTTAATTCATAGAGAGACATACTCTAACCATAGGAAGGAAACTCTATGGATATGATGTGTACAACTAAAGCTAATAAATCAACAGTTTTTGGAAATAATGAATGACAAACTACATTCCCTCTGAGGCCTACGTTACAAAAAGAAAATAACACTAACCTTCGCAAAGAAATCATAATATCGTAGTTTTTCTAAGAATAAAAAACACTCTCATTAATAATGTATAAGAAAATAGAGAAAATGCACAAGAAAACGATATACTGAAATCATCATTTTATTTAAACTCATAAGTATAGTCTAGTTTTTGAATTATAGGTTTTCACTTTCTTAATATGCAAGAGAAAACATAATCAAACACTTTTTACTTTAAGCATTTTTCATTCTCAGATTTTCAACAATTCTACTTGTAAGACACTTAGTACATTCATTAAGTTTCTCGTTCGTTTCATAATTATTTCTCAAAACACTAGTTTTCAACCCTTCTGCATGCTTTTCATTGCAGCGTTTGATTACTAAATGTGTCGTGTCTTTTCTTGCACGTTTTCACGTTGCACTTTAGAAACTCCCACATTAATAATTTTCTACACTGTTAGATATGTTTATTAAAACACACTTAATGAGTAGACTTGATCAAGAAGAATTATTCTCAAATAATCATGCTCCATCAGGTGAGAGTAGGCCTGATTACCTGCCAAACCCCTTCATCCTGAGTTCTTCTTCTGACCTCCGCATGGTTTACTTCACCCCGTTTATGGTGGGCCCTGAGGGAGAGGTGTTTTATAAATCCATATAAACTCAAAATTAAGAGGATAACTTAATAAAATACAGAAGGGGTCTGATCAGAACTTTGCTGAAAAGTTGGGTACATTTAATTAAGGGTTAACACTGTGGGAAGCCTAGGTGGTTGGAAGGCAAGCTATATCCTAGGCACTTGGGGAAAAAAAGAGCTAATGTATACAACTGAATCAGAAATCCTTAAAATGGAGAATTCCTGTAACACTGCTATGTCAAATCCATTTAGAGATTTAAGGAATGGATACACTGTCTTGAATTACTGGCTCTACAATTGGTTGAGAGAGAGAGAGACCTGCTATCCTCCAGAAACCAAGCATCTGGTGTTTTCATTCATGCACTGTTAGAAAGAAAATTAAATCAGGGAAATCAAGAAATCGAAAATATACAGTTCCTTGAGATTAACACTGTCCTTTAGGAAATGTCCGTGGTTTTATGTACCGGACCCTTCATGCTTGCAGTGAAGTGCACACAGGATGCTGGGGACAGCGAATGAAAATAGGTGGATCTTTTATATTTTAATGTCGAGTGAGAGATCCCAAAAAAGCAGGGAAACATAAAAGTAGCAAGACAAAGAAGTCCGAAAATGTTGGATATCATAAAGAGGAGTTGTTTTATTAGGCAAAGTAGGTCCCACAAAATCAGAGAAGTCCACTGGTCGATAATTACTTCACTGGCTGAGGAGGCTCATTGCAACAGAAAGAGACAGCGCCACATTTGAGGAGGAAATACACACGTGAGGTACGAGGATATTTCTGTATTATTGAGCCAGATGGCGCAATGTCAGCTTTAAAATAAGATGCAATAATATATTGTATTTTTCACGGAGCTGACTTTTGAAACTACTTTGCTCTGTATTCCATCAAATTCTGCTTCTGTACCTAAGTCAATGGTTTCAACAAACAGAGATGGTTGCAGAAGCAACCTTTGCACAGCTGATTCTCGTGGGAGTTGATGTGTAACAAGTCCCCTAAGAACCACACCCACCAAAGATGCTAATGGCTGATGACGCAGCCTGCATATAGGCACTGGAGCATTTTAATACCTAAGATGAGAAAATGTGCAATTCAATTGACTCCATTAATTGCAGGTATGTCAGATGTCTCCGTGGAGCCTGGGTCAAAAATGTCGTTCTGTGCTGACAAGCCAGTGTCTAATGCTTTAAGCCATGTTAAATGCTAGGAACAGGCAGTATCCATAAATAGACCTTGCAGCAATAAAGCAGGGCCTTGAAAAAGCGAAGTGACCAGTGAACACGGGCCCCTGTAACGGCCTGACTTATTAATTGTAAACTGTTAAAAGAGGCCCTATCGAGTACCCTTTGAAGTTGATAGAAATGGTATAATCCACTCAGACCCATTCTATGAATACAATCCAAGCTTTCAGGTAATTGCAAGAAGGCACAGGCTGTGACGTATGAATGCCATTCCTACTGGTTCCTGTTTCAGCCCTATATGGCCGGCCCTACATTGAGCAATGCATTGTTTACATCAATTACATCAAATTTTGAATGTAAAATGTACATTGGTAGTGGTAGTTGAGGTAACTGTGCGTGTTTTTATTAACGCTGTCATGTTTCAGCTACCGCATGTGGGGAGAACTTATACAAGTCAACAAAACCGCAGCCGTGGGAGCATATTATTCAAGCCTGGTTCAACGAGAACAAGAATTTCAAGTATGGCACTGGTGCAATAAACCCAGATAAGATGGTTGGACATTACACCCAGGTATGCAAACCTTGTGCTCTTTATTTGCTTCTCTATTGGAGTAACTTTGATCTGTTCTTTCCTCAGAAATAAATGTAAGCCAGATTGACTATGGACGCGTGCTTAGTATTTCAATGTTTTCAGCAGTTAATATTGGCACTATATTCTGTATTGCTTTAAAAACTCACAATAATACAATACAAAAATACACATAGTTAATTTGTTTTAAAAAAAAATTGCCAGGGACCTCATCAAGATGCCACTGCAGCTTGCACCACTCACTGTCCCCGCCAGTGCCGCCAGTGCCTGTAACAACACAACTATTAACCATCACACTCCTACAGGTGTGCTAATTCAGACTATTCCAGATCTCCAAAGCTAAAATAAGGGCTTGAGCAGCATGTATTAGTCGTTTTGTATATTGAATTAATAAACTACTGGTGTTGTTCTCATCTCCAAATTACACAAACAACACCACCATGTGTCAGGCTGTCATAAGTGCAGATGTTGAAGTGCCAGTGCTGAGCACCTGAAACCACTAGCTCAAATTAAGCACTGCATATAATAGTGTTTAAGGCACACAGTTTCAGAACACAGGGAGAACTCTGTGTATGTCAGTGCATATTATTATGGAACAGCACACCATTTATCATTGGTGTTTCTGATTCATTAAAAGCCTAACAGAGAACCACTCGAGGCTTGTCTGTGGAAGAGGTGTATGTTGAACCAGACTAATAAAAAGTGTGCACAAGATTTGGCTTGACAGTGCCAGTGCTTAATTGGAGCAGGTTGATGGGGTGGGAGCCACCGCCACTTATGTTTCCGTGTCGAACATTTACTGAAAGCGGTAGATGGAAAAAAACGCAAGCCAGAAAGACACAAGAAGAGAAAGATGGAAAAAACTTTGCAAAGGTAGAAAGCAGGATTCTGCAAGAGTGAGATAACAGAACAGGGAGTGTCTGGTGGTGGATTGAAGAGGCATGAAGTGGATTGAAATCTTGCATACTTGGTATTAGGTTTGCCGATGTTTCATTGCACCAGCTGCAGGCCTATGAGCAGAGAAGAGCTCCACCACTGGCCCTCTGGTGCAGATTTACAAGCCCCTTGTGCCACTGGTACGTCACCTTTTGTGTCGTACCGGTGGTGCATTTTCCTGCTCCATATTTACAAGGACGGGAATAGCCACCCTGCGTGACTTTTCTTGTCCTTGTAAATATGGCCCCTTTGCACGCAGCACTTTGCGTGAAAGGGGTGTTCCATGGGTGTTGCTGTGGATGTTACCACGCAACACCCATGGTACAAGACACATTTCCAGAATGACGAGGAATCGTAAATCTGGAAATGCGTGTGAATGCTACGCCACTGCAGGAGAGGCTTAGGGAGGCGCAGTGAGGAGAAATGTAGTAATTTCTCCTCATTTTCTTTTCCTCTTTCTATGTGTGCTGCAGAACCTCTAATGATTGTTTTTTTGTTCAGAAAGGGTTTCCTTCCTGCACATAAACAATCATTGAAACAGTGACGTTTTTCAACTTTTATGTGTGCTATTGCAGCACACATAGAAGTTGAAAAGCCGCATTTCAGATTGTCTTTGTGCAGGAAGGAAACCCTTCCTGAACAAAAGCAATCTCCCCACCACGCAGCCATCCTTGCCCCAATGTGCAAGGGTGCCTGCACCGGCACATGGCAGCAGTTTGTGCGCCAGCGCAGGGGGAAGCACAGAGATTGTAGTAAATATGTCGCATCCCTGTGCTTTGAAAGTGACTCAGGACGGTGCAGCCAAATGGCTTGTGTTTGGCACTGAGTCACTTCCATTGTAAATCTGCCCCTCTAAATCTAAGAAAATTATCATAGAGCAACCGATAGCCAGTACTGTAATCCCGTGTAAAAAGCAGTCTTCTTTGACAAGAATTACTAGATTTATAATCAGAACAAGAAATCTTGTTGACTCACTGCATAATAAATTCCAATCTGAACTTGGGTAAGACAATTACATTTGCTAATAAACATCTATTCAATTGATACATATTTATTGTGGAGATAGTGATGTGGAAGGGAGGCGGGGGGGTTCATTGTTCTCTCGGCCTGCCCTTACGGGCCTTAGGAAATTGGGTTACTGGTTGGGGGGGGGGATTTTCTTCAGGGTGAAACATGAGCAAACTAGGCCTTGGTGGAGTTTGCGAAGTTCTGCTATGCAGAACTCTGCCAAGTGACCCAAAATCTCCGCCACGCTAAGCGGAGTTCCGCCAGCGGGCGGAATAAGAGTAGCCATTCTCCTGTTATAATTGCAATTAGAAAAATGTAGACCTCAAAGCTGGTGCACTTACTTATTTATGTTCATCCTGCAGCGGAGGGATGCCCCCAGGGCCCTGTTGGTGCTGGTACTGCTGGTTGTAAAGGTTCTGCTTCTGGTTCTGGATGGACCTCAGAGAAGCCAAAAGCATTGTTTGCCGAGAGCAGCTGCAGCTCCTCTGAGTAGAGCTGCAGCAGTGTGTGTGGCTAAGCCAGCTCGGGCCCTGCCTGTGCTGCTGTGGGGAAGCCGGAGAAGCTGAGGCTGGGAATACAGCTAGCGGGGTGATCAGGTTGCCCAGCTCATGGTGACCTGCCAAGAAGCCGAAGGCATTGTTGGCAGAGAGAAGTTGCAGCTCCTTTCTATAGAGCTGCGACAGCAGGGGCGGCAGCATGTGAGGCTGGGCTGGTTCGCACCCAGCCCAGGCCATGGTGGGGAAGCCGTAGAAGCTGAGGCTGGAGGCACAGAGGCTAGCCGTAGCCTCTCTGCTGGGTGCTGCTGAAGTCTCCGCGGGAAGGAGAGGCTGGCTCGGCCTGGTGCCTTTCCTCGGCAATGTGGATGAAGTGGCAGCACGACCTGTAGTGGCATAGCCCACTGTGTCAAAAAACTGCCACACCTCCACCATTTTGTACTTGGGGTGACGTGTGAGGCTGTGCAGCTCTTGGTAGTGGCACAGCTCCAAGTCAAGTTGATCTACGCCACCTGCAGCCATGTGTGTCTTGCTCTTCTGAACAGCAGGACTTCTGGTGTCTGTGTCAGTGTGAAGGGTGAGGGCCAGCCTGTGCCGGTAAACTCCGCTATGCAGCGGTGGGACAGTTTTTGCCACACTTCACACTCCAAGCGCAGCGCAGAGTAACAAAAACTCTATGAACTCTGCCAGCAGAGAGGAGTTTACCTTTCACACCTAAATCAAACCGTAAATTCACCTGTGTTAATCCTCTCGTAGCTTGGCACAAAAGCAGTCAGGCTTAACTTACAGGCAATGTGTAAAGTATTTATGCAGCACACAAACAGTAATAAAGTAAAAACACAACACAAACTAATTTCACACTAATGTAGACAAATAGATTAAAATGTAATAAAGAATTTGACAGCAAAAGAACAAAAATACAATCAGAAGAACCAGAGATATGCAACTTTAGAGGTTTAGGGAAAAATAGTGCTTAGCAGCACAAAGCAAATTCAGGCCGCTCATAATAGAGCACGGGCCAGATACAGGGACCAAGTTAGTCCAGCTGGGAAATGAACCTTAAATTCTGGTAATGGAGCATTGTGCTGCACAGCAGCAATCCAGAGGAGCAATGTGAGGTCTACGTTGAGGAAGCACAGTGCAGCAGCAGTTCCCATAAGCTCAGATAGCAGCAGTACAGGCTTGCATCATGGCTGCATCAAGCTGCAACTGTACCGATGAGGTGCTGCGAAGAGCTGCGTCAGGTTTGAGTTACACTACATCAATTCTGGTAGAGACCACAGCTGGGTCCAGGGGCAGAGGTCTGGATGAATGGAGACTTTTCTGTACCAGAGGTTCTGATCAGGAGGCCATCCAACTAGCCCTTGTAGTCATGCTGGTTGCCCTGGGTTCAAAATACTGGCCCAGTCCTTCTGCAGGGCCACTGAGTTGCAGGGCATCAGGGCAATCCTTCTTGAAGCAGAACAGCACAGCTATCCTTCTCCTGAGTCTTCCACAGCTCCAGATGTGTACTGAAGAATTGAGTCTGAGGGTCAACTACTTATACCTGTTGCCCACTTTGAAGTGGAGACGCTTCTAGAGTCCTCCCCTACGGCGGTGACTGGATTTTCTATCCTCCCTACCCTCGACCCAGCTTGTCTAGAGGCACAGAAGAGTAGTGTGAAATACCTTGTGGGTGTGCTAAGGCAGAGTCTTTGTGATGTGCAAGTGTGGTAGGATATCAATCCTTTCCCTCATCCTGACAGAGATAGCCCACCTTTACAACATCCTTTCTCTTGCTATCTGGGAGTAATGCACAAAGACCAACTGCCAGCTACACATAGTCATGTGACCCAGTATACAGGCTGCAGGCACCAAATGATTGGGACATGACAATGTCAACTTTTTAAAAGTGGAATTTTTAGAATTACAACTTAAAATCCAACTTTACCATTGAAGAGAGTTTTAAATTAGAATTTCTATAGACCAAATTCAGCTCCCCTCCACTACCTGCTCCAAATTGAAAGTTATCACTAAATGTAATACCTTTGACCCACCTGTTTATTTGCCGATACAGAACTACTGCTACGCCCCCTTCCATGGCAGGATATTTTAACAAAGAAACAGCGCCAAAGGCAAGCCCTTCTTCGCCCATCCGTGCCCGGATTGTGCCTAAGGTCCATCCCCCTGCTGGTTCTGTTTCAGATTGTACTCCCAGATTCTTTTATACCAGAAATGAACTTTTAGCCCACAATGTCTTAGGTAAGGGCACAGGCAGCATACACTTAGACGTAAACTCTAGGTCTGCTTGCTCCATGTTCTCTTGTAAGGACTGTAAGCTTCATATAGCTAAGGAGGGGAGTGGGAGGAAGAGGTACCTTCAGGACAATTCCTCCCTTGGCACTACTCAGACCTCTAGTTCTAATAAATGGTGTTGGGCCTTAATTAATGCTGGATCCCTGATCAAGCATAAGCTCGAAGTTGCTGACTTGATTGAGTCCCAAGCGCTAGACATCTTGTTCATAACAGTAACCTGGGCCAACCAGTCTTCTGGCCCAGATTTTGTCACCACGACACCCCCAAGCTAGCAATCATTTATCGATCCCACATTAAAGCTGCTTTTCTTCCTGTTCAACTCACACATTGTGAGACTCCTTCAGTATTGAGCTTACTAACTGTAATTCCTTTAATGGGTCACCTGGCCCTAGGCAAATCTTTTTCCAGGACCTCAGCACTATCTTGGAATGTTCTGCTAGTACACCAGACCTTACCTTGCTGGGAGACTTTAATTTCTTTCTGGTGGATCCTACTGATAATGACACAAATATTTTTCTTGAAATGACAGCCAGTCTTGATCTTTCCCAGATAATTCTAAGATCCACTCTTTCTGCTGGGTACTATCTTGATGCTATATTTATCAACAATTCTTCTATATTAGTTATCTCAACTTTACCATTACTCTGGACAGACCACCTAGCAGTGAGATTTGAGCTGTTTCTAGCGCAACCCCTTCAACATGGTAGAACACTCCCAAGGAATTGCTTTGGCATCCTTGGCATAATATACATCCCGAAAAATTGAATCAGGCACTGACAGCTTTCTTGCCCTTAATATCTGAGGACCTCGATGCAACATAGGCCACTATGTTTCGTGGCTATCCTCAGCCGTCAAGTCTATAGCCCCAGCAAAGGCCTCCATTAGCAAGAGACACCTTCCCTTAGCTCCTTCGTTTATCGAGGGCCTTAGAACCCAAAAACAAAAATGCAGTAGGCAAGAAAGTATCTAGAGGAAAGAGTATCTTGATTTAGAAAAGATCAGATATAAGCATTAATACGCGCCCTTCGAAGCATTGATAGTGAGAGAGAAGTCTTCCTACTTTACACAAAAATCGAGTCCGCCAAGAATTCAGTTAAATAACCTTTGCTTACGGTAAAGAAACTTGCAACTATAGAAGCAGAGACAGCCAATCTTAGTAAGACTTCTGTAGCAACTTGGCAGGCTTCTTTCAAAATAAAGTTAAAGAAATATACAACAGGTTTTCTTCCATCAAAGTCCCTGCTCGGACAGCACTACCAGTTCTCCCTAAGCATGCTGACACCACCTTCTTCTGTAAATTCAATGATCCAACCATAGAGCAGGTTACCTATATTTTGAAATCCACTAAATCCGGCTCTCTCCTGGATCCCTACCCACCTTCGGTGACCAAGCAGGAACCATAAATAATTGCCTAATCTCTCACAACTATCTTCCACCATATGTTTACCAGTGGTGTGTTTCCTTCCTAATGGAAGGTGGTGCCGAGATTGCCCGTTCAAAAGAAACCTTTGCTTAGTCCTACAACTATCGGCCCATCTCAAGAATACCTCTACCCACTAAAATTGTGGAAACAATAATGAACTTTCCGCTTGCCACATTCATACAATAATTGGTTGGACCCCACTCAATATGGATTCAGAAGTGGGCATAGCACGGAGATGGCTTGATCAAAGAGACAGAAGAAATCAGAGAGACTCTGGATCAGAGAGGTAAAGCAGCCCTCATTCCACACGACCTGTCAGCCAATGTTGATACGGTGAATCATGAGATGCTGGACGGTCGACAATTTGACATCGGAATTGAAGGGGAAGCTCTGACATGGTTAAAATCCTACTTGGTCAGGCGTAAACAATATGTGTCACTAAATGAAAACAACCTCGGATCCCTTCTCACATCCTTGTGGGATGCCGTAGGGCTCTTCATTAAGCCCAACTTTATTTAATGTTTATGTGTCTAATCTGGCTGATCTGATCAGACAGTTCGAATTTCAACTCACTTCTTATACTGATGACACTCAAATCGTTGTTTCCTTGTCAGAAAAAGATGTTGATGCTGACTCTAGGTTTTGGGACGGTATGCTGGCAATTAATACCTGGATGGCCAACAATTGCCTAAATCTAAACTTAGGGAAAAGTGAGGTCATTATATTTGTGAAATCATCTTCATTCTGGTCCCATTCCCGGTGGCCACCTGAGCTTGGAACCCTTCCCACCCCAGCAATCTGGGAGTGATCATGGACTAGAAACTTACCGAAGGTGATCATGTAAACGCCGTCTCCTCATCCGTCTTCTTTACCACAAAAATGCAAAAAAAAAGGTACTTCCTTTCCTTCCATACACCCTGCAAAAAACTGTTGTCACGTCTATGATATTGTCAACTTGATTATTGTAACAGCCCATATTCTAACCTACAACAACATCTTAGCAAACTACAGATTTTGCAGAATCCAGCTGCATGCCTCCTCCTAGGCATTCCCAAATTCAAATTGGTTGCCAGGGGACTAAAGCAGCTAGATTGGCTGCCAATAAGACAGAGAGTGGTGTTTAAGGTCCTCTACATAGTTTTTAAAGCCTTGCATGTCAGTGGACCTCATTACCTCAAGAAGAAATTTACCTGGTATAGGACATCGAGAATCTTGTGATCATCTGCAGCAAACAATGTAATTGCTCCCAAATTCAGTCTTCTTTCTAGGGGAGGCAGAAGTTTTGTGAACAGCACATCACGTTCCTGGAACGCTCTGCCACCTCATCTAAAATACATGAATAATATCTTGGCATTTAGGAAAGCCTAAATAACCTATTTATTTAGCTCTGCTTGAATCTAACAACTTATAGCTATGGCCATTACATTAATTGAGCCTAAATCAGGTTGCTTTTCTAGCTAGCACCAAGACACCTCCGGGTAAACAAGTGACTTATAAGATTATTTAACATAACATTCATAACATAACAGAAGGTAAAACAATGTTATCCTATGGGAGAGGTAGGCATTGCAGTAGTGGAAAAAAAACGTAAGAATTTTTCACTAGTTAGACTTTTTTAAAACACTTCAGCCTGCCTTATGGGCTGTTTAGGTCCTGCCCTAAGGGTGGCATATATGTATTAAAAGGAAGGTTTAGACCTGGCAAAAGGTTTATTTTGCCAGGTCAAAATGGCAGATTAAAAATGCACATGGCAAGCCTGAGACATGTTTAAAAGGTTACTTAAGTGGGTGGCACAATAAGTGCTGCAGGCTTACCTGCAGCATTTAATTAACAGGCCCTGGTACAGGTACTACCACTTTCCTAGGGACTTATAAGTAAATTAAATGTGCCAACTGGGTGGAAGCCAATGTTTCCATGGTTGAGGGAGAGAACACAAGCACCTTAGCGCTGGTTTGCAGTGGTAAAGTGCAGAGAATCCTAAAAGCCAACAAAATGGGATCAGAAAACAGGAGTGTGAAGGCAAAAGGTTTGAGGGTGACCCTGCAGAGAGGGCCAAGTCCAACAAGGGCCCTATGCTCCTTCTGCAACTTTCATTTAGAGATTTCGACAAGGCAGCTCACACCATTAATACCACTAGATACTTGATCTGCCATGTTTTCTCTTTCCCTATAGGACGGACATCTTAAGGTCTTGGCTATGACAAGCAAAACACACAAGATGATGGGCGGAGTGTTGCACATTGGCAAAACATTCACCCCCAGCCACAAATCTGGGTTTAATCCATAGTTATTTTTCTCACCACGCCACCCCAGTTCAGACATGGCCATATGCAAATCAGTCTTGACCCTGTGCCTCATGGGAACAGTCCAGCCCGAACTGCCAAGCCATGTCTTCCCTGGACCGGAATCAAGCATCCTAGGACCGGTTTTGGGGTTTCACCCCTTTTCAGCCAGGATAGCTTGATTCCAGTGGCGTAGTGAGCACGGGACCCACGTCTGGGGATACCCTTCCCACATAGGGCGAACAGCAAAACACACAAGATGATGGACGGATTGTTGCACATTGGCAAAACATTCACCCCCAGTCACAGATCTGGATTTAATCCATTGTTATTTTGCTCACCACGCCACCCCAGTTCAGACATGGCCATATGCAAATCAGTCTTGACCTTGTGCCTCATGGGAACAGTCCAGCCCGAACCGCCAAGCCATGTCTTCCCCGGACCGGAATCAAGCATCCTAGGACCAGTTTTGGGGTTTCACCCCTCTTCAGCCAGGATAGCTTGACTCCTGTGGCGTAGTGAGCACGGGACCCACGTCTGGGCATACCCTTCCCACATAGGGCGAACAGCAAAACACACAAGATGATGGACGGATTGTTGCACATTGGCAAAACATTCACCCCCAGTCACAGATCTGGATTTAATCCATTGTTATTTTGCTCACCACGCCACCCCAGTTCAGACATGGCCATATGCAAATCAGTCTTGACCCTGTGCCTCATGGCAACAGTTCAGCCCGAACTGCCAAGCCACGCCTTCCCTGGACCGGAATCAAGCATCCTGGGACCAGTTTCTGGGTAACACCCTTCATCAGCCAGGCTAACTTGAATCCAGTGGCAAAGTGAGCAAGGGACCCACGTCTGGGCATACCGTGCCAACTTAGGGCGAACAAAACAAATACAAGAGGATGATGAACGAGTGCTGAAACTTTTCAGACACTCACCCCTAGTCACAGATCTGGCTTGAATTCATCATCATTCTTTAGCTCACGTCACCACCTCAGTTCAGACCCAGCTATACGCAAATCAGTCTTGACCCTGTGCCTCATGGGAACAGTCCAGCCCGAACTGCCAAGCCAGGTCTTCACTGAACCGGAAACAAGCATCCAGGGACCAGTTTCAGGGTAACAACCTTCATCAGGCAGACTAGCTTGAATCCAGTGTCAAAGTGAGCAAGGGACCCACGTCTGGGCATACCATGCCAACTTAGGGCGAACAAAGCAAACACAAGAGGATGATGAACGGATCGCTGAAACTTTTCAGACACTCACCCCCAGTCACAGATCTGGGTTGATTCCATCATCATTCTTTAGCTCACGTCACCATCTGAGTTCAGACCCAGCTATATGCAAATCAGTCTTGACCCTGTGCCTCATGGGAACAGTCCCGCCCGAACTGCCAAGCCAGGTCTTCCCTGGACCGGAATCAAGCATCCTAGGACCGGTTTTGGGGTTTCACCCCTTTTCAGCCAGGATAGCTTGATTCCAGTGGCGTAGTGAGCACGGGACCCACGTCTGGGCATACCCTTCCCACATAGGGCGAACAGCAAAACACACAAGATGATGGACGGAATGTTGCACATTTGCAAAACATTCACCCCCAGTCACAGATCTGGATTTAATCCATCGTTATTTTGCTCACCACGCCACCCCAGTTCAGACATGGCCATATGCAAATCAGTCTTGACCCTGTGCCTCACGAGAACAGTCCAGCCCGAACTGCAAAGCCATGTCTTCCCTGGACCGGAATCAAGCATCCTAGGACCAGTTTCGGGGTTTCACCCCTCTTCAGCCAGGATAGCTTGACTCCTGTGGCGTAGTGGGCACTGGACCCACGTCTGGGCATACCCTTCCCACATAGGGCGAACAGCAAAAACACACAAGATGATGGACGGAATGTTGCACATTGGCAAAACATTCACCCCCAGTCACAGATCTGGGTTTAATACATCGTTATTTTGCTCACCACGCCATCCCAGTTCAGACATGGCCATATGCAAATCAGTCTTGACCCTGTGCCTCATGGCAACAGTCCAGCCCGAACTGCCAAGCCACGTCTTCCCTGGACCGGAATCAAGCATCCTGGGACCAGTTTCTGGGTAACACCCTTCATCAGCCAGGCTAACTTGAATCCAGTGGCAAAGTGAGCAAGGGACCCACGTCTGGGCATACCCTGCCAGCTTAGGGTGAACAAAACAAATACAAGAGGATGATGAACGAGTGCTGAAACTTTTCAGACACTCACCCCTAGTCACAGATCTGGCTTGAATTCATCATCATTCTTTAGCTCACGTCACCACCTCAGTTCAGACCCAGCTATACGCAAATCAGTCTTGACCCTGTGCCTCATGGTAACAGTCCAGCCCGAACTGCCAAGCAAGGTCTTCACTGAACCGGAAACAAGCATCCTGGGACCAGTTTCAGGGTAACAACCTTCATCAGGCAGACTAGCTTGAATCCAGTGTCAAAGTGAGCAAGGGACCCACGTCTGGGCAGACCATGCCTACTTAGGGCGAACAAAGCAAACACAAGAGGATGATGAACGGATCGCTGAAACTTTTCAGACACTCACCCCCTGTCACAGATCTGGGTTGATTCCATCATCATTCTTTAGCTCACGTCACCATCTGAGTTCAGACCCAGCTATATGCAAATCGGTCTTGACCCTGTGCCTCATGGGAACAGTCCAGCCCGAACTGCCAAGCCAGGTCTTCCCCGAACCGGAAACAAGCTCCCTGGGACCGGTTTCTGGGTAACAACCTTCATCAGCCAGGCTAGCTTGAATCCAGTGGCCAAGTGAGCAAGAGACGCACGTCTGGGCATACCACGCCAACTTAGGGCGAACAAAGCAAACACAAGAGGATGATGAACGGATCGCTGAAACTTTTCAGACACTCACCCCCAGTCACAGATCTGGGTTGATTCCATCATCATTCTTTAGCTCACGTCACCATCTGAGTTCAGACCCAGCTATATGCAAATCGGTCTTGACCCTGTGCCTCATGGGAACAATAGGGTTAAAAAAGTCCAGCCCGAACTGCCAAGCCAGGTCTTCCCCGAACCGGAAACAAGCTCCCTGGGACCGGTTTCTGGGTAACAACCTTCATCAGCCAGGCTAGCTTGAATCCAGTTTCAAAGTGAGCAAGAGACCCACGTCTGGGCATACCCTCCAACTGGGTATTGTGACGTGGAAACGCAGTTGGTGATGAATAACAAAACTTTGCTCAGAAACTTCCCACTGAATTATTGCTAATGAAAACTGCAGACCCACAACTTGCTGCTTCTGTTTACAGTCAATTTTTCTCGATAGTTTGCTTAGTCAGTTTGCAGCATCCTGCAGGACAGGAGTGCGACTGCTGGGTTTACAATTGTTTCCTGCTCCAATAAATAACCCTGACGAGTTTCACATTAAAGGAGGGAAGCCAATAAGTGGTGCTTCGGGAACAGTGTGCTCGAGAAGGGAGCGAGGCAATCAAAAGCACGTCCCATTCGACCACTTTGCATAAATAAATAAATCACTGCGCAGGATGAAATGGAGCTACTCTGAGGGGAAAAAAGACCTCTCCTGCTCATGTGCAATCCACACTCCGGAGAGGGTGAGTCATGTGGTTTCCCGGGGGATCTAAGGGTGCAGGAGGGTCCCAGGTTACGGAAACATAAAAAAATGGTGACACCATGGTGACACAAAAAATAAGTAGCCCCTTGACATAACCCATGAATGCTTAGAGCGTAATTAGACTGTAGTTGGTCGGTGCTGCTTCCGATAAAACGGAAGGGATGCATTGGGAGCAACAACCATTAAGGAGCCAGGCATTAAGAGTAGCTCAGGACTTAACCAATGGGCAAGCAGCAGGCGGGATTACACTCGCTATACTGCTTACTTCAGGTCTTACAGACAGCGCATGCACTGCCTAGGTTCGACCTAAAAATGAAAGCAACATTTTTTCCTCTTTGTCACAGACCTTTATGGAACCCACAGAATGTCAGAGTGCTGAACCATCAGACAGGAGATGTTGAAATCTATATTATTCAACTGTGTAATTCTATTTGGAATAGCACCAACAACTTGTTTCCTTTTGCATACGCCTAGAACGTTCTATAGCTGCAGATTTCTCTGCTCCGTGGCTGAATTTCGTAAGCCACACAGTTATTTAATTTGCAACTAAAACTGCTTTATTTAATGCACGGGAAAACATGCTTTGTAAATATATCAGTCCATGTTTCTATATAGTGTTTAGCCTGTTTCAAGCACACCCAGTTTTAGAGGGTAAAGTAATCTTAGCACAAGGAAACTTGAAGAGGAGCAAACCTGTGATCAAGTGGGTAAGCCAGGATTATAACTTGTCGCATGGGTCATTAGGGGCAGAATTTTATCTCTAAAAGGGTGTATTTTAAAAGTGTAAGTCATGTCCTTCCCAAAGAACTTCTCGTATCCTTATGCTTTGCGTGCTGGTGCCACAGGGTACAAAGTTCTAAGCCTTTCTCTATGTTCCGTCTTAAATGAGAACAAGCAACAGGATGGCATAAGACAGAAATCTTCTCAAAGCTATTTCATGGAAGACGGATTCACTGACTTATTGGTGGGGCCCAGCCGGGTCACATGGGCAGTTCCTTCGAGGTGACCCACGGGATGCCCTCAGTCCTGTGTCCCTTTTGGATTAGGAACCAGCCTTTGAATGAATGACGCAGACTTCGAGACTGTGGATACGTCACTTGTTTATTAATTTTGTATGGCACCAACCATCTAGTTCTGACCACCTAAGCTGCACCCCATTGAACACAGAAAGTAGGAAACAAGTCATTGAAAGTGATCAGGGAAGTGGTCTAGTGGCTACAAATGTCATGTTTGGGCATTGGGAATCACGTTTGAATCGCGACTTCGGCTCAACATCTTGTGATTCTAGGCAATTTACTTCATCTCCTATGCCTAAAAAAGGGGAAAATCATATATCTCATAGTCTGCTTCTGTTGTAAAGTGCTCCAGTTCTTTTGGGCCACAAAGGTGCTACACAATGTCCTACAAACCATAAGGAGATCTAATTAGCATAGACAAATATGTCATTTCATTACTGGTGTGCAGTGGTGGTCGCCATGGCTCGCAGGTGGCGGGGCGGGCGCATGAAGGGGGTACGGGGGAGGAGTCAGACGGGGGAGTCGTGCGGAGGACAATATCTTTAAAAATATATATATATATGTCCCTTGCCGCCTGGTCCCGCGTCTCTGCTCCTGCTCTCCTCGTCAAATTCGAGAAACAGGAAGCACAGCTAGGCCGTAACCGAGAATCCTTGCTTCTTGTAAGCAAGTACTACAAGTGCAAAGTGCGTGTTTATGCACCACTTGCAGGTTTTCAAAGCACATAAATAAAAGTAATTGTCATTTACAATGCCAATAGCTCAAACCTTTTGCATTGCAAATGCTTGTTTCTACTTTCAGCCATGTAGCCAGAATTCACAATGCTGTACAACATAGCCTAAAAACTTTGACAAGCCAACAGATTTTGAATAGGCTAGATATATTAGCTTTGCCAATGCTTGATAGGTTTGTCTTTAGCAAATACCTTTTGATTTTACGAACATTTCATGAGTAATGTACTTACTTATAGGGTCTTTCCGTCAGCCTTCTTCATCCATTGGTCTATTGTTAGGTCATTCACATTTTTTTTCTGCCTGCTACAGGATATAGCATGGGGTAATGAGTCAGCACGCTTCAACCATTGGCTAACTTCACAGTGAAGGACGGGATTCTTCTCTTTCACAAAAAAGCTCCTTTCAGTGCAGGGACTACTCTGGCCATATGTGCTTTTCGAGATAAAAACATATTTTATTTCAGCCAGTTTTTTTTTTAGCTTGATAAAGTCCCAGCAGCTATCCCAACAATAACATTTTGCAAAACCATGAAAAAACAAAGCATGCATTGACAAAGCCAAAAGAGTGGCATTCAATGCCAGACCTATTGACTTTGCCAATACGTGTTTTATTTTAGGCCTGGCTTTAACCAAGACCCTTTGATTTTACTAAACTTATATGTATAATATGCTTACGGGGGCTTTCAGGTAGCTCTCTTCATCCATTGATCAGCTATTATGTCATTTTCATTTTTCTTCCACCCACTAGAGCAAACATCATGGGTCACTGGTTCAGCCCACTTCAGCCACGGGGTAACTTTACTGTGAGTGGCAATATTCTGCCCTTCACAAGCAGCACATCCACACATACAGTAGTTATCTTACGTGCAAGGGAATGTACTTTAGCAATTTGTTTTGTGATTAGTCTTTTTTTCTTTAGCTTCATAAGGGCCTGGTAGTTGAAAAATGAAGTTTTGCAAAGCCATGGCAAAACAAAACAAACATTTGCAAAGCCAAAAGTCTGGCACCTAACACCAGACCTATTGACTTTGCCAGTTATTGTTTATTTAGGTCTGGCGTTAGGCAAGACCTTTTGATTTTAGTAACATTATATATCTAATGTAACAACTTATCATCTTGCCCTCTTCATCCATTGGCCTTTTGCTGTGTCATTCAGATTTTCCTCCGCCTACTAAAGCATACAGCATGAAGCAGCACCCACTTCTTCCATTGGCTAACTTCACTGTGAATTAAGGCATTCCCAAAGAGCACATCCACACACAAAGTAGTTTCCTTGTGAGCCATGGACTACTATAGAAAATTGAGAGCCCAAAATATATATATAAAACATTGTTGATTTTAGCTTTTAGTTTTTTGCATTGGTGAGGGCTGAAACTCAGATTGTTTTCCTGGGCCATGCCAAAGGTTCTAACATGACTTCACAAAACACAGACACATCGGGTCACCATGATAGCTTTTAGCAGCTGTGTAACAAGTCAGACCATAATAAGCCACTCCCATTAGCAGTCAGGACTTGTACCTTCCGCTAGTGACAGCCAGGCGCGGCTGAAACAGGTAAGAGAGTTGGAGAGGGGCAGGGGTGTGGGGAAGTCGACAGATGACAGAATAGGGAAAAAAACCTAAATAAATAAATAAACCAATTACCTTGCCCTCGCAGCATTGCCAGCTCGGCTATGCGGCGAGCGCAAGTTAAGTGGTTTTTACTCATGTATTTATTTATTTTATTTTCCATATTCCATTGTCTGTTGATTTCACCCCGCCCCCACCTCACCGCTCCTACCTGTACCGGCCGCGCCTGGTGTCAACTAGAGGAAAATACAAGTAATCAACCTTTTTATTCAGAAATTCAACCTTCTTTGCTGCAGCAAGATGTTACAAACACAGATCATATACGATATGTCATTATATTCATGGAAACGTTGCCGGGAAACTGGGCTGAATCTGGTGTGCTTTCTGTTTCAGCATTCCAACACCTAACCAGTAGATGAGGAAAGACTAGCTGTTAGGCTAGGGTGGGAGACCTGTAGGAGAGATTGAAATGATTCACTTGCTGTGATTATGCACCTAAGCTTTACAAGGAGGAAGACAAGACGGGTTGACTTACAGCACGGGTCCTGAAGCAAGAGCAGCCTTGTACCCTATAGTGGCCTTAAAGTGGCCAGAGGGTACAGTGACGTCCAAAGAGTCGAGCACCAAAATAATGCTCTATGAACATCTGGCAGTGTTGTGCAGGAAACTAGCAACTCAAACTGGTAAAGAGTGGCATGACTTTCTTGACATTGTAGATGTTCCTAGGATCAGTGGGGAGCAGAATGCTGAATTGGAGTCTGAACTGCAGGGAGAGGAATCGGCAGAGGCCATTAGAAGTATGCCTTGACGCATATCCCCGGACACTGATGGCTTAACATCAGAATTGTATCAGACCTACAAGACTGCTAGACTGTTGGCAAGGTTCACTGAGGTCAAGGGCGTAGGCATATTTGCGCCATTCATGCGCAAAGCACTAATTACCATGGTGCTGAAACCAGGTGGGTCCCAAAGGTTCTAACACACCACTGTCATTGATGACCATGGATGTGAGTGTTTTGTCAAAGGGCTTGGCAACACACCTGAGACGGGTGATGATGCTGTTGATTGGTGATGATCAATTTGGGTTTGTACTGGGTAGGGGAATGCAGATGAATTTACAGAGACTTTCTTGTGTCCTGCTCATGACCCAGGAGGAAGAGATGGAAGGTGCTGTTGCCAAGCTGGACATTGAGAAAGCATTTGACACTTTAAATTGCGAATATCTTTGGGCAGTGCTGAGATGATTGGGATTTAGACCACAGTTGTTAGTACGGGTGAGACTACTATAAACTAAACCTGTGGCCAGAGTTCACACTGGCGGATTAGTATCAGAGAAATGGGATAGATGAAAAGGCCCAAGACAGGGATGCCCCCTGTCCCCTATGCTCTTTGCCTTGGCAATGGAGTCACTGGCAATATATTTTCAGAGTCAGCTAACAGAATGGGAAATACAGATTGAAAACAATATACACATTGTTTCAATGTATGCCAATGACACCCAAGTGTATTCGAAGCATCCACGTGACCGATGCTCCTGCTGCAGGCACTGGACACATTTTCTGCTGCCTCAGATCTCAATGCCAATAAAAACAAAACAGCGCTGTTCCCACTGGCCAGTTTGGTGGGCAGGGATCTCCTGCCACTTCTTGATGTAGGCTTATTCTGAGAGTCAAGGGTGTTTGGATACTTGGACGTTAAGGTAGCGCACACCCCAGAATATCAGTATGCATACAACATGAATAGGGTAATTCAGGGTCTGGGAGAATCCCTAAAATTCTGTAACAGTCCACTGTTGTCGGCTGCGGAGCTTAACAACCTCGTTATCTCTTTGTTGTAGGCTGGCAGGAAACACAGGGCATGTGTGGAGACCCTACAAATGGATAGAGAGCAGGGAGGCTTTGGGCAACCGGACTTGAGACAGCATTATATTGCTGGTTTACTGCAGTACACAGACAATGATGTGCTGAGGGACACATGCGGGATCAAAAGCTAGTAGAGGGAATGATAGAAGGGAGTTTACTCCCTAGGTATCCTTTGTGTGGATCCTATATAAAGAAAGACTGACCATTTGTGGTGTGACAGGTCTTGTGAGCCTTGGAAGTGGCTATTAAACAGTTCTGTGGCACTCTACCTATGCCAGATTGTTGAATATATCATGGCTATGACCAATCCCTCACATGCAGAATGTGATGAGTGTGAGACAATGAACTGAGGGGGATGCCTGACACTGGGAGACCTGGATGGCACATTTATTACTTTTGAAGATGTGAGACACACATTTTTGGGCTGAGGCAGTTTCTCCAGCTTGCAAAGCTCTCTAGTATAATATGAGAGATCTGGACTGACTTTGCTGCGGAGTCACCAGCGACACATCCTTTGGAATTGATACATGATGCATGGTCCAGCGGAGCTATAATTTGGCAACTATGTGCAGCTTTAAAAAAGGCACTGATTGATAGAGAATGGGTCAATGTGTGTAGTTTGTTGCAGATGTGGCTAATAATTCCAAACTTAAACTGACTCAGTTTTACATCACACATACTTTACATCCTGGAGGCAACAGAGAATATCCCCATCTAAGTCAGCAGCTTGTGTAAGGTGTGGTGCAGGTTGAAGTATTTTCCTCATTTGACCGGTAAATGAAAGGGATATTGAACGACAGTGGTATTGTGTATTGGGGAGTGATAACCGTACATGTGGAGGAGGCGATTAAACATTGCCTTTTTTTAATTAATACCTAGCATGACAAAAGGGCATTGAATTAAAATAGATATGCTCACCCGGGATTAATATTAGCCAAAAGGCAGATGGCAATGCACAGGTTCTTGACAGCATCACAGAGACTGCTCTCCTGGTGTGCAAATACGTACAAATGGGAGGTTACAGAGGAGCATTGTGTACGTTTGGTGTTTATAGATGTGCATGCAGAACAGGATTTGGGGTTTGGGAGAAAATGATTCCCCAGCTGGTTCATGCCTTACCAGACTATCATACAATTCTAGGTACTCAGACTGATAGCTCATCAGGGAGAGAAAAATCAAAGTGAATAAGTGATCACCAAAACATTTATGTTTGCTGCGACCTTAATCTGGTTTAATCCAAATTTTACTCTGGATACTAAAACCCATTGTCTGTCTACTCTGGTTGTTTAAATGAAATGGACAGGTTGGGGTATTATAGGAGAAGGAGACGGAAAACAGACTGGATTTGGGTGATGAGTGACCTGCAAGGACCTCCTAGGCTTAGGAGAGGAGTGTGGCCTGAACCACGTGTTGTGTATTCCATTTCTGCTCAGGCCTCTGATCTAATGGGAAAGACATAGTCGCATCATTTTCAATTAACAGAATACATTTTTCTAAGGTGCACTGAAGTTCTAAAAATATGTTTTATTAATTGGTCATATTTATTTTCAAAAGGGTGCTAGATGTTTGAAACACTAGCTAGTGTGTACTGTATCACAGACACTGAAAGAAGAGGAAAAGGATCATGTGTTTCATGTGTTTCAGCCAGGATGAAGCAGTACAGGACCAGTATAGGACCATTATATCCAGCAACATTTAAGGATTAATATGTAGAACATCATTTCTGTGGGCAAAGCTGTGCATCTGGACAGTCCCAGGATTGGGTACGGTCCATGCTCCACCCTAGATCACCATCTGGGATGGCCTGAAGTTAATGTTAATTATAACCACTACCCTCCTACAAATATTCATTACCTGTAACATGAAATATGTGACCGATTAGTGTAGTGTAGTTCCTATATCCCTGATAGGCTATGCGCATTGGAATAACATACACTATAGATGTGACATAAGACTAAGGTCAGTATGTCTCTATCAAGTATATTTAACTTAATTACTTGTGTGTGCCAGCTAACTCAGAGGTCACTAGAAACTTCTCGAATATACAAGAAGGGAATAGTCTCTGACAACCGCATAAAAATGCCAACTTTGTTTCCCTTTAGAATCGGTACAGTCTCAGAATCGTGGAAACAATAGATACCAGTTTCACTCGGGCATGCTTCGTTTCTACAGAGTTGCACAGAAATAGAGAGACGAGCGTTTCAATAAAAGAGTTTATTGAACAGTCTTATTTCTCATGCAAGAGATATGAATTGCTACAATCGTAAGACAGACTACGGAGTACAATATGTACGAGGTTAGCAGTAAGATAAAATAATACTGCAATAGCATGGTTTGTAGCTATGACATTTATTAATCAAAATACATACATAAATAACATAAGCTAAAATGTGATACTCATCTGATGCTTCTAATTTGTTCTACCCCAGTGTACCTAACCTAAGTGCAGTACCAGGTTTGAAGTAGGTGCCATTTCTAAAGTATAGCTAGCTATATGTTTAGTTTAGCCAAGTGTTGTCAAAGGTTTCTGTAAGTTCTAGTCAGCTCCATACCTTAGAATGAGAGAGGTTGGAATCTCTTTTCTGGACTTGATAGTCTAACCCCCCGCAAGGGAAGTCAGAGAGCACTGTAACTGGATTCTCTGCGAGGAGGATGGCAGCGTCAGGTCAGTGCATCAGGCTGGAAGTCGATCTCCTTCTGAACTTGCCGTGGTGAACTGCGTAGTCTGGGTTAAGTCGAATCCTCCGGGAACCGCAATTTTCTAGGGCAAGTGCTGATATATTTATACCTTGAAGGTATCTAGGAATGCCAGTATTGACGTAAAAGTCGGGCAAAGGAACGTCATGAATGAACCCCTAAGACATAGATGTTCATGCATACTTAATGAGTTCCTGGAGAAATCAATATTCAAGCTGAGGGAAAATCCGAAAGACTTAAGGATCTAGTTTCCCAAGAATTCGTTGTAACGTGGATGGACGGATGTAGGTGGCCATGCCTGTATTTGGTTTGTATGGACAATGTCTAAATAAGGGCCGGAAGTCTATGTCCAAATAAGGGCAATGTGAATTGTACCTATATAAGGGCATACATCGGGAAAACTATGTACTGAATCTAAATCTTCACACAACAAAGCACACACAAACATTTTCTTCAATTAAAAATCAGATCTCAAGACTCACAGTACTTGAGACCATTCCTGGCCCGAAACATAAGTCAAGCATTCAAGCATTTTCGAAGCACAGGACTGTACTATGTTGGCATGCATCAAGTCCACATGTAACATTATCAAACATGTAGGAAAAGCATGCTCACACGTCCCCCAGTCTTGCCTGAAAATTTGCATCACTCCAATCTATTAGACAATCCGCAAGTTTACACTTCAGACACTATTTATTAAAATGTACTTATCTATATTTATAATGTAACTGAAATAAACCAAAGTATATGACCTTTCCTACATTCAGAAATAATCATGGACATCTGTGATTGACCAGTGACTGAGACCAATTGTTTTTTCTTGGTGCAATACTTCAGTGAACCATTGTGCACCAAGTTGTGTCCTGCTTGCAGGTCTGCAGATGTTCTTGTTTGTGTGGGATAACTTTCCAATGATGGACTCATGTGCACTATGGGAATGATTATAAATAAAATTTGCTTTAGGTAGCTAGTTTCACCATTTCACACCCCGTTCATGCTCTTCATGCGCTATGACAAGTAATATTATAATAGATAGTTGCTCTCACACAACAGGACATCATCAAATCCTTCAATCTCACCAGCTCCAACCACACTCACGACATCTAGAGTGTCCTCAAACTGGAAAAGAATTTGAATATGGACTTCTCTGACCTAGGCTCCTGACTCTTAGCAGGGAACCAATGGATGTTGTGTAATCAGCTTAAGCTCAACTCTTCAAAAACCAGAAACCCTCATCCGGGGAAGTTGGTCCCACTACCCCACTGGAACTAGAATCTCCACTGACAACAAATTAAGGAACTTGAGAAATGATCATACATTTTGATTCTCCATTCTTGTCTAGCTGACGTGGGTTACCAAACCCTATTAACTCACCTTAAAGACCTCATGTAATATATTTTTACACACCTTGGGGCAGATTTACAAGCCCCTTGTGCCTCTTTTACGCTGCCGTTGCGTCACTTTTGTGACGCAGCGGTGGCGCAAAACCAGCGCCATGCTGCGGGGTATTTACAACGTGACGCATCTGGGAGATGCGTCACTTTGTAAAGCCCTGCGCCAGAAGTTGGCGTTCCTGTGTAGGGGGGGCGTTCCGTCGCAGGAACGCCTCCTAAAAGTGGCTGAGTGATATCTACAAGAGGTCAGGTTTCTCATTGCGAGTGGTCGCGTACGCTCGCGACCGCTCGCGATGAGAAACTACCAGTCCGCGTTGAGAAAGCTGCCGCTCGAGTAAAAATCTACTCGAGCGGCAGAAAACTACAGCTCGCACTGTGGAAAATGCCGTTTTCAATGATTGCACAGTGCCGGATGCTTGTCCGCACTGTGCAATCATTGAAAACGGCATCTTGCACAGTGCGAACAGGGAACTATGCAGTTCGCGAAGTGCTACACGTAGCTCGCGTAGTGCGAAGTGCACTTTGCGTAGCTACACGTAGCGCTACTTCCCGAACTATTGGAGGTATGATTCTAAGGTGTTTGACACCTAACACAACTAAGCCTGGGCAAAGCACTATGCTACGCTCGCGTAGTTTGTGAAGTTTGCGCTACTTCGCACTACGCGAATTGGACGTAGCATAGTACAAACACGCTTAGCGTAGTGGTCATTTTTTGCTTGCTCGCTATCCTCAACGTCAAGTTGGAAACTGCGAGCAAGAAAATAGACATCCCGGCGAGACTTTTTCCTCGTTCGCGATCAGCAACATCAAGTTGCCGATCGTAAGCGTGGAAAATAAACCTTCCGGCGAGCTTCTCAACGCGGGGAGGTCAGGTTTCTCAATGAGTGGTCGCGTATGCTCACGTCCGCTCGCGATGAGAAACTACCAGTCCTCATTGAGAAAGCTGCCGAGTAGAAATCTACTCGAGTGGCAGAAAACTGCAGAAAACGACCGCTTGCACTGTGCAAGATGCAGTTTGCACTGATTGTACAGTGCGGACAAGCATCCGATACTGTGCAATCAGTGCGAACAGCATTTTGCACAGTGCACTAAGCAGTTTGTGTAGCTACGTGTAGCTCGCGTAGTGCGAACTTCACTTCACGTAGCTAAGTGTAGCGCTACTTTCAAACTACTCCCATGGTTAAACACAACATGTTTCTAAGCAGCCATTTTAATGTTAGCATGTACCGCAAGGTTTAAATGCACTTAAACATATATGTCTGGCTGCATCACAGACAACCCCAGAGAATGGTCTTTGAAGGCTGCAGAGGGGCTCTGCTCATGCAGAGGCACCCTCTCACGTAAAGCCCACCACCCTGCGTTCAGGATTGTTAAGGCCTGCCATAGGGGTTACTGATAGGTATTTAAGTGCAGTGATTTAAATATATATAGTGAACCTATATCAGCTTGCACAGTCTGCTGTAGCAGGCTGGTCTTGTCAATCTGGATGGCCTCTCACGGGTGGTATAATATCTGCTTCAGCCCATGGGAGGCCTCTTGGGTACCTATGCCCTGGCTACATGGTGTACCATATACTAGGGACTGATAAGGGTACACCAGAATCCAATCTGGAGTGTATCCAAAGTACATGCATATCAATTTACAGGAGAAAGCAGATAGACCGGGGCCCTGGATAGCAGTCAGACCAGGCCAAAACAGTGTGACATCAACAACATGTGGGAGTAAACACAAGAAGCAGATACTACTTTCCTACACAACCCCCCCAAATGTAAGGACATTAAACTAAACTTGACCAGTTGAGTTGTCTTGTTATAAGTGGAACTATCTGGGGAGTCCATCTGCATTGGCATGGTTACTCCCAGGTCTATGTTCCACTGTATAGTCCATCCCCTGTAGGGAAATGGACTACCTCAAACGTTTGGAGTTTTCACCCTTCATCTGTTTTATCCATAGGAGGGGCTTATGGTCTGTCTGAACAATGAAGTGAGTGCCAAACAAGTAGGGCCTCAGCTTCTTCAGAGCCCAAACCACAGCAAAGGCTTCCCTCTCAATAGCTGACCAATGTTTCTCTCTGGCGGTCAGCCTTCTGCTAACAAAAGCTATGGGCTGATCCTGGCCCTCTTCATTCAGTTGTGATAACAGAGACCCTACCCCTAACTCAGATGCATCAGTTTGAACAATGAATTGTTTGGAATATTCAGGACTTTGCAGAATGGGAGCAGTGCACATTGCCTTTTAACAGCTAACTTTCCACTGAACTTTCTTAGGCATTCTTTTGGAAGTTAGATCATTCAAAGGGGTCACTATGGAGCCATAACCTTTGACAAACCTCCTGTAGTACACAGTCAGGCCCAAGAAAGCTCTGACCTGAGTCTGGGTGGTTGGAGCAGCCTAATCCATGATGGCTTGGATTTTGCTCTGCAATGGTTGAACCTGTCCTCCACCTACTAGGTGGCCTAGGTATACAACCTTGCTCTGCCCTATCTGGCACTTGGTGGCCTTGCTAGTGAGACCTTTTTTCTGCAGGGCCTTCAAAACATTACTCAGGTGGACCAGGTGATCCTCCCAGGTGGAGCTAAAGACAGCAATAGCATCTAGATAAGCTGCACTATAGGCCCCCACACCAGTGAGAACCTTATTCAACAGCCTTTGACATGTGGTATGTGCATTCTTCAAGCCAAAAGGCATCAACACAAATTGGTAGTGCCCACTAGGGGTTGAAAATGCTGTTTTTGGTTTTGCATCCTCAGCTAATCTGATTTGCCAGTAACCAGCTGTCAGGTCAAATGTACTTAAGAACGTGGCTGAGGTCAAAGTATGAATTAGTTTAGCTGCCCTTGGAATTGGATGAGCATCAATCCTAGTGACTGTATTGAGTCCCCTGTAGTCAACACAGAACCTCATCTCTCTCTTACCACCCTGGGTGTGAGGTTTTGGTACTAAGACTACTGGACTAACCCAAGGGCTATCTGAGGGCTCAATCACTCCCATTTCCACCGTTTTCTGGACTTCAGTCCCGATACAGTCCCTGACATGATCAGGTTGCCTGTATATCTTATTTTTAACAGGCAGACTGTCACCTGTGTCCACCTCATGTTTACACCAGGTAGTCTGACTTGGAGTCAGTGAAAACATATGTCTGTACTGATTGAGGACTTTCCTACAATCAGTCTGTTTCTGTTCAGTGAGGCTGCCTGCCTAGGCTACTCATCAACTGAGTCATCATCAGGGTTCTGTGAGAGGAGATCAGGGAGTGGATCACTCTCTTCCCCCTGTTCCTCATCAGTAGCCATGAGCAAGCCCATGAGTGCCCTGTCCACATATGGCTTGAGTCTGTTCACATGGAGCCCCCTGTAGGGACTCCTGGGAGTCCCAATGTCCACCAGGTAGGTAACCTCTCACTTTTGCTCATGAATGGCATGGGGCACACCCCACTTGTCTTGGAGAGCTGCTTGGGGCACAGGCTCCAACACCCATACCTTCTGTCCTGGCTGGTACACTGTCAAAACAGCCTTTTGCTCATGCCAGGCCTTTTGCAATTCCTGGCTAGCCTCAAGGCTTTTGTATGCCTTCTTCATGTATTCAGCCATCCTGGAGCAGAGACCAAGTACATAGTCCACTATGTCCTGTTTAGGTGGTTTGAGAGGTAACTCCTATCCCTCCTTAACCAAACATAAGGGACCCCTAACTGAATGCCCAAACAGAAGTTCAAAAGGGCTGTAACCAACCCCTTCTGAGGAACCTCTCTGTAGGCAAAGAGAAGGCAGGGCAAAAGGATGTCTCATCTGCGCCTAAACCTTTTAGGGAGACCTTTTATCATGCCCTTGAGGGTTTTGTTGAATCTCTCAACTAACTAGGGGTGGGCGAAATTTGCGAAAGCGACTTTAAAAAATTATCGCGAAAATGTTCAAAATGATCGCAAACAAGCGGAAATATCGCGAAAATGCCGATCCGGTCGCGTTCTCCATTTTGGTAGCCATTTGCTCTGTCTCGCGACAGTTCGCGCCCGCAGCAATGTCATTAGTCGCGCGATCACGTCTTTCTTTTCGCGATCATGCACCACGTGAAGAGTGAAAACAAGATGGCCGCGCCCGCGAGCAACCGCATGGGTAAGTTGGCGAGCCGCGACCACGCAGAAAATACCCCGAACAGGCAGGAAAAAAACTTCCGCATTTTCGCAATATTTCCGCTTGTTTGCGATAATTTTGAACATTTTCGCGATAATTTGTGAAAGTAGCTTTCGCAAAATCCGCCCACCCCTACCAATTAATCGAATAGCCTGAGTATCTGCCAAAGATGGCGAAGATGTCCCATACCGCTGCGAGTGAGGCTTTCGGGGATGCCAGGAAGAGTAGTATGTCTTCTGCATACAACGTGTCTGCCCATTTAAGCCCTCGAATCCCTGGGTCCCTCCTCACCCAGGAGGCAAAGGGCTCTAAGGCCAAAGCAAACAGGAGGGGAGAAAGAGCACACCCCTGCCTTGTGCCTCTGCTAAGACCGAACACCTCCGACTTTTTGTTGTTTGCAGCTATCTGGGCTAGTGGTTTCGAACAGAGGAACTGCACCCACTGGATGAATCTGGGCCCAAATCCCATTTTCTCAAGAACCGCAAATAGATAAGGCCATTCAAGCATGTCAAATGCCATGGAAGCCTCCAGTGATACCAATATCGCCTCCTCCTGTATGGTTGTCGCCCTTCCTATTACTCTGTGTACTCTGCGTAAATTCAACCCGGTGTTACGCTGGGGTATAAAGCCGGATTGGTCCGGATGTGCTAAATTATTAATTACCTTGACCAGTCGAGTGGCGAGGAGTTTAGCCAAGATCTTAGGCTCGGCATTCAGGAGGAAGATTGGCCTGTAGGAGGAACAATCTGTCTGAATCTTCCCATCCTTGTAAATTGTCACTAACGTCGCTATCCTTTGATCGCAAGGGAGTACCCCTCGTTCTCTACTCTCCTCAAACATTTTACACAAATGAGGGGCAAGAATTTCCGGCTTAAGTTGATATAGTTCGATCAGCAAACCGTTAGGTCCTGATGACTTCCCAGAGTTAAGTCCCCTGATTGCCTGTGCCACCTCATCCGGTGTGAGTGCCCCTTCCAAGTAGTCCAATTCCGACTCTGAGAGTCTTGGTAGTGTTATATCGCATAGGAGGTCCAGGGAGTCATGTAATGGTTAAGGGTTGTGTGAACAATATATGTGTTCGAAGTGGGCTGCAAAGGTATTTATAATTTCTTGGGGGTCTGTAATTGTGCATTCTGCCTTGTCTTTTAATTCAGGCATCAATCTGCTTGCCAGCTGTCTTTTGTCCAACCATGCTATCAATTTCCCGGCTTTATCCCTATGATCATAAATTCTACCTAGCGTCTCTCTACCCAATTCCTTGGCCCTGTCTGTCACTAATGCCGTATAGCTATCCCTCTTCAACTGTAGGACATGCAGGGTCTCTGGGTTGGAATACTCAGCTGTTTCCTCTTCCAAACTGGAGATGTCTGCCTCTAAAGCTTCCACTTCCCTAACCTTTTCTTTCCTCACACCCGCTATTAGGGAAAGGGCTTGGCCTCTGACTACTGTCTTGAATGCTTCCCACAGTGTGCGATGAGAGCCCACCAACCCTACATTGTCTTAGAAATATTGTTCAATCACTGTTTTCAGCGCTTCTCAAACTACTGGATTGCGGAGATGCCAAGGGTTGATGGGCCCTACTCTTCCCACTCTGTGTTGGCCAACCACCAGTTGGACCCACAACGGGGATTGATCGGATATACCCCTCGCCATATGTCTGACTTCTCGTATGTGTGACAGTTGGTCTGGGGGAACCAATAAGTAGTCTATTCTGGATTGGCTGTTGTGAGCGCCCGAGTGGTAGGTGTATTGGGTGGTGTCATGGTGAAATGATCTTCATGTATCCTGCAACCTCAGTGCCCTCAGAAAGTCTGGTAACCAGCGGTTAGCAGATCGGAGCTCTCGTGGAGGGTTTATATCTTGGGTGCCATTGACCACCGCATTGAAGTCTCCTCCCACTACTAGGATTCCCTCTGGTACCAACAGCAGAATGGAGCCCAGGTCTTTAAAGGTGGGTCCCTGGAGGCACGGCGGTACATAGACTGACATGAGGGTCAACATACCACCCTCCCACTGTCCCGTGATACCCGCGTATCTCCCCCCTCTTGTCCACCCATGTGGATTTGACCGTTAAGGGAAAGGAATTACGCAGTAAGATACCAGTTCCTCTCGACCCCGAGGTGAAGCCTGAATGCACCGCGAGAGTGTATCCCCATCTTTTGAGGGCGTTACAAGTGTTCCCCACCAGATGAGTCTCCTGCAGTAGCACTACGTCAGGGGCATGTCTCCTTATATACTGCAGCACTACTGTTCCCTTCACTTTGTCTCCCAGGCCGTTAACATTCCAGCTCATCAATTTAAACCCTTTGTCCCATTGCGTACTCATTGACATTTACGTGTCACCTATATGTCTGTGCTGCTGGACCACGTTGCCCCAGTGATTCATAAAACATAAAAATAACTCCACTGTCGACAAGACAATGACTTCAAACAATTGAAAATTCTGAACCATTAACACCCCTTCCCAACTACCCCCCCTCCCTGCACCCCTGCCCTCTGGGTTTTAAACTGCCCATGATACAACTAGCAGAGTGCCTGTCGCCCACATGCACTATCTAAATGAAGATGCAGGGTGCGCAGTGTATCTCCCCCCCTTGTTAATACTAAGATGAGAGCCTTCAGGTGCCTATCAGTCCAGGACCCGCATGAAGAAGGAGTTATCTTGTCGGCCAGGAAGTATTGGTGCCCCAATGCCAAGCCCTTGACCCCACCAACAACATTTCAACCAACCCAGCAACATCCATGTCTAATAGCGTCCTTGTCCCAAGTTCACCTCAACTACGTACATTACCCCCATGAAGAAATAACACAGTGTTCAGCGGCTCTCCAACCAGTCTGCTGCAGCTTCCGGGTGCTCGAAGAACCAGGCACGACCATGCGCCTCCATACGGAGCTTGGCTGGGAACATCATGGCATATTTGTATCCTTTGTCTCTTAGTGTTCGTTTTATCCCCAGGAATGAATGTCTTTGTCTCTGGACCATCTGGGTAAAGTCCAGAAAGAAAGTTAGTTCCACATTGTCGTATCTGAGCGGGGGACCCGCCCTGGTATGTTGGAGTATCACATCTCGGTCTCGGAAATTCAGGACTCTAGACAAGATTGGACGCGGAGGGGCTCCCGGTTAAGAACGGCCTTCCGGGACCCTGTGGGCTCTTTTGATTATGAAGAATTTCCCGAGTCTTTTAGGTTGTAGATGGTTCAGGATGAGGTCTTCTAAGAAAAGATCAGTGGCCTGCCCTTCTGATTTTTCCGGGACCCCAAGGATACGGACGTTGTTGCACTGTAGACGCCCTTCATAGTCGTCCAGCTTGGTTTCTGCAAATGTCCGAAAGGTTTGGAGTTCCTTCACATCCCTCTGCAGCTGGGAGGTATCTTCCACAAGGCTTGCAGTAGTAAGCTCCATCTGCTTGACTCTCTCGCTATTTTTGATTTGGTCCGCTCGGAGTAAGTTGACTTCCACTGCGAGGGCCTCCATCTTGTGTTCCAGTGAAGACTTGATGCCAGCGATAGCTCCGCCACTCTTGCCCATGGGTCAAGGCGCACGCAGTGGAGTTTTGGGGAGAGTGTAGCGGTCCAGTCTGTTCTGTTGCACAGATTTGCTGCCCAGTGACAACGCCATCATGCTACGACCTCCTGTATCAGTCTTGCCCACGGGTAGATCGCTCTGGAGTACGGGGTCAGCACCCCCACACCGTTTGAGGTCTCAGATAGTCCCACCACGATGGATGCACCACCAGAAGGCAGTAAGCTTGATGTCCACACCAAGGGTCTTGTATGATGTGCTGTTGTACTCACGTTGTGTGTGGCACCGGCTCCCCCCTATCTGCGGAGTCACACACCTGCCGCCTCCCCGGTTGTCCCTGCACATGGACTGGGGATCAGGCTGAGCCGGGTGGTAGGACTTCATGCAGCATACTTCTTTGATGGCGGTAGGGCAGGGTGCGGGTGTTTCTAATTGCCATTGTGCCTGCATGCAGTCCCGTTTGTCTAGCGCTTATCGTTGTGCACGCTCAGAGGTGCGGGCCCCAGAGGAGGTCCGCCTCCTCCCACACTGTCTCAGAGGTCCGCCTCCTCCCACACTGTCTCAGGCTCTGGGGGGATCCCACCGCAGGCCGCAACCCAGTCCAGCATCGGCCCCCCTATCGGGGGTTCAATTCAATCCCCTGTAGCACTCACAGAGCCCTCTGCTCTGGGGACTCACTGCCACGGGCCCTAAGCAGTCCGTACGCCGACTGACCGCAATCTCGTCCTCTCACCTGATCCCAGACTATTGCACCGCAGCGGGCTGGACAGACGTTACTGTCTCGGATGGTAGGCAGCGCTGCAGCAGTCGACTTTATTCAGGGAGCGTCAGACGGCCTCCGCCCACCGGGTCAGGCTGCCCGATCATCCGATGGTGCAGTCTAGAGTAAGAGGAGCACGGGCCGCCAGGCAGCACCCTGCCCAATCAAGCACACAAGTCCCTGGCGCCTCTCCTTGCATAGGCCTTGATAATTTTGTAAGTAGTTAAGAGGCACTCCAGTACATGATTATATAGTGACCATAACACACAGGGTGGACACTGGGCGTGTTAGTGAGAGTGGGCAGCGCGGTGACACAAAGGTGCAGGGAACAGCGTGAACGGCAATAACAAGTATGGATAAAGTGGTCAAAATTGCAAGTTCTATACAGTGTTTATGTACAAGACATTCAGGTAAATAGATTGACCACAACAGTGCCTGAGTTCTAGACTGGGTAGTCAACGGCGTTTCGACCTGAATGATTGCAGGTCATCATCAGGATAATGGTCATTTAGTTTAAGGGCAGTGCTCTAGCAAAGAGAGTCCATGGTAAGGATAAGAGCGATCCAGGATTAGTCAAGATCAGCGGAGCGTCAGGGAAGCGCGTAAGTGCCAGGAGAAAGGTCCTGGCGCGTGGTCAGCAATGTATGAGAAGCCAGGGAAAGCTGTGTCAATGTAGTTAGACTCACCGGTAATTGGTCTTGGATGACGGATTTGGGGCTGAAGTGTGGAAGTAATCCAGGGACGGAGTAGCGCGATGGCAGGAGACGGTTTCAGTCGCCGTGGCAGAGGAGTGAAGCCTCTGTGTTAAGGCCGGGTCGGGGACGAATAAAGCGTCCGTGACGCTACTCCATCCCTACAGAGAGGAGGTGTACAAAAAACACATCTTCTCAACTGAAGAAACAGAAAGAAACCAAGGCATGTTTAGCTGTGACATATACCATGCCGTGACTTATTACAACATCAAGAAGGAAGAAAAGGAGGATAAGATGGGTGACAGTGATGGATACGTCCAGCATAGAGCCAGTCCTAAATAATCAAACCACTCCAATCAATTGACTTCATTGTCAGAAAGGAGCAAAACCTATAATGTCAACAACCTAAGTTTTGACCAATAAAATGTGCCTCATGAACAAAAATGCAGAAAATGATCAGTAGAAGAATAGCTGAGTTGCAACAGATCCCTGATCTAAGGGGCTGGGACACAAAGCAAACCCTAGTGGTTAGTGGAAGAAAAAAACTAAAAATGACCCCCTCACAATGGGAGATGGCTACACTGATGAGAGGAGCATTGCTTTTTTTATTTTCAAAAACAAAATCCCACTTTGGAGATTTGTTTTTTTAAAAAGAAACCTTTTTAAACTTTACCACTCGACTTCATGTTTGACTGAGCTATTCACCAAAGCTCCAATACATTCACAGGAACCTCCGTCATAGTGGCTCTCAGGATACGTCTGGCACTGCCACTAGGAAGCATGGTTCACGTTATAAGAAGAGAATTGAATCTTGTTGCCTGGAACTCATTGGCGAACTCCTGCTTTTTTAAAATTTCCAATAAGCTAACTATGGATAGCGAAGTCCCACAGGTGTCTAAATTGTGCTGGGAAGAAATTTGTGGTAGCCAAAGAAGGTGGTCAGGGATGAAAGAATTATGATAAAGGAGCTTAAAAAAATGCATTTCCATTGGGGTACAAATGAAATCTGATCTCCCTTTCCCAGTTAACTGGCTTTGCAAGACTCTGTGAGAAAGATTGACAACTCTCTGGACGTGGCCTATCTGAGGAAAAAGCTTTCCATCAGCTTCTCATTAAAAGCTGTTGGCCAGGATCTGATTTTCCTCTACAGTCCCCAGATACCTGACCCTAGACTACAAAACACTTGTGTGATTTGGAATGGTAATGGATTTGATACATGCTCACTGAATGCAAAATGCTCCTTGTCTTATATACTTATGGATTGTGTCTTTTATATATCTGCTTGTATTAAGTGTTTAAGACCCTTATTTTTATATTACCAAACATTTCAAAGGTTGGAGTCACTGGAGCTGCTGTCTGAAATACACTATTTGGATGTGGCAGTAGGAATTGCACGTTTTATTCTCACTGCCAACCAGAATTGTGAGGATGTATTTCAATAAGGTGTGCAGTTTTGGGGGGTTGTGGGTGTTAGTTGATATTAAAATGTACAGGTATTCTATTGTTTTCGAATATTTATTGACAATTGTCCTAATAAACTTTATTTTACTAGTAGTACTACTTGACAGTGGTTCCTGTGAATTTTAGAAATGTCCATCGGACTGCCAGACATTTCTAACTTTGGCAAACTGTTACTCATTCAGGGTGGTGGAGAAATTTACACTGTCGCTCTGACAGGGCACTATCCGTCTGATATTACTTTATACATCACATAAGACTGTATTCTGTTAAACAGTGGTAAATTGATTCAGTGAAATATCATGATAGTCGGGGAAAAAAAATGCATTGTCACAAACAATCTGCTAAAGATGAGCTTAATTTGAGGAATTTGATGACCACAAAATAGTGTCACTTACAATATTTCGAAAGACTAAGTAGTGTTATGATGTGAAAAATTAGAGATTAACTGGAAAAATGCCAAAACTCTTAAAAAACAAGAAATTATTAACACATTAATGTCATAAATAGAAAATTAACTACATTTTGGGATAAATATAAAACCTGATGGAATGATTAGAAAGAAAAAAACAAGTAGGTATATCCAAACCATAGAGTAAATATAAATGTTAAAATTCATGTATTGAGTATTTGTATTTTTAAAACATGAACCTGCATTTGAGGACATGCCAATGCTCCAATAATAATTATTTATCTTTAACTGTAAAGGTCGTTTGGAATGAAAGTTCCCAAGTCGGATGCGCAAGTCAGCAGTGTTCTGGTTTTTTTCTGGCTGTTTGCCAATACGCCCCTGCGCAAGTATTTTTTTTTTTTAATCTAAATTGATTTATTTTTATAATATTGCCATTTTGATGAGTGTAATAAGTGAATCTTAACATGATATTGAATGTTATAATTTATAAGGATAATCTGAATAACCAGTTTTATCAGCCTGAAAGCTAGGGCTGAATCTTTTTTTGTTTAGTTTGTTTTGCTGATGCATGCTTTTATATTTGTATTATACTGTGCCACAAATGTGCCACCTCCATGTTGGAGGTACACACCTATCTTTAATACACTTATGTATTTTTTTTAAGTACTTTGATAATTCTTAACAACGATTCCTGCAGTTTTCAATTTGAATTGTTTTAATTGATTTACATGCATTTGTGTCCGAAGACGTCAAGAAATAAAAAGACACCATGCATCACAAACTGTATTAGAAGAAAAACAAATAGTTCCAAAATGTAATGATACTCATTACAGAATTCAATGCATAACCTACAAGAAATGAACAATAACCCAATCAAGTTCCCTAATAGTGAGCATACGGGCAGCTATTGTTTAATTACATTTAAATAAATAAGGATTAATGATTAAGAAACTATCATACCAAGTATAAATTATATTATATTAAATTGAGCTATTTAAACATACAGTGAATTTTTCAGCATCAGTCATCAAAGCCATTACATAGGTTGTTCTGGTTACTGGATATATATAAACACTTAAGGATTGGTTCTCAAACAGATATTCCCACCTATGTGAAACCTAGAGCATGTCACCAGTATATCAAATGTGTTATGTTGGCTTACAATAGTGTCATGTTCAGTACATCAATATGAGCACTAAATCCCAAGGTTTTTCTGGTTATGTCGATGTGAAGCTACTACCCTACTATGAAGTACTTAGGTTAATGTAGTGGATGTAATATTATTGTAGATGGATAGTACTGATCTTGATGTACTGAGATAAAACTAAAACTTGCTGTGCAAATGCATCTTTTTGTGAGGGTAAAATCTGATTCAAGCATTCAGCCGTGGTGGAGTTTTGAATGTGTAAATATCGCTTTCTCGCAAGGAAATTATGTGGAGGACTTAACACACAAGTAAACTAGCTTACAGAGGCCTGTGTGAAGATGATTCATGGTAGGTCCACCTAGAAAAGCTGGTGAAGAATTTGTGAATATACACAAGTATTTTGCAGATAGTTCTCATTTTCAGGTCGAGCCCTGAGACAGTGCGCAAGCGCTGCTCTGTGGTTGATCTGTGGCAGTTGACTACGTGAGGGAAACCCCGCCCACTCCCCCACTCACTTTTTTATTGGCTTGTGTCTTTTTCCTTTCTAAATTCTGCCTTCCAATTGCTTAATAGGCTGCTAGTCCCTCCTTATGAAGGCCATGTCATCATTTGTATCCTTCCATGGCTACTGGCCCCTTTACTTCGTGATTCATGAGCACTATTTTCTTCCCATGTCCCCCTCCCGCTGTTCGTGCCTTCTCTCCTGCCCCCCACTCCAGTTGTTCATGCCTTCTCGTACTCCACCCACACGCACTCCTGTTTGCAATGCAATAGGTATTGCGTAAATGTGAGTCCAATTGCATTTCAAATGCTTGTTTATTTTATTGGTGCTTGCCGAATGTCACAACTTGTTTTTATTGCTTCTCCCTTCCGCTTCATGTTATAAGGCCTCCCCCCACCATCCTAACACAAGTGTTATCCTTCATCGAACCCCGATACTCGAAGATTGCGACTCTGTGTGAAATGACACCGTAAACGATGCGTCGTGAAACTGCCGTGTTTAGTGAGGCACTGGAAGGGTTAATGGGAGCACAGTAAATGTGTTCCAGCACGCCAGCTCATACAAAGTCCATCTTCTTGGTTGCCGGCGTCTCTTAATTCACTCAAAAATGCCATCTCCGTGTGTGAGAAGGTGAGAGCTGTGGGTAGCCCCCGGGGGAGGGAGGAGGGGTGCCAGCTATCTGGGGCCATCCTGCCTTGGCTTGTCGCCTGGGAACTGAGACACCAACCATGCAGCAGAACCGTTGCTTGCTCTGCCCTCCGGGACTCATATCCCCCGCCTGCTCATGCGGGAGGAGGGTGAGCGAGCCGCACCCAGTCTGTGCCCACTGCCTACTTCCTACTCCCAATTTCTAAAACCTTTCGCTTTAGAGCTGAACTTTCCCATCCCCTTGAAAATATCTATGCACGATGACAGGATAAAACCCCGGATATTCGTCATCCCTCCCAGACATCCTCACATAAGCGCATCTGAACCACTCTCACTGCCAGTGCAGTCAATAAAACGCTTACTGTAGCCCCCTTACCTCAAATCCGCGTGCTCAATTATTTCAACATGTGTCACTTTTAATTGGCTTCTTTTGTATCTAGCGGACTAGACCCAGGTAGGCATCAAGAGCGCTAAATAAAACACTCCGTGTGTTTGTTTGAAACTTCTTTTGTATATACATTGACATTCAGGTGGGCATCAAGAGGGCTAAATAAAACACTCCATTTGTTGTCAATATTCTCCCTTCACTACGCGTTCCGTGGGTTCGGCTGGTACGACTCTGGGATTCCACCTACCCTAGAATGTTCTTGATGTATTTGGGGCTTCCAGTCTGTTCCTGGTGTCATTGCCATGCACAACTGCCAATATAGAGATTAGACATTTTAACTGCAAGCTGTACTTTTTAGGCGTGTTTGAGCCACTTCATTGTTATTTTTTTGTCCACGATTAAGAGAATAAACTTACTAACTGGCAAACTAAATCAAAATAATGCACAGGCACAGATGCCGAGCTGTAATTCATTATCATGGTAGCAATATGAACATGTGACTGTCCAAACCTGGTACAACTTTACATTGGAGACCTCAGCTGATGTTCAGGGAGGCTGGTGCGTCCACCTGATTAAGACATTAGTTCTTGAACAAGGAGATGAGTGTCCTTGTGTTCACGACCGTTGTCCTCAAATAAGAAAGAAGTAACCCACTGAAAAGCACCATAAAAGCATACCATGTACAAATTCCATTATAATGAATACTAACACGATTGAGCAATTGGTCTGTGCAGCTTGACCACACTTATAGGAACCACATCTGTATACTCAGTGAATCAAAAGTAATCCAGGCAGCTAGACACGCCAACCACTACACCCTTAAGAAAAACAGACCAATTAAAAACATGCACAAGCATGACTCCTTCACACTGCACACTAGGACAAAATACCTTGCACTTGCATGACATAGTGTACCACACAAACTAATGTTAAACAGCTGGTTTGGTGAAAATGTGTAAGACAGTGAATGACCCAACAAGCAGCCATCCTCACCCCTGACACGCTGCAGAAACAGGAGTATCTGCACATAGGAAAAACATATCAAACAGAGCCTGCTCCCTGCTCCATTCCATCAACTACAAATGCTTTGACTCTGAATTCAAACATAACCAGCACTTAATTTGTGCCAGTGGTTGCTGGTGGCAGGCACCAGCACTTTTTTGGGGAGAACCGGGTCTTATGTTTCACCAACAGATTTACCTGGGAGTAAGACAAAAAAAACAGAAACGGGAAAAATAAGGAAGGATTTGAAATAGGATATCAGTGACAAAGGTAACAAGCATTTACAGTGCAATAGGTATCACATTTGCGACAGTTTGAGCAATTGTCATTCTAAATGACAATACCTTTTAATTATATGTTTTGAAAACCTGCAAGCAGTGCGTAAACACGCATTTTGTACTTATACTCCTTGTTTACCAGAAGCAAAGCTGGCAGTAAAACAGGCTGTTCTCCTAAGCAACAACTATACCTACAAAGTGGGTGTTTACCCACTGCTTGCAAGATTAAAAAACTCTCGTAAAGAGCTCTTTTTTCTCTCTCCTACATTCTGACAAAATCGCTCAGATTTGTACCACTGCAGTGCTGCGGCAGGCCAATGAGAAAACTAGAGGAGTTTTATTTGACTGCAGTGCCTAGGGTAGGACACAAGTCAGGTGTGGATGTGGGTGTACTGAGTCTGTCTCCACCCCCTACCTCCACCCCTTTTACAGAGGGGTCTCCACTCTCTCTGCCCAAGACTGAGAGGCATCACCCTGGGTCCCAGCACTGCAGATGTTTACATTTACTAATATTGTGAAATGTGGCCTCGGGACAGGGCGCCGGGTCTGGAGGCTTAGTGGACTAATGAGTCCAATGTAGGGGCCTGTATTGGACCTCATGGTCACAAGTACAAATCCTGGCAGGTCCACTCAGTCTTTCATCCTTCTGAGGTCAATAACATGAGTACCACAGAGGTTGGAAACAATAAACATCTGTTATTCAGCGCTAAGATACCATTCTGGGTGAACATGCGCTGTACAAATATACATGTCTTAAAACCCCCTTTATGTGCGAGGGGTCCAGTGAAAGAGGGCGGGGGCAACTCCTTTTTTCCTAATGAACACCCTGCTTGTCTTGCTTATTCTCTTGACGCAGTTTGAAGATCTAATGCCAGACGTTTCTCAAGTCTCTTTCACAACAGTGTCCCTTACGCTACTCCTGAGCTGCGTTGAAACTGATCAATGGTAAACCTGGATGTGGTTTACAAAAAAGTGAACGAAAAACGACCTTTCCCCATTTCTTTGTGAGTGTGCACAATGGTTGTTTTTTGTAAAATAGGCTGGTTACATTTTAAATAGAGCATATATAACCATTTAACTCTACTTATTGTTGAATGAACACTACTTAATCTCTCCTTACTGCTTTTCCCAGAACTTGAGCACTTGCTTTGGATTTTATTAGCAGATAGGTAAAGCAATAAAGCAGTTTGCAGAGCCGCTGTGAATTCTGCGAGATGCCACTTGCAGTTGTTTATATGGCCATGGATTGAAATGCTAAGGTATCTTGGGGCCAGGCCTTGTCAGACGGTGCACAGGTATGTGGCACCTGCAGAAAAGCCCGCTCAGCGGCTTTCCCAAAAGGACCAGCTGTGTGACCTCTGAACTGCAGAACGTTAAAAGGCAGAGGTCAAAGCGACTAGCCCTTCTGTCTCCCTGCAGCTACAGTGTCTGCCTTGGGCCCAAGATGAGAAAACACCTTAAGGCGGCCATTAAAGCAACCCACCCGTCAACTTTGATTCATAAACAGCCACATTACTGGGCAGCAGAGGCTGTTTTGTGGTGCTTGTCTTTAAAGGGGAAGTTGCACCCAACATGCTTTTTAGGCCTCGCTTGACCGGTGTGGCTGTTGCTGTACTTGATTTAATCAACAGAAAAAGAACTTCACAAAGTACTGCACAGAGGGCCATTGGCTCTGCCCACATGTTAATCTTCCTTCTCACTGTATTTGATCGAGCTGGATTTATGTGCTTCCCGCTGAAAGGGTGCTTGTAAGTCACAGTAGGCCTGAGGCTGTTATGGTGACAAGCCAATTCATTAAGAATGTAAAACTGATTGATTCATTGGGAGTTATGCCAGATCCAATAGCTCTGATCTGAATTATTTATTGTGAAAATCATATGTTAAAGCCAGTAGGCCCTTTGGGATGTATTGTCCTTAGACTGAGTTACAGCCTGTAGTCAGGAATTGTTTGGCACAAATTTCCCCAGATTATTTTAGTAGGCAAGGGTCTAACTGACAATGTTTTATCTAATTTCTTTGGTTTTTGGGACCTGGATTAATAGAGCAGCTCTGTGCAAGGGTTTATGTAATCACTAGATCATGCGCAGTCAGAGGTAATAAGAGAGGGACTGCAGCACTGTAATGAATCAGGACTCCATGGCAGTGCTGCAGTAGTTTAAAGGAGGCTGTGGAAACACACATCTCTGCTGATGGGTCCACTGTACATCATGGAGTATTGCTGCTTTAAAAATCTGCTCCTATTTCTTATTCATAGCACTTGCTGACACTGATCGGCAGCTTCATAGAGGTTGTGGAAACAAATATTTTCATTGTTGTCAAACCCCCCCACGCCGCCCTTTCACGTGCATTAAGGCAGCGGCACTTTCTTTAGAAGATTTGATAAACAGATGCTTTTTTTTGGAAAAGCCCCCTATGCCGCGGTTTCACTTTAATAGCTTCCACACACCTTTCGTTAGATTCTGATTTGTTACAGAAGGGGCGCAGCCTTCATGCACGTGAAAGTGCGGCATGGGGGCTTTGACAACAAAAAACATATTTGCAATGTAACAGGCCTTGCATTTGCAAAGCCAATAGCTCAAACTCTTGTAAATGCGAGACCTATTGCATTGCAAATGCTTGTTTAAAAATTGTCATAATTTTAATTCTGATGATGGAAGGAGTACATATTGCTTTAGAATGGGCATGGAAATGGAGCACCTGGCAAAATGTTGGTGGAGCAATATGGCTAAGAGGAACTAAATCACAAAGCTCCTTGGCTTTGTATTTCTACATGCAGAAATGTAGCTGTGCATATTTCAGTGTCCTCCTGAGAATGTGTCGCAGTTGTGGATTTCCAAGAAATTTCTTGATAAATTCCCAAGAAGAAAGAAATTTGCATAAAGGTAGTCAGTAGCCTACATCAGAAAATATTTTACTTTTCCGAAAACAGAAGGGTAATAAGAAATCATAGGTGTGAAAAAAGACATTGGAAGCTACATTACCAGTTTCGACTCCATTAATAATGAATATATTGAGATTGACACTTTACAATCTCAAGTTTTTGCTGCTAAATGTAAAATGAATGGGCTGCTAATATCAAAAACACGTATTTTTTCTCAACAGATGCTACAAATAGTATAGTCTGGATATTGGGACTTGTTTGTATACAACTACTAAGCATGTCAAGAGATCGGAATATGAGACGATACAGGGGACGTCTGCTAGAAGCTGCTATGTATTTAATTGTATATATTTTTTATGTAACTAAGCACTTTCACGCTAGCACTTTTTTGCACATTTTGCACATTTTCGTATATCAGTTAGTGATGTAACAGACAAATTCTAGGAGTGCAAAACTAATGTTGTCAATAGGCCTGAATTTTATACATATTAGTTAGTATAACTCGAAATTTAGCACTATGCTATACGTTTTATTTTCGAGATATTTTAATTCCAAGTATACAAATTTGGATGATTTCTGTATGTGAGTTATGAGCCTATGAATTGAGCCCTATGCTTTCATTCTGCAGTTAGTAGAACAAACAAGAAAACGCAATCAGTAACACATAATATGTGTTATGATTGGTTCGGTCTTTATTTTAAAAAACAGGCCTATTTCTATGTTTTCACTCTATCTTAAACTAATTTGAATATTTGTATCATGTGCTTTAATTTTGACACTACATATATATGCACTGATAGGCCCAGCGCGTCATGTGACTACACTTAGGGGAGCTACTCACAGCTAGTTAGAGAGGGACCAGCAGCAGCAGAGCTACTCATTGGAGAACTCTGGAGTCCATTATGATAACGGGCGAATCGCCACTGCCCGTCTGGTGGTGACGATCAGTCCACAATTTCCCACCACCCACCTACCATTTCCCCCTGCCAAATTACGATGGCGGTGAGGACCCCAGCTGACGGAAAGACAGTCCGCCGGTTTTCCGCCGGTCAGGCAGGCGACCGGGCAGAAAAGGACATCAATATGGTGGCGCTGTCTGCAAGACACCACCATCCATATTAGGATGGGCGGCAGTGCAGGGCTTTCCATGGCGGAGATCCCGCCATGGAAAGCCAGGCGGAGTTTGCTTTCGGGGGCCCGTTGAGGGCCCTCAGAGGTTGGGGGTGCAGTTGGGGTGCACCCATGGTACTCCCCTCCATTTGCATGCACAATGTGGCAGGCACCGCGCGGTGCCTGCCACATTGTGCATGCAAATGCACGACATGCATATATTGCATTGTGGCGGGTGCTGCTTAGAGCACCGCCTGCCACAATGCAACATATGCGGGATGCCACCATGCCACCATCCTAATTTCCATGGCGGGACCGTCACACCTATGGCGGTCGGTCCTGTTTTCCCGGTACGGTGGTGGCATCGGAATAGGCCCCCTATGTTCTAGGGGTGTTGTGCTGGCATTCGCCATTTGTTGATGCTTCACAGCTATATAATTTCTTGCCACATTCCTATGGCAATAACTAAATAGATTTGCAGTGGCTAGAAGCCCTGGCTCCCTGAAACTATCTTTACAGAACGTCCTGAACCATTGGAAGCCACATGGAACCAGCTCTGATTTCATTGACTTATTGTGGCTGAGAAGAGTTGACGTTCATCTCAATTTTCCATTAAGGTTACTGGTAGAAAGGGCAAAAATATTTGTAGTCTTTCTTTAACCCCCACAACAGGACAATGTTTTAATGGTCAGACTCTAATGAGCCATATATATATATATATATATATATATATATATATATATATATATATATATATATATATATATATATATATATATATATATATATATATATATATATATATATATATATATATATATATATATATATATCAAAGGTCTCAATGCCCTAAAGTGACTGAAGAAAGAAACTCAGTGTTCTATGAAACTCCCAAAAAAATACAAAAATAAACAAACTTCATTTATCTAACTCGGATATTTGCTTACTATTGTGTATGGAGTTAGGGTCTTTTGCCGTTTTGGGTCTTTGCTGTTTTCTTTCAGATTTTGAATTTGTGGGGTCAATTGTTGTTGGGCTTCAGTTCTAAGACTGTGACTAAAATAGATTATATCACACATGTACTCTCACCAGTTGAGAAATTAAGGGCCACATGTACAACTGAAGCATTCTGGCAACTTTTTGTGACTCACAATTAGGAAGACACAAAATGCGATGTACTAATGTGTCTCAGACAATAGGGTCTTAAATGAAATACCTCATTCATATTCATGAGGTAGGTCACAATTTACAACTTTTTGAGAATTGCTTAAAAACACAGGGATGGTGGCCTGCTGGGGACAGCAGACCACCATGTCTTTGTTTCCTTTTAAATAAAGCTTTTTTTGTGTTAAATGCAGCCTGTTTTCCTAAACGGAAAACGGGATGCATTTCAAAAAGAAAAATCAACACTTCTGTTACATTTTTTTAAATTAGGCAGTGGTCCTTGTGACCACTGCCTGCCCTTAAAAAGATTTTGCTACCATTCACAATCCCCGGGGGACCCCTTCCTGTTTACGACTGGCTTACCACCTACTTGAAGTAGGTGGTAAAGAGCGATTGTTTTGCGACCGCATTCCGGTCATAAAATAATCCTACATCCCCCTGAGACACCCTTGGCACGCCCCTTCCTAATACAGACTCACAAACCCTATTTTGCGAGTTGGTAATAGGTTACAGACTCACAAAATAGGGTTGGTGCATGCAAAAAGGAGTTTTAGCAATCGCTAATGGCCTGATTCTCCGTTAGTGGCTGCTAAAACCCGTCATACATGTCCCTGTAAGTGTTTCATCTGCTCTGTCTTTGGTTTTAAAAGTTATTGATTTATTGAGTTGGTTTGGGTCACGGATCTATTATGATATCATTGTTTACTAAAGTTGTGGTCCTTTACAGATAGGGGATACGGGTGTTAATATTGTCCAAATCTATTGAATGCTTTGTGTGTGCATAAGCTCTCTTCTTTGAGGGTCCCACTAGGACTGATGGATTGGAGTATGTCATTGGCCCTTGTAAAAGATGCCCAAGAGGCATAGTATTGATTCTCGGCTAAGTCCTCATTATTTGGCCATAAGTGCTAGAGCATCCTTCCCCCTCTTCATGTCTATGTGATTCAAGTAGGGAGGAAAATGACACTCTTTGTTATTGCTATGGACTTATTCCTCAATATGGGATGCAGCACAGTAATGTTTTAGGTAAAACAGAGACAGTAATAGGCACCAAAGAGACGTTACCGAAATATCCGTGACACAATATAGACCATTACAGTCATCTGATAGCAATATTAGGCCCCATGGAAAACTAGCATTAATAACTATTTGGAAAGATTAGTACAAGGGGCCTCAAGACACTGGCTCTCATACACAGACCTTTTCCATTATCAGCTTACTTTCCCATCCTCACACATGCAGTTTCCTACTTCCCTAAATCCACGCAAGACACCATCACTCCATCGCCACTTTTACCCAACTTTTATCTCCCATTTCTTTTTCATCTTTTCCCCCACTCAGATGTCCATGGTATTGCTCGCACCAGGCATAAGCTCCTGAAATGTCCCCATCAAGTCCACCTCCTCTCGTTAATACAACCACCCATCCTCTACATCATCCACTGATGGAGAATAAACCCTCCATTCTCACACCTCATTTGCAAGGCTCAATCCCTACCTATATAGCATCACCAGCCATACACATACCACTTGTAGAAGAAAAGTTTCGACCCAGTATGCCATCAACCAGAGTACCTCAGAGCCAAATGCGTACAGACACAGGTAGAAAAATGTGTTTTACAGAAAATTGCAAAATGTGATAACTATATTTCAGGTAAGTCAGACCTGCTCTAAAAACAACTTTGTGACTCGAGCCGAAATAGTTCTATAAATGGGATGGGCAATGCTGAATCCTGACCTGGATATGCCCCTCAATTTTTATATTTCTTTTCAATGTTGCAGGGGAAATTATGAAGATAGACTTAATACACCATACACAACAGGTATCCCATGCAGTACATGCCCTGACAACTGTGAAAAGGGACTCTGTAGTAAGTATATGAAAAGTATTTTTATTTACATTGAAGATTTTAAGTTTCAATGAGTCTGCTTCATATCCCCACAATAAACGCAAAATACGAGCAAGGATGTAACCAGAATGTTGTATTATAAAGTCAAGCTTATATATCTTTTTACCAATTGCATTATTTTGTATTTTAAAAAACATCTGGTTTATTATCTCTTCATTAGCCTTAGACTTGTATAGAATGTGTCTATTCCCTCTATGTGGTATTTGAGGATATTGCTTTTTTCCCAATGTTTTTCAACAGAAAGAATCTTTAGGCATGAGTATATTTATGTCAAATGGTGTAAATGCATGATTTATCCAAAATACAACTTAAGAATTATTTTAGCACAGAGAAAAAGTCCAGAGAAAGCAAGGTATTACTTGAATGATTTTTTAATGAATTTTTTATGGAGGCAATGCAATATCTATCAAGCCAAGTCAAGTAAAAATGCAACGTTTATTTAGACCGTTGGCCTTCAAACAGCATGAATAGCATATCAACATCTTTTATAAATTGCCTAAAATCATCACAATTCCATCAATAATTCCATTGAGTAGGTACCTCTATACAATAAAAGTAGAAGCATCACAAATGTCCATACAATGGATATCACAGTAGCATTATTTCATAATGTAAACATTATCAGCACATCCCTACTAAAAATAAAATAAAAGTTAAAAAATGGTTTAGAGATGTATATTAATAAATACGTCCAAAATGGTAGATTTCAACCTTTAAAATCACAATAAGCCCAGTTCAATTAGCACCTATGCCCCTAGTTCTTTTTCCATAAAAAAGCGTTTCACAGCCTTCATATATCTTCCAATTGCAATGGCAATATCAAGTTTAGGCATATCAGTGAGGAGGTCTATAGCGTGGGCCCATGATTCAATACCATACTTTAAAAAAATGGGACGCAAGAATAATATCCAAAGGGCTAAAACTGTAATACAATCAACTAATATGTGCGAAATATCACATTTTGTTCCTAGCATACATGTATAATTACCATTGGGCTGCATCATTACTGCTCTTATTTTACCATTTGTTAATGCCAATTCTTAATCTAACAATTTCGCACCTAGCCAATGATTAGGTAACTTTTCAAGATATGGTTACCAGGCTTCATTCTGCCAGGTCATCCTCATAAATTGTACAGATTTGTTCTTGCTCAGGTATTCCACATCTAACCTCCTAGCCAATTCCTTCCCTTGGGATCTCAGTAGACACTTAGTAGTTTCTACCTGGAGTGAGTGTGGACAAATTCTCACATTCAGGTTCTCACACACCGTGTACAATTTCTTACTTGTCTCCGTGTCCCATTTTAAACTACTAAGCTGAATCTCATTTCTGCACTATTGAGAGACCTTTTGTACTGCTCCTGGATCCTGGGGTTTCCAGAACCTGATCAGTGCCATTTGAGCTTGCATACTCCATGATATTATTCCTAGCTTAGCCCTAATGGCCTGAATCATTGCTGAGCCTGGAAACGACAGTAGGTGTTTGAAACACTTTTCTTCATCTAGGTCCCAGCCATATTTACCACTTAGGTAAAGACCTTCTGCTCCGTCCAATACTTGGGAGGGTATCATTGCGCTATAGGTCTTTAACAACGGTCTGTGGGACATCTCCTCATAATCCCAGTTACATTTTTTCAGCCCACAAACCGATGTGATGGGATGCTATCCTTCATTTTGGACTATCCATCATTTCTTAAACATGTCTGCTGCAATCTATCAGCCACTGTGGGATTGCAGAACTTGATACCCAAAAGTTTGAGTAACCTTTATTTTAGGTGACAAAGAAAGAAAACGAGGCTTGTTGAGAATTGAATAGCCCTGAATTGTACTAAATATAACTGCAAAGTTTAAATCTATGTTGGCGAAATATATCCATAAAAAGTAACAATTGCTGTTAAAGGATCTATGATTACATTTATTGGCGCTAAAGCTAAACTTGAACTAAATAGGCATGATAACCTGGATAGAGAGAGAACGAACTTGATGAGCTATCATTAGGTCCAAATACTCTGTTGTACACTTAAACTGATTCTGTAAGGAATATGTTGGCTCATTCTCGGTAGCTTGACCTATGCAGCACAGTGTCCTCAGAGAAAGAGCTCGCGAAATATCTACAACAGCTAGTTACACAACAGTACTGGTACGTCAAAGTGTAAACAATTTATCAACATACGATAAGTCTAACACGAAGGAAAGATGAATATTAATGAACAAAAAAGAAACAACGGCAAAATAATAAATAGAAATAGAAATAATCCAAAGTCACTAAATGGTCTTAAAGTATTGCTCTAAGCCATGGTGAGCCACCAAAAGAAGCAATGTCAAATCATGGCTAATTGGTATGATGGCTCAAAAACACCAACTAGAGCCTTAGAGTTTTGGTTATAAAGTCCTACAGCCAACTTGAGGGTGTCAAGTTTCTCAGCGGGAAATGAAAAACAAAGAGAGTTGCAGACGTGGTGCTCAGGTGATGCTGCATGGCAATTGTTTACTGAATGCAGAATTTTCTAAAGCATGGGCCTGATGCCAGTTCAACAGACACAGCTTGACTCAAAAACGAACTCAACGGGCAGAGTCCTAATATGTCCAAGATCCAAATTTAGGAAAACATGTAAAATAAATCCTGAGTACAAGCTGTAGGTTTCTCAGGAGTCGTTCACATGAACCCAATGCAGTGCCTTGGCTTCGACTCCTTTCTGCAGTTGTCTTTCAAGTTCTTGTGTTACCATTGGAGCATGTTGTACTCTTTTACCTAGGTAATGGGTAAGTGTCTTCTCGTGTCTGCCTTAGTTGGTACAGGATTGCTGGGACCACAGCATCCTGGGCCAAAGTAAACTTTGCTTTAAAGGGCTGTGCATTAGGTGTTGCTGTGGGTGTTTCTGGCAACACCAATGGCGATTTGACACTGCCCCAGATTTACAAGGAATCATAACTCGGAGGCAGTGCCAAAAATACCTTTATTTATCCTTGTTTTTCCTATTTCTATGTGTGCTGCATAATGCAGCACACATAGAAAGAGAAAAAAGCCTTTTGGTACCCTTGCACCATGATGAAAAAGTGCCTGCATTGGCGCATAATAGCCCATTGGGAAAAGTCAGGAATCTGATAGATACAGCACATTCCTGTTCTTTTCTTTTAGCCATAGGGCAGCACAGCAGGTAGGCCTCGGGCACTGCCCTACGGCAAAATTATGTAAAAAGGCCCATGGTGTGGGAATTTCCTGCTAAGTGACAGAGAAAAGAAAAAGAGCGGAACTGTCCTCTGCAGGACAGAAAGTGATGAGTGTACAGTAACAGAAAAGGCCCAGAGGGACAGAATACAAGTTGCCACCCCATGCTTCCAGTCACAAGCTCCTCGAACCAGGGACCACCTGACGCAAGGCTCTCTCTCCACCGCTGCTCATCGCTTTAATCCTCGGAAGTACAGATGGTCAGCAGGGCTTTAAAGTCTAATGCGAAAACTCCTAAATGTTTATTTAAATACCAACAGAAGGGAAAAACACAGATAAATGGTGCAGTATTGCGTTACCATCAATCATTACCCACTTTACTGATGACCAGAGGCGCATCTGTCATTGGTGCAGCAGGTGCAGTGAATGGCCCTCTGCACCTCAGTTATGACTGCATTTTACTAACTAACGGGAGGTGGAGGCTCATTTCCATTGCATACATAAGGCCCATGATACACTACTAGGCCACTGCTGCTGACAGCATCTACAGACAGCAATCTCAAATACCGCCAACATCTATTTAGGTGCAGGCTCACATGCACAATAATCATTTGCTTCACACGCTGCAAATACATGGACATATATTTTTCTGTATACAAATAATTGTGCTGTTCATCCCACATTCCTCTTGCTAAATGTTTGATTTGTTCTTTCCGCAGCCAATTCCTGATCACTGGAGAACAAGGCTGCTAGCTGCGGGGATGTCATTCATGGGCAGGGCATGAAGGCAAACAGATTGATGGAGCGAAACCACCTGCTACAGCATTTATTTATATTCACCACAGATGTCATGTCCTAAATTCTTCAAACCTGCACTCATTTGAGATGTTCTGTGATATGTTACGGGAATTATCTAGTTCCTCAATATTACGCATTGTTCCTACATTAGTCTCCTAGTTGCCAGGACCCTGATTTGTAGATTTGATTTTCCTGGTAGTTGTGTCAGGTCAAAGGCCTTTGAATCACAATTTCCTCAGAGGGCCTGGAAGAATGTACTTTTACACTGTAAAGCATATGTAGTGATTTATTATGTCAAATTTTATTCGTAGTGAATTGTGAACTTCTACACTTATTTAAAATGTTACCTGTGAATGTGGCAAAAGCATATAAATGTGTTGCAAATACACACCTAATCGTGAAAAAAAACAATAATAGGTAATCAAATAATAAAAAAAAGAAGGTCTTGGCACATGCCGAATCAATTTCGACAAAAACTGCTTCCATGGCATATGTGGAGTCAACCGATCTGTAGGATTTCATATTTTTAAACAGTTTCCCGTGTGTGTGGCTTTGGAAGAAACCATTGTTGGCAATCTTCTCAAATTGTTCACGGCAGAATTTTTTTGTTATTGAATGACTGGATTAAGCATTATACAGATAGAAAATAGTATTAAAATGTGATATTCGTGACAATCAGGCAGCCCACAATGTACATGTCCATCGCCTGAATAATTTTGATTGCAAACAAAACAAATACATTGTTTGCTTTGCATTACATTTTAGTAAACCATTCCGGGAAACCACTGATCTAATCATACATCATGATATGAAAATATTGTTCTCATTACATTCAGAACTTCTGTATTACCAAACTATGTTATTATAATGATACAGCCCTTGGTATTGTGGTTTTGCCATTTTATAATGCTGCAAATGACATATGTATTGTTATTACTACACAATTAACAGTACTCAACATGTTAGCTTTGGTAGAACTGTGGTTGTTTCAGACTTAATCTGTGGTCTTTGGGTCCAGCAGAGATCATTGCAATACATGCTTAAGTTACTTAGTTCTGTCACTGGAATATGTTTTACATACTGCACAGATATGTTATGCTATTAGTCTGAATATAAATCAATGCTTGTCTTATAAGAAAATGTAATTATATAGAATGACTCATGCTACTGAGATTAAGTGTCCAAACTCAGGGCACTTCTTGTTTTTGTGTATTTCAACCAAAGTTTGATGGAAGCTCACTGTGCTGATACACTGCTTAACAAATTAAGCATTCTTCTACTTGTGCTTGATCTGCCATCAGAATGAGATAAAGTCGAAATTATTAGAATTTTGTGGTTTTTACTAATTGGCATATCTGTGTCCCCCACTTTACTTTTTCATCGATGAATTAATAAACTGAAGCTTATTGTTTTCATTGTTCTGTTTAAAAATTTTTCTCCACTGATTCAGCCAATAAATTGTTCAGCATTTTCACCTGATTTTGTGTATTCATTAAAAATATCTGCGGTTAGTTTATTATGAAGTGACATCCATTAGAGCTTGGAAAGTTGGAAAAGTTTGCTTGTGAATCTGTGTTCTTGGATCATGATAGTATTGCAAACATGGTCAAAGCCAGCCGGTGTGGGTTATAAATGAAAATGGAAACCGAACAATGATGAAGCATGATACTGTAGGGTGTGTGAGGGCAGTATTAAGAGATTCATTGTCTTCCCCTTTTATGTCTTTTATTTTGGTAGAATTGAGTTATACCATTCTTATGTTGGTAGGTGTACCAATTGCAGTACCTCCCTGTTCCTCAATCAATGCTTAAACACAGAACTTTATTAAACCATGTGCTCAGAGTTTCAGTTCTATGTTTTAATAAGTATTTTTCGAAGCCAATAGTTCGGTTCCCATTTTCATTTATAACCCAGACCGGCTGGCTTTGACCATGTTTGCAATACTATCATGATCCAAGAACACAGATTCACAAGCAAACTTTTCCAACTTTCCAAGCTCTAATGGATGTCACCTCATAATAAAATAACCGTCAAATTTGAAGTTTTCATTCAATTATGGTGCTCTCAAGGATGATTTAGAAATGATTTGTCCAGAGTAGAAGCATAGCCTGTGGAGTATGACGCATGTTGGAAAGAGCTAACTAAGTGCATCTAAAGTATCAACAGATGAGTGCTTGGAAATCAGTTGTAATGAACAACAGTCTTTACAGTATTTGATAAAGGCTGGGGTCTTAAGGTTGAGCGAATATTCAGATGTATATTTAAGTCATATAAAATTCCTGGACGGCTATTGTGTACAGTGAAGTGCATCAAGTATTTCAAGCCCAAGTTAATAGAATTTTGTCTACTGCTATGGTGTATTAGTGAGATTCTAGGGAATTAAAAAGAAGGTATATGTTCATTCTTCAGTGGATGAAATACATCTATGGAGAACATCTTAGAATGTGTTCCTTATATTTGACCAGACCCATTCAAACATCGCCATTGAGGATGCACATGCATCTTCAGCAGCCATCTTTGAAAGAGTTTGCTCAAATATTATATACCCATTTTACATTGACCACCATACCTGTGTGCACATACACTTGTGGGTGGTCATCTTAAAAGATGTATAATCCATTTTAAGTGGGACGTCTGCTGAAACTGTAGCAGGTGAAAAAACATTAAACAAGCATTTGCAATGCAATAGGTCTCGCATTTACGCAAGTTTAACCTAATGGCATTGTAAATGACAGTGCCTTTTATTTATGTTTTAAAAATGAAAACAAAAAAAAAGAAATTGTTATTTGCAATGTCAATAGCTCAGACTTGTGTAAATGCGAGACATATTGCATTGCAAATGCTTGTTTATTCTGTGTTCAGTAAAAGACAACTGTCTTAATAAGCATAAAAGTGAAATTAAAAACAAGTGCCCTTAAGCGGCATAATAATTTCCTTTGGGTATTTGAAGTAGCTCGAAGCTAGCTCCAAGGATAAGCTGGAGGCTTAAGGAAAAACCTTCACAGCATTTAAATCATGAGGTTCTATGCCGAACTGAATTGTGTTTCTGTGAAATCCTATTACAGAAACCAGGATGTGATGAGGGGCACTAAGGGCGAGGGGTCAAAATAAACGCACATTACACTGTACATTTGTCCATTAAAATAATTTCAATTCAAGATCACTTCTCTACCTGCTTGTACTGCTATACAACTGAAGTAAAATAAATATGACGAGCTGTTTCTCAAAAGCACGGTGTTACATATGTCTTACAATGGTAATTGAAATGTTGAATGCAAAGAAAGACATCCACGTTCTCTGCTCTTTACATGTTTAATCCGATCTTTTAGAATGCAGGTGTGGGAGCTATGAATCAATCTTTTAGAATGCAGGTGTGGGAGCTATAATTCAATCTTTTAGAATGCAGGTGTGGGAGCTATAATTCAATCTTTTAGAATGCAGGTGTGGGAGCTATAATTCAATCTTTTAGAATGCATGTGTGGGAGCTATAATTCAATCTTTTAGAATGCAGGTGTGGGAGCTATAATTCAATCTTTTAGAATGCAGGTGTTTGGGCTGTATTGACCTGGTGCCCATGTCTTGTTGGGTTTTATTCAGGTTGTTCGAATACATTTTCAGTGGTTAATCTACTGTCCAAAAAACGGTAACATACATCTCATATTTTTCCTTGTTTCTTTCTCTGTTACTCCTGGCACTACCTGGTAGTAAGCCAATGCTTTCTTACTCCTCACAGATATTCATCAGAGTACCCCAGTTAAGTGAATTTTAACACCTTAAACTTATTGGCTTATTTAAGAGGTGGTTTTGCGTCCCTCTGGCGTGGTGCAAGAGTGACAAACCTTAAGTCGGATTTATTTATCCATTCAAGAACACTTTACATTGTCCTTCATGGCTACATAAATCTAGAATAAGGCAGTGCAGCACAAATTGCTGCATTGCCTTACTCTGCACTGGGAAGGCTTTCCATGCGTGTTGCGTGGGTGTTCCCACGCAACTCGTTTTTTACTCATTCCCAGATTTATCAGAACTGGTAGACCTGGTAATGTGCCAAAAAGTACGCCTTCTCAGGTGAGGCGTAACAAGGAGAAGAACCTTTATTTTTCCTTGTTACTTCGTCTTTCTGTGTGTTTTTATACTCTGCAGCACACATTGAGGAAAATGCCTCTCAGAATTGTTTGTGTGCAAGAAAGTGTTCCTTCTTGCAGAAAAAAAATCCAACATGCAATGCAGGCATCATTGCACCATTGTGCAAGTGTGCCTGCGTTGACACTAGGCTGCCAAAACTGCACCAGCGCTGGGAAAAGGCAGGAATGACCGTATTGCAAAATACAGCGTATTCTTGCCGTTTCTCTGTCATGCAGCGCAGCAAAGTGACCTGATGCGTTGCACTGTGTGACAACTTCGTAAATAGGCCTGAGTGTTTATTGCTTCATCTTTACATGCATCTCAAAAGTATGAATGTCTCAATTAGCTACTAACAGGGTGGACTGGCCATTCTACCACTCCTGGTATTTTCCTAGTGGGCTGCTGGCCAGGGGGTTGCATTCAGAGCAGGATGGGCCGCCATGACCCAAAAACAAAATGCCCCATAAACTCGTGCTATTCACGGCCTCCTGCAGTGTTGTGCTACTTTCAACATTTTTGCCATTGCTGATTCTGATTTCAATTCCGGGCCTGTAGCTCTCAGAACTACCTGCAGACACGTCACCCTTGGTAATACTCTTGGGTACAGTCTCCCCCAGGTAACAATGCTGTCGTTATCTTGGGCGATCAATATTAAATCTCTCTCTTTTTTACCCCTCTCCTCACCTTTGGAGAAAGGCCAAATACTGGTATTGCACTGTGTATAAAATAGGGTAATTACCAAGCGTGCATTGTAAATATTAAGAGCATAATTCCTTAATCTGGCACGTGCTACTTTATAACAGCTCGCCTAGGAAGCGTACAATAGGACTTCACAAGTTGTCAAACAGTAATACACAAGTTATTAAATGCACACCGATAAACGTGGCGCGTAAAGGCATGGCTCCTGGTCATTAGACGTGCACTACCTGTAAGCCTCCTTATAACGTTAAACATACAAGGGCATGTCTTGTGTATTTTAAACAGAGAACAGAAACTGCAGCAAACACACAAGCAATACATGGCGTCCACTGTTATAAATAAACGCATTTTAGAGTGGAAGGCCTGCAGCAGCGAGCCCTGCGCTGCACTATATGCTGAGTTGTGCCACAGACAGTGTAAAACAATACACAGGGCTTGTGTTGACCCCAGAATACCACAGGCTGGGAAAGCACTGCTTGGGGAGTAGCATGTTGATTATCCATACACCGGCTCCCTCTGCAGCCACCCAGTTCAAACAATAAACGAGGGCATCAATAAAGGCAGGTCTGTCATGTGTGCCCCCCCCTTCGCCAACACGAACACTCCTTCCATGCCTACGTGACTGATATGCAGAAGCAGCTCCTCCAGTTACTGAACAAGGAAGCACCCTTGGGTAACTGGCTCATATCTGAGGTCAGAGGGAAATAAAATAATATACGTATAAAAACAGAACTGCATTTGTTGTGCAAAACCTCCCTGTACAGATAGAGAGCCCTCGCTCTGAACAACAACAATTTCCAGGATCTTTTTCTAAAAATACTTCGCTAGATTAGTTAAAAGGCTTTAGCTAACATGAGACCGGGATCACTGTGTGCAGGGAAGGCAAGGGGGAGGGGAAGGGGGCGGGGAGCAGTAGTCCCATGGAACCTCCTGTCATTTCCCCCTAATTCTATTTTACTGTATTTTTTCATTTGAAAAGTCCCAACGTTAATTCTACTCTCCATTTAATAAAGCGTGAAACTTAATTAGTGTATTGCTGGCGCTATACTTTTTTTAAAAATAAATGAAATGCGTGTTTTAATCATCTCTGTAAGTGTTCAAACTCTTGTTCCTTTTTGGAAAGGAAAATGATCGCTGCCCGCCGGTTTCTCTGAGATCGCCTTCATTTAACAAGGAGGTTACAAGGAGGGACTAAGAGGCCTCATTTTCAATCAGAGGCCGGCTTTTACCATAAACGATGACACCAGCCAATGAAAAACATGGACGGGGCTTCAACCCCACTTCTAAAACCTACACTACTTCAATATGCCTCGCATAGCTAGCAGCGCATACGCGCTGCAATGCTGGTCTGCAAGTAAAAAGTACAATGTTGCATAGGGGAAGGGAACAACAAGCAGGTAGAGGCTGGAGAGCAGGGGTGGGGTCCATAAATATATATCTTTGAAAACAAGAAGAATGGAGAGAGCAAAGCAATTGATGAGCTAGGGGGCAGAGGCAACAAAGACAATGAGGGAGAGCAAGGTGAGGCGCAGGGAAGCAACACTTTGTGCGAGTCGTGGGGGGGATGCAGCAGACTGGGAAGGTAGAAGAGATAAAGCAAAAAAAAAACACATCCACTTCCATGGAGTGCTAAAGTAAACAAAATGTTCTTATTGAATACCCACCACATCAGAAGTGGAATAATATGAATAACCAATCAGAACAATGTGAGGCCTAAATGTTTCTGGGTGGGACAAAAAAAGAGGAAAGAACATCAGAGAATCAGGAGGGGCTAGTGAGACAGTCACTTGAGGTCATCCAGTTGTGTGAAAGGGCTGAATGAAAGCCTACTCTGTGCATAATGGAAACAATAGGTCTGGCTAACAAACAGCTAAAGGTATCAGTAGTTCAGAACTAAAATGATTGCAAACTGGTCAAATAAATGAGAGTGCCTTTGACAGATTCAAACAAGGAACAACACTGTAAATGCTGGGAGTAGCATGCTCCCTTCTTTCACCCTTCCCATAAATGGTGTGTCTGAACTGCTCTGACTTCATTTGAAGAGCTTCTTTAGGAGGTGTAGTGCCCAATAGGGGCTGTTTTTATGGTTGCATTTTATGTGTTCTGAAAGTATATAAAAAGCACACAAACACATTATGGAAATTTTAAAATGCTTTATTGATATAATAATTTTCACATTTGATTTCATAATGTAATCTACGGTTTTTCTATCTGCCATCTGTACATATTTGTTCAACAGACACAGCTTGACTCAAAAACGAACTCAACGGGCAGAGTCCTAATATGTCCAAGATCCAAATTTAGGAAAACATGTAAAATAAATCCTGAGTACAAGCTGTAGGTTTCTCAGGACTCGTTCACATGAACCCAATGCAGTGCCTTGGCTTCGACTCCTTTCTGCAGTTGTCTTTCAAGTTCTTGTGTTACCATTGGAGCATGTTGTACTCTTTTACCTAGGTAATGGGTAAGTGTCTTCTCGTGTCTGCCTTAGTTGGTACAGGATTGCTGGGACCACAGCATCCTGGGCCAAAGTAAACTTTGCTTTAAAGGGCTGTGCATTAGGTGTTGCTGTGGGTGTTTCTGGCAACACCAATGGCGATTTGACACTGCCCCAGATTTACAAGGAATCATAACTCGGAGGCAGTGCCAAAAATACCTTTATTTATCCTTGTTTTTCCTATTTCTATGTGTGCTGCATAATGCAGCACACATAGAAAGAGAAAAAAGCCTTTTGGTACCCTTGCACCATGATGAAAAAGTGCCTGCATTGGCGCATAATAGCCCATTGGGAAAGGTCAGGAATCTGATAGATACAGCACATTCCTGTTCTTTTCTTTTAGCCATAGGGCAGCACAGCAGGTAGGCCTCGGGCACTGCCCTACGGCAAAATTATGTAAAAAGGCCCATGGTGTGGGAATTTCCTGCTAAGTGACAGAGAAAAGAAAAAGAGCGGAGCTGTCCTCTGCAGGACAGAAAGTGATGAGTGTACAGTAACAGAAAAGGCCCAGAGGGACAGAATACAAGTTGCCACCCCATGCTTCCAGTCACAAGCTCCTCCAACCAGGGACCACCTGACGCAAGGCTCTCTCTCCACCGCTCCTCATCGCTTTAATCCTCGGAAGTACAGATGGTCAGCAGGGCTTTAAAGTCTAATGCGAAAACTCCTAAATGTTTATTTAAATACCAACAGAAGGGAAAAACACAGATAAATGGTGCAGTATTGCGTTACCATCAATCATTACCCACTTTACTGATGACCAGAGGCGCATCTGTCATTGGTGCAGCAGGTGCAGTGAATGGCCCTCTGCACCTCAGTTATGACTGCATTTTACTAACTAACGGGGGGTGGAGGCTCATTTCCATTGCATACATAAGGCCCATGATACACTACTAGGCCACTGCTGCTGACAGCATCTACAGACAGCAATCTCAAATACCGCCAACATCTATTTAGGTGCAGGCTCACATGCACAATAATCATTTGCTTCACACGCTGCAAATACATGGACATATATTTTTCTGTATACAAATAATTGTGCTGTTCATCCCCCATTCCTCTTGCTAAATGTTTGATTTGTTCTTTCCGCAGCCAATTCCTGATCACTGGAGAACAAGGCTGCTAGCTGCGGGGATGTCATTCATGGGCAGGGCATGAAGGCAAACAGATTGATGGAGCGAAACCACCTGCTACAGCATTTATTTATATTCACCACAGATGTCATGTCCTACATTCTTCAAACCTGCACTCATTTGAGATGTTCTGTGATATGTTACGGGAATTATCTAGTTCCTCAATATTACGCATTGTTCCTACATTAGTCTCCTAGTTGCCAGGACCCTGATTTGTAGATTTGATTTTCCTGGTAGTTGTGTCAGGTCAAAGGCCTTTGAATCACAATTTCCTCAGAGGGCCTGGAAGAATGTACTTTTACACTGTAAAGCATATGTAGTGATTTATTATGTCAAATTTTATTCGTAGTGAATTGTGAACTTCTACACTTATTTAAAATGTTACCTGTGAATGTGGCAAAAGCATATAAATGTGTTGCAAATACACACCTAATCGTGAAAAAAAACAATAATAGGTAATCAAATAATAAAAAAAAGAAGGTCTTGGCACATGCCGAATCAATTTCGACAAAAACTGCTTCCATGGCATATGTGGAGTCAACCGATCTGTAGGATTTCATATTTTTAAACAGTTTCCCGTGTGTGTGGCTTTGGAAGAAACCATTGTTGGCAATCTTCTCAAATTGTTCACGGCAGAATTTTTTTGTTATTGAATGACTGGATTAAGCATTATACAGATAGAAAATAGTATTAAAATGTGATATTCGTGACAATCAGGCAGCCCACAATGTACATGTCCATCGCCTGAATAATTTTGATTGCAAACAAAACAAATACATTGTTTGCTTTGCATTACATTTTAGTAAACCATTCCGGGAAACCACTGATCTAATCATACATCATGATATGAAAATATTGTTCTCATTACATTCAGAACTTCTGTATTACCAAACTATGTTATTATAATGATACAGCCCTTGGTATTGTGGTTTTGCCATTTTATAATGCTGCAAATGACATATGTATTGTTATTACTACACAATTAACAGTACTCAACATGTTAGCTTTGGTAGAACTGTGGTTGTCTCAGACTTAATCTGTGGTCTTTGGGTCCAGCAGAGATCATTGCAATACATGCTTAAGTTACTTAGTTCTGTCACTGGAATATGTTTTACATACTGCACAGATATGTTATGCTATTAGTCTGAATATAAATCAATGCTTGTCTTATAAGAAAATGTAATTATATAGAATGACTCATGCTACTGAGATTAAGTGTCCAAACTCAGGGCACTTCTTGTTTTTGTGTATTTCAACCAAAGTTTGATGGAAGCTCACTGTGCTGATACACTGCTTAACAAATTAAGCATTCTTCTACTTGTGCTTGATCTGCCATCAGAATGAGATAAAGTCGAAATTATTAGAATTTTGTGGTTTTTACTAATTGGCATATCTGTGTCCCCCACTTTACTTTTTCATCGATGAATTAATAAACTGAAGCTTATTGTTTTCATTGTTCTGTTTAAAAAATTTTCTCCACTGATTCAGCCAATAAATTGTTCAGCATTTTCACCTGATTTTGTGTATTCATTAAAAATATCTGCGGTTAGTTTATTATGAAGTGACATCCATTAGAGCTTGGAAAGTTGGAAAAGTTTGCTTGTGAATCTGTGTTCTTGGATCATAATAGTATTGCAAACATGGTCAAAGCCAGCCGGTGTGGGTTATAAATGAAAATGGAAACCGAACAATGATGAAGCATGATACTGTAGGGTGTGTGAGGGCAGTATTAAGAGATTCATTGTCTTCCCCTTTTATGTCTTTTATTTTGGTAGAATTGAGTTATACCATTCTTATGTTGGTAGGTGTACCAATTGCAGTACCTCCCTGTTCCTCAATCAATGCTTAAACACAGAACTTTATTAAACCATGTGCTCAGAGTTTCAGTTCTATGTTTTAATAAGTATTTTTCGAAGCCAATAGTTTGGTTTCCATTTTCATTTATAACCCAGACCGGCTGGCTTTGACCATGTTTGCAATACTATCATGATCCAAGAACACAGATTCACAAGCAAACTTTTCCAACTTTCCAAGCTCTAATGGATGTCACCTCATAATAAAATAACCGTCAAATTTGAAGTTTTCATTCAATTATGGTGCTCTCAAGGATGATTTAGAAATGATTTGTCCAGAGTAGAAGCATAGCCTGTGGAGTATGACGCATGTTGGAAAGAGCTAACTAAGTGCATCTAAAGTATCAACAGATGAGTGCTTGGAAATCAGTTGTAATGAACAACAGTCTTTACAGTATTTGATAAAGGCTGGGGTCTTAAGGTTGAGCGAATATTCAGATGTATATTTAAGTCATATAAAATTCCTGGACGGCTATTGTGTACAGTGAAGTGCATCAAGTATTTCAAGCCCAAGTTAATAGAATTTTGTCTACTGCTATGGTGTATTAGTGAGATTCTAGGGAATTAAAAAGAAGGTATATGTTCATTCTTCAGTGGATGAAATACATCTATGGAGAACATCTTAGAATGTGTTCCTTATATTTGACCAGACCCATTCAAACATCGCCATTGAGGATGCACATGCATCTTCAGCAGCCATCTTTGAAAGAGTTTGCTCAAATATTATATACCCATTTTACATTGACCACCATACCTGTGTGCACATACACTTGTGGGTGGTCATCTTAAAAGATGTATAATCCATTTTAAGTGGGACGTCTGCTGAAACTGTAGCAGGTGAAAAAACATTAAACAAGCATTTGCAATGCAATAGGTCTCGCATTTACGCAAGTTTAACCTAATGGCATTGTAAATGACAGTGCCTTTTATTTATGTTTTAAAAATGAAAACAAAAAAAAAGAAATTGTTATTTGCAATGTCAATAGCTCAGACTTGTGTAAATGCGAGACATATTGCATTGCAAATGCTTGTTTATTCTGTGTTCAGTAAAAGACAACTGTCTTAATAAGCATAAAAGTGAAATTAAAAACAAGTGCCCTTAAGCGGCATAATAATTTCCTTTGGGTATTTGAAGTAGCTCGAAGCTAGCTCCAAGGATAAGCTGGAGGCTTAAGGGAAAACCTTCACAGCATTTAAATCATGAGGTTCTATGCCGAACTGAATTGTGTTTCTGTGAAATCCTATTACAGAAACCAGGATGTGATGAGGGGCACTAAGGGCGAGGGGTCAAAATAAACGCACATTACACTGTACATTTGTCCATTAAAATAATTTCAATTCAAGATCACTTCTCTACCTGCTTGTACTGCTATACAACTGAAGTAAAATAAATATGACGAGCTGTTTCTCAAAAGCACGGTGTTACATATGTCTTACAATGGTAATTGAAATGTTGAATGCAAAGAAAGACATCCACGTTCTCTGCTCTTTACATGTTTAATCCGATCTTTTAGAATGCAGGTGTGGGAGCTATGAATCAATCTTTTAGAATGCAGGTGTGGGAGCTATAATTCAATCTTTTAGAATGCAGGTGTGGGAGCTATAATTCAATCTTTTAGAATGCAGGTGTGGGAGCTATAATTCAATCTTTTAGAATGCATGTGTGGGAGCTATAATTCAATCTTTTAGAATGCAGGTGTGGGAGCTATAATTCAATCTTTTAGAATGCAGGTGTTTGGGCTGTATTGACCTGGTGCCCATGTCTTGTTGGGTTTTATTCAGGTTGTTCGAATACATTTTCAGTGGTTAATCTACTGTCCAAAAAACGGTAACATACATCTCATATTTTTCCTTGTTTCTTTCTCTGTTACTCCTGGCACTACCTGGTAGTAAGCCAATGCTTTCTTACTCCTCACAGATATTCATCAGAGTACCCCAGTTAAGTGAATTTTAACACCTTAAACTTATTGGCTTATTTAAGAGGTGGTTTTGCGTCCCTCTGGCGTGGTGCAAGAGTGACAAACCTTAAGTCGGATTTATTTATCCATTCAAGAACACTTTACATTGTCCTTCATGGCTACATAAATCTAGAATAAGGCAGTGCAGCACAAATTGCTGCATTGCCTTACTCTGCACTGGGAAGGCTTTCCATGCGTGTTGCGTGGGTGTTCCCACGCAACTCGTTTTTTACTCATTCCCAGATTTATCAGAACTGGTAGACCTGGTAATGTGCCAAAAAGTACGCCTTCTCAGGTGAGGCGTAACAAGGAGAAGAACCTTTATTTTTCCTTGTTACTTCGTCTTTCTGTGTGTTTTTATACTCTGCAGCACACATTGAGGAAAATGCCTCTCAGAATTGTTTGTGTGCAAGAAAGTGTTCCTTCTTGCAGAAAAAAAATCCAACATGCAATGCAGGCATCATTGCACCATTGTGCAAGTGTGCCTGCGTTGACACTAGGCTGCCAAAACTGCACCAGCGCTGGGAAAAGGCAGGAATGACCGTATTGCAAAATACAGCGTATTCTTGCCGTTTCTCTGTCATGCAGCGCAGCAAAGTGACCTGATGCGTTGCACTGTGTGACAACTTCGTAAATAGGCCTGAGTGTTTATTGCTTCATCTTTACATGCATCTCAAAAGTATGAATGTCTCAATTAGCTACTAACAGGGTGGACTGGCCATTCTACCACTCCTGGTATTTTCCTAGTGGGCTGCTGGCCAGGGGGTTGCATTCAGAGCAGGATGGGCCGCCATGACCCAAAAACAAAATGCCCCATAAACTCGTGCTATTCACGGCCTCCTGCAGTGTTGTGCTACTTTCAACATTTTTGCCATTGCTGATTCTGATTTCAATTCCGGGCCTGTAGCTCTCAGAACTACCTGCAGACACGTCACCCTTGGTAATACTCTTGGGTACAGTCTCCCCCAGGTAACAATGCTGTCGTTATCTTGGGCGATCAATATTAAATCTCTCTCTTTTTTACCCCTCTCCTCACCTTTGGAGAAAGGCCAAATACTGGTATTGCACTGTGTATAAAATAGGGTAATTACCAAGCGTGCATTGTAAATATTAAGAGCATAATTCCTTAATCTGGCACGTGCTACTTTATAACAGCTCGCCTAGGAAGCGTACAATAGGACTTCACAAGTTGTCAAACAGTAATACACAAGTTATTAAATGCACACCGATAAACGTGGCACGTAAAGGCATGGCTCCTGGTCATTAGACGTGCACTACCTGTAAGCCTCCTTATAACGTTAAACATACAAGGGCATGTCTTGTGTATTTTAAACAGAGAACAGAAACTGCAGCAAACACACAAGCAATACATGGCGTCCACTGTTATAAATAAACGCATTTTAGAGTGGAAGGCCTGCAGCAGCGAGCCCTGCGCTGCACTATATGCTGAGTTGTGCCACAGACAGTGTAAAACAATACACAGGGCTTGTGTTGACCCCAGAATACCACAGGCTGGGAAAGCACTGCTTGGGGAGTAGCATGTTGATTATCCATACACCGGCTCCCTCTGCAGCCACCCAGTTCAAACAATAAACGAGGGCATCAATAAAGGCAGGTCTGTCATGTGTGCCCCCCCCTTCGCCAACACGAACACTCCTTCCATGCCTACGTGACTGATATGCAGAAGCAGCTCCTCCAGTTACTGAACAAGGAAGCACCCTTGGGTAACTGGCTCATATCTGAGGTCAGAGGGAAATAAAATAATATACGTATAAAAACAGAACTGCATTTGTTGTGCAAAACCTCCCTGTACAGATAGAGAGCCCTCGCTCTGAACAACAACAATTTCCAGGATCTTTTTCTAAAAATACTTCGCTAGATTAGTTAAAAGGCTTTAGCTAACATGAGACCGGGATCACTGTGTGCAGGGAAGGCAAGGGGGAGGGGAAGGGGGCGGGGAGCAGTAGTCCCATGGAACCTCCTGTCATTTCCCCCTAATTCTATTTTACTGTATTTTTTCATTTGAAAAGTCCCAACGTTAATTCTACTCTCCATTTAATAAAGCGTGAAACTTAATTAGTGTATTGCTGGCGCTATACTTTTTTTAAAAATAAATGAAATGCGTGTTTTAATCATCTCTGTAAGTGTTCAAACTCTTGTTCCTTTTTGGAAAGGAAAATGATCGCTGCCCGCCGGTTTCTCTGAGATCGCCTTCATTTAACAAGGAGGTTACAAGGAGGGACTAAGAGGCCTCATTTTCAATCAGAGGCCGGCTTTTACCATAAACGATGACACCAGCCAATGAAAAACATGGACGGGGCTTCAACCCCACTTCTAAAACCTACACTACTTCAATATGCCTCGCATAGCTAGCAGCGCATACGCGCTGCAATGCTGGTCTGCAAGTAAAAAGTACAATGTTGCATAGGGGAAGGGAACAACAAGCAGGTAGAGGCTGGAGAGCAGGGGTGGGGTCCATAAATATATATCTTTGAAAACAAGAAGAATGGAGAGAGCAAAGCAATTGATGAGCTAGGGGGCAGAGGCAACAAAGACAATGAGGGAGAGCAAGGTGAGGCGCAGGGAAGCAACACTTTGTGCGAGTCGTGGGGGGGATGCAGCAGACTGGGAAGGTAGAAGAGATAAAGCAAAAAAAAAACACATCCACTTCCATGGAGTGCTAAAGTAAACAAAATGTTCTTATTGAATACCCACCACATCAGAAGTGGAATAATATGAATAACCAATCAGAACAATGTGAGGCCTAAATGTTTCTGGGTGGGACAAAAAAAGAGGAAAGAACATCAGAGAATCAGGAGGGGCTAGTGAGACAGTCACTTGAGGTCATCCAGTTGTGTGAAAGGGCTGAATGAAAGCCTACTCTGTGCATAATGGAAACAATAGGTCTGGCTAACAAACAGCTAAAGGTATCAGTAGTTCAGAACTAAAATGATTGCAAACTGGTCAAATAAATGAGAGTGCCTTTGACAGATTCAAACAAGGAACAACACTGTAAATGCTGGGAGTAGCATGCTCCCTTCTTTCACCCTTCCCATAAATGGTGTGTCTGAACTGCTCTGACTTCATTTGAAGAGCTTCTTTAGGAGGTGTAGTGCCCAATAGGGGCTGTTTTTATGGTTGCATTTTATGTGTTCTGAAAGTATATAAAAAGCACACAAACACATTATGGAAATTTTAAAATGCTTTATTGATATAATAATTTTCTCATTTGATTTCATAATGTAATCTACGTTTTTTCTATCTGCCATCTGTACATATTTGTTCAACAGACACAGCTTGACTCAAAAACGAACTCAACGGGCAGAGTCCTAATATGTCCAAGATCCAAATTTAGGAAAACATGTAAAATAAATCCTGAGTACAAGCTGTAGGTTTCTCAGGACTCGTTCACATGAACCCAATGCAGTGCCTTGGCTTCGACTCCTTTCTGCAGTTGTCTTTCAAGTTCTTGTGTTACCATTGGAGCATGTTGTACTCTTTTACCTAGGTAATGGGTAAGTGTCTTCTCGTGTCTGCCTTAGTTGGTACAGGATTGCTGGGACCACAGCATCCTGGGCCAAAGTAAACTTTGCTTTAAAGGGCTGTGCATTAGGTGTTGCTGTGGGTGTTTCTGGCAACACCAATGGCGATTTGACACTGCCCCAGATTTACAAGGAATCATAACTCGGAGGCAGTGCCAAAAATACCTTTATTTATCCTTGTTTTTCCTATTTCTATGTGTGCTGCATAATGCAGCACACATAGAAAGAGAAAAAAGCCTTTTGGTACCCTTGCACCATGATGAAAAAGTGCCTGCATTGGCGCATAATAGCCCATTGGGAAAGGTCAGGAATCTGATAGATACAGCACATTCCTGTTCTTTTCTTTTAGCCATAGGGCAGCACAGCAGGTAGGCCTCGGGCACTGCCCTACGGCAAAATTATGTAAAAAGGCCCATGGTGTGGGAATTTCCTGCTAAGTGACAGAGAAAAGAAAAAGAGCAGAGCTGTCCTCTGCAGGACAGAAAGTGATGAGTGTACAGTAACAGAAAAGGCCCAGAGGGACAGAATACAAGTTGCCACCCCATGCTTCCAGTCACAAGCTCCTCCAACCAGGGACCACCTGACGCAAGGCTCTCTCTCCACCGCTCCTCATCGCTTTAATCCTCGGAAGTACAGATGGTCAGCAGGGCTTTAAAGTCTAATGCGAAAACTCCTAAATGTTTATTTAAATACCAACAGAAGGGAAAAACACAGATAAATGGTGCAGTATTGCGTTACCATCAATCATTACCCACTTTACTGATGACCAGAGGCGCATCTGTCATTTTTTGCAGCAGGTGCAGTGAATGGCCCTCTGCACCTCAGTTATGACTGCATTTTACTAACTAACGGGGGGTGGAGGCTCATTTCCATTGCATACATAAGGCCCATGATACACTACTAGGCCACTGCTGCTGACAGCATCTACAGACAGCAATCTCAAATACCGCCAACATCTATTTAGGTGCAGGCTCACATGCACAATAATCATTTGCTTCACACGCTGCAAATACATGGACATATATTTTTCTGTATACAAATAATTGTGCTGTTCATCCCCCATTCCTCTTGCTAAATGTTTGATTTGTTCTTTCCGCAGCCAATTCCTGATCACTGGAGAACAAGGCTGCTAGCTGCGGGGATGTCATTCATGGGCAGGGCATGAAGGCAAACAGATTGATGGAGCGAAACCACCTGCTACAGCATTTATTTATATTCACCACAGATGTCATGTCCTACATTCTTCAAACCTGCACTCATTTGAGATGTTCTGTGATATGTTACGGGAATTATCTAGTTCCTCAATATTACGCATTGTTCCTACATTAGTCTCCTAGTTGCCAGGACCCTGATTTGTAGATTTGATTTTCCTGGTAGTTGTGTCAGGTCAAAGGCCTTTGAATCACAATTTCCTCAGAGGGCCTGGAAGAATGTACTTTTACACTGTAAAGCATATGTAGTGATTTATTATGTCAAATTTTATTCGTAGTGAATTGTGAACTTCTACACTTATTTAAAATGTTACCTGTGAATGTGGCAAAAGCATATAAATGTGTTGCAAATACACACCTAATCGTGAAAAAAACCAATAATAGGTAATCAAATAATAAAAAAAAGAAGGTCTTGGCACATGCCGAATCAATTTCGACAAAAACTGCTTCCATGGCATATGTGGAGTCAACCGATCTGTAGGATTTCATATTTTTAAACAGTTTCCCGTGTGTGTGGCTTTGGAAGAAACCATTGTTGGCAATCTTCTCAAATTGTTCACGGCAGAATTTTTTTGTTATTGAATGACTGGATTAAGCATTATACAGATAGAAAATAGTATTAAAATGTGATATTCGTGACAATCAGGCAGCCCACAATGTACATGTCCATCGCCTGAATAATTTTGATTGCAAACAAAACAAATACATTGTTTGCTTTGCATTACATTTTAGTAAACCATTCCGGGAAACCACTGATCTAATCATACATCATGATATGAAAATATTGTTCTCATTACATTCAGAACTTCTGTATTACCAAACTATGTTATTATAATGATACAGCCCTTGGTATTGTGGTTTTGCCATTTTATAATGCTGCAAATGACATATGTATTGTTATTACTACACAATTAACAGTACTCAACATGTTAGCTTTGGTAGAACTGTGGTTGTCTCAGACTTAATCTGTGGTCTTTGGGTCCAGCAGAGATCATTGCAATACATGCTTAAGTTACTTAGTTCTGTCACTGGAATATGTTTTACATACTGCACAGATATGTTATGCTATTAGTCTGAATATAAATCAATGCTTGTCTTATAAGAAAATGTAATTATATAGAATGACTCATGCTACTGAGATTAAGTGTCCAAACTCAGGGCACTTCTTGTTTTTGTGTATTTCAACCAAAGTTTGATGGAAGCTCACTGTGCTGATACACTGCTTAACAAATTAAGCATTCTTCTACTTGTGCTTGATCTGCCATCAGAATGAGATAAAGTCGAAATTATTAGAATTTTGTGGTTTTTACTAATTGGCATATCTGTGTCCCCCACTTTACTTTTTCATCGATGAATTAATAAACTGAAGCTTATTGTTTTCATTGTTCTGTTTAAAAAAATTTCTCCACTGATTCAGCCAATAAATTGTTCAGCATTTTCACCTGATTTTGTGTATTCATTAAAAATATCTGAGGTTAGTTTATTATGAAGTGACATCCATTAGAGCTTGGAAAGTTGGAAAAGTTTGCTTGTGAATCTGTGTTCTTGGATCATAATAGTATTGCAAACATGGTCAAAGCCAGCCGGTGTGGGTTATAAATGAAAATGGAAACCGAACAATGATGAAGCATGATACTGTAGGGTGTGTGAGGGCAGTATTAAGAGATTCATTGTCTTCCCCTTTTATGTCTTTTATTTTGGTAGAATTGAGTTATACCATTCTTATGTTGGTAGGTGTACCAATTGCAGTACCTCCCTGTTCCTCAATCAATGCTTAAACACAGAACTTTATTAAACCATGTGCTCAGAGTTTCAGTTCTATGTTTTAATAAGTATTTTTCGAAGCCAATAGTTCGGTTTCCATTTTCATTTATAACCCAGACCGGCTGGCTTTGACCATGTTTGCAATACTATCATGATCCAAGAACACAGATTCACAAGCAAACTTTTCCAACTTTCCAAGCTCTAATGGATGTCACCTCATAATAAAATAACCGTCAAATTTGAAGTTTTCATTCAATTATGGTGCTCTCAAGGATGATTTAGAAATGATTTGTCCAGAGTAGAAGCATAGCCTGTGGAGTATGACGCATGTTGGAAAGAGCTAACTAAGTGCATCTAAAGTATCAACAGATGAGTGCTTGGAAATCAGTTGTAATGAACAACAGTCTTTACAGTATTTGATAAAGGCTGGGGTCTTAAGGTTGAGCGAATATTCAGATGTATATTTAAGTCATATAAAATTCCTGGACGGCTATTGTGTACAGTGAAGTGCATCAAGTATTTCAAGCCCAAGTTAATAGAATTTTGTCTACTGCTATGGTGTATTAGTGAGATTCTAGGGAATTAAAAAGAAGGTATATGTTCATTCTTCAGTGGATGAAATACATCTATGGAGAACATCTTAGAATGTGTTCCTTATATTTGACCAGACCCATTCAAACATCGCCATTGAGGATGCACATGCATCTTCAGCAGCCATCTTTGAAAGAGTTTGCTCAAATATTATATACCCATTTTACATTGACCACCATACCTGTGTGCACATACACTTGTGGGTGGTCATCTTAAAAGATGTATAATCCATTTTAAGTGGGACGTCTGCTGAAACTGTAGCAGGTGAAAAAACATTAAACAAGCATTTGCAATGCAATAGGTCTCGCATTTACGCAAGTTTAACCTAATGGCATTGTAAATGACAGTGTCTTTTATTTATGTTTTAAAAATGAAAACAAAAAAAAAGAAATTGTTATTTGCAATGTCAATAGCTCAGACTTGTGTAAATGCGAGACATATTGCATTGCAAATGCTTGTTTATTCTGTGTTCAGTAAAAGACAACTGTCTTAATAAGCATAAAAGTGAAATTAAAAACAAGTGCCCTTAAGCGGCATAATAATTTCCTTTGGGTATTTGAAGTAGCTCGAAGCTAGCTCCAAGGATAAGCTGGAGGCTTAAGGAAAAACCTTCACAGCATTTAAATCATGAGGTTCTATGCCGAACTGAATTGTGTTTCTGTGAAATCCTATTACAGAAACCAGGATGTGATGAGGGGCACTAAGGGCGAGGGGTCAAAATAAACGCACATTACACTGTACATTTGTCCATTAAAATAATTTCAATTCAAGATCACTTCTCTACCTGCTTGTACTGCTATACAACTGAAGTAAAATAAATATGACGAGCTGTTTCTCAAAAGCACGGTGTTACATATGTCTTACAATGGTAATTGAAATGTTGAATGCAAAGAAAGACATCCACGTTCTCTGCTCTTTACATGTTTAATCCGATCTTTTAGAATGCAGGTGTGGGAGCTATGAATCAATCTTTTAGAATGCAGGTGTGGGAGCTATAATTCAATCTTTTAGAATGCAGGTGTGGGAGCTATAATTCAATCTTTTAGAATGCAGGTGTGGGAGCTATAATTCAATCTTTTAGAATGCATGTGTGGGAGCTATAATTCAATCTTTTAGAATGCAGGTGTGGGAGCTATAATTCAATCTTTTAGAATGCAGGTGTTTGGGCTGTATTGACCTGGTGCCCATGTCTTGTTGGGTTTTATTCAGGTTGTTCGAATACATTTTCAGTGGTTAATCTACTGTCCAAAAAACGGTAACATACATCTCATATTTTTCCTTGTTTCTTTCTCTGTTACTCCTGGCACTACCTGGTAGTAAGCCAATGCTTTCTTACTCCTCACAGATATTCATCAGAGTACCCCAGTTAAGTGAATTTTAACACCTTAAACTTATTGGCTTATTTAAGAGGTGGTTTTGCGTCCCTCTGGCGTGGTGCAAGAGTGACAAACCTTAAGTCGGATTTATTTATCCATTCAAGAACACTTTACATTGTCCTTCATGGCTACATAAATCTAGAATAAGGCAGTGCAGCACAAATTGCTGCATTGCCTTACTCTGCACTGGGAAGGCTTTCCATGCGTGTTGCGTGGGTGTTCCCACGCAACTCGTTTTTTACTCATTCCCAGATTTATCAGAACTGGTAGACCTGGTAATGTGCCAAAAAGTACGCCTTCTCAGGTGAGGCGTAACAAGGAGAAGAACCTTTATTTTTCCTTGTTACTTCGTCTTTCTGTGTGTTTTTATACTCTGCAGCACACATTGAGGAAAATGCCTCTCAGAATTGTTTTTGTGCAAGAAAGTGTTCCTTCTTGCAGAAAAAAAATCCAACATGCAATGCAGGCATCATTGCACCATTGTGCAAGTGTGCCTGCGTTGACACTAGGCTGCCAAAACTGCACCAGCGCTGGGAAAAGGCAGGAATGACCGTATTGCAAAATACAGCGTATTCTTGCCGTTTCTCTGTCATGCAGCGCAGCAAAGTGACCTGATGCGTTGCACTGTGTGACAACTTCGTAAATAGGCCTGAGTGTTTATTGCTTCATCTTTACATGCATCTCAAAAGTATGAATGTCTCAATTAGCTACTAACAGGGTGGACTGGCCATTCTACCACTCCTGGTATTTTCCTAGTGGGCTGCTGGCCAGGGGGTTGCATTCAGAGCAGGATGGGCCGCCATGACCCAAAAACAAAATGCCCCATAAACTCGTGCTATTCACGGCCTCCTGCAGTGTTGTGCTACTTTCAACATTTTTGCCATTGCTGATTCTGATTTCAATTCCGGGCCTGTAGCTCTCAGAACTACCTGCAGACACGTCACCCTTGGTAATACTCTTGGGTACAGTCTCCCCCAGGTAACAATGCTGTCGTTATCTTGGGCGATCAATATTAAATCTCTCTCTTTTTTACCCCTCTCCTCACCTTTGGAGAAAGGCCAAATACTGGTATTGCACTGTGTATAAAATAGGGTAATTACCAAGCGTGCATTGTAAATATTAAGAGCATAATTCCTTAATCTGGCACGTGCTACTTTATAACAGCTCGCCTAGGAAGCGTACAATAGGACTTCACAAGTTGTCAAACAGTAATACACAAGTTATTAAATGCACACCGATAAACGTGGCACGTAAAGGCATGGCTCCTGGTCATTAGACGTGCACTACCTGTAAGCCTCCTTATAACGTTAAACATACAAGGGCATGTCTTGTGTATTTTAAACAGAGAACAGAAACTGCAGCAAACA